>NC_045485.1:7237582-7902999 GCF_009650955.1 Corvus moneduloides | reverse complement strand
CTTCTTTCATGCCTTCATTGCTACTCAAGCACAAGATAATACGTAAAAGAGAACTGGATACAAATCATTCTTGTCTCTATGCTCTATTTAGATCTAGTTGGATCAGTTAAAGACAACCCTACAGTTAAAAATCAGAAAAAGGAAGCCTGAGTAGACTTTCTCCTAAAAGTTTGGGCCTGGAATGAAATCAGTATTCTAAGCATTTTTGACACACACAGCCTCATTAGATTCCATTTTTATTACTGTAGTAATAAGGCAAAAAAAATATTTTTTTTTTTGTAATTTTCAAAAGTAAACACATTCAGGTATGTAGCATTTCCAAGTTTTGGATATCTATAAAGCTCAAGCTACAAGAAATACGCCAGGTTTCAAAAAAAATTTCAAAAAACCAAAAAATCTGCAACCAAAAAACCACTGCTGTCCAGATCTGTCTTTGCTTGTATTGCAGACATCACCTTTGATTACTGAACTTAAAAGAATGTTTTAAATTGACCTTCCATTTGAAAAATAGTTCTGCTTGCTTACTCTTCCCATTTGCATCAGAAGTGGAAATAAACTAGCCATTTATGCATTTGTTTAGACTTTTGAATTAGTTTCATTTTCTGCTTGTATTACAGTGTTTGACTTACATGCACCACCAGGGAATGCTTGTTTAAAAATTCATTTCAACTGGAAATTTTACATTCTGGAAGTTGTACAGCAAAATCTGTCTTGGTCTTCAACTAAACAAAACTGCAAGTCTAGCATGATACTGTCCATTTAAACTCCACTTTCTGAACTTTTTCTTATTGTTTATAAAGCATGATGTAGCTAATGAGCAGGAGAACCAGCTCAATTTGTCTTCATTACTGAGCCCATCATCAGTGGGCCCAATGGACATCACCCAGTGCATTGGGGGTTGGAACACTCATCTGACATTTGTGTGCTCATCAGCATCCAGAAAACCCTGCACTATTCACAGGTGGAGCTGGCTCATGTGGTAAAACTTACCCTTTTTGCAAAGATGTTTAAAAATAAACAAACCAGCCTGGGGGATCAAGGCACAGGATATGAGTAAGGATATTTGTGACCCAGTCAGGGACTCCTTAATTGACCTTTAGGGCAAATAATAAATGTCCTTTAATTTTTTGTTTGCATATGTGAGAAACAATGCTGTGCAGTGTTCAAATATGTCATTGAGGTATGCTCTAGTTAGAGATTTATATTTTATTCTGAAAGAGAAGTTTGTTTAATAACATTTTCTTTCTGACAATAGAGTAGTGCACAGGGACTTTAGCCTTGAAACAGTGCCACAAAGATAAACATCATGTTACTTCAAAATAAAAATTAGAAAAAAGGTAATGCCCTGTGCTAGGGAGAAGTAAGTGAACGCTGCTGACAGAAAATAAATTTAAAAAAAAGGAACAATCCAAGGGAAAGATAGTAATTGCAACAGGCAGTGATCTTAACATGTTAGCCCTCCAACAACTGCCAAGTTATTTATGGACATCAATTTATTTACAGGCAGCTCTGGGAGAGGCAACCTAGGATAAAGCTGTTAAGTTTTGAGAATGGTACGTGGGTGACAAAGCCTAGCAGAAGGCAGGTAGAGGAAGGTTACATCATCAGAATCTGAAATATGACCAAACCTTACTCATGTTTACTATAAAATAGTGAGGTTATGGATTTGGGCAGGAAGTTGAGCAAATACTGTGGGATCTTTTTCACAAGCATTCCCACAGTATTTTTCCAGTAATACATTCTCTGGAGGTCTGTTATTTCTACTGCAGTTATTAAAAAAAAAAGAAGAATACAAAGCAAAGGACTGAAGCAAGTATCACAAACATAGGTGCAAACAGAACCCACATGTAAAAGTTGCTATCTGGACTCTCTATAGATACTCTGATGTCACACAGACACACCTGTACTTACAGCAGAATAGTCACTACACGGCTCACAAACAGCAAACTGAATCTCAAGGGTTAAAAGCACGAGTGAGAGTTATCATTTGCTGCCCCTGACTGTAACAGGCCTTTATATCCTGGTGAACATGCACAGAAAAGGCTTTCCAAAACACGTGATCAGATGCAGTCACCGTTTGAGTAGGAACCAGAAACAGCACCACACTGTTCTGCTCCAAACCATTCAAATTATGACTATAAAGTATTCAGATAAAACTGTGCTCAGTCAGTGTAAGGAGCTTAAGAGACTATTGAAATACTTGCAATCTGAACATGGTCCAGGTTAAAGGACCAAAGATAAAAATCACTGAGCTATCTGCTGAATAGTGGCACGGCTGAAGGCTTGCATCTATTTTGTGAGGTGAGAAACAAACACCATTTGCCTGTAGAATCTTGGCAGAATTTGTTGGATTAACCACTTTCCCTCAAAAAGGTTCCTATATTCTGCCTCACATCAAACATTTTGCTGTTGTTCTGACACCTTTGCACATTGGGTCATGGAACAGGTATTTTTGCAGACTGCACATCAATTTCCATTAATGCATTACCTGAACAAATTGCTTGCACCTAAGAGCTGAAAGTGCTCAAAACAAGTGTCAAAGTTGTAGTGGAAATGCTATAACACATTTGAAGAAATCAAAGGGCTGTGTGATCTAATTGTGCTAATCCAAACACTGAAAATTTATTAAAACAATTTGACAAGTGACTATAATTTTTAGACAGCTAAACAGGAGTGCTGTCTAAAAATAAATCCACAGGGTAGAATTTATTAGAAAAATGCTTACCAAAGTCAGGTCTTTCCATAAAATCCTTTTAAAAATCACAGCCTAAGCACAGAATTTTCATCACTTGTATGTATTGCATTTCATTTGGGCAAGTGTAAAGTCAATGAAATTAAAACTGTGAGAACAGAAATGATCCCACAATAGCCCATTGACACTGATATTTTACTGGAAAATTTAAACCAGGAAACATTTCCCCAAAACAGCAAATTGGCACTGCACATTTAAGACTTTGAAAACTGCCCAAGAGATGAACCCTTCAGTTCCAAATTTCCCAATTTCAAATATGCTTAAAGGAAATTCTATCTTCCACTAATCTATTCAGTACAAATTGTGTGGCAATTTGCAGAGTCTACAGCCATCTGGAGACAAGTGGGTTCTCTTGAGCCACCAATTCTCTCCAATTATTGAGTCATCACTCTTAAGAATGACACCTTCAGTCCATAATCACTTCTTTCCTGATACATGCCTGTGCAAATCCCAATATTCTGAAATGTCCAAGTCAAAGAGGTAAAAAGGAATTGTATGTGTAGGTACCCACACCTTTTGGTACTCTACAAAACAAGGCAAAACTTGTTCCCCATAACCACGTAAATACAGGGGGTTTGTTATCTTGTTATTTGACAAGAAGTACTTGTCAATTCACAAATCTTTAACACCTTTATGTCATACGAAAAAATTATTCAAGAAATACAGTAATGATTTCTTTTTGTATGATAAGCAAAAAATAACAACTTCCTGTGGCAAGGCAAAGCCATAGCCCATATTCACACATTTTTTTAACCAGAATTAGTTCCCTAAGACATAGGTTTCAAAGTGGCAGGTTGTTTTCTGAAATCAGCCCATCCAGAAGATGGAAAAGTTAAGAGAAAGCCTTCTTAATCTTTGAGTACATATTCTTCTCAAATAAAAATATCAGTTAGCATCACTGCTACCTCCCAATTAATTATTATTTACAAAGGATGTGCACCAAACACATCTAAACGCAAACTCAGTAGATAAGGGAAGAGAATAAGGTGGGTTTGATGCAACCTTGAAAACACCATGCACTGGACTAAAGTCCCATGAACTGCTTTGGTTAAAAGGTAGCTCCTTGATGTTTTCCAAAAGGATCTTATCTTGGAACAAACACTAAATTTATGTTCCTCAATAAGACACATTTTTCTGCTATATTCCATATCAGGATTTACACATACATATCTGGTTCTACTGTCAGTCACTAAAGTAAAGCCCCAGCCTCAGCCATTACTATTGGTGGGGGCTTGGCCATTCATGGGATTATTCCTAACATGCCTTGCTATTACAGTTGCATAGACTGGACAAAATTTCAGAGTTCTGCTCACTGGGATGATATAAATATTTTGCAAGCAATAGAGGGAAATCATAAACTAAGCACCATACTCTGTGGCATTACCAGTTCTTTGGAGCTCAGAACACTGTCCAAGAGCAATTCCATTTGTAGAAAAAATGCAGTGGGACTGTAAGAAATACTGAACAGTCATACAGACATTGAACATTATTTGGTGGGAGCATGTTAAGTAGGAGGCTAATTGTAAAAGTTGCTGAGATGGAAATGAAAATTTGTCCCTTCTATCAAATGAAAGGAAAAATAAATCTTTTTGGACCATACAAATTAAAGGAAGATGTTGCATAACAACATTGCTTCATTCTCACTGCCAAGGGAGAAGCTGGAACCACTTTAATTCTGTGATTTTGTTCAAGTGCCAAATTATTTGGGTATAGCTAGCCTAGAAATGAATAAATAAGCTCTAGGATCAACTTTCCAAATTATTCCATAACCTCTGAGAGAAAAAAAGGAAGGAAAACAAGTTTCTATTTTCTTAGAATAGGATTTCTTAAATATTTTATTTCAGAGAAAAATCCATGTTATCCAATTTTAACTACTTAAAGCAGTGAGCTGATGTGCAATGTCAGTAAAAGCCTTTTTCCATGTGGAACCCAGCTTACCATGAAAGGAATGCTGTCCGCAGAACTGGACAGGCACTGAACACCTAAAAAACTCTTCAGGAGGCAGGAGACCTAAGCCTTGTGAATGAATCCCTACGAGCCAAACAGTTGGACTTACTAACTCTCTAGCCTCTTCAGTACTGGGCTGAAGATTGAAACAGTAGTTTGACTATCAGGTAACTATAAGAAAAGAAAACAAAAAATAAAAATACTGACATTTTGATCAAACTGCTGGATAAACACCACAGAAAATATTTGCATTTACTATGAGAATTTAACTGTTCCCTACAGCTAAGAGAGACAGTATTTATTTTAAGACTGGCCTATTCACGTTTTACATCGAACCTTTTTATCAGCTCAGGTTTTCCTCAGGTACATATATACATGTAAATAACAACTGCCTCTTTTACAAAGGCTATCATCTGATTGAACAACATTGTTACTGGCACTGTTCCCATTCCAGAGGATCCATTTAATCCCCCCATGCACAGCATACATTAATGTAACTTTTTTTTCCCCTACCCCTTTATACCTTTATGGAATTCCCACAGGAGACATTCCAGCCCTATTGTGCTGCTGCACTCCAGCTGCAAAAGGGCCGGGACTGGGGCTAGCCTACGTGAATACTTGAAGGGTCACAGGGTTGGAAGGAATTGGCTGCTTCTGCTCTTTTAGTCTCCTCTGAGAAGCTGCTCCGCACCTCATCACTTAGAAATACACCTCCCACGACTGCTCTTGCCTAATGCAACCAAAACACACCAGGACAGAGCATGAGGTTCTGGAAGGCTGAGGTCACATTCCAATCAAACAGATGTTGAAAAGGAAAGAAAATACCTTTAGCAAGACCTTGGAAGAGTAAAAGCGTTTCTCTTCCTATTGCTCATATAGATGTGCTCCATTAGGCACAGAAGAAAAGCCACAGCACAAAAGCTCTCTGACTGTGCTCAAGCATTAAGTATTTCCTGTGTGTAAATGTTTTCCTGTTTGTTTACTTTTAATTGTTTGGAAATAATGACCCCAGAAACTGCATTCCTTGACTTGATCATACCTGATGCACAACAACAGTGAAAGTAATGGGTGTTTACTCAAATTCTCCTGTCTCTTCCTCCATTCCAATCCTCTGCCTTCATTATGTATTTCCTTAGAGGTAACCCACTGGTATTTAAGATGGTGGTTTCTCCCTTGGAAAGTAGAACAGGATCCCCATGTTTATTCCTGTCATTTCATAAAAACAGTACCAATTGAGCTCCGCAGTAATCTGAGAAGATTTATATCCAGCAATCAAGTGCATGTGGGTCTATTTATTCTTTTCTTCAGTGAAGGATAAATGAATCTGTACTAGATTAAGGAATATGGCACCTTTCATCTTGAAACTCTTGGAAAAATATTTATATTATTTCCACTGGCCCATTCTGTTGGCTTTTGCCTACAGCATTTAGATGGAAGCATTTTAATCATACTGCCATATCCAAAAGACACTTTTCCCTATGTATTGGATCATATATGATCCTCTCCAGTGAGTTCACTGGTTTTCAATTCTAGAAAGTTTTCTATATATAAACTTATTGGAAACTTTCTTCCAGCTTGTTTAGATGCTTCACCAGTACTTAACAGTCACTGTCTGCGTTTGCTCTCACAATCACTGCAGAAACATATTCCTTGACTTCAGCCTGTACCATCTCTCAGACAGCTGTCCTCAGTTTCCAGCTAGAAGTTACCAATTCCCAGATATGCCAGTGTCAATTCTTCAAATCAATCACTTTTGGCTTTAGCTGGAGCTGAAGCTGAAGCCGATTTACTCCACTGCCAGTTTTGCAGTGTGATAGAGAGAGGAGTTCTTGTGACATGAGCTACACTAGTTCAGACACTGGCCCAGTAACTTCCAGTTGTGAAGCAGTGACAAAGTTCATTGTAAAGTAGCACCTTCAAACTGTCATAGCTACTTTCACCCACGTGTGATCGCACTGTTGATGGCAGGATAACATCCCTAGTGAGACCACTAGGCTGTTTCTAGTATGCTCATGTCAAATTTTAATGCCTGAAAGACGATCAAGAAAGGAATTTGAGGTAGTTTCTACTGGTTTAAAGGTATTGTTTTGAAAATGTATTACAGAAATAGCATACACATCCAGATCCAGGTACATCACCTGAAAATAAAGTCCATTTAAATAAACTATGAAAAACAAGGCCTTCTTTCTACACTACCATGGTCAAAGTATATTAGCAACTGCTTGTTGACAGTAGATGATTTAAGTTTACTCAAATCAGGTCTCTATACAGGACTTTCAGAATGTCATAATTATATTTTCCTCCTAGGTTTTAAAGATACCTTCTGAAGATACATATTTTCTCCTGCAGAAAGCTCAGTTTAAATATTCCCTATCATTTTGAAATTATTCGGTGGAAAATAGAGTGGAAAATGTATAATTTTGAGCAGTTTAATTTTTTGTCACTTACAAAGAGGGTTATGTAAGTTGATACATTAAAAAATATAATTAGAAAAGCAGACACTTCCTATCCTTCTCCCTGTATTTCAGGCAAGCTGGCAACTGCTCAAGAGTGATCAGAGACCGGCCTATTTCTCAAGGACCTCAAGAGATTACAAGACTTTAAATCATAATCTTAGGAAAATGCCTGAAGCAATTTTTTAAATTATCTTCTGCTGCAGGGGGGCTGGGGGGTGGGAAGAAAGAAAAAAGAAAGCTTTCTGCTCTCCAAACTGGCAGAGTGATTATAAACAATGGTTTGAGGAAAGCTTGAGACACCCTACACTGATATGGACTCAGGCAAGTCTGAACATCTGCCAGAATACAGACTTTATCTGGAAGAGAAGAGAAAATTTAAAACAATGGTTTTCATGAGCAAAAGTAAACCAGTTCAACTGGTCAATAGTCCCAACCAGTCCTGGTCATTATGAACAGGCTGGAAATGAGGTGTGGAGCTTTCCAAATTCCACATAACTGTAGGAACACTGGAGAAAGCCAAGCCAAGCCTGGAGAGAGCAGCTCAGAGTGCTATCCATACTACAGTGGAAATGTCCTTTTCACAGGGGCAGAGGCAGGGCAGGATGGGAACATTGACTCCAGGAGACTCCAGAAGGATTAGGGACTGGCCCTACATTTAAACATCACTTTTAAGGAGCTGCCCCCTTTAATTCAGCCCCTGCACTCAATAAGATGTATAAGGCCCAAACTTTCTCAAGAACTCTGCAGCAAAAAGGATTTTCTATCTATCATGCTGTTTCATGCCAAAAAAGCATCCATTAACATTTTTTTGCAGAATCTTCACCACCGGAGTGTTTGGGAACCAAGTAGTTTATGAAATCTGGGTCTTAATTCCTCTGTGTTAATGCTTTCTCTAACTAAAACAAAATGAAACAAACTTGAAACTATTTATCCTCACAATAGCTTTGTGAGGTTTAATACTTTAAAGATCCTTCTAAGTTCTCGTACAAACATCTCACATGAAGTCTTAAAATGTTGTTCTTTTGAGACATTTTACCTTTAATTTCTTTTTGGGCTTGTTGTTACTAATTCTTTTAGCACAGAAGTTCTCAGCATGAGACACCCACATAATCTGTGGAATGTTAAAACAATTTATTTTAACAGCTAGAAATATCTAGTTTGGCCTTTCATGTAAATGTCTAACACTAAGTAGTTTTAATTAGATCAGGATTGATAAACATGAATATTCATCTCTAGTTTTGTTAAAGTCATAACATGTATACTTTTTCCTCTGGAATATAAATGTAGACATTCTCTCCTTATCTAGCTTTCACTATGTGTGGCAGTCAAGCATTTTAGATTAGACTAACACAATTTTGGTATCTGAATTTCAGTGTAGATTTGCAAGATAAAAAGAAACGAGCAAACAGAAGGGCAGGAGTAAACACCTCTGTCGTGTTACATTTCAATGAGATTTAGTGATGATTATAGACTTCAAATTGTCCATTGGGTTAAAAGTACAAAAAACCCTGAGACACAGGTACTTTTACATTATTTCAAAATTGTTTAGTCTGTTCAAATCACTGCCTCCACTCAGGAAACTTCAGATTCCCTTGGGGTGGGAAGTGTGATATTGAAGAGAGAATGTAACTATTTTATAGTAAACAGTTAAATGTTGGTATGCAAGCAGGGAGAGAAGGATGAATTTTCCTCTCATTAATCCAACTCACAACCATCTGATCATTCTACAACTTCAGTCCAAATTAGAGTCATCAAAGGACTCAAGATAACCTACTAAATAATTAGTTATATTCCTATATAGTTGCCCAATTATATGCTATTTTAATTTCTGAATATTTTTAAGAGAGTCTGATGCTGCATCAGTCAGTTGACGACTATTATTTTTCAGGGCAGACATATGATTTGATGAGATGACAGAAATAAAATATTCAACTTATTTCCTTTCTTTTTTAATTTTTGATATTTAAAGCTCTTCAGAAACAATAATAATGAAAGAAACTCACAGAGGAGTTTATTTTAGGCCTTACATTGTTGAAACAAAGAAAGTTTATTATCTTTGTTTCTGACTGTTATTGTCCAAGCTGATAAACCAAGTGAGTGATGTTTTTCCTTGGTAAGTCCTTATTTATTTTATGTTGCATTTCATGGATTAGTATCAATCTAAGTTAGGCAGTAATAATCAGAATCTAAGATAATAAATATTTTGCCAAGCAGTTTAAGGTGAAGGTCTGAGGAGGTTAAAAACCCAGCAAAAAACCACAAACAAAACTCTTTGCAAAGATTCTGCCTTCCCCACCCTCACTTCACAGAGCATCACTAGGTCTGACTGAGGTTAATGGTTTCAATACTATTTTCCATAACACCCGCATCTGCTTTTTGCTATTCCTGTGACATTAAACACTACATCTTCCTATACATCTGTGCACACAGTCCAGTCAAACCAGGCTGTTCAGTCCTCCTGCAAAGCGAAATGATGTGTCTCTCACAGAATATTGCGCAGCCTCATTCAAATACCTGAGCAAACTGCTCATGACCAACAGCAGCCCTGTAGATCTTAATAAGCATTTGAAGAACTATCTCAAGTTTATTTTATGTCCTCAGTTCTGATAGTTCTGACCATGAGCAAAATAACAGGTCATAGAGACAGATACATGAAGCATATTTTCCTTGGTCAGACTCACACATATAAATCCTCAGCTCAGTCACAGACAAATATCTGCTTTCATTCTGCCATGAAGGAAAGATTGAACATATTCTTTAGCCAAAATATTAATATATGCCTGAATATTTTACATAACCTCAAATCTCTTCTTATGGAAACAATGCTTTTTGTTCTGGGGCACTAAAGCATGGCAATACTAGAAAAGTAATCAGAGAGGTGCTTGTTATAAACAGCTCCAGTTTCCTTGTCAGACAGAATTCTTTACAAATATGTCTCAGAGGAAAGAAAAGTACATGAAGAGAGAATTCTATGTGAATTAAAATTACTGAGCTAAAGTATCAATAAGTGGCCAGCTCAGGACTTGGCTAAACCTAATATGCCACAGTAAATCATATAATCCTCTGTTCTTTAATCTCTGCTTCCAGACAATTAGACAAAGTACCCCTGGAGACTGTTGCCCAGCACAAGATGTTGTCATGAACTTACTATTTATAACTCAGGTAGGCAATATACTTTGAGATTCTTTTTTGCTGACACATGAAGCATGACTAGAGTGGGTTTAAGCAAATAACTCATGCCCTCAGCATTTAATTCATCTAGATTCTGTATGCAGCCCAGATTATAGAGGAACACAGAGAAAGCAAACATGTTTTTAAAAGTATGATTTAGCCTCCTTTCAAATATAAGAAAAAAGATAAGTGGGGGGAGGGAAGCAGCAGCCATGGTACAATGATTTTTCAACCAAAACAACATTGAAAATGATACACATAAGAGAATATGTAATACTTTTCATTACTTCACTTGCTATCAGTTAGGAGATCAGAGAGCCAAACACCAGTAATTGTGATTTGAAATTTATGATCCTGCAGTCATATGGAAGTACTGGTCAAATGAATAGTTATGCACAGAGTAAATGGTAACTCCAAGGGTGGAATTGGCTCACTTAGGAGAGACACTGACAAATGCTTGCACTTGTGTTGGGCCCCTTGTGCAACTGTGGTTTAATCAATAATCAAATTGTCTGCTTTGCTGTGAAAATACAGCTCATGTCACCTTCTGTCTGATGAGCTCTTGTAACTGAACCCCAAAGTCACTCACTGAAACAACTGCTAAGGAAATGGAGTACCTTGGGAGAAATTCAATTGTGCCCTTCCTCAGAAAAGGTGCACAGACCACTGGTGCTGGCAATACACACAGCTTAAAGGGAACCATTTGTTCCTGTCTGATTTCTAGACTGTAGCAGAATCACCTCAAAAAAAACCCCCTGCTGATTAACACAATTAGAATAGAATTTCTATTATAGCCTCCAAAATTTAAACCTTGGAAGTTAATAAACACCATTAAAAATAGACCACCTTTCCCCTCAGTGAGACCTGTATTCAGTAGTACCATGCTGAGAACAGGATTTGAGAGTTCAGTTTGAGGTTCACAGTCCTCTAAGAAATACAAACTTAGTAAATGATTTTTCATTCCCTCCAATGTAGAGACTGTGACAGTGGCAATTATTGCCTTGCACACCTGTTGTATCCCCAGTGTTTGTCTGAAGGAATAAATTCACAGAAGTTCTTGTCCTTGAAAATATGCTTATTAAATTTAGAGAGTAAGAAAAAAATGGAAAGCAACTGATAGTGAAATATTTTTTTAAGATTTTTATAATTTTGCCATGTTTCAAGAAAGGAAACACAGGTGAACAGTGTAACTTAGAGAATGTACATGCTAATTTGTCAATGAAAATGAAGGGATATCCTTTACAGATTGAACAGCATTTTCCTTGGAATGACACAAATATATACTTATGTTATATAATATTACGTTTTGTCATGCATAATCAATATCATTTGTGAAAAAGATTCATAACACACCAGACAGAAACACACCAATCTTAAAGTCAAATCATATGAGGAATAAAGTGCTTACATAATAAACTGAAGGTACCCTAGATCTTATTCATGAGCCATGACAACTAC
Organism: Corvus moneduloides; assembly: GCF_009650955.1. Taxonomy (NCBI): domain Eukaryota; kingdom Metazoa; phylum Chordata; class Aves; order Passeriformes; family Corvidae; genus Corvus; species Corvus moneduloides. Next base: position 7,891,215 of record NC_045485.1, on the reverse strand, counting down.
ATTTTAATTACGTAGAGAAATAATCAGTATTGATTTTAATATTTTTTTCTGGCTTTCCATCTTTTTATAACAGAAGTGAACTCCAGAAAGAGGAAGACTTGAAGGACAGGATCATGATGTCATTTCTGCACTATTCTTACAAATATTTTATCCTTTTCATTTTGAAGTACAATCTATAAAATTGCTTAGAATGAAGAGGAGAAAAAAAGAGACTGCTCTTCTTCAGGCTAAGCATGGTTGTTTTTAGTGCTCTAAAAGCTTTCATTGCACCTCTTTTCTGATCTTAGTTAGCATTAAAAACTATACAATAGAGAATAACAAAGAGGATCAGCTCGCCCACTCAAAGGGGACATATTGAAAAGAGCAGTAGCAATGCACATGTCCTTGAAGCCCTGAGAATTTCTATTATACCCTCCAAAAGACTGAGCAAACACTGACGTGTGCAAGGTGAGGTGCCAGTGAGGTAATCACACAGTAAACCAAAGTCAAGACTTAAAATGTAGATGCTATAAATCTCATCATTTTAATTTCAGGTGCACTTATGATTATGTTTTTTTAATTTACAGTTATTGAAGTTCCAGGACTGGTGTTACACAAATATTTCTCATTCATGGATCTCAAAAGAGGGCAAAAGCAAGACTACATTTATTTTGAAAAGGGGAATTCAGATAATTTACCCCTAGGCCCTGAATCATCACTTGTTTTAAAGTTCTCATTTGGGCTCCACCTGTTGATTTTAACACAACAGGTTCCTTTTGCCAGAAAAAACACTTTTGTCCTCACTTTTGAATACTGCTTAGAGGAAAACCACATGTTTACCATTCAGTCCCTTCTTTTTAAATAATAGTGTACACTTCATTTCTCCACTGGAATCTGTAAGTTGAAATGTATTCTTCCTCCTGTTCTATCAAGATTCTATTCTTATTGTGTGCTGCCAGACCAGCCCCTCTCCCAGACATTTGGGAAGTGGAATAGATGTGTGCCTGTGGGAGATGTTGGTATTAGCAGATATTCTTATTTTGCCATTCCATTTGCTAATTTTTTGCTGGAATTAAATTATGCCAACCACCCTCTCAGTAATTCTTATCAGCATCGCTCGTAGCACATTCTCTAAGCAGTAAATTTACAATTCTTTTATTCTTGTTATTGCCTAGGTGGTCTTTTCCCACTACCTTTTAAGCTAATGGACTGCTCAAAACACCACACACCTCTGGAACAGCTATATATGGGGGTGGCAGAACGAACCCAGATGCCTTCCTTCAGAGGAGATCTGTGTTGCCAGGTTTCTCTCTTTAGTATCAGAGAACAGGTAGTCGACTATTGATACCTGGTACAAAGTAGGAGAAAGGATTTTTTGAGTTTTCCTTCTTTCACAGCAGGAGCTCTGTACTAGGGAAAGCATGCCCAGCTCAAATCATCACTGCTAGAGGCTAGAGTGAATTTATTATAAAGGTTGTTCCTACAGCCTACTGATACTGTGTATTTTATCCCATTTTGTCTGACCATTCTTAGCAGATTGACAAAATTTAAGGGTATGGGGAAAAACTCAGAAGTCAGATGAACTTGAAGCAGAAAAGTAATTCCAGAACTCACACCAAAATTTTATTAGCAACTGTATATTTTGTTGGAGTGGATTGCAGGGTTAATTAATAATGCTATATAGCTAATAATTAACCTCTCTCAGATTTGGCATTGCATTATTCAAACAAAGAGATTACTTTAGGGACCAAAAATGTAGGTCACAGGAGTATTCTAAGGACATACTTTAAGGAACTCTTGTGGGCTTTCCAGTCTCTGAAGTAAACTGTTCTATCACCTACACCAGCTGTAATAGCCTTTTGCTTATGATTCCCCCTGCCATCCCCTTTTACATCTAGTGGGTATCTTCAAAGAGATAGGAAATCATTTTCTCCTTGTCTTTTTGGCCTTGAATCTTTTTCCACTGAAGCCATAGGCAAAATTCCCACTGAAGAGAGTAACAATGAGTGAGTTTTACATCTCCATTATTAGATGGTCACATTTAACATTGCCTTTCCTGTCTCTCCTCTGCCACTGATTATCTGGGCCAACCAGTACTCTTTTTCATAAAGAAAGGTGATGCTTGCATGGGTCCAACTTTGGTGACACAAATAATGAAGTAAACTACATGCAAGACTCACATATCTTGTGTAAATAGATCTCTACCACATAAAAGCTGAACTGGGAACTTTTGTTACATTTCATCACTGTTTCACTATCCTTCAGTAGTATTAATGTTCAAGTTAAGAATCAGGTAATAATCCTGAAGAAATCATCCCATTATAAGTTAATGGCTGGATTTTCAGTTAATGGACCACATTGAAGACAAGGGCAGTTAACAGTATAACAAACTATAGTAATATAACCAATTTCAAGGGGATTATTGCTACCATAAACTGTATTAAATGGTTTATAAAAGGAATGGCTTTGGCTTTTTTTTTTTTTTTTTTAGTTAGGTGAAGAAGAGTAAATGAGAGACTTCTTTGTTATCTAAGTTGTTTCTAACCAATTTTCAAAGCATTCTGGACAATGGGAATGCTGCTAATAATGTCACATAATGAATATTCTAAATGCACCAGAGGTTGTTCTTTCCTCTAATATGAGGGGGAAGCCATGAACTCATTTTTGTGATGAGAATTCAATGAAGCTGGTCTAAAACGCAGTGTAGAAAAGAAGCACCAGATTCAGTCTATACTCAGTTCCACTACCAGAGCCCATTGCTTCACCATTTGAAAATCTCATAATCTGTCAGCCAATTAATCTTACAAGGCCAAGAGAGGATGAAAGTAAATATATTGAGAGCCCTGTTTTGCCTTGAGTTCTACAAGTAGACTAGATAAGGAACTGGCAGGGAAGAGTCAAGTTATATGTGTATACGTATTTTTGCCCTTTGGCCATACAGTGGAAATAGATTTTAGTGGGTTTTTTTTCAGATATGATGCATTTTTTCTTCAAGTATAAATTTATGCTCTGAAGAATTAACATAAGATATAAGCCATTTATTGAGATAACAGTGCTAGGCATTTCACTAATTCTGCTTCTAGCTTCAATGACCAGATGGATTCTCAACTCCCATTCCATCCAAACATATGAACAACAAATCTTACATGCAAGAGGATGGGGGGGGGGGGGGGGGAAGGAAAGAGATCTCTAAGGGATGGTTGAACAAATCAAAACAAAGGATTAAAGTGGAAGAGGGGAGAATAGCATAGCCCACTGGCTGTACTTCCCCTGATGCCTGAGTCCTTGCTAGAATGTGGCAGTAGTACACACATGAAGAACACTTCAAACTTCCACCCTTACATCAGGATAGTTGTGATGGAATTTTTCACTGGAGTAACAAAATGCTACCATTTTTTTCTTTGACTGCTGCCCCTCCTCAGCACCAGAAGCAATCAGGGTTGATGTTGCACAGTCTGTACCAGTTCCCAACAGTTTCCTGAGGTGCACTTTCTGCCTGCCATGGCTGGAGTTTGCCATGGGTCTGCCTCTCTTCATTGGTCTAGTCCACTATAGATCATCTTCATTTAGATTACTGTAATTCAAATATTATGAATTGCACATAATGATTTAGGTTAATATAGATTTAAATTTCTTTCCAATAAGTAAGTCAGAGGCAGCATCCAACATACAAAAATACTTGGTCATTAAGAGGGTGAAAATCATAATGTCTCGAGTCATTTAGATAACAACTTGCACATAAAAAACCTTGAAAAACTGAAGGTCCTGTGTCCATAGACACTTTAAATGGAGTGCAGTTAATCATGTTCTTTTATATTATCAGCAACCCAAATATTTTCTTGGAGTGTCTATTTGAGTAGCTGCATCAGGGAATAGAAGCAAATGTCATGCTGTTGCAAAAGGGCAGTCGCTGCAGTGGGGTGTATAAACATGAGCACAGCCTGCCAGATGCACAATGTCTTTTGGCTCTTCTCAGAGCTGATAAGGCCTCCACTGGAATATTGGCTGCCAAGGGAAATGTGGCCCAACAGCAATGAGTCCAGAGCACAGAAACGGGAGTTTTCACTCACTCAGAAGATGCGACTAGTGAGGAAAAACAATCAGACTTATTTAACCTTTAACTTTTGTTAGGCTAAATATTTCGAATTCTATTCAAAATTTCTATCACTGTATTCCACTTAGTACCAAAACTATTTAATGGAATTTCAGCTTAATAACAGGTTGGATTAGTAAGCCAATTATACCAGACTCTCTAAGGCATAGGTGGAATTTATCAGTATCACTGCAAAGGAGAATAAATAGCCTAAATATTTTTGGGGCTCATCAAAAATTGTGGAACAAAATACTTTTCGTATGAAGGAAAAGCTTTTTGGCAGGTAGTGATTAGAATGCAAACTCTGGAAGCTTCAGGACCCTCTGTAACTTTCACTGTGATTTTTCACATGACCTTAGACAATTTTGAGGCTGTGTTTAATCAATCAGCCTCAAAAAAACCCCCAAACTGATCTATAAGATATACAAGTTAAGATACAACTTACATAAACCAACACTGTCTATTGGAAATAAATTCTTGTTTCAACCAGCAGCATCTTCTTATAGAGCTAATAACTGATCAGTCAGGTATTGCTTCATCAGCCAGCTTTCTCCACACCTGCTTTACTTGACATAAGCCTATTATCAAAGAGCCACCGATTTATGAATTTGCCACTGACACAGCAGGAGAGAAACATTTCTTCCGTCTTTTCAGAGCCTAAATAAAGATATATGAATGGAAGAATATGTGCCTTGTGTTCTACCTTTTCATGCTCAGTAATAGATCAGGATAAATAAGGAGGAAAAACAAAACAAATGGTCAAGTATTGCATCTCATAAGTACTTGATTTCTTTATCAGATGGTAGCTTCCCATATTTGTAGTGAAGATAAACATTATTAAAGGATCGGTTTCAAAATTAGGATAAAAATTCTCTACATACACTGTAGAAGTTAAACATCATCAGTATTACAGATTTTTAGTCCTTTTATTGTCTTCCTCACACACTTGTGTATATTGAAATAGGCTTTGTGCTAGTGTTATTTCATTCGAAAAGTCTTCAGAATAGGTTTCTTCCATCCTGTTCCTCAAGCAGCTGGTCCATGTCCTTAGTAGATTTTGCATATTAATCTTCTAGTATCCATCTCAGATTTCATCTTCAGTTCTGTCCCTTTGGCATTGTTTAAACTTTATACCTTCCAAATAGTTGTATAAAATTCATATTCTCTAATATCTAAAGTATAAGTAACAGTTTTGAAAAGATTAGTTTAATCTGTTCTAGTTTCTTTATCATCTTAATTAAGAGTTACTATCTTCAGTTTATTAAAACCTAGGTCCCATAGTGTCTCACTTTATGTTGGGCCAAGCAGGACTTGAGGCAATCATTCCTCTTTCCCAGGATATGAGAAGGATGATGAGTGGTATTCACCACCAGCATTCCTCCTCTCAAAAATAAGGGGAGCCACAAGGATACTGTCCTCTTCCATATTCAGTGCACTCAGCTGCAGGCTCTGGCACACTGCAAGATGAAATAGAAGGAATTGCTGCTCACATTGTTGATGATATTTCCTCCTGAAAAGAGGTCTAGCACATATCACATACATTCACTAGCAGCCCTCATTTCGGCCTTTGTTAGTAGTCAGCTTCCTTCTTCCCATAGAATATCCGTGCAAAAGATAATTTCCTCTAAAGCACAGGTCATCCTCCTCTTTCTCACAAATCCCATTTTGTTCTTTTGTGCTCATGTTCATAATTTCACTGTATGAGTTTGCTCTGTCCAAAGGGCTATTTGCAATTTCTTCAATTGGAAGTGTCATTACTATGCTGGTTACTTCTTTTTAATCACAAAAATGGATTTAACCCCATTACCAGCAGCACGCCTTTGAAATACCTCATCCCCAATGGAGGTGCCTTTCAATTATGGACTGTGAACAGGCACATCAAATTCCCTCTTTTTGTACCAGGATAGATCACTCACAGTCAGAAAGCTCCTTTGACTTCCCAAGTACCGATTAGGGGAGATTTGGACTGGTTTGGTGCTGCATTACATCCTGTATACCTAACAGGCTCACAGGGATGCATCCATATTTCACTGCAATCTGATTACAACAGACAACTGGCTCTTGAGTCTCCCCACTATGGTTTCAAGGCAACAAGAAGTGAGAACCATATGGCAGCATTGCTACGGGACTAAGAGATTTAAGTCTTCTTAAGAACCAGCCGACCTCTGACTTGCAAATGGTAATTTTCTGATTTTTAAAATCTCAGCAGCCTATACTGCATAAAAACTGTCAGCTTAACAACCTGTACACATACAGCATAATGTCTTCCAATAACACTGCCTGCCAGGAGTCACCATCTGCACTTCCTCTGCTGGGAACAGCCAAACTGTTACACACAGTTGGGCTAACAGAGGGATATCATGCAAGGTTCCTCAGCACAAATGTCGGGGAGCACGGGAAGGCTTCACCTTCATGGGAACGAAAGGCTGGACAGCAGCACTGCAGAAAGGGACCTGGAGGTCCTGTTCCATGGCAAGTTGAATGTGACTCAGCAGTGCCCTCGCAGCCAGGAGGGACATCCCTGTCCTGGGGGGCATCAGGTACAGCATCAGCAGCCGGGCCAGGGAGGGGATTGTCCTGCTCTGCTCTGGGCTGGAGTGGCCTCACCTCGAGTGCTGGGGCAGTTTGGGGCACCACAATATAAGAAAGATATAAAGCTGTTAGAAGAGCTGTGAAAGGCTGAAAGGCCTTGGGGGGGGGGGGGGAAGCCATATGAGGAGTGGTTGAGATCACTGTGTTTGTTCAGCCTGGAGAAGAGGACAGTGAGAGGAAACCATTGCAGTCTGCTGCTTCCTCATGAAGGGAAGTGGAGGGGCAGACTCTGATCTCTGCCCCCTGGTGACCAGTGACACGACCTGCGGGAACAGTATGAGCCTGAGTCAGGGTTAGGTTGCATATTAGGAAAAGGTGTCTCACCCGGAGGGTGGTTGGGCACCGAACAGGCTCCCCAGGGAAGCAGTCACAGCACCAAGCCTGCCAGAGTTCAAGAAGCATGTGGACATTGCTCTCAGGCACACGGTGTGACTCTTGGGGCTGTCCTGTGCTGGGCCAGGAGCTGGACTTCAATAGTCCTTGTGAGTTCCTTCCAACTCAGGATATGCTATGATTCTATGATTTTGTAGGTGAATAAAAAGACTCCCATTTTTATGCTGTTTCCATCAGCTTCCTACAGAGCCAGAGCAAGGAAACTAAGTTATGGAACAGAGCAAGGTCTTTAGTAGTAAAAAGCTCTTCACGACTGTGACAGCTGGTACTATCTTCATATGACATGTTCTAGGGGAGTGAGAAGCAAGACTACCCTGTCCATCAGCCGTGAAAAACTCAGGCCTGATAGAGTCATTTAGACAGTGGGGCAAGCATATGGAAATTTAAGTCTTGCTTTGACTAATTCAGGAGCAGCTTCTTAGCTGGTATAAACTGATTGGGTAGTGACAAAATACACAGCTGAGGATCTGCCCACATTCTGTTTTCTTTGCTTCTGTAAATGAAAATGTCAATGCTCCCTATGCATATGTTCCTCTACAGCAGCTATGCAACAGTAGCTAATAACAAACATTCCCTACCCAAATCTGCCATTGGTCCTGCTCTGCCATGACTGTATCTCCAAATGCTTGCCATGCTGACTGTCCTGCAGGCAGTTCCCTGAGCTGTACAGCTCTGGCAGCTGAGGAGGCCTCAGCTACATCCCACTGAAGATTAAGCACTCATAATGCTTAGTGAGTGCTTCAGTGACTTGGACAGCTTTAATTCCTCCCCACAATCTTTGGTGCAAAGAGATATTTCTTCTAGCTTCTGCTGTCTCCAGGGAAGGATCCCATTGCACGGTTTTTAGCTGAAGCTTTCTTCCCTGGATAAGCTATTGTTTTATGTTGCTTCCCCGTTGCCCACTGAGTGAGTTACACGATTCCCACATACAGCACACAGCTCTGTCTGGGTCTCAGGCTCTCAGCATTGTGAGAAGTTTCTAAAAACACCAGCCAACAAAGCTGGGTTCAGATGGAGCCCTAGAAGGAACGGAGCTGAGAAAAGAATAATCTTTTGTTTTCTGAGCCTCATTATGGCTATCCTAAAGAACCATGGCAATCAAAAGGAGACAAGAAGAAGGCAAGAATGATGGCTGAACTCACATGTACATGTGCTATTCTTCGTAAAAACATCAGCTATTTTTTACTTGTGTGCATGTCTGTTTAGATAAAGGAACATGTAGGAACTTGCATCCTGCATTTGCACTTTCTCTGGAGGTACTTTTCTGCAGAAGATAGTTGCTTCTACGTGTGTGAAAACATCACCTCTGTGTCTATGGTAACACGTGCACAAAGTTTCTCTGATGCTGTTAGTGAAGAAGGTCTTGGGAAGGAGAAAAAGCATAAAGGGCTGGCTCCAAAGGTGTTAGATTCATTTGAGAAATAATACTGGGATACAGGGGTGTCATATAGAAGTATTGCAAATATATTTTAATGCCTTTACTGCAGTGCCATATTTGCTCAGTGGATCAGTGCACTGGAACGCTGATCACTTACAGTGGTTACCTGTGCACCATGTCACAGTATTCAGCTAAATTAAGCTTCACTACAGCATTTCGGGGGTTTTTCAGCCCTGGGTTTCACCCAATTTTACAGTTGGGTAGAATGAAGCACAAGTAGCTCAAGCAACTTTTCTAAAGTCACAGACTAAATATATAATTTACTTATAAAATCAGAAATCCAGGACACTACTACTTTCAGTTCTCTTGTTTGAAAAGCTAAAACTTACTCAAAATATTTTAAAAATAATGAGATTATGCAAAAAAAAAAAATTACAAAAAATTCTCTCTGTGATTTATGAAAAAGTGTTTCTATATAATAAATAACTATGCTAGAAAACACTACTGTTACCACACTTACTTGTTGCCTTTCCTCTTTCAGATGTTCATGAGTAACCTACACGCAAGAAACATATGCTACAGAAGCTAGCAGCAGTTCAAAACTTAAGTTTTAAGTTTTCAGTTTGGTCAGTTATGGAGTTATTCAGCATTTCTCAAGAAAAAGTACCCTGATCCATCTGTGGGACTCCTGGTCCAGAGAATACTAAAACCAGAGACTTCATCTTGAACCTAGTCATTCTAGAAAATTAGAAGTAATTAGGACTTCTTCAGTCCTGCAAGTTACAGCATAAGATACCGACACATGGAGAAACAGAAAAAAAAAATCTACATTTACTACTGGTTAGAAAATTTTTGACAAAAAATGCTTTGAATTTCAACATTTTGTGCAAAAGCTTAACTTTTAAAACAACTATTGGCAAAGTAAAGGAGGGAACACAAAGCCAGCAGTTACTAAACAGAGAGCCAAGCATTCCAAAAGTTAACAGGCCCAGAAAAGCTTCCCATGAGCAAACCACAACCAAGTCTAAGAACAACAGGCAGCAAACTCAAGTGACAAGTCCACAGTTCTTCTAAAAATTACACCTAAAAGAGCAATCTTATTCTTAAAACAGAAATTGCTGTCTAGCTACCATCAATTCTTTGCTTCTTATGTGCAGTTAACTTCAAAGCTCTTAATCTGCATCTGATCCTTCAGGAATCCTGTAGAGACTTTAAGGATTTTTAGAGGACCTAATCTCCCTCAGGATGCACAGTACAACATATTCTACTAATATTATAATTAGTTTGAATCATCCAGTTCAGCTTCTGAAACTCCAGGCACTCTCAAGTATTTCAGCAACCACCACTTCTGCGCTGCTACAAGTGCAACATGTTCAGTAGGACTTTTCCAGATCCTGTAAATGCCACCTTGTAAGTCTGCAAGAACAAGGTTCCTCTGAAACCAGACCACACTGCTTCTGTTCTTTCCAACCGTGCTTCTCTAAGGAAAATTTGCCTCACCTGCTCCTCATCTTTTATCTTCTACAGCTGGGCCAATTTTTTTACCACGTTAATTGTAACTTGCATTAACTCCTTCATTACTGGAAAGAGTTCATGGGCACTGATAATACTTAGGAAAGTAAAAGCAGAAACCAGATCAATATCCCAAAAAGTATTGCAAGTTACAGATCAGTTTGTGGTTGCTTTTTTATGGATCAATCTCTGTATAAACCAGAAAAGAGTGGTCCTGTAGCCATGTTTTTGACTTTTATACTTTAATTATACACCTCACATAATTTCAAGGACTGAAGAAGAGACTGTAAGGTGTAAGTATTGCATTTATCAAGATAGTTTTGCCAGCAGGCAACAAACTGAGGACTGATATTTAAGAAGTCAGATCCAGCAGTAACTTAATGCAGACAGATTTTCACACTCTGATCATTTGCATAATGATCCCTAGAGTGGCATTCTACTCCTCAGCAGTGCAAGGAGCCACTCATTCCCCCAGCAATATTTAGTGGGAATCTTTCAGAACCCTAAACTTCTAACTTCACAGAGCATGCGTGAAGTACTTTAAGTTACAATATCCAAATTCAGATTTCTCTATCATATTAAGGAGACAGTTTATTTATTGGCCTTATGTGAATCTGCTTCTACAAACCAATGCACACCTCTTATCACCCAGCCAACAGGTAGCAACATATGCTAACATATTGTTTGAACACGGAAGAGTGAAATTCCTAATTGCATATGGATAAATATATTATTTACATGTATCTGTTTGGGATGAAATCTTTGTGAAAGAGGAATCAGAAAGATTATGACGTTCTGAGATAAGTTTAAAATTTTAGGTGGTTAACGTAAGCATTCAAGCTGTAAGAGACTTTCCCAAGCATTCAGGCTTGGAGAATCAGAGTGGAATTTATTTATATGAATTAAGTTATTATAGAAAAAGGCAGGAATAGGAAAAGCAAAGCACACTGGAGAACATCAGAGGGAGCTCACAGAGGGTTCAAGGGGATAATGAAGCAGAACAAGGAGAGCAGTTCCTATATTGTTTAATTCCACAATCTAGTTTAATCCTACTGAATGATATTTACTCGAAGCAAACTGTGATCAAATCAGGTCTCTATCACCCAGTTATTAGGCTATAAATGCTAAGATGAACCACTCTTACAATAATTTCAATAATTTCCGGCCCTCAAAAATAGTTACTGCTGGCTGACAGCATGAGCCACCATTTGCCTTGTTCCCCAGCTTATTCACACAAGCTCCTCCATCTGTACTTCACGGGCTGATTCCAACTTTTGAAGTGACTCTTTGTGGAAGTACTTTAAAGGACAAAGTTCTGAAGGGTACCACAAATATGGAGATGAGATGGGAAGAATTGCTATGCATCAGAAAAGGTTCATTTCCTGACTTTTTCAAGGAATGGGATTCCTAAAGGCAGGGACAATATGAAGTCTGTATAAATGCTTAGATCCTTACTTTATTAAAAAATAAAGAAGGAAATAAAATGTTACATGCAAACATGACCTGTCAAAAAGGATGCTACACATGAAGAAGGACAATTCACATGATACTTATAAACCTCTCATCTTCTGTGGGATCTCTGTTAACTTTTACACTATTTAAAGTGAATTTTTAATTCCACACATTAAATGTAAGAGTGTTAGAGAGCATAGGAGAGTTGAGCTGATGCTCCTACCGTATGAAAGTTTTGTTTTATTGTTTAAGTTCTTGCCCAGGACTACCCTACATGGAACTGCAAAGCCTTTCTGGTCACAGGGTGCCTTTTCCTTTTCATGGTTTGCCAGAGTTCCCTCGGGTGACTGCGCTGAGCCTGCCGACCGCAGCTCACGTTTGCTGATTCCATATTTGCCAATTCCACTGTTACTCTGTAACTTCCTAACTGGCACATGCTGCCTCAGTCACTGTCCAAAAGCTCTAATTAGCAGTTACAATATCCACAGCAAAGAGAGAGGAAGTATCTTCTGTTGCTTGTTTAGATACCTTGTTTCATATACAGGATTTATCTTCAGAAAAGCTTGTGATGCCTGACCTTGATATGTATGGAAAATTCTGCCCGGGAATTCTGCCAGACATTTTGTTTGATATCTATATTTTCTTCCTCTTGGCCATCTTCTGGTATTTTTTTCCCCTTCTCGCTTCCCAGTTTTTTTCATAACTTCTTCAGAGCTCATTATCTTTACCCAAAGACATTGGCATTGCATGTCTTTCCAGTCATGGAAATTTAAATGCTGGTCCTAAGAATATTCTGTGAAAAGCAAAGAGAAAATTTCAGAACCATCTAACTGAGGAACTTAAATTTCACTGACTTTCAATCAGGCACCTGTGGCATAGCTGTAGACTCACAGAGACTGTGACAATAATATTTTTTACACTTACAGTTATAAAAGTACATATTCACACATATTAAAACATTTAGTACAATACCAAGTTTGACTCTCAAGGTGTATTTTTCCAATATTTTCACAAAAAATCCTACAGAGTGTAAAAAGAAAGAAATGCTCTCCCTGGTCCTTTACTATTTTCCCTTGAGAATTATGTTTAACCTTAGGAACCTTGCATGGTTTTAAAATATGCTCCTTCTATTTACCAACTTACAGAATAATTACTGCTTTTATCCCCATTGAAACATTGTGATTACATCTATCTTAGATTTGTTGGTCGTTGCTTAACCTTAATTTTATGAGTTCTACTAATAACCTGTGGTACTGGTAGTTTTCTGTATTAGGGACCAAAGAGACACATGAAGTACAAGGAAAAAAAAAAATCACAAATTAACAAACCAGGGCCTTGAAATGTGAGGAACTGGGAAATATCTGTCACCATCTTGCTAACATTTTTGTGTTGATGTGCTGAAGGTACTGTTTTATGCATCTCTAAGTCTGCCAAAAGGCAGACAGCATCCAAAGGAAGGCTGAAGGGAAAAAAGAGAGGAGGGCAGACAGACAGAACCTTAACCAGATTTGAAAGTTTGGCAGGAAAAAGTTTTTGTCATTTCTGTTCTGCAATTTAGTTTGTCTATGCAATTATATTTACAGAAATGCAAAGCACCTACTGAAGATCTTGTGGATAAGCCAAAAAATGTTGAATTACTTTCCAAAGGAAAAGGTGTTGACAAAATACTTTGCATCAAGTTCTAGCCCAAAGAACTTCCCAATCCCATCTACAGAGAAATAAATGCTATCCAAGGTGACCTTGAAGTCTGTCTGAGGACAGGAGTTGCGCACACCCAAGTTAGGTGCTCAGAGGTCATTAGGAGAAAGTGTAACTTTCCAAGCTTTACACATGGTCGTTGAATTTCAAGCAAGGTGGAGTGAAGATTTACTCTTGAAAATGGAGGAAGTTTGCCTGAAGCTAAAGCAAATTAATATTGTTGACCTTGGCCCTGATTCTGCTCCTGTCTAAGTCAACAGAAATACTCCTGTTAATTCCACTGAGATCTGGATCAAGCCTCCTGTTGAAATAAAACTGAAAGCTTTAGTTTAGAGAACTTTCCGGCAATACAGCCGGTACTGAGGTACTGAGGTACAACATGATGTTCTAATACTGAAGATTTATTGTTTCACACAGGTTGGGTGTTTCTTTATTGATAAGAAAACTTGCATATGCATCCCCAAAAGACACTGAAACCTAGGGTTAGCTATGAAACTTCATCCAGTGTCTCTGAGAAACCTCTTTTTTGTTCTATTGAAGTCTAGAGGTGTTGACTCTATTGCCATATTTCTGATGAGTTCATTGAACCGCAGAAGGTTTACTTGAGCCACTGTACATAGAAGAACAGTCAGAACTGTGGTCATCTGGTGTCACTATTTAAAGTGAATTAAATTTTTCAAACTAGCATTTGCAGCATTCACCTTACAGATTTTCATATTAATAAAAAATAACACAATACCTATGTGTTTAAAAACCTTCCTTATGGACTTCAAATTATTGTATGTACTATTTATTGTTTACTCATTTTGCCTGCTGAAACCTGGGTGTTTTTTACCACGTTCAAGACTCTAATCCTGTAAAGGACCTTCTGCTTAGTGTGCTTTTGTATGAGGGACAAGCAGCACTCTCAACCCCTTTTTAGTCTCAAGAATGATAGGTGTAAAGTTGTCTTCTGTCTGTGATCTGAGTGGGGGAAATGACCTATTGTGTGCAAAAATAAATCATCTCCCTTAGGAAAGGCAGAATCAGTGCCAAACACTGAAAGTTCCTGAGGGAATGGATTCCTCAACTTGTGTATCTTGATTATCCAGTAACTCAAGGAACAAAGTATAGCTGTGGTCAGGGAGTTTACACAGAAAAAAAAAAAAATCTCTTATCCAGTTTTCATCAGGTTTGACTTCCTGTCTTCAGAGTATGTGGCTTATAATTTTAAATAGATTACCTCAGTGGTTCACATTAACACAATTCCCTACATGGTGGGGATATCACTTTAGGGATTTCATATTTCAAAGAAAGCAACTCTTTATTTCACTGAAGTATTTAAAGAAATATTTTCATGGAGAATTTTTTCCTAAGGAATAGGAATATTGATGCCAGTATTGGGAAATATGAATTGATGGAAAGCTATTAAGACACTCAATGAAGGAAGAATCATTATAACTTGTGTAAGCAGGAACTCAATACCAGTGACTCTGGTTTTCCCCCATAACACCAAAAAATACAATTTTTTTCCAAAGCTGCATGGATACAGTGACTTCAGTTTGTGTCTCTCTCCATGTCAAAGCCTTGACAATAGGTAAAGGACAGTGACCAGAGCTATGAAACCTTTTTTTTTTTCCAAAAGAAAAATAAAAAAAGAAAAAAGAAAGCTTTATGTGACATATATGAAAACATTTCATTATGCAAAAATAAGAAATTCTATATCTGATTAGTATTATTAGAAACCTATGACTGAAAAATGAGCATGCAACAGCTGAGAACACATCATCACAAAAAGCTGGTTCTTGGAAGCTAGTAAATGCAGTGTTAAAGCCAAAAGTTCAATGTTAATTCTGCCCCAACTGCTTTGTACATTAAAATATGTCACATGGTTTGAGTTATTTTACATTTTGTTATTTATTTACACTATAAGGAAAATTCTAACTAACATTTCTCGCAGTCTGACACACATACATGTGAAAGGAACATATTCTATTTTTGGCCTAAAGTTTCAATCTCACTGAGATCTAATAAGGAAGTCCAGTTTGGAGGAATTTGATTTAATAACATTAGTTCTGTATACATTTAATATTAGCTGGTGGAAATTTAGCAGTGGCTCAACCTTACAGGATTAAAACATTTTGGACTGTTTTGAATGTCTTCACTCTGAGTAACCCTTTAACAGAAAAATGCTCAGTGGTTCAAGTGGGATAATAATGAAGATGGGAGAAGTGAAGTGACTGGAACCTGGTTTTCTGTCTTTTTTTGTGTCCTTTGCTGCATTCAGTCCACTACTGTGGTAACTCCAGCATCTTCCACAGCATTCCTGGTGAGCAAGAGAAGCTCCTTGTAGGCTAAAGCTCTGCTACCAGCTGGGTTCTGTGTCTGCTGCTGGGCCATGCAGCTTCTGCCACACAGAGCATAGAGTGTCTGAGCTCCCTTGGTGTTTCCTCAGCACGCACTGGCTTAAGAGCGCTCCTCTTCCCCAGGAGCCGATTCTTGTTACAGCAGGGATACGGCAACATGTGTATCAAACAATGAGGCCCGTGGAAAAGAAATGTATGTGGGCTGATTCTTGATAGATGTTTCAGAGATGAAACATGGCTGGGGCTCTGCCCAGGAACTGCTCAATCACGGGACCCGAGGGTCCTTGGCCACACAGGGGAACACAAAACAACCAACGGGAACGAGGCTGAGCAGGGGCAGGGAAACACCGTGCCTCCCCCCCAGGGCCCCTCTCCCAGGGCCACATGGCAAGGGGGGAAGGGACCCTGACATTTCACCTCTTTATTTTTAACAAAAGAGGTTTAAAACTTAACATTGAAAACAACTGGGTAAACATAACAAGGACAGTTTCAAAACAAAACAAGCCACCCTCCTGAGTCTTTAAATGTCCAAACAGATTCTCTGGAACATCTTAAGGCTGACAGAAGGGAGACAGGATTCTCTGGGCATGCTTTGTGGGGAAACTGAGGCAGGAGAGGGTTTCTTCCATTTGTACCTGTTGGAACTCTAAACAACAATAGTTAATTTCTTCCCTCCCCCTCTTCATCCCCCACTCGGCACTGGAAAGGGATTTTTGGGGAAACAATTGGCAAAGGCATGGTTTTGTGAGGGAAACCATGGGTGAAAAAACGGATTGGGAATACACTGGGGGTAATAGGATATAGGATAAAAGGGAAAGGTGGGATTAGGAAAGGGAGACCGTAGGGGGGGCTTATAATGGAGATATTGTCTAACACGACTACGATTTTTAGCATATATACTGCCTTTTGCAGAAACACCATCAGGCCCAGTGACATCTGCTGCTTGTAACCCTTTTCTACCTTGCACAGTTTTGAACTCTACTACTTCTCTATCTCCTAATCTTGGGATGTATTTTTCAGGATTACTCTTTTTAATAGCAGTTCTATGAACGAACATGTCTTGCTGGTTGTCGCATCTCGTTATAAAACCATAATTTTGTTTAACATTATACCATTTTACTATTCCTAAAACCTTAGCTACGATGATTTTTCCATTTTCCAAGTGGCTGCTGTTTTCTGTCTCGCTGTGTTTTTGCTTTTTCTTTCACATTCGCTTGCTCCCATGTTGGAATTGCCAGGGTTGTCAATGCTGCCGGGGCCATTGGGGCTGCTGGTACCTGCGCGCTCTTCCCGGGATCGTATTTGGGGCCCCATGCGCTGCCGCCTCTGCTCTCAGCTGCACTGCCACTGCCTGGGGCTGAACCCACGTCTCGGCTGGGCCCCTGAGTGGCGGCCCCCCTGCACCCTGCTCCAGCGCGCGTTTCAGCTAGGCATGGTTCTGCTCCACCGCCACCGCCACCAGCTGCCACCCCCTCAGTCGGGCGTTCACAGGGCTCGCTCCACCACGCGCTGCACAGGGCCACGCGGGCTCCCGCCACGCCTTACTCCACTGCCGACACTGCAGCTCGCGTCGCTCTGCCCACGCGTGAGAACTGCCTCGCTGCTGCTCACAGGGTGCTTGGTCCCCGTGGCCTGGGTCGCACGGTCCCTGAAGCAGTTTTAACTTCACAAGGACACAGCTGACATTGTTCAACAGTCTCGGTAACTAAATAATATTCAGGAAAATATTCTTCGAACGGCATATATTTTGACTCAGAAATTAACTGTGTCCAAACGGTCTTCCAAAAGTCTTTGGTAAGAATCAAATCCCTAGAAACGTAGAAAAAGTTCTTAAACAACCATGCCAGGAAGTGTTTCAGTTCGTTTTGAGCTTGAATTAAGCTAAAATTTACAAATCATTGTTCAAGAATCTTTTCAAGTTTAAGATAAATGTCCATATGCAGCTCTGAGAGCCAAGAGTCTTTCCACGGTTCCTCCATAGTTTAGAGATGGAACAGCAAAACAAAAACAAGGAGAGAAATCTGGAGTTTACTCACAAATCAGTCGCTGTCCTTAGGGATCGGGGATCGTTCTGCGTGCATTCTCTACCATTTGTTACAGCGGAGGTACTGCAACATGTGTATCAGACAACGAGGCCTATGGAAAAGAAATAGATATGGACCAATTCTTGGTAGATGTTTCAGAGATGTTTATTTCTCCAGCCCCACGGCTGAAGCTCTGCTCAGGAACTGCGGCAATGACGGGACCTGAGGGTCCTTGCCTGTGCAGGGGAACACAAAACAACCAATGGGGAACGAGGCTGAGCAGGGGCAGGGAAACCCCGTGCCTCCCCTCAGGGCCCCTCTCCCAGGGCTCCATGGCAGGGGGAGGGACCCCGACAGATTCTCATGAAATTGGAAGGTATAATCCTCCTCCTCCTCCTCCTCCTCCTTGCATTGGCTCTTCTGTCGCATTGGCTGAACGTGACTTACAGGCCAGAAATCTGTGCAGAAGACAGGTAAGCTGAATAGTTTACACTTACTAATTTAGGAATCATTCTGTTTGGAAAACCATCCTACAAAAGATCTAATTAAACAAAAAAAAAATAAGGAAGATGGAAGATAGAATGTCTGGATTATGTATAGATTGTCATGGTATTTCAAATGGCTAGTGTCATACACTACACATTTATAAGCCAATTGCATTTTCAAAAGCTTTGTAACAATCTGTGTAAGTAAAGGATTTCACCTACCAGAGATGCATAAAGCACATTGGTGTTTCCTAAGTCAACTGCTATTTTTCTAGGCCACAAGACAAACGAACAACAAGAAGTTTGAAACGCCCGTGGCTTCATTCAGCTTGCAATTTTTAAGTGGATTCTGAAGGTCAAGACTTAAACAGAGGGAGCTGTATTTTCTATTTTGGTCTGGTTTTAATTTGGGTAATCTTTCCATTAAATATAGCTATTTATGACATTTGTTAAAAGCCTATGCTGCTAATTTAGCTTAAAAAAAAATCTAATGGAGTTGTATTGGAACTTTTCCATAAAATTAATGTTCCAGACTTAATGGATGTCTAAGGTATCGTTATTAACGGGAATATTCCATAAACTAAAATCAGAGTCTTTGAATTGGTGATCTGATACAGTTAGATCGGAACTTATTGAAAGCTGGAATGATGCCAAAGTACCCAGGAATTCAATTTAAACACCTTATGGAGGTTAATGCTTTTATGGTATTTACTTTAATTAGTGTTTTATTAAATGCTCAATTTCACTCACATACTTGGGCAGGAACAGTGGCCAGCCTGTGGGTAAAGCAAGTATGACAGAGGTAAGATCACTTTCCTCTCTCTACATCTGTCAGAAATACCAGTCCTTTCCATGATTTCTAGGGTTATATTGCTTTTGGCTGTATTACCACATTGCTGAAAAAGTCACATAAATTCATACTATCACAGGCTGTACCATGGCCAAGTAAGAATATGTCACAAACCATAGGCCTCTTCACAAAGTTTTGCTTAAAGATTTACTTCTATCAGTCCACACTCCTTGATAATGTAAATATGGACTATAACTATCCAAAATTCATGGGGTGAGTGCATGCTTTGCCCTCCATTCCATGCTGAATTTAAAAGTACCCATTTTATCTGGTTAATTACACTATGTGTTTTTACCCGTGGGGAAGGAATGGATTGCCACTGAAGCTAACTCCTACCACAAAATAAGTTATTCTTTTGCTTTGGGGCTGGTCTTAGGCCAAGAAAATCTTATTTTGTCCCTATTGACTGCAATAGGCCTAGAAACAATTTCTCACTCCTTGTTTTGTCAGCAGCAAAAGTACTGAAGTAAAAAATAAAACTTAAGAATGTACAGAATTTATTTGTACTGTCATTTACAAAGCAGTCAGGAAGAAAAATAAATTGTTAGTCTGAGAAATTCTGTAACCATGGTACATGTGGTGTGATTATATTTACCATATTCTTGGGACTCGGTCTGATCCATATGCAAAAAATGAACTCCATAAATATTTTACCTTCAAACTTGTATATCAGCTTCAAAAGACCACCATATTTATTTTTTTTAATGTGAAAAAGATACAAAATATTTCTGTTATTTCTTCACCTCTGGAGTGGAATTTAATTTGTCAAGATACATCTACTTGTACCCAGTGACGATAATGATTCCAATAAGAAACAAAGTCAAATTGTCTACACAGAGAGAATTCAATAGCTGGTATTCTCTCATGCCATGGCACCCTGGGGCTCAAAAAAGACGTGTACCCTTGCAAATTTGAAAGCAAATTCTGAGCTTTCAAATGTCACCTAACACAGATAGATGCCATTATATTCTGTTGTCTTCTGTAGTGCCCCTGAACTCAGTAAGCACTTTTAGCAAAGGGAGGAAGATGTGTTTGCTTGATTCTCTTTTCAGGTTCACCTTCTTGAGTCCAGAAGAGTACACAGACCAGACCATATGCACACACACACTAATAAATACAACGGAGACAAGAGGAACATCATTTAAATATTTGTTCTCAGCACTGACACCCCGAATACAAGCACATGCAAGTTGTGGATCTCACCATTGGAAGGCACATTTCACATGCACATAGATGCTTTTCATGAGGGAAGCTGTTGAGTGACCTTCTAGCATTCCTGCTATTCCCTAGCAACAGCAAATGATGAAAGAAATGAAAAAGTATAAGCCCCCTGATATTTACAATACAATTCTGAAACAGAAGAATATGCACATAGGCAATAAAGCTGAGTAGTTAATGAAGTCAAGATAAAGTTCACACTCTACCTTATCCCCTAGAAAATTATTCTGGTGCTAGACTCCACATATACTCTGGAATTAGCTCTTGTCTTCACAAATAACATTTCTAGTCTTGAGCAAAACACTCTCTGTGCAGTACTCCTTACATCCAATGACTTAGGGCCGAACCTTTCAGAGAGGAACTGAAACGGCTGCTTCATTCCAGTTTTGAAGTGACTATTTACTGATACAATATCGTATAAATATTTAGATGCCTTTGACTTTATATCCAAGAGATACCCACATACACTAGCAATGAAATGGAAGAAAGATTAAAGGGATACAAAACTTAGAAAGGATACATCTGCAAATTAAAAGAAAGAGAAAAGAAGGAAGCTTTTAGAAATAAAGAAGACTTCAAGAAAACTGAACAGCACTTTTTACCTAAAAAACTAAAAAATTAATATATGGTATAATAGATACGTAATGAGATTAGAAGAGTAGAATTGATTATTAGGAATAGAAAATAATATATGAAAAAAAGATAAAATAATTTCTAGAGAGGAATATTTACACAAAGCAGGATTTTTTTTTGTCTGAAAGGCTGTAAAATTAATTCAATACTACAAAAATACCCACATCCAAAACGCAACCAACCAACCAAAGAAACCCAGACACAAACACTGAATTAAAACTCACCTGCAATTACAGTGCACAAGAAGAACCTTTGAGAAATTGTCTTTTTTCAGATTATTTTTGTTTTCCAAGATCTGAGCACAGTGAGTCAGAAACCTTTCTAAGTCACTGGGAGTAGCTTCAGGTTCAGACCATTTACATAATTCTGGAATGAAAATGGCTAAGCAAAACTGTTAATAGTGAAAGAAACTAATCTGGATCAGATTTTTGGCTGCTGAAAATTAGCTTCTGGAAGCACATTGAAGTCTTACTTCTTCTTTGGCTCTCTGAGGACCTCAGAAGGTGAATGTATTATCCTATTGAGAATGCATTTGAGCTTAGAAATGATGCAACATTTCCCAGGAAATGGGTATTTGGAGGGGATGGAGACAGGAAAATGAATCAGGCATGCATTCACCCAATAATTTCAGGATGTACCTGCACCTCTGCTCCAGGGTGTCCCTGCTGCCGTGCCCTAGAGAGAGCTCCAGCTGTCCTTCATAAGGGGACTGCAAAACAGCAATGCTGTCACAGCTCTGCTTCAGCTTGTGCTGCATATGGCCATGACCTGTTCCCAGCCTATGATGAGTTCCATGATGCTGAAACATTGTAGGGGCCATAAAGGATGTGAGCAGAAGAAGGAATGGCTATGAGAAAAATTAGAAAATTCTAGGGTAAAAATCAGGCTCGTGCACCCCTGCTGGCTCCTTCCACAAAGGTATGCAACTCCTACAGTGTAAGGTGCCTTTCCTCTAGTCATTCCTACTGGTAATTTTTTGATGCCTGAACAGCTCCCAGCCCAAGGATTTGACTAGAAGAATGTCAGGTACGATTTTGCTCCAAGGTCCATCTGGCTGCAAGGAGCAGTAGACTTACCACACAGTTTCAGATGTGGGGACTAATCCCACATCAATTCCTTAAGACCCTAAGGTTTGAAGTTATTTTCTCAGTTCAGCATTTAAAAGTACTGTAACACTTGGATTTCAATCCTCATTGTGTAAGAGCAGAGTGCTCTTACAAGATAGAAAGATGCCTTTAAGCCACACACGGGATCTTGTGGCTCTAAATAAATAGCAATCTGACAGCTCTGTGCCAGGATACAGAAATATTACATTTAAGAAGCAGGATACTCCACATAACAGGCAATTGCCACATCAGGGCCTTTAATTACAATGAGAACTGTCTTTGCTTGAAATACCTCATCTTTTATGGGACAGAGCAGCAGCTGAGTGCTTAGGCAAGGCTGTAATCTTTTCTTCTCCACACTGGCTGAGTGCCAATGTTCTTATGGCAGAGAGTAGTAGTTTAGTGTGGTGTATTTCTACCTATTGACCCAAAGACTCACTACTTCACCCATAACTTGAACAGTCTGATTACATCCTTCCTTCTCTGTGAAAATGGGGGAGTATATAAAATTGCTATCAGGCTAATAAGAAGTAGATTAATATCCTTGCCAGGTTTCTTCATCCAGGATGAGCAGACCAGTCCAGATGAGATTGGTCCAGGTCAGGGGGTCACTAGAAGGGCTTGAAGCAAGCATGGAAAGGCCTGGATGTGAGCAGGTGTCCCAGATGACATTGATATTGCTTGAGGCACAGCTGAGGAGCACCAGGGCAACAGAACAAATGGTAATAAGGTATCTGATACCTGTATGGCCCCACCCTTCCAGGAAGGGCACAGGAATGTAATTGAGAGGCCAAGCAAGTGTTGCACTTATCAGCACGGCACAAGAAAGGTGCGCAGTGAGGCAGAAAAGAAACTTAAGGATGGGGGTTAATAGGATGCCTGCTATTCTGTGGCACTGCAAGGGTGGCAGCCCACACTCCAACTCTTGGCTTCTTGGGTAGAAGATGTTTAAAATATTCATCCCCCTAAAGCACACAAAAATTCATTCCCTGCTGGTGGCCTTCTTGTAGGTTTTGTTATTAGCAATGGTGATTTGGCCCTGGGCAGGGTATATTAAAGCAACCCTTGTAAGCTGGATGCCAGGGAACAACAGAGACTGAAAAATCTTCCTCCAGTTAGACAAAATATATCTAATCCTATAATAGCTGGCATGAGGTGTTTGGCAGATGTCCCAGAGTGAAGGACAGAGCTGATCAATATTAAACATTTGCAAGCAAGTGAAGCAGGCCAGCAAGAAAAAAGTATAGGGGGTAGCCCATATTTTGAGGGAAGAGGGAGTGCTCAGGCTAAGAGAATCTGAGTTTCTATATGGCCTATCTCAGTTAAATGCAATTTTTTCATTTGGATGGTAAAACTGTTGAACATGATTAACTATAAGCACAGATTTCTACCACACTGGCTTAGACCTCTGGAATACAGCCTTTGCCAAAGCTCTTCAAATTCCACAGCTGAAATATGACACTCTTTTTAAGAAAACAGCTCTACAGATATTCTTTTAGTAAGGTTACCATATAGATTTTTTTCTATATCCTTTGTGCAGAAAATAAGAAAAAAAAAAAAAAAAAAAAAAGGTGGAAACCTGCGCCACAGAACTTTAAAACTTGATAAAGAAAGGAAAGTAAAATGAATCAATTAAAGAAAAATACATCAAGTTAGCTTATACCAAAAATGTGTGGCTTTTCAAATGCTGCATTTGAATTCCATTCAGAATAGGATCACTTCTTAATTCATTCACACAAGGACTCAGTATAGTCCGTGCCATTCTAAATCCTCAGGACTGTTTATGATGTCTGTCACAACTAAGTTCATCTGTACTTTGAATTAATTCTCTATTCCTTAGGCTTTTGAGCCTCTCATTCAAGCAAGCCCATTCAGAAATGTTCTGTAGGTCTTAAGTTAGAATTGCTTTGGCATGGAACTGTTTCAGATCTCACTGCTACACATGAGATCTAAAAAGAGAGTGAATATAAATAAATATTATATCAGGTGCTATAAAGTTGTCTTGTAAATCCCTTAACATTCCACCTGACTTTCTACACTTCATTTTTATATACCCTGAATTTAAACTAGAATCTGAGGTTTTCTTACATTCTTCTAATTCCATTCTTTCTAGTGTTTTGGATGCCAGACTCACATATTTCAGATGTGTACCTTGCATGCAAAAGAAAGAATATTCAAATAACACTTCAGAATGTCAGCCAAGCATATTTTCCTTTAAACTCATCAGCTCATGCTGTTTCTTTTGTACTCTTCCTGACTAAAATATACTCCACTCCTGAGCTTCTCAAAGCGTGACTGGAAAACCTGGAGTCTCTCTTACCTTGTGAGGACAGGAATGAGAGGCAAACCTGCAGTCATAGCCCCTGAATACAAGAGGGGATTTCAACCCTTCAGCAGGAATGAGACCAGTATTTCAAGTGAAGTTTTTCTTCACCAACATGAAAAAACTATGGATGGAGGAGATTCAGGAGTCTTGATGTGAGGAATAGGACACCTCTCCACATTAGCTTTTACCAGCAGGAGATGACAGTTAACTGTTCAGCACATCAGAAAGAGCAGTAGTTTTGTGATGCTCCTCTCCAGCTGCTGTTGCAAGGAACTGTCTTGCAATTTCCTCTCCATTAAAGTTTTTCTCACTTTTTACACAATACCTTTGACTTCCCTGCTCACACTTACCCAGTAAAGGGAACCAAATGAGAAGGCATGACCCAGACAACAGACAACTTTGTATGTACCTGTTCTCTGTAAACATAATCCTGTTTGTATTCACTTCACTTGAGCTGAAGACTTGAGTCTTCCAGGGGCTAATGACAATCTGTCCCTAATCATATAACTCCTGTGTTGAGGTAAGGTTTAGAAAAAATAAAACCCTCTGCCATCTACTATGAAGGTCATTTTACAAGAGGGAAAATTTCTGTAGCAACTAGTAAGAAGTAGAAGACAATTCTCTAGCTTTCTTGTGTGTTTCCTATCTCTACATAGTTCTATTATAGTAGGGAAAAAGCAGAAAAACAATCAATAAACCTTAAATCACATAGGAAAGAAGAGAGACAAGTGATGTAAATTAATAGATGCTGTACAATTCCAAAGAAAATTTAAAGAAACTGGGTGGCATCCTAATAAATTTTGTTGCTTTGTGTCTTGGTGAATGAATGAAATGACAAACCAGCAAGGTTTGTCAGTTAGGCAAAATGGATGTTTATAATTATGAAACAAAGCAAGTTTTAATTCGATTGTCTCAAAATAGAAAACAGATCATAAATACAAACTTACATGGGAGATACTGGAGACAGAAAACAAATCATGAATGTTTACAAAGACTCCAAAGAGAGCAGAGTATTTTAGCATATGCTCATTTTCAGGACTTAAGAGTTGAGAGATTTTTATTGACATTACCTGTAGAAATAATAGAGGAGATGTTGAACACTTTAGTCAAAGACTCTTCTAATCCCCACATTCTTGTTTCACCTGAACAGACAAAATTCATAGTCTGATATAATTGCATTCATAGTGATAACTGATGAAATACCTGTACAAATACCACATGGAATTTCAGAAATTAATCCAAAACAATTAACACTACCTAAAGATAACTTAAATAGCAGAAATATAATCCTGCTACTCCAAGAGCCCAATTTTTTCTGTTCCAGTGCTGACACAGTTACTCAATTTGCTCCATTAGGTTCTGTGGCATTCTATTCAGCTATGGAGAACTATCACAATTCACAGATAAATTGTACATGACCTCTGTAAAACAAAACATCTGCTCTGCCACTTCAACAATCCCTCATTGTGTGGCATACCTAATACTGACTGCAGACCGTACCTGAATGGCCTATTTATTCCACACCAGTCCCATTATTTGCTTGGGTCCTTAAGGCTTCTGAATATCTGAGAAAGGTTCTCTATCTCTGTTAGAGGATCTCTAGCTTCCAGTTGTGACTATTGTCATCAGTACTGAAGGTTTGTCTCACTACTAAGGGCCACTTTGAAAGCTGAACTTTCAGGTCCCAGCAAATAGCTTGAAGAGGACAAGGTACACACCGTCTCCTGAGCTCTTCCTTGTAAGTCTTTTTGTGGAAGTCAACAAGAATCTTAAAACTTGCTATGAACATAGGCAAAAGCAACAAAAGAGCTTGATGTAGGTGTGGCTACGGGATTTCCTAGCTTTTTTCATATCTTTTCCCTCAGAGTAAGGGAAGAGTATGTTCAAGAAGCACAAGATCATGGTAAGTATAGTTGGTAGGATTTGGGAACAAGAACCTGGAGAATACCTGTGGGAAATTCATACACTTAGCAAATCCAAGCAATCTGATACGATACCTTTGAACATAAGATGGGTAAAGCCAGAGTCAGTTGAGATCACCAGTCAGATCTCAGCCTCCTGGGATATTAATTACAATCAAGGGGCCAAAAGCAGCTTGACAGCTCTTGTAAGGCTGGTAAGAGACCAGCAACATGTTCTTCTCAGAGAGCTCCAGTTTTATTTAATCTGTCTCTTCAGCACTAAACAGTTCTCTTGGGAACAGTTTTAACCAGCTGTGCAGTTACACAGTGGCTTAGGAACCAAAGAATTGTAGGCAGGAAACAGAAATTTGTGAATTTCTTCAGGAAGTCATAGTAATTAACAACACCAAAACTTCAAAAATTATATGGCAGAAGACTTAAGCTGCTTAGGCAAATTCTGCATTAGAAATTTTAGTTTCACTGTTCTTAAATGTGAAAACTTCTGAAAAACTCTGCCAGAACCTCGAACTTTATGATGAACAGCAGGATGATCCATGCTTCATTTATCCTCTTGTCTCCATTCTCATTAGAACTCAGCATAGGAAAAATTAACTGCAATGGTAATGTCATATGCAAAACAAAAAGTTTTGCAAACAGAAAGATAATAATATCCTTTGGAAAAGTTCTTTCAAGGAATGAAATCAGCAGAGATTTCTATTTTAATCTCACAAAAAAGAAATGAAAAATGGATTTATGCCTCTCCCTGCTGCATATGGAAAATATCAAGGTGTTTTCTCCCCAGTAATGCTCTCTTGAGACCCTAATCATTCTTGCAGAAAACATTGCTTTTTCATGTGCCTGGTAGACTTCCCTTTTCCTAGGAACCTCTCTTCCACCTGCATTCCTGATATTGCACAGCTTCCAGCTCCTGGAGCTGAAAGACAAAATTCCCTCCATTCCTGAGGGACTACCAACTGCAGCCCCATTAGCCACTATCATTGGAAACATCGGCAGATCCCTTGGAGCACTTCAGAGCTGCAGTTGGCAGCAGCGCTTGAGGGTGTCCACACACTTCTGGGATGCACTTTCTTCAATCACAAAGCCATACCCTTTGTAGTGTCTCTCCACAGCCTTAAATGTACTTCCTCAGCTCACAGCAGACCTGGGTAGATTATTGTAGAAAAAGGTGAAACCTGTTCCCAGCTGATTACCAGGATGTTGGCCACTGGACCATTCTTGCCTTTTTACTTTCCATTAAGGAAGTTGTGTGGTTTCTCAGAAATCAAGTTGATTACGTTAGGTGAAATACATGGAACATTCCTACAGCTGTGTTATCAGGAAAATCTTGTCCATATATTGCCCTTCAGAACTTGCAACCAGTTATTTCTGGGACGTATTGTTTGACTCAGTCACTGATAACTAACTATTTAAATGACATCACAGAAAAATGTGCAGCATGTGTCAGCTATGCACTAAATATACTCTAGTACTTGGGATATTTCATGAATAAGTTCCTTCTTCTTAACACAGCTGATCATGATAGATGGATTGATGGTATATTTTGGACCTAACAATAACAGAACCCCTTAGCAATTCTGCCAAATTTTACCCAATGGTGTCTTAGCATATCAGTCATTCTCCTCATTTCTTGGGCTTTAATATATTAACAAATGGAAGAAGTTGCTGGTTTACTCTGAATCCCTCCTCCATTGTAGAGCCACTTTTTGTTCCACCTTCTTTCACAACAAAAAGAGTGAATGTAGGTTTTGTTTGTTTGCCATTTTAAACTGAACTACATGACTCAGGTGGTGCCTTTGGAGGGAACAGTTAATTCTTAAAAAGAGAAAGAGGGAAAAGAGGGAGGAAAATGCAAGATTAAAAGAGGGAGGATTCTGCTTTGCAAAAGAGTGCACCATTGTGTGAAGATGAAGTTACCAGCTTGGACGTGTTCTTAGACAAATAGATACCTAAATAGAATAAAAACTTAATTTTTCAAATACCAAATATAATTTGGGGATAATTTATCTTGCAGCATATGACAAGAAACATTGAAGAATGAACAAATAGGTTCTGAATTTCTGATTAAAATCTTAGCTTATTAGCCAAGAACAGAAACTGGAAAAAACCATATTTAACACATCTGTAAATCAGGGTGACACATGCAATCATTGAATCCATTCCAGTTCGTTGAATGCCAGCTTGGTTCCAGCTATTTTGTGTACTAATTGCTTATTTACTCTCTGATCTAATGCAATTTCTTTCCCTAAAGCTCTGGAATGGTCAAACCACAGCAACTTATCGAGGCTTTGAACAAAGTCTAAAATTATTATTGATCAAAAGATTCCTATAATACTTAATAATCTTCAATAATTAAACAACAGAGCCACATTATTTTCCAGTGTAATACTTTGGTGGATAAATCAAATTAAAAAACCCAAGATGAAAGAGCAGCACTTAGGCTAAATGTTACTGCATGAACATGCCATTTATTTTAAAAAAGGTGTTTCCTATTAGTCACCCTTTGTTCTGCAAACTCAGAAACATCTGCTCTCCTACTCAGATGTGTCAAGCTATCTAAAGCAGTAAGATAACTATTTTTAGGCATTTTTAAAATGACTGAAAATTAATGGAAGTTACTATATACCTGATATTTTGAAAATATCATAAATACTTGTTCCAGAATAAAGAGAGTTGTAGTTTATCCTACTTTAAACTAGTTTTTGCAGAGGATGAGAAACTGCTTTCACTGCATTGTCTAGATTTTTATCTGAGTATTTCTAATTGTTGTGGTCTGTGGTTAACCAGAAAAAATATGCTATATTTTGGGTCAAAATAAGGAAGCATTACTCAGGACAAGTTAAGCTTTAATGAGTCAGATCACACAAATAAATAGAATTAAATTGATTTAGACCCCATAAGAATCTGACCAGAGACTGAAATGGCAATTCTGAATCAGCACAGGTAAATGTACAGGGGTATCAAATATCCACCTAAGGAGAAAGGGATGGTGATTTCCATCTGCCTGAACAGGTCTCCAACAAACCTGGTTTTGCAGTATTAGTTTCATGTTTCCTTCTCACTGCAGGCTGTGGACTGATTATATGTTTCTTTCTAAATATTGAATGAATTGCTGGAATTTGGTCAGATGCTTGATGTATTTGCTGGTCCAGCAAAATGATCAACACGGAACTCTCTTTTGCTTTACATTTTCATTGCTCGCAGGTCCTTCAATTAGAAAGGTGGCTTGTCATCTATTTAGCTTTGATTTCTTTTCTTTAGGGTTGGATTGACATTTTTTTCTGCCTGACTGGAAAAGGATGCATCGAGGCATATTTCTGAAACCAGAGGATATGTACATTACCGTAAAGCATTTAAGTATGTAGCCAGGAAGAACATTCCAGGTGCAGAATAAAGAGCACAGAGGGAAGCAGCTGTAAGCGGATCTTATAGGTTCATTTCTTTTCCTACAGCATTTGGTGTCAAAAATTGTTCTCCTGGCAGTTTGTCAGAGGGCCTGTTTAGATGATATGTTCTCAAAAGAACCTAGAAAAATAAAAGGTCTGCTTCACAACAGTTTTATTTGGCAGATGTAGTTTAAAATATTTGCATGTGAGAGGCTTGGTCTAAGGACAAGAAAGAAATGCTGTCAATCGACTTAGCTCCTGGCAGACAATAATATTTCTCAGTTTTCTGTTTTGTTTTGTTTTGTTTTAATATAGATAATAATAAACAAGAACCCAAACCACAGAAATTAACTTTGATTTTCTCAAGGACATACTGCATTATGCACAATGCATGCATGAATCCAGACATTGTCCCCAAAGCCAGAAGGCATTGCCAGGAGCATTCTTGGTTTTTCAGTTCTGGCTTTTCTATGAGTAGGACATAGTAGGGGATCCAATTCACATGCAAGGACAATGTGATTCTACGGTACCTGACACTAAGGCAAGAGTCAACTCTCCTTACAGCAAACTGTGCTTACTGTTTTATTTGCCAGATGCAAGAAACTAATTTTTTGAAGTCTCCAGAGATAAAGAAAAGTGCTCAATTTGCCACAGTGGTTTATCCCTACTTGACAAGTAAATGCCACATGGTCACTCAGTCCCCACCCCCTTCCCCACAGCAGGATGGGGGAAAGAATCAGAGGAGCAAAAGCTCTGACATCTTTGCAACATCATAATGCATAAAACCTAAGTAGATAAGGTGTTTACAGAGGTTATGGCATCCATTTTAGGAAAGTAAAAGTAATGGCCATTTCAAGAAACACTATTTTGGACAAATGCTGTTGAGCAAATGGAATTACAGTATCTTAGCAGCTAAGGACAATTACCAAGTATTATGTTTTATTCATGTAATTTACTGATGCCTTTGACCAGTCTGACATTATGAAGATTGAGTCAGTCAGAATTTATAGACAACAAGCAGAGTCAATGACAACTTGCCTCGTTAAGAAGATGTGTTGAATCACTAAAGAAATATGTTTAGTCATTTGCCTGTCAAATCCTGATTTTAAAAAATCTTCTGAGCTGATTTCTCCTCCTGAGTGAATGGGCTTGACATTTATTGTCACTGTCTTCCACCTCTGGCTGGAACAAGTGGCATGATGGAAATACCAGGTACTGTACTTTGGTACGGAGCTAGGATGATCTTAACGATGTGCAACCACATGCAAGCACACAGGTTCAGCTCTGAACTAAAGCATCACACCCTGATAGAGTAATTCACTGAAATTCAATGTTTGAAATTAAATACCCTAAGGAGTTTCCTTTATACCCATTATTATAGAGGGGCTTTCAGGTCAATAAAGCAACCAGGAATTCAGATATTTTAAAGAGGTCAGAGAAATGCCATCATGCCTTGAATATACTCGGGGATGTTGCACAGAACCCATTTTAAGTCAATACACAGATGTCAGAATAATTTTGGTTTAGAGAACAAATATCTTATTCATAAGAACTGTAAAAACTAGGATCATCTCCTCTCACTCATTTTGTACCTTCCTAACTCCCTAAAATGTGGGGGGTCTGGTGCCAGGAGAGAATTTTATGACATCACAAATTATTAGATAATATCGGTTCACTCAGTGCATGGCTTATACTGGAAAACATTACAGATGGCATGAAAAGAAATGGTTGCCAACACGAGTATCTCCAGATCCTGAGATAAGAAAAATGCATAAACAAGAGATAATAGGTCAAATATACTGACTAAAAATAAAGCAAGCTTCTGCAGAGTAATAACAACCATATCATAGCTGTCTGTGTCATGTCCTATATTGGAACACCTCATCTCGTAAATTTATCTTCACACTTTAGCTCCAGATAAAATTGGAGATAAAGAAAACAAACGATACATGATGACCATACAACAGCACATCTTGTCTACCCACGTGGGAGGCTTTTTGTAGAATCAGTATTCGTTTTCCTTCACAACTGTAATAAACGACATTTAAAGACATATACAGCATATAACTAATATAGATTAGATTTGTTTCTGTATATATGCATATCTACTGTGTGTGCTCATATGTAATGAGCTATAATAATCAAGCACATATCTGCACAGGGTATTTTAATGGCTAAGAAACCCTGTTATAGTCAACAGTCAGTTTAGCTATGTGGATAATTTTAATAGACACATTACTTTAGAACAAGCCTTTACCATCTGTTCTGCCCTCTAATTACAAATGCAACAGGAATATAATTCACAATTGTGTAATTAAAAAGACATAAGGAATTTAATGTATGTCTCTGATCCCCTTTAATGTAGTTTGCATCTGTTATGTTTTCCTTTTCCTTTGTAGAACCCCCAAATAAGCCCAAGGAAAACTTTTTTCTCTTAAATTCTCTCCACTTGCATTTGTTGCATAAAAGGCATTATTCATATAAGTAAGATTACTGAACATTTGTGGAACACATCTGAACACAAGTGCCTGCCTGTCCCCTATAAGCTATTCTTATATATACACTTACAGAAAATTATAAACAATCCCTCTAGGTGTCTGGCCCTATGGACAAAGTGCTGTCAGACATCACAAATCAAGAGCAATTGCATTTTTAAATCTGGGCCAGCTTCCATGTACTCTAATAAAAATGTCCTTAACTGCTTCAAGAGAATTAATTGATTCAAGAGAATGAAAGTGAAAACAAGAGAGAAAGTGCAAAATAAGGAGATACAATCCAGGTATGGAAACTCAAAATAAACATGTAAAGTGTACTTTATACAGCATATCCAATAAAAAAAGTAAAAAAAATCATGCACACAATATAGGGAATTCTAAAGATAAGGGTGCTACTGCAACTCACCCACGTCATAAGTCCAGTGTTCTTCTTTTGCTCCTTTGAATATAAATTAAATATTAATTTAGTTAATTAATTAAATATTAATTTAATAAGGAAGAGATGTAACAAAGAAATTAGAGGAGAGAAAACAGGGCAAATACAGAGTCATTAAGTTACAACTTGTATAGACCCCCTAAATTGCAGTTTTAATCTTAGAAGAACATTCAAAAATTTTGAGATCAAAGTGTTTAGTTGATAAATTCTGGTAATGTTGGTTGGTTTTTCCCTTCAATGTCAGTCTTGAATATTCCACTGAGACAGCATATCAAGATGTGTTCCCTTACTTTTTCATATTTTTACCAGTTTTTCATTCCTTCACACAGCAGCAATGCCCATCCAAGAGAGACTGCTTTCAATTGCTTGTGGACCATCTTGTATACTTTCTGAAAAAAACCTCATTGTTTTCTTTGTAGAAATTAATAATTAATTTTGTTAGAGGGTATTAATCCAGATCTATTCCTTTTAAGAATATTTCTTAAACAAAAAGATGATGTCTCTTAAGCTTCTGCATTTATTCTATGGAGTTTCAATTTTCTTCCTTAATGTTTTACTAAGAATTTTACCATGAGAAACAATTTAAATAAGCATTTCATATCAATATTGAATTTATAACAGTTTGGAGGATCTTTCTTAGCTCTGCTTCTGCAGTGGAACTAGTTTGGACCATATGCAACTTTATATGACATTGAAACAGACGTTTTTGATAAAATTTTAAAAGGAACTGCAATACACAGTGTACAGATCTGTTTTCAAAATTCGGCTGTTTAACTTTGTGCCTAAAAGTAAAGCCAAAAAGATATTGAGAGCAATGTCCATATTTTCCTACTGATAGTAGTTTATGATATGCAATACCACAGAGGTAAAGAACAGAATATTTCTACATGTCTCTGGTGAAATCAGTTTCCTTGTAAATATTATGTGCTAAAATGTTTCAATGTAGTCAGAGAAAAAAAAAAAAAAAAAAGCACACCTAGATTAAACAAAAGCTTAGACATTACAGGAAAGCCAAAATACCAGCAGGTGTTCCTCCTCACTTTGTACTCTAGCCCAGGAAAATAAACTACCACCCTACATGGAGAAAGTGTGAGTCACTGAACATTGTAAATTTTCCTAATGTATCACAGCTACAGAAACACCTGTGCTAAACACAGTAACATTGTGCTAATCCTCTGTGAATATTTCAACAGCCCTCCAGTGTTTTCTTTCCTTACCAGCATGCTGGGGTGGTCAGTGTTTTTCTTACTCTTCATCTCCACACGCCTCCAACTCTTCCAGGTTTGAACTCAGCCAGGGTGCCTGGCCAGTGCCCGGCCCCTACGGGTCCTGGGGCCAGCAGCTTCCCCACGCATGGGGGGCAGCCTCAAACATCCTTCGTGGGGAGCACGAGGCCGGTACAAGCCCTTTGCTACTTCTGTTTCAGCCCAGCCAGGCACAGGGCTACCCTGCTGGCATTGTTTTATGTTGCCCTTTTCTTTCAACACGTAAGAAAAGATGATACAACTTGACTGGGTGACAGTCCTCTCCTTTAAAATGGCTGCATGTTCAAAACACTGTTCTCATGCCATCCCTTGTGCTGATAAAAGCCAAAAGCAGGTGGAAGATGATCCCACCCAACACTGCTCAAGAACACCAAGTGAATCAGAGGGAAAAACCAGTTTAAAAGCGCAGGGGACAGCGCCTCACTACCTCTCCTGGAGAGCAGCCATCCTATACAGTCCTGCTCCACCCACACATGCCGTGTCCATCTGCCATGGGATCCCCCAAGTGTGCCCACTGCCTCTGGGCTCCTCTGGGGGCTTCCCCATGGGGGAGAGAGGATGGCTCAGGGAAACCTGAAAAACTGCTGGAGCACCTGATCCCACAGATTGCCATTCATCCACAGAGCTGAGGTCCAGGGAGGGTGACTGTGAACCTCATTTTTCCAGAGAAAGCTGACGGGGGAAAAGCCTGCCTTGTGCAAGCCCAGGAGGGAGGAGACAGCCCTTTGGTGCCCCACAGCCTCTCCAGCCCATCTACTATCAACTCTTGTCTATTTGAAAATGAGTACAGGCTTGAGATTGCCATGAGAAATCACTTAAACTTTATACTCAGGATTTAAGCAAATTGCTAGTACTAGAGATTAGGCCAGGCTTTGGAAGGCAAAGGCACAGCTTTGACCCATTTGGCCTGATGGGTGGCTTCACAGGCTGCTGCTACACAGGACTGCGATGCTGCTGTTTGTTTACATACAACTAAGGTGCAGTTTATTGCACTGCTGACAGGTGAGGACTGAGAAGGAGCCAGGGAGCCCAAAAGCAGCTTTCCCACAGCTCACAGACTTCACAATTTACATGGCAGCTCTCCTCTAAATTCAGACTTTTCATCAGAGATCACTATGGTTTGTATCAATCAAAAAACACCAAAAAAGCAAACCCAAAATACCCCAAAAGTTCAGCCCTTTTCAGAATTGGTTACTCCTCATTTTTTCAGTTTTAATTAAAGACCATGAGCACTACTGTCATGTCTCCCCGCCTGTAGCTCCTGCGATTCGTTCCCCACCTTGCAAGCTCAGCCCTGTATACTGTCCACACACAACAAGGAAGAGAATTCTGACCTGCAAGTTCACAGCTCAAATATATCATGAAAGCTAACTTCGGAATTATTGAGTTTAAAAAAAAAAGTGCCACAATCTAGTATCCATCTCCTTAATAATTTTTTCCTTTAATGTTTTAATAAAGTGGGACACTTGGAAGACGTTAACACAATTAATGATGCTAAGATAAAAATTTCAGTTGAAAAGAATATTTCGCATTGAAAAATGTTTTCCTTTTGGCAAAATGGATAAATTTTGGTTTATAATAACTGCTATGCAGATAATAAATGGTAATTTTTGCCAGTGAACTGAGAGGGAGAGGTCAAGAACTACCAAGTGTAAGATTAAATGAATGAGTCACAAATTCCCCTTTATAACTGTCAAGTGTATGCATTCCATTTTTTTCAATAATAAGTTGTCTATAAGATAGGAGAGTATAACCAAGTAAATCTTACCTTATCAATTAAGTGTATTTCTTCTTCACATAGAAAGCTTTATTTTTGTGGTGCAAGTTGTCCTGTACCTTTTCTGTAAAATATACTTTCCATAAACTCCAACTGACAGGTCTTGACTATATAAAGCAAATGACACTAAAGCAAGGCAGAACATGATTCTATGGCAGCATTTTTCAGAGTTGTCTGTATGATTTCTGAGCTTACCTGCATTGTATTCCAGGGTCTGCTATTCTGAGCTCACCACAGACACTTGGGGGGTGGATTGAGGGTTATAACACTGATCTTGTCACCTAACTGGACCTGGGAGCATCCCCACCCTCCACCAGAGCTGACAATTTAGAATCTCTACAAGTGCACTTGTCTCATTTTCCCCATTTATAGACAGAAGCTGACTCCTTCTGTCATGTTCTGACAGACAGAAAAAGCACCTACAATGCCAAGAGTGGGTTCTGATTAAATAAGTAATTCTTTTATCTTCCATTGTAACTCTTACCAAGGCAAAGTGAACCTTTTAAAAGATGTTAATATGTGCCATAAATTAGGGAAAAATCCATTTTAACCTCTACCATAGTTGATATTTTAGTGGATTTACAAGACTCCATGATGTTACTCCTGAGGATTCTTTATTCCAAGTGGAACTCAACTATGTCCCAAAACCAGAGATGAATCTAGTTTATCACCCATAGGTGTTTAATAATTCTGCTTCATTGTCTGCTTTCTATTCTTATCATGTCAACAGCACAAAAAATTACTTCCTAATGGCAAAACCAGTTGAGAATTCAACTTTCTGCTGTCATTGGTGGCTTGATTTATCTTCTATCATCTCAGAGAAATCTTCAGTTAAAGTACATATTTTTATCCTTATCTTCCAGCCTACCCAGGTTTGTGAAATAAGTCTTGCAAGCAGTTTTCTCACTGGAGACTGAGAGAGTTAGTGGGCTCTTCAGAAAACCATTGCCCTGAGTACAAACACTTCTGGTCTGTATGCAGTTCTAGGAAAAGGCAGTGTGGTAGAGTTATATTTTACTCAATCAAGTTTTTTGAATTCCTCAAGAATTTGGTGCAGTTGTATGAGTGGACACATGCAAGGGTCCCCTTGATTGGGGAAATGATGAAATTCTTCTGCTTCTGAACATTTCTGCTTCAGATGTTGTTCTGAAAGAGTAATCCATATTCAAAGACTTCTTTCAAAGGGCTCAGCTTCAGAATTAGTCCTTAGATTCATGTTTCAGACTCTAAGGTAAGAGTGGCAAATAATCAATCACACAATTGCCATTTGCAAAGGTTTTGTTTTCTAAGATAATTAGAGTTCTTCAGGAGTTGTCCAAAGGTATTGATAAAAAAATCAATAAATCTACTGCTGCTGTTGATTCAGATTTTGCTCACAACTTACTTTGCTGAGGTTAAAGCTCAATGAACTAGAATCAGAAAAAAATATGACAAGGTCAGGCTGTTTTATCAAAACATGTAAAGTTTAACTAGGATGCCAATATTCTTTTGTGTCGTGTACCTTTAATTACCTCTTCTGAAAAAAAAAGTAAAAAAACCCAAAGAAATTATTACACTGAGTCAAACTTGATTTTGTTAAATCTCATGGCCTTTCTCCATTAATAACTTTATACCAGATGCTCCAGCAAGATGCCCAAGAGCCTGGGTTAGCAACAGTCAAACCTTAGGAGACTGCTTAACCTCCTCAGTTGTGCACACAAACATATTCTGAAAATGGACTGCAGGCCTTGGTGACAAATAGAATTTATTTCCCTTTGCATTGCTACTTTATGTAACCCTTCTATGCAATAAGGAGCAGGAAAAAATAGATTTTAAG
The DNA here is from genome assembly GCF_009650955.1 of Corvus moneduloides. Classification (NCBI taxonomy): domain Eukaryota; kingdom Metazoa; phylum Chordata; class Aves; order Passeriformes; family Corvidae; genus Corvus; species Corvus moneduloides. The sequence continues at coordinate 7,854,037 of NC_045485.1, read as the reverse complement.
ACTATCTTTTTAATATCTTTAAGGTACTACTACAATGAAAATAGAAATTTTTTCCTAAGTATTACACATTGACCAAATCATTAGTAAATTTGGTGGAAAGACACTAAATTATTTTGTTGTCATGTAGTGATTGTCTAAAAAAATTATAAAACATGTTAAACAAAGCTCTCTTCCTGTGTGGATGGGCCAGTCTCAACACTGATGGCTTTATGTGAGGTCTTAATAAATGCAAAATATCAAGGCAACTTAGGACCTTGAACTACAGCCGCCTTCCTCAATACAGCTGGAAAAAAGCCTCTGAAGTGAGTGGAAGTTCAGCATCCACAGGATGTCAGCTTCAATAAGATTGTTGCAAGACAGGTATAAACCTTCTGCAAGATCTTTGTAGGACCTTGTGAACCTCTTTCCCTGGAAGAGGGTCTCCTCTGTATGTGGAATACAGTTCATCCTTGCTTTTTTCACTTCATTCTGAGTGATTAAAAATCAATGGACTCATCCAAGCCCACTCTCATTTTAACAAGAGCACCCTGGTGAATGTGACTACTGTCAGCATTCCTCCAGCCAGACAGCACATTTGTCATCACTGCCATGCTGCACAGTGGTAAAATGTTGCTATTCACCTTTGGGAGCACCTGAAATACTCCTACATGTATGTGACCGAACTGGTTTCAAGATCAACCACATGCCACTAGATAAATTAATCATTCAAATCGCTCAGCATCAAAGTAATGCACACGTTGAGCTCACAGGACAGTTTATTGCACTCTCAGTGACACACAGAACATCATTTTTCACCTTTGGCACTCAGCTCATAAATTCTCCAATAACTTGTAATTGAGTAACTGGAGCTGTCAAGTGCATACTTTGTACTTCAGTTTCTGCTAATATCAAGTGCCCACAGTCTGAACCTGGTTTTGCTCCAGCCTACACCAGAGTTCACTCAGGGTTACAGTCTGACCACCCCAGGTTTGGCTTGCATGGGAATCCACAAGAGGAGAGTTTGAGCACGAGCATCTTATTGTCCACATTTACTAGAGAACTTTCCTTAGGTAACCAACTTCCTTTGTCAGTCTGAGGCCTGTGTGTGTACTACCTATACTCACACTCAGAGAGACAGGCATTTCCAAAAGCTCCTTTAAGTCAGCATAAACACCAGGGTCAAGGATGTTGTTACATGTAACTGTCGGGAATTGTCACCCAGAATTGTCACAACAACATTCTCTCCTCAAGGCAGTGTCAAAAAAGTAGTGGAACTCTACACAGTAAACAGTTCAAAGAAAGATAAGAAATGCTAAATAGATCATGGCAGTAAACTTCATTATTATTTATGGTATTGTAGACAAATAATTTAAATGAAACAAACCCAACACTTCGCTTAAAAGAATTATTGGGACTAATCTATGCTTTATTATACAAAACGTTATTTTCCCATACTTTAGTTATGTTTAAGAAACTGAATTTTATAGTATTTTGGCAATGGAAGACATATTTTAGTCTATTTTATTATTCTTTAAGGTTGTTTTTGTGGACCACATTATATATTACTTATGTAAATTTTATATCCCCACTTAAACATTGGAAGAAATTTAGTGGTGCTAAGACACAGAAGGGCATTTTAGTGACACTATTCTAATTCTCTTTTTTCAGTCTTTACTGAAAAAATTCAGAAGGTATTTCTTTCCTCTTTCTTCCCTCTATGGAGACATTGACGATTTGTCCTGGTTTTGGCAGTAATGACAGCAGAATTATACAACCCTTTCACCACTTCAGTTTCCCTAGGATTAAGGAATGTGATAGCATTGCAACATTCCCAAAGTGGGTCAGTACTGAGAAGTTTTTTGGCTGTCACCGATTCAGAGATGAAGCCCTGATGCCACAATAAAGAGGCTGTATTTTCAACAACAGTGACTGCCACATAAATGAGTTTAAAAATTGTGCTATGATATCTTTCAAGTCATCATTATCAGTGCCAAAAATCTTCTGGATTTAAATTGCATGTCACGTATTTAATCTACATAGCATGTGGAAACAGAAAAAACATCTCTGATACCTTGATTTTTCCCTGGGGAAAAGCACAGAAATTTTACCATGGTCTAACTGCAGGTGGCCATATGTTGAACATTAGATTTCCAGAGCCGGAAAAGCTGAGTCCACATTCCAGAATGCACTGAGAATCAATATACATATTAAAATTTTAGAGAGAACTGTTATATTCTTATTCTCAGTGGATGTGTTAGTAGAACCTGTGACTTTAAGTACCCTTCTGGTAAAAAGATTGCTTTGTAATTTGAAAGCACTGCAGACATGGCACATGTTGTGGATGCCAAGCCTGGCTTTTATGAGATGTGGTACCGCTGCTTTTATAAAAACTGTCCTCTCATTGAAGTTCGTTATCTTTAATACTCCTTATATATCACAGTAAATTTTAGTGTACAAAAGTAATGCAAATAGGATCTATGTGTGCAAAACTGCTTGCAGAATTGGAGCCTATTTTTATTTTTTCAGTTTTGCTACTCACAATGAGATGTGCATCATGATAAATCATGTTATAAGCATTTTATACAGCAAAAAGAGGCGCTTGAACTTCAGCACTTTAAATACTGAAGAAAGGATAAATGGAAAATTATTTATGTGTTCTTGTGTTTCTCCTTTTGACTCTCTGGTCCCACTGAGATCATGCTAATTTCTTGCAAAATTTAAATGTTTTAAGAACCATTGTTTCTTTGTAATAACACAGAACATCAGCATCACTAATTCTTTATTTCTTCTCAATTTAAAGTATGCATTATTTTGTCTGAATTCCAACACAAATTCCAGATTAAATCTTAGATGTCTCACACCTGTCAAAAGTTAATATATAGACATGATCTAGTTCTACCTGTTTTTGACTTTTTCACACATTTTTCTCACCTTTCTGTCACAGAGTGATAATGGATTCCCGAGACACTTTAAATCCTTAAATATGCACAAAGTGAGGCAGGGGGGCAGTTAATGTGGCTCATATACATCAACTACAGCACAAAAGATCAGAAATGAATCGTGGACTCACAGTGAAACAAGGCATGTTATTTAATGGAAATGATGCACTCCTGCCAACAGAGATAATGATAATTATACTATAACTTAAAACATCTTCTATGTACATAACTCCTGCCACTACTCTGTGTCCTACAAATCACACTAAGATTCATGACAAGATAAAAACCTTAATTATATCGAGCACATGAACATGAATTAATTTTAATATGCTTGGCTTCCTTTCTATGATTTAAAAAAACAGCCAAATGTTACACTTTTAAATATAGCCTGAGAACCACTTCGAATGTATCCACAACCAGTTTTTTGGCGTACAACATAAGTTTCATTTTGATCAATTACACTCCTGCACTGCATATCTTGATGCAGTATAATTGCATAACATTAAGACTTTTGAATGGAATACATCAGGTAATGATTTACAAATCGGATCAAAATAGAAAAAAATCTGTGTTGATGACCTTAGTCATGTTTCTATTCATGTTTCAAACCCAAATATGCTTCCATTTTCGGTTCTAGGCTTGCCACAACAAATCAAAATGATCTATCCTGGAAAAATAATCTCCTCAGGTTGAACACATGCAGTATAATAGGAGAAATAAATATTTTTGCAAACCAATCTGTATATGATATTCCATTACATTAAGAGACTTCCTGATATAATCAGCAAACAGACAACAAAGATTGATTAATCAATAACTAGGCATGGCCTTATTACAGTGAACAAATTAGACACTCGGGATATATTGCTTTATAGGCAAGATTTCTCTTTTACAAATATTCTCCATAATTGATTGTAGTGACCTCTAGGCAATACTGAAAAACATCCTCAATTAATAGGCTTCTTTTGCAAAACAGATCACAGTGGGGAGAACCACATGGCTTGCACAGTAAGAGTTCAGAGAAGAAAGGACGAAAATGGTTTTTTTATATTTGTCCAGTGGGAAAGCAGATGAGAGCTTTACTTTTTCCAAAGCAGTATTTGTTTAATAAAGCAATGCAAAGGACACTTTAGCACTAATACAATATTTCTAGAGCCACAGCACCAGCTGAGTTTGAATCTCTTGGTCCCTCTGTTATGGGAGTATGTAGGAGCAAACTACAACTTGTGAATTGTTGCCACATGCAGATCAGAAGTCCTTTTGTCACACACTGAGCAGGATTCTGTGTTTATAGTGCTCACTATATATTGAAAGCAATTATAAAGAACCAGTGAGAAGAAAAAAAAGAATGTTTGGAAAAAGAGGATTAAAATCTCACATATGATCTAGGGACAAAAAACAAAACTGGTTCTCTTGTCCTAGTCTTGTTTGGTGCAGAAGATACCTAAGCACTACATTTAACTGGCAACTGCACACAAGTCTGAAACAAACTCAATCACATTAACAGAGCTTCTGTTTCAAACCTTCTTGTTACCCCTCCAAACCTCACCCTTCCAGCTTACAAAAATGTTCAGAGTAAATTTTTAAAAAATGCACAGACATATCAATTTCATGCCAAGACTTGAGGGGCATCAGCTGAGGTGACTTGCTTGCAGGAAATGGATGCAGAAGTATTCATATTTAATGTAGCACAGTTTTTCATGGAAATGGCAGGTCTTTTTAAATCATTAAGAAAATTGGTCAAGATTTGGGTGTTCAAGTCTGACTTCAAAGCTGAGATCTGGGAAATAAAAAGAAAACCTTATTGGAAACAGAAAATGAAAAGAAATAGTACTTTTGGTCACAGGGGAAGTATGGGAATGAAGATCGTGTAAAAATTCCTCCTGCTTTGGACTGGAAAAAGGGAAAAGTAAAATAGCAGGATTAGTGGTATAGTTTTTGGGGACCAACATTCACCTTCTGAATACCAGACCATGCAGGAAAGAACTGCACGTTCCCTCTTCCACCTTCCAGCATATTTTTTCTCTCCATTTAAAGGGTCAGACCCTCGCTGTGTGTTAGCCCTGGAAAAGCTGCCTTTTGGGGCAGGGAGGGGGTTTTGTTGTTGTCATTTTTTTACTCAAGCTGACTAGAGGGAGCAGCATTTTTAGATGAAGTTGGAGTAAGGAAAGATCATCTCCTTGGAAGATGCTGTTGTCAGCTAACCCAGGAAATTTCAAATAAATTTGCAGACCATTTAAAGACAAACAGGAGGACAAAGATAAAATTTGAGCTTAGACAATAGTCCATCCCACATGCAACCCATATAAGCCTTTTCTGAGAGCTGAATATAACTATATTCTCTCCAAGACAGACAAATAAATGCAACAAAAAGGTTCAATCCATTTCAGAGTGAGGGAAATAAGCTTTACCCTCTCCACTCAACAAGCCTTATATTGATGGCCTTGTGTGTAGCTGTCTGTTTTTATTAGTTTACAGGCTGTAAACACTTCAGTGTGGAACGTCCTGAAGGAGAGTGTCCGTAAACTTCTCTTTCTTTCTTTTCCTCTTTATAAATGAAAGCTAATTAGACTTGATCTTAGTCTTTTCTTTCATGAGATTCAAACCTGCTGGTTCTGTGTTGTAGCTTCTGGCTACACTCTGATCAAGTGTCACAAAAATACTGTTAAGTCCAGAAGTTGTTAATTTAAACAACTTTTTTGTTTCCTGCCCAACCCCACCACCACCATTTTTTCCATGTCAGTTGACCTTGCACAGATTTTCAGGCACAGCATTTGTATAAACTGTCCTAACAAAACCAAACAACAACAAAAAGTCAGTGTAATGTGACCCATTCCATTCTTTGTAGAACTGTTCTTACAGGGCGCTGGAAGAAGTCAAAGAGTGGTGTAATAGAGAATTCCAGTTACAGAATCCATTACATGCTGCTTTGAACCCTTGTCACATTCCATAGACATATTTGAGATCCATTTGGAAGTTAAATGCTAACATGAAAGGAGCATTCTCACAATTTCTTTTTCGGTCCCATCCACTGCAGGATTGCTGAGGTTCTGCTGAGCAGACATTTCCAGCCAGGCTGATGCATCAGCACCATCCAATCACCTTCTAAAGCTGACACACTGAATCCTTTGTCTCTTCCCTTTCCCATGAACACAGTAAACTGGGCAATGACCAAATGAGCAAAGAGGCATTACAGCCCACAAAACTGACTGAAAGTGTCTGCAGAATCAAGCTGGAGGTGCAGAGAAACAATTCCTAAAATTTCACTCAGTTTCATAAAATACAAGGGAACCTTCAGCTCGTGCAGCACAGTGACTGTTCCAGGATACAATGTGCACTGCAGAAAACACTCAGCTCCATGGCTTGGGTTAATAAAACAACCCTCTGAGTTTTTGGATAATTGTCACTCTGCACATAATCCATGGCTCCAGTTTTAACAGGCCAGCACCAAGTGAGCTAAGATTCTATTCAACTCAACAAACCATGACAACTGGCATAGATCAGAGCTGTTTAGCAGCACAGATGTACACATCTTCTTCTCCTAGAAAAACACAGAAACCTCCTACTAAATGTCAAATAACTCTAGTCAAGTTATTCACTGAAATATCACCAGTTATATTCAGTTACCTTTAAGGCAATCTGTGCGTCCAAGCAAATCAGAAGACCTTTTGACAAATCAAGATCAATTTTGAGTAGCTGTGACACAAATATACCTGGTTATACCATGTTCTCGGACTTATTTTTCTATACATCTTGTTGTGGTAATTGTATGTCTAAGATTATTAATCCAGAAAAGCCTTCTCTGACCTTCACCACAGAGTTTTTGCTGGCATAGTTACTTTGCTAAAAAGCCTGATTTATTCCCTTTTAGGTTTGGAAATGTAGATTTGGCTCCAATTTCAATATCTCATTATTACATACAGTGATAACAGGAAAAAGAGGACCTGAAAATGTCTATCTTCAGTTTCACCTCATCTTTCAAGGATGTGACAAACACTAAACACAGCAAGCAGATACACAGTTCATGTGTACAATGGAAAGGTTACTTGAGCTCAACACATTGACTTTCATGAGGTACTGCCAGCACATACTGTGATATCTTGATTCACTGTATTAAGTATCACCCTGGAATTATACTGAATTTCAGCATTTCTAGAAAGTTGCCTGGAACATGAAGGTAAATACCTTGTTTGATAAACAGGCTTGTTTTCCTTCATACAACAATTCACAGATATCCTGTCAGATCAATCATTCTCTGTGGCTGCCTCTGCACTCTCTGCCTTGATATCTGAACATCTGCCAACATTACATGAATTCTGTTTAGAGTCTAAATGTAGACTTTGTGAAAATATGGACACCTGCCAGATCCATAACAATTATTAATGACAAAAGTTGTGGTAAAGATGCAAATTGAAATTTTCATCCTCAGGCAAAGATTTCCTTACTAGTAATTTATTAGTAATATACCTTCAGAGGAAATAGTTTAAATTGAAGAAAAATATGTATAATATCTTAATGGATCACACCTCATACATATTGTCTAATGTGATAAATAAAGATCCCTTCTTCAAGACCAGTTCTAAACAAAGTTTAAACCAAGCTAAAGAAGGTATTTGGACATGAACTCCCAAAGTTTTAATTTGTTTTTCAACAGAGCTTGTCTGATGCCAGATAGTACAGTGTTACAATTATGTCTTGCTTTATTGGATGTGTTTCTTCAAAGTGAAGTCTGGACACTTTTTGCAAGGCCATCATTTTCACAGCCAGCTCATGTGCATCATGAATGCACAGGTTACCATGGCTGCCTCCGCATCTGCAAAGACAGGAAAAGCCACCTTAGTGACAGCTACACAAAAATTATTTTTAGCAGCTGCTGCTGAGCACTTTTTGAGTTTCTGTAAGGAAATCAGAAGACCCGTGGGCAAGTATTTGCATGGTAAAGACACTCTCCAGGATCAGAGTGATGGAAAGCTCTGAGATGTCCCCTGCTCTGAGAAAACAATCCTCTGCCCTCTATCACAAACACACCAGGACTTGCATCTGAGCATCTGCTCCTAGCTTCTTTTAAATTAAAACTACAATCCCAGCATTCAGTCCAAATACAGAACGTCATTGACATTTTTACAATGTTGCAAACTCTTAAAATTCTTTTTTGATGCCTCGTTTGAGCAAAACAAAACAAAACCATCCCTCCAGTCAAAGAGATTTAAAAACCTCTTTTAAAGTGTGTGTTTATACAAGATTAAATTAATCTAGTGCTATTACTGACATGTTTTCAGCTTATTACAACATGGCTAACTTGCCTACTGACAGTCTGGAATATTCTTGCTCATTCAGATGTTTCCTTCCACAGCCACATGCTGAGGCATCGGTTTGGTTCTGACTCCAAAGGAAGGGTACCACCCACTGAATCAGCTCCTGTGGCATCCTGCATTTTCCTTAGAGAATCTCCTCAGCCTAAGTTCTGGACATTTGATGTGAATATAACCCAAAAGTAAATACGACAACAACAACCACAAAATTATATATACATAACATACACATATATACACACATATACTAAACATATGGAAAATGCATTGCTGCCACATGAGACTGGAGGTTATTACAGCTCTCTTTAGAAAAAAATCCACATAATTTATAAAACATAAGTGCTGCTTTCATGTTATTCCCTTTCCTTACCTCTAATAGAAAACCCCAGAGAAAGCAATTTATGCTTACAAAAAACAGCAGCATCTCTTGTAAAAGATAAATGCCAAATTATATAGTGAATAGGAAAACATAGCACTGGTTGTGAGCCCACTGGAAATGTATTTTTTTTTCTCTGTAGGTTTTCCTTTTTTTTCTTTTTTTTTTCTTTCCTTTCTTTTTTAAATACTCCTATTTTTTCCAAAACCAGGAACACCCCGAAACTGACTATGAAAAAAATCCTTATGCATAGACAGGAAGAAGAGGTTTCAATTTGATGAAAATATATGTACTATATGTACGTCTTTAATACTCATTCTTAATGGAAGGCCCCATGAAGATGTCTGCCAATGTCTCCTGTTGCCAGTTTAGAAGAATAAAATGGATATCAGGTATCTTGTCTATCTACTAGCAGTTTTATTTTGATAATTCAATATTGAAGGAAGCAACTTGTTTATTTAAACTGCCACCAGACCAACAGGGCAAACAGGCTTTCAGTGGAAGATGCACTAGAAATTCAAAAAGAAATAATTACAAGAAATATAATAGCTTTGAAAAGCCAAGTACTATGTCAGTTCTAATAATCCTTCTTTCTTCATAGCAGATGAGGAGCTTTGTAAGGTGATATTGATATTAGAAGAAATAGGGCTTCTCATAATAAAACTACACAATAATATTGGCTCCATCCCTAAATATTTGTATAGAATTAAATAACATTCTCCTTCATTATTATACTCCTCAGGAGTCATTCATGATATACATAACAAATCAATAAATCAGTAGAAATGCCTAGCAGTGATAATAGGCTTTTAAAAAGAACAAATACAAGGATTAAAATCCTAATTATAGGGGAAATAATGAAGGTGTATGATGGAACACTAGATTATATCTTGCTAAAGGTGTCCCATTTCGTTACTAGACCTGCACTTCCACACTCAGGAAAGAAATTTACCTCTAAAGCATCATATTTATCTGACAATACTGACTGCGTTATAATCCCAGCTAGTGCATTTAATGGTTTATACTCTGTTGACATTAAACTTGTTGGACAGATTTACCTCTTCCTGTTGCAGCCATTTCACATGTTCGAGACACGAAGCAGCCAAACTTGATTTTTCTTGACAGCAAAGTGTCCCCCAGATTCAGAAAGGGTCAAGTTTGCTTGTCCAAGCTCTTGTTCCACCTGCTGTTGGCTGTACAGGTTCCCAAATGCAGTTTGACAAGGAACTTGCTGCCTCTGTGGTGAGGCACTGTGATGTGTCTGGCGGCACTCCAGTGGGCAGAATGAGCTGGACACTTTGCAAGAAAGATGATGAAGAACAGGAGTGGGCTCAGGGGCAGATTAAAGAGGTGGTTTACCAAAAAGATTGCCTTCATTTTTGATCTTTCCTCATCTGAAACCATTGGTATTTCTGATACAAAATCAATTGGGAAGAGTCTGGTCAGATTGAAGAAAGATAGAACACAAACCAAACCAAACCAAACACACACCACCATAAAACCAAACCAAGGAAATGAAAAATATATGGATAAAAAAGATATAACCTAGTGTCTTCCACTGATTTATGTCCAATCTTCAAAAAAGAGTTTTTCAAGCTCCTTGGAATGCTAAGAGGTCCAAATAAATAAAAAGCTCAGGATACAGGTAGGTTGTACTTCTCTAGGGGGTACATGACATACTGGACGTATCCTTGTTGTTTGGAGGGCTCATGGAAGATTTTTCTCTGGGAAAGCCAAATTAAATGAGGAGAAAGACTTTTCATCTAATATGGAGGGATGATCATCTTATTTTTTGATCCAGTAGTACTTCCAAGGAGGTGGTACTGCATTTTAGCACCTCCACTTCCCTGTCCTTAAATAAGCGGATCAGTTGAAAATGGGGAGAGAGAACTTTAGAAGAATTGATGGCTGCTTGGAAACATGATCATACATTGCAAATGAGCTGAAGCTTGAAAAAGGAAGGAAACTCACAGAGCTTTAAAAAGAACTATTTTCCTCCTATTTTTATAAAAAAAATGTTAGTGTCTTTTTCTAAGGAGGCTTTCATTTTTACCTTTGCTTTTTATTGAGGAGTGGGGTGGGGAGGAGCAGAGATTATTTCATTTATCAAACTGCAACAATTATTTTTAATTTATTTTGAGGAGAATTATAACATTTTTATGGCTCATTTAATGAAATTAAAATGCATTTTAATTTTTTGAATCTCTAAAACAAAATTTTTAACCTCTGTTTGGGATGATACACAAGAAACAAACAATACTGCAGTTTTACAAATAAGATCCCTAATCGCAGGAATGTTGGGAGTTGTTTTTTAGGTCATCATCATTTATATATGGTTCTATTTGTACATATTGCATTGAAATGGCACAATTAAATACCTAGTTTTTAATGAATTTAGGCTCTTATTTCCGCTTGACTTTTGACTTAACCTTATATTTTAAGTGAAATCTTATTAAACCTTAAGCTCACTAGTTGGCAAAGTATTCATACAGCTTAAATAATGACATAAAGAGAAAGAAATTTGGAGCAGAGATCAAGGAGAGGAAAAACTGAGTCTGCTACAGTTTGAAAAGTGATGGCAAGTGAATGAGGCAAGTGAATGAGGCATGGAAAGTGTTTTAGACAAAGCAGCAGTATGAACAAAATTCTGTTAGACTCTGGACAGAGACAGCAGGAATGAATGAGAAACAGTAGGTAGGTGCTAAATGGAGCTGCTTACAAATTCCCATCCTGCCAAAATGGATTTGCTGTACACAGTATTTTTCATTGATGTTATGTCTATTTCTTGTTTTTTCCCAGTTACTTATTCCAGGATATTATTAAATGAAAAGACAAACAGCAGACAATTCTACTTTGAACTTGACCTTGAGAAGAAAGCAAACCCATGTAAGTTACTAAATCAGGGTATTTTCATTTTGTTTTTCTTTTAAAAAGCCACACTTTTTTTCATGACTGAAAAAGGATGTGACACCATGTGAAATGTGGTTGTTTAGCTCAAGATCATCTCACCGGAAGGGGTTTCAGCCATTCGCCTGAATTGAGGCCTTCAAATTTTCTCTTATGCAAGCCAGCAGCCTTTATTCCTCCTCTGTCCGGGTCCAGTGAGAACGATAAATAGTTTTATTCAGCCTTTACTGCTCCCTATTTCAATTAGTAAATGTCTCATCAAAGTAATACAGCATATACAGTCACAGGTCCTCTCCACAACTAGACAAAAGCTGATTAGGGTGTGGTGTTTTTGTTTGGTGTGGGGTTTTTTTTAAAGAAAAGCATAGGTTCCAAAACCTGTTGCCTGTCTGGGGAACCCACATCGGTGATGCCCTGGTGCACTGAGTTCTCCAAGCCTGAGTACCTCAATCTGCCACAGCTATAACGAACAGACCCTGATCTTTTCCCCATATTACCCACAGGAGAAGAAAGAAAACTTGTTCACTTTCTTTGGATAGAAGTTTACACACAAGGTGAAAATGCTTTGGTTTCAAAGTGGACCCCACACTGTACCTTCCCATAGCAGGGCCTAGACCCAAATCCACACAGCTGGAGTCCAGCAACTGCATCTCCAGGTGTTGTCTGATGCCTTGCAGCAGAGCACTCTGCAAGCTCTCAACACCACTCACATTAAACCTGCCCTATCTTGTACTCACAGCCTGCCTATAAACTGCACCTTGATTGCCAAATCAACTCTGACTGTTTGTTTTTTTCTAACAGAAACTGTAAGTCAGGAGGATTTGAACTGTCCCCTGTAGATTCCACAGAACTATGTTTGAATGTGTCTCACTGTGAGCATTCCCTTAGCAGGTATCTTCCCACTCCCACAGCAACTTCTCAAAATCCCTTACAGTTCTTTGGAAGAAATAACTTGGGCCATACAAGAGACTTTCCACTCCTAACATTTGTTTCTTGAGTACCTCTTTGTGTCAAAGCTTTTATAAAACAAAATTACCTGAAAACATTTAGGAAGTGTGGTTTTACCTCTCAATTCCTGTGATGAGTTTCTAGGATCTCACTCTTATTTACATCAACTCCTACTGTCCAGAGTTGGTAAGCCCAATAGGTATAAACTGATATATACATATATATATATATATATTTCTAAAATGTGATCTCTAAGAAACTGTTTACCAAATGCAATTGTTATTTCTCCATTTGACAATATTTTTATTGGTGTTTTTATAATTTGCTCATATATGTTTCAGTCATCACGTACTGAAATGTACTTGCTCAGCACGTCATACCCATGGAGAATCACAATATGGACAAAATCTGTTATTTAGTTGGTGCTGCCTGCTCTCCCTTAATGCTACAGCTGGAGAAGCTGTTATTCTTGAAGGCTTTTGGGCTCCAGGCATAGACATAGGAAGTAGCTAAATTTTCTTTTTATAACTGTATGAATAGTTACAGACCATTCAAAAACATTTAAAACTCCAGTTACATTCATTGTTCCATTTGTTCCACAGTTTAAAGAATAAATTAAATTCCTTTTCTTTTTAAAGGACAAAATATTTCCTTTTTTTGTTTGTTTTGGGTCATTTTAGTGAAGCCAGCATGCCCCTCAGGGTGGTTATATATCCCCAAACTATCCTGCTATTGAAGCTGACCACATTTTGATGGAAGTTATTCTTTTGACTGCAAACTCCCTGTGGTGATATTTCGGAGCATCCAGCCTAAATCTCCTTGGCTTTTTTTCTTCAGGAAGAAAATATTACTGGTGAGAAATTATTGAACCTCAGTTATTCCAATTACTTCCATCCTTATGAGTGTTATTAATTCAACAGTCAATATAATTCATTCAATAATCTGAAGAAGCAGGTGTTAAAAGATTTGACAGATTACATTCAAATAACATATTTAAATTCAGTTTCTTATTACAAAACCAGGATTTTTTTGAATAACAGGATATTGAAATAACAATATTTTCAGAGAATAAAATTATTTTAATTTATAACGGACTCTAACCTTATTACGGTTACAGGCTCAATAAGATGTTTATTTGATCGAGTAATCCTTTAGGCAGAACAATTAAAACTTTTAAATTTCTTTTTAATAGCTTCTGCTGCGGTAACACTTATGCTCACCCAGCATTTCTAAGGTTCTCTATTTACTCTACAGCTTTGACCATATTATCCTGCTTCTCTTTGATACAGTACATCAGAGCACCTTTGTCTCTCTGGTTAATAAAGATGCTTGTTGCATTTGCTGACTTGAAAAAGCCATGAAAATGGTCACTGGATGGCTGTGGATCTAATTTATCATTATCTGTGGAACATATCTTCAATAGCTGTGAATTAATAAACTATTTTCAGCTGAGGATCGATATACAGGTCTTCATTCTACACAGCTGGCACATCTTTCCTTTTTAAGAAAAGCAATCTCATTCCCAAGCCACATGCTACCGCTTTAGGTCTTTTAGTAAGGTACCATATTCCATTCCATATAAAATTCCACAGCTTCAGAGATAGTCTTTGTCAACAACATCTGGATCTTTCTCCCATAACACAAGAGGAGACAGTCTACAGTTTCCCCAACAAGAATGAACTCAAAAGAAGTTCTTATTGCTGAGGCTGACTGATAATTGTAGTGTTATAAACTGACTCTGTAAACTTTGTAAGGACTTTTGCGAAGAGATACTCAGTGCTAAAGTCTATTCTGAAAGAATATCCAGACTTAGCTGGGAGTCTTTCTGCATGAATTGTGATGGAGAATAGTAAATCTGAGTTTTTACGGAAAGCTTTTGAGTTCGGAGGTAGGGACAAGAAGTACAGAGGAATCCCTGATGCTGTTCTGTACAGGTTTGTCAGTATAAAAGAGTCTAGTGTACAACTTAGAGCACATAGATGAGAACTGTATTATTGCCTGCTCTTTTCCCCTCATCTATTTTGGGTAAACAAGGGTTGTTAGCCAAGAAATAAAAAGGCACCCAACACTTGTGTGCCAGATGTGCCTTGGTGTGGCAGGGCAATCTACCTGCAGAGTGTGCTTCATACCTTTTGCTTTACAGAGCATGGATGGACTAAATTATACAATGCTCAGTCTGATCTCAGAAAGTCATTAGTGTGAATAAATTTTTTTTGCACAACATCAACACTTCAGAGTGGACCCTTGAGTCTCCTAACACAGGCATGACTAAAACCTTCACAATGCCTTTAGTTTTTTGCCAGAGTATTGTGATAGAAAGGGAAACGTCTGTATCTAAAACACAGCTGGACCCCCAAGGCCTCTCAAACACTACTGGTCTGTAAGATTCCTACGTAATCACTTAGACAATCTAGTGTTTTTCTTGGAAGCTAAAAAGGCCAGGAGGAATCAGGTGAGAGGAATTGTTTCACCTTTCCTGATGAAGGTCATTGACTACTGTCTGACAAGTCAGCAGTAATTAGACAAAAGCATTGCAAGCCTTAATAAATAAAGCTGTTGCTCTGCTCGGCACAATTGTGTCTGGCACCCCCAAGAAAACTGAGCTGAAATTAAGTCTCCATTCATTACAAAAATAGTCTAACAGTAATTCAGAGCTATGGACTGTCTGTTGTTTGTCAATGGTATTGAATGGCTTCTATCTACTATAACAAATCACTCAACAGTAAAATAAATGGTAGTTGATTGTATGCCAACGGTATATTTAACAGTACTCTATTGTATTGAATGCTGCTGGAAATGTAACAGGTCTTGATAGGGGGAACAATATATGTTATTTTTAAAAATAAAATATTGATGTAATTGGCTTTCCCACCCACGGTGCTTCACAAGCCTAGAAGCAAGATTAGTTTTAATAGTTCATTAGAAAGTTAGGGAGATTGGAGAAAAGAACCTTGTGACTCCAAGGCATTTTTAAAAGTATGTAATTAAAAAGAACAACTCCCACAGACCTCCTTACAACGAATTCTCAGATTTCCCTCTGCCTCCCCAATAGTTATAAAAAAATCAAGTAGCATCCTACAGTGCTAAAAGAAAGAATGGACTGGTAATGTTCCTCCTAATGAACACTCTCCAGCAAAGAGGAGCAATCACGGAACTAAAGCTGTAATCATTCCTTACTGGCAGCCAGTTTTACTGCCTGACTGGCAGCAGGCAAGACCAAACAATGGTGGATGGTTTGCATTTACTGCAAACTTACTCTCAGAGGGTAGAATTTTCCCCGCTGTCTTCTCTGTTTGCTGTTCTGCATTTAGGTCTCATTAGGTCACAAGAACACTTTCTCCTCCTTCACTTTTCTTTCCTTTAATCCTGGCATTCTGACTTTTTGTGAGCAGACAGGTTGATAGTTGCTGCAAGGTCCCATCTTGTTCAGTCTGGACTAACAAAGTGAACTTGAAACTGCCCTTATTTTTATGTCTATTAAAAGAGTAAGACCATCAGTCTTTTTATTCTTCCAGCAGATGAACAGCACAGCTGCAAGACCATGATAAAAAGTTTCCTTTGGGGGTTCCCATTCACGAGATTCTATAGCAAACGAAATTTATGAGTATTTTCCTTGTAAGTTTCCCTTGCTGGCCCATGAAGACGCGTCCCTCTGTCCAAGGGATGTGGCCTGGATGATGATGCAAAAAAAAAAAAGAAAACCATTGACATGGATTACCATGCTACATTTAGAGCAATAAAGGACAGCAAACCTTCCTTCTTTGAAATGTACTAGTCAATGTTAGCTACCATACATCATAAAAACCTCAAGAAGGAGAAAGTGTTTTTTTCCCAGCAGGAAAAATAATACAACCAAGCAGAATCAGCAACAATGGAAATATCACCTATTGAAACAGTTTTAAAAATTGATAGTCAGCTGATAAGTACTGCCCTTTCACCTGGCCTAGCTGGAGAATGGGGTAGCATTTAAAAGGTTCCTCTCTTCCCACAGTTTACATAAATAAGATTTTTAGGACTTTAGTATCTAGGTAATTTTGAGCTAGAAAAACATAATTAAATGAACAAACAAATGACAAACAAATAAGCAAACACATATGTTTTCCTTTGAGTTTCCTTTTCAGGTGTGAAATAGCTTAAATATTGCCAATATACTATTTGCAGGATCAGGAGAGAGAAGGGAAGAAAAGGAGACAAATTATTACAGCCCACTAGGATCAGTGCCCTGGTTATACATAGGAATACTTTAAATCACACTCTACTTTCAAATCCATATCTGACATATCAAGTAACTACCCAGTGTATACATTTTATTTATGCCACTAAAAGGCACTGAAAACACAGCACTGTGCAAGATGTGGGAACACATGCACATGCAAATATTCTCTCCCCTCCTTTCTCTTTTCCAAGTCCCTTACAATAATGTAAAACCAGTCCAATTATTACAAGTCATCAGCAGCCATCAGCTTTTTTCTCCTATCTCTATAACGTGACTTTATTTCAATAGTTATTATGAAGCAGTTTAAGAAACTTCTAAGAGCAGGTTTGGCTCAGAGTTGTTGTGCTTGGGAGAACCGGCACATTCCGTGATATCAGAAACCGTAGTGAGACCACGATGGTCAGAAATGAAGTAATATAATGTAAAAAATGAGTGCATGTTATAGGCCAGATCTGATCAATTGATTATACTGACAAAGGAAAATATACTCAAATACATACAAAATATATTCGTGCCCTCATATTCTCCTTGTGATCTGTCCATGTGAATGGAACCAAGAAAAAGAAGATCTACATAAACACAGGTTTGTGGAACTAATCCTACACTCTGTATACATACCTGGGGAAGGAAGCAATTTTCACTAAGGACATCTTCATTTTACTATTTTGTCTGACTAAAAATAATGCAAGTTAAAATATGTTTTTATTTATACTCAGGTACATGGCATAGTAATTCATACACTTTCTCGGCATATTCCTTTTTACGCTATGAGAGGATTATTTCTATCAAAATTATTTTTAGATTCAGCATGAGTCATGTGGATGCCAACAAAATTCAAATAGAATTAATATAACAACAACCCACACAGTGTCTGATTATATTTCAATAGCCTTTTTTTCCTCTTAAATAAGCTTCTATTAGTAACATGAAACTGAAACATGCCGAGGGAAGCAGGCACAGAGCTCTGCAGATGAGCTGGGTATTCTCAAAGAAATGCTTAAGTTTATAAACTGCAGAATGGAGAATCAATTTTTTCTGCATGGAGAATACTTAATTACAGGAACATTTATGCCAAGAAAATGACATTCTGAAAACTCCATGAAAAACTGACACTGGCATCCCACTGAGAGGCTTTTTTTTGCTTCCCATAAATAGACTGCGGGGCCCAGCTATTTATTGTCTATGATACTATGAAAGGAGGAGCAGAGTGAAGGTTTGTGAGGATATTCTGGAGGCTGCATTCATTGAGAAAGTAGGAAACGCATATACAACACTTAAAACTGCTCAAAGTCAGCAAAAAAGGCCTGGAGCATTTGCCAAGCACACAAATATCTGTCAGCTAGAGGAATGGTGAAAAGAAGGCAAGAGGATGAGGCACAAAGTAACAAAAATATTCGAGTTATTTTATAAACCTCTTTGTCAAAACCAGGGATCTCTGATATTATCATGGAAGGCAATTGCAGAGGCAGGTTTTTTTGAGGTGATGACAGGAAAGAACAGCTGTAAAGCAAGTCCTTTACAGGATGGATGAAAAATGATGCAAATCTATTTGATTGAGCCCAAATAGCCCCTCACACAGCCTGGCTATCAAAGGGTACATGGCTGCTACAGAGGAGCAACTGCTAGCCGAAACCCAGCTAAGGAGGCACAGTCTCTCTCTTATTCCTTCTCTATAAAGAATTTTGGGAGGACTGGAGCCATCAGGCTGTCAGAGGTGGCATGACAAGGATTCCAGAAGATTTAAGTTAAATTTCCGTAGTTTCTATGTCAGCTTCTGGTTCTGAGGGCATTGGTGTATATAAGTATTGAGGGGGGAGGGAGATGAGGAAGACAAAGGATGGAATTTAAAAAATAATCCAAGTAACTCCCAAAACCAGGGGAGAGGGAAGAAGAATCAAAAGAAAAACCACAGTGTGGAACCATGTCCTTTCAGGAGAAAACATTAAAAGTAAATAATATGAGAATTTTCCCATCATTCCAAAGAATTTAATGTTTTTATTTGTCACGTTTTGTAATAACCTTCTGCAAAACCCTTCATAATGTGCTATGCTGAAAACCAGTACTAGAACAAAAATAGATTCTTTTAGATATTTTGTCTGTGACACCTTAACTCATATACAAATTAGCCAAAGACTCATGGAAGTAAGCAAATATAAGCATTATATCGAGTACACCTAACAACAGCTTAAAAAATAATATGCAATATGCAAGGACAGACTTTACAATCAAAGATTATTAGCCTAACTCAGCAGTTGAAAGATAAAAAGCACATTCTCTTTATGATTGTACTTTGCTAAAATATAAGTAAAATATGATCAGCCTCAGGGGTTTAAGAAAACAGTTAATAAAAATGTAGTTAATTTTTTTTATGATGAAAACAAACCTATCCTTCTTAATGCCAAAGACACTGTACTCATTGTAATCAATTTTTATATAGCTTCTTTAAAGGAAAACTTATTGATGAAGATAAAATTTCATGCTTCTTAGCGGGCTGAAATTGGCTGATGATGAAAGCTACAGAAGTCATTGCTGCAATTAATAAGCAATAAGTTAAGAGCAAAACTCTGCAAAAATTATTTCTAATCGGATTTTTTGCTTTGCTTGTTGGATAATTTTAAGATCACATTTCAAAGGAGGCATTGTAATAAAACACTGATTAAATTGAAATATTGTACAGCTATTTAAACCTGGGGAGCTCTAGCTCCTCTTAAATAATACTGACACGATGAATGCTGATGCCAGTGTACGCTAATGTCAGCATTAAAACTTAAACTTTGTTTGCTGCTCAGCCCTACCATTGGAACACCACAGCTGTCAATCCCCAGCATATTAAATGCCCTGCCAGAAGAAAGAGCAAGTCCTGCTGTGGGTACAAACTGTGCCTGGAAAGGCTTGCAGGGGAACACACCAACATCAGGGTCACCTCTGATTGTTGCCTCACTCTAAAAAGGAAATAACACAAGAGCATTTTTAATTACACAGCACAACCAAACTAAAAAAGTTTAAAAGATTAAAAGAACTCTTACTTTGCTAAGAAATTCATCTGAGAAAGATGAATCCAGAAGTTTCTTTGACAGTAATTATTCCCTTTTCAGCTTTGCATGCAGAAAGAATTACTGGAATTTCATTACGATCCCTGTTATTTAATCAATTACGTTGCTAGGGAGGTTAACTTTACTATCAAGTGAGAATTAACAGGAACTTCAAAGGCTGTAGGAGGAACCACAATAATGAGATATTACAGTGCTCTTTATGCAAGCCTGAATTTGAAGAAACCATTCATGAAAACATTTTAGATTGCTACTAATTAATCAGATTGATACATATAGTCTCAAAACCACATCTGACAGCTAATGGTACTTCTCAAATAGCCTGATCCAAAGCCTATTGAAATCAAGGGAAAGACTGTCATTGACTTTGATTATGCCACACAAATGCAATTCCCATATGCATGGAGTGCCCAGTGAATGATCTGCATTACAACAATCATATTGTTATAACAATATTATTGCATGTTTCTAATGACTGGTATATTATTTATAAGATGCCAAGCATTTGTTGAGCAGTCTATACATTTAAGAGATGCATTTGTAGGGCACAATGCGAAGTTAATGGGAGCCTTTACACAGATTTTAATAACTGATTCCACAGGACTAATTTCAGCTCAGGATGCCAAGCATGAACGAGAATGACAGAAGGCGTTCCTCTGAGGCAAATTCATTTTTCCAGTGTTTTTATGAATGGTATTTAATTTTATAGAAATATCAAATTCCTCCAGTTGTTTTTCCTAATTTTTTCTAAACACAGCCGTGTGACATTAGTACAGGCAGGTTCTGTCCAACTGAGAGAAAAAAAGTGCTGGTAAAAGTGCAGGATATCCTTTGATTTGTCTTCTTTGTTCCTTTCCTTCACCTACCCTCCTTTTCCCTAATTTTGCACGTGGAGACTTTTCCTTTCCTTATCTATAAATAATAATGTTTGCCAGTAGAAAGTCATTATCTTACATTAACCTATAGAGAAATTTTATATTACAGTTTCTTTGCCTAAGTGCAAATTAGAGAGCATTTATGGAATCATGACTACAATTGAGATCAGCAGCAAAACCAAATCAACACACAGTATCCCTATTTAATTCTATATTCGATATTTGTGGAAATTATCTGTATGTTTCCACCAATGATAAATTATTACAGGTCTTGGAAGCTATTTATGATCAATAAGTCTCTTAGAAGTTACAGAGGATCTCACACTGACAGGATTTCAGGAGGAAATTGTGCTTGACTCTACCCATAAGTAGAGAGGACAGCTACTGACATTTCTATGAGATGAATATTGGATAAAGCACTTAAAATGATAGTAATTAAAAAGATGTAAAAATTGACCATTCCTATAGCACAACAGGATTTTCAGGAGTGCATTGCATTCCAGAATCTCCTGTTTTCTAGCACCATACAGAACATCCTATCCACCTCCAAAAACAATAAGACGGTAACTACAATGTGTTTCAATAACACTAACACTGTTAATGTTATCATCTGAAAAGGAAAAAAAATGAAAGGGACATTAAAAAGATAGTTAACCTAAGAAGAGAGTCACTTAACAGACATACACTTGGAACACTAAATCAACAACAAGATTATGGCTTAATATTTCATTCTTCTACCATTTCAATTTATTGCAGGTAGTTTTGCATATCTATAGACAAAATGTTTTATAAGTGTCAGTCAGGCAGAAAGGTTGTCACAAGGATGGGGGAAGAACCTTTTTTTTTAGTTTTTAATAATCAACAACCTCCCCAATGACCCAACACAATGGATTACTTAATTTACATATACAGTCAATGACTGTGGGACTGTCTCCTTTCTTTGTATGTTCATGCTGTTAGCAGTGGTTAACTGAAATTAAACTGTCATGGGCTTAACAGAAAATGTCATCTGACATGAAAAGAAATGTGCTGTTTCACTGGGGTGTGAAGTTGGAAACACAGTAGTGGTCGCCCAGTATTATTTTCCTAAGACAAAAAGAAAAAACAAGCAAACCTTTACCAATTTCTTTTTTTTTTTTTTCTAGGCTGATATAATCTTCCTAATCCCTTGGGGTTTTTTCTGCTGAGAAGGTTTCTTCAAACTTATCACTAGAAAACAATTAGAAATGAAACATAATTCAGTCACTTGGTCTCTTGTTTCCATTCGGTTGCCAAACGGTTCATGACTTTCCCAAATATCTGTGTTGTAAGCAATTTTTAAAACAGCTTACCTAGTCAAACAATGCCAACTCCCAGCCACACACTGTGAAACAGTAGCAATTAAGCTGCCTCCTGAAGGCTATTCCTACCTGGAAGTTCAAGCTGGAGCTGATTTGACATGCATGCTGAGATTCCCTAATTGAAGTGGTTTCGCTGGAGAAGCTTAGACTTATCAAAAAAAATTTTAAAAAGCCTTTTGTCTCTACTTCTCAACTATTTGTCAAAAAGAAGAATAGCAATTTCCTCATAAAATAAAGTTTTTCCAGAATAAAGGAAAGTAGACCTGTCTGAGCAGCAGTGTCTGAACAAAGATCTACATTTCAATAGCATTAAGAATTTGACAAGAAACATGAACATGGCTCTGTATATGCTGCAGCACTCCACTGTCATCTCCCACAGTTTTGTATGTTCCATAAAACAAGATCTTTTGGGACATTATATACTAAATACTGTAAGTGTAGTGAAAGCCCTTTCTGCATGTGTGAGACTGAGTTTCTTGAAACATCAAAATACAAAGAAAATCAAGCAATATTTCTGCCAGTCTTGGGGAAACATTAAATGTTACAGGAAAATTAAATGAAAGCACAAGAATTTTTTCTGTACACAACTGACCTCAAAATACAACAAAATAAATAAAAAATCACACAGCTTCATAGGGGAAGTTTATACTGGAGGGGCTGAAGGCATCATTTCTCACATCATTATGAAAGAGTTCTGGCTTTGAGCCTCATTACAAGCGATACAGGCAGCTAAAATGCTGTGCTTCAGAATGGAATTCCATTTCACCTGGAATTATGGAGGAGGCTTTAGCTGAACATTGCCATGATGTTAGTTTATCGTGTTCAGTCCTTATCCAGTTACTTCATTTTATTATTTCACTTTCACTGGTTCTTTCATTCTCTTTTTCCACGAGTATTTCTTTACTGTGTGTGCTTCTTTTGTTCTCACCACTGCTCTTTTATTCTATGACTTGCAGTGCTCAACACAATTATGACAGCTAAATCAACGTTACCGACCTACTCAAGTTTTCTTGGCACAGTAACTATCATTTAAGATTTGTGTGTCCTACGGCTTTGAGCTTCTTTCATTCTGGAAGGTCACTTCAAAGTCATCTCAGAATTACTGAACTGTTTATTGATCTCCTAATCATTCTCTGTTTAAAATTCTTCAGCTGTCTCTCTGTGTGCTATTTTGTTATATTAGCTTAGCTATTTAATAAACAAAATAATATTTATAAAAAGAGAAGATTATAGAAAGGGGAATAAAATCCCTAAGTTATTCAAATGAACAGGGGAACAGTTAATTTCCACTGAAATATGAGGATGGAGATAAAATTAAGAAGCTGAAGTTTGATCTACATGGCTGTGTTCTCCTGAACAAAAACAAAGCAAAGCAATAACAGATTTTGGTTTTAAATGGCTTGGCTGCAAAGGTATGATTATAGTGCAGAAATCTCAAACAGGTTTTGCTGACTATATTATCCGGAACCATTTCAGACTTGGGTTTGTTTTGCTTTCTGGGGCTATTGGATATAATCCTTGTTGCCCATAAAATACTCCTGATAATGAATTTAGAGACACCAAGAAAGAGAATAATATTTCCTTAGTGAGGCAATTTGGTATTGATCCTTAAAAGTATTTCTGCTGTGATAAAATACATTCAACAAATTGAATGAGACCAGAGTTAGGTTCACAATGCAAATATTTAAAGTTTTTTAACTACAATTTACCCTGTGGTTCAGACAGATCAACCCTGCATTTTAAGAAGCCAAGATTCTGTGCTGTAATACAGACAAGGTCTGGAGAGTAGGTGTTATTTTAAAGATGCACCCAGTGACCCCACAAGTTAAAGTTAACATAAATGTCCCTGACCTCATGTGTAGTCTCCAGCACACTGCTAGCTATAACTTTTGCCAGCTCAGCAATCAATAAATATCATCCAGATTTTCAATATTCCTCTAAAGGGAAGGAGCACACCTTTCTGGTCCACCTGAGCAGCTTTACTTCATGAGAAAGATAAGATATTTTACTTTATTTTTGGTAACCATTGTTCACTGCTGGGTTTGACTTCATTTGTAAACACGTTATTCAATACAAAGCTCACTGTAGGGCATGACCTAAAATTGTGTCCAGACCTTTTCTCCTCAAAAGGTAATCAAAGAATCAAAAAGGACCTAAACAATCCATGATGCATTTTCTCTGTAGCAACACAGCAAATTGCACTCACTGCCTGCTTGGTGTCTATACAGATTTAGCAAACACAACCCATGTATCTCTACTTGATCTACATCTTTACTGCTATTATCAAATAATTTTATAGGCAGAATAGAAATTGAACCATTGAAATGCTTCTCAGCACCACCTTCTGTTTTAACATTGATAAATTATGATTTTCTAAGCAATTTTACATGACCTCATGCTGGTTTAATCTTGATAACTTGCTTCAAATGTTACTGATCTCTTTGTGGTCTCAAATGTTTAGCTTGGTTATTTGCAGCATTTTCAATTTCTGGGGGTTATAAACTAACAGGCAGTTTTACAGAGCAGACTATGGTAAAAGGAAAAAAAAACCTGAAGAATAAGATCCTGAGAAGTCCAAGAAAGCTGCAAAGAACTCCTTTGGGAACAGCAAAGCAGTCATTTAAGTTAGGAAAATTAAAAGCCTCCACATTTGTTTGGCAATGATTGGGAAAACCAATGGAAGTGTTTAATTATTAATGGACCCAGCTAAACATAATTGTCTTCCCAATAAATCAAGATAACTCCATTGTAAAAATTAATCTGCGAACACACACTTGCAGTTATCTTGTTCTGAGTAACTGTTTCCACACTGCAACATTAAAAAGTGACAAACTGGAAGGTGTGGTATATAAAGTGCTGTGATTTTTTAATTTTTGTTTTCCCACCCTATGAGAAGAACATGGGCTTCACACACTGGCTTTGGCTTAGTGAGCACTTGCTGGAGTCCCTGTAGAGTATCATTCACATCATGATCAAACAAAACCATTTTGTTTTTCTAATGAGCTCACTGAGCCAAGATGACTACCATGTGCAGATAGCAAAAGCATAGGGGTTTTTTGGTGTTTTGGATTTTTTTAATGTTCATAATAATTACTAATGGTCTTTCCTGTAGCTTTTGTGGTAGTTATGTGCACAGCCATACATTTTATAGTACAGTTGTTCATTTTTACTGGTAAAAAACCCTACAGAGTTACATGAAACAACCACCTGGGCTGCAGGGCAGTCTAAAAATTTCTACATTAATGTTTTATTTCTCCTTACTCTATGTTATTCACTGCTTATTCCCATTATCCAGTCTATTCCATATTTTTATTTTCATAATATCGTGTTCAGTTTATTTGTTTCCATTCCTTATTTCATTAAGGCTCATTAGCCCTTCAAATTACCCACAATGTGACTGACATTTCCCTTTGAAATGATGCAATAATTTATGCAAAAATTATTTCTTTGCATCGTTATTTTTCTGAGGATTAGAGGGAACCAAATCTGCCCCAGGTAACAGAAATACCTTGTGTATCCAGAGCCCTCCCCTTACTCAAGTGCTTAAGCATCAGCATTTATTTGTTTTCTTTTGGATCTAAATTAAGAGATTCTGTAGATACCACAAATAGGATATATAGAAGGGGTAAAAGAGCCCAGTTCTGGGTCTGAAGTTGGCAGAATGAGCCAAAGCAATCTGAAAGACTGACAGAAAGTTTCCTGCTGTCAATGGAAACACATTCTCTGCAACGACTTTTGCATCACAGCACAAATACTGAAACAATAACACTCGATGTGAAGAAAACAAAATATCTCAACAGTGCAACTGTAAACTGTTCTAAATTGTACAGCTTTGTGAAAATCTCCCTAATTCTCACTGACAAAAGGCAGTGATACGAGTGACTCTACAGAAACAGATCTTATTTTAAATCAAAGCAGATGAGTCATCTGACAATCTAGCTGTTGTGAAACAAAAAGAGAAATAAGAAAATTGTGTCAGTTCATTACTTGATGAGATTTTGTTTCATGTATTTTATTTTCAGTATCTGATTACCTCTGTTATTTATGTTTTTATAGAGTGCTTTCATTGGCTCACTTGCTGATTTTTAAAGATAAAAGTCTAAATCACAATTAAGTTGAAACTGGATTTGCTTAAAAACAAACAAGAGAAAGAGGAAGAATTTCCCGTGTAATGGCTGACAGCAAAATTGTTTGAAGTAATGGGGTCCCATTTAAATACCAAGAACTTGGCAGACCTAGGAGAACTGAATTTGCGTAGGCTGTAAAATCTTAGGCGTACTTTGGAAGCTTGCTGGAGTGCTCCACAGAATATAAAACTTTTTGGAATTGCTACAAATCTTGATAAATTAATAGGAGAAAACAGAACACTGTTCACAACTAATTTTCTTTTCCAGGTATGAGGTTTTCTTCTTTCTCCATCTCCCCCTGCTCCACATTTGTGTGCCAAATCTT
Organism: Corvus moneduloides; assembly: GCF_009650955.1. Classification (NCBI taxonomy): domain Eukaryota; kingdom Metazoa; phylum Chordata; class Aves; order Passeriformes; family Corvidae; genus Corvus; species Corvus moneduloides. The sequence continues at coordinate 7,827,643 of NC_045485.1, read as the reverse complement.
CCCTCTGTGCCCCTCTATGCCTCACAGTGAGCAATTCCCACTGATTCAGGAGATGCCTGCTGGTGAAGGCACAGCTGATCAATGTGGCTTTTTCTTCTGCCAAACTTCAGCCAATGAGCTATTCATGGCTCCAGTCCCTGTTTCTGCTCATTAGGCCACTGGGAATTGCATGAATCATTTTCACTCCCTGCCAGGAAGCAATGCCAGTGTTTACTATTACTTATGCAAAATAATTTTCCAGAATCACTTTACAAATGCTGAATGCTCGGTTGACTTATAAAAACTGAAATGAATTAATAAGAAATAAATAAGCAGTCCCAACTGCATGGGTTATCAGTTTTATGCACAAGATGAGTAAAAGCCTTACATATTTCCACTAAGCTGGAATTACAATAACCCCCTTTCTCTAGGGAGAAACAAAGGCTGAAGTACAAAATTAAGATGTGTGTTATTTTTCTTTCGTAACAACAGGGAGTGGACTTGGTTGAATTAAATTTTATGGGGTATGCAAATGATGCTAATCTGTAGGTTGCCTTTACCCCTCTCTTTTTTGCCCTCCTCCTAAATGCTTTCTCATTCCTTTTTCCTCACATAGGAAACAGCAGGGAAATAATACTCCTAAAATGTACAACTGCATCTACCCTGAGACGGGGAAAGGAAATGCTCTTGCAAGCATTAGATTAGGCAGCCAAAGAACAAAATAAATATTGACATAATTGAGATATGTATATAAATTTAAATAAATAAATGTGAAAATGTATGAATCAGAACAATAACTGCTTTTAATAATTTGCGTGTCAGTTAACTTGACTGCTTTTGATCAGCTATAAAGACATTACTGTTAACCCAATAGAAAGGAAATTCTATTGAAAAACAGAAAGAAGCCTTTGTTGGAAAACCAGCAGAAAATTGTGCATAAAACATGATGGGAGCCTCAAAATAATCTCATTAAAGCAGAACACACTTATTCAAGACAGACAAAAAGGGTTCACAGCAGTCTTAAAATCTGTTTTAAGAATTTCACTTTATCTCTTTCTCTAGTAGGGTTCTCTCCAATTACTCTATATTAAACTCTCTGACATTTTAATGTTCTCAGAAAAGTGAGGATTTGTCCAGAGCAAGTAATTTTAATACTCAAGCTAAAAAACAGATCTACCTGATAAGGACAGACCCAACTCATAAATCTGCCTTTCTGTAACTCAGAAGGACACACTGGCCCTAACTTTTCGGTGCTCACCCTCTCCTCACAGCAGGATTTCTGCAGACTTGTTAGGAAAGCTACTCTTTGTAAGGCTGAAAATATGGACAAAAGAAGAAGAGGTTTGTTCTGATTTCCTTGCTACATTGCTACTCATTGTATTATTGATGGAGACAATTTTTTTTCTTCCATGAAGACTTTAGTATTTGGGTGCTATTATTTTTCACTCCCTTGGGCAACAAATCAGCCAGTTTTAACTTCAGGACTTAAAGGCCAGCTGAACAGGTTCCCATTCAAACACAGGAGTGTTGTTTCTGTGTTTATGCAAGCAAGTATTTGTATTTAACTTGTGAGACCTCAGTTCTGTGGCTTTGTGCCTGAAATCCCCACACTCCTCTGCTTTAGCAGTAGGCTCTATTTACACCCAGGAATTCACCTTTCCATTCTTCAACAGGATCTCAATACATCCTCCAAAGCCTCCTCGTCTTCTCAGCTTCTTTCCTGTTTGTTCTTCTGCCTGCTCTGTGACAGGCAGGCCATGAGGAATAGCTGACTTGAACTCGCATCATAGTGAAATTTTAGCCTTTACTGCCTCTTTATCCTCAAAGTAATTATTAATTTAAAATATACTGCTGTCAAACTTGGTTGTAACAAGTAAACAAGCACAGGATGAACAAAAATTCACTATATTAATCTCTTCTATTAGGAAAATGAAGCTAAAATAAAATGCAAATATTTTTATTTAGTCTAAAATACTTTAAACATGATTTGAAATGTATTTAAAAATTCCTTCAAGCTCCCTGAAACTAAAAAATATCTAGTGATTTTTATAAAATCTGAAAATACATTGATATGCCTCTCTGTTAATCAAGGCAGCTAGAGATTTAAGAGCTTCTAATCCATGATTTTATGCCCTCAATGCAATGTTTTCAATGAAAAAATTGCAATTATCAGACTTTGAGCAAATTTTCCAATTATATAAATTCTACCTTTCAATAGATACTTATGGTAATGCATTATTGCTGTTCTGCAATACATCAGTGACTGCTGACAGTCTTATCACTGCCAAATTGACCTCTGGGACACAGCAAAGAACAAGGAGCTACCTCCATCCTTCCTTGCCACCCACAGGTACAGGCAGCTGTGAAGGCAGGACACAATTTTTGGTGTCTCAGCAATTGTTTGTTTCTAAGGTCATCTTTCACAGAATATCCCTCTTTTAGCAATGGAAACAGCTGGAAACATTTCCCTCTTCCTTGTCTCTGTGGACATCTCCTTGCTTTCCACATCCCACACCTTCAGTCTTTCCCTCCGGGGCCCCCACGTTTTGTCTCCCACTGATCAGTTCAGGGATTAGCTCAGCAGATCCCTAAACAAAAAAAGTACCTGTTTTACTAGCAACTATCTAAGACAAAAGCATGGAGCCCAAGACTGCTGTGCCATTTAGAGGAACATGAATGCACTCTACAACACTGAAAATTAAAGTAGGAGAGAAGAAAAAGAGAGAAAATCAATTCTAAATCTCTTCAGTCAAATTATTCAGGTTTGAAGGAGGACTGGCTTTGAGAGCCTGCTCAATGCATCTTCTTGTTCAAGACAATATTTCCTCCTTTTACACTTCAAGTGACATTTTCTACGTGGTTGCAGACTACAATTGTAATGAAGCAGAAAGAAAAATCCTATAAGCCCTTTTTGAAATTATATTTGAGGGATGCCCTTCTATTTGAGCAAACAGAGCTTCTAAAATACTAAGTACAGTAAAAAAATATGAGGTGCAGCTCTCTCTCTTAGAGGGGTCTTTTGGTGGCTACATTCAGGAATAAATTGTCCTAGGACAATGATTTGCAAGGCACATACATAAAATCCTATGATGCATATCTAAATTCAAAAAGAACAAATTGGACTTCAAGAAGATGTCCCAAAACAATTTAAGAAACAGAATACTTTCTTACTTTGTTTTGCTTGTTTTTAAATAAAAAATTGTCCAATTGCAATTTGCAGGTTTTGAGCAAATTTTCCAATTATACAACTGCTGTCTTTCCATAGATACTTATGGCAGTGCATTATTTGCTGCTGTCTGATATGCATGACTGAGATCCATGACTGCTAAAATAAGAATTCCCCCCTCCTTATTCACATCTTCCTGTAGTCATTCTTTCTAGCCCCTTCTAAGAGAATGTGAATCCAGTAATAACTGAATCAACCAAATATCCCACAATGTTCAATCAAATTTTAAATGTGTAAAAATGAATATGTTGGTTCCTAATGACCACCTGACTCATATAACTTTTTTTGCTGTTGACTGGACAAGTGATAAAAATTGTGCAGAATTCAGGTCTTGTTTATAGCTCAGACCAGTCTCAGTGCTTTTCAGTATTCATCTACAAGTTGGTATTCAATTGACATTGCAGACTAAAGGTTCTTTAGAAAAACAAGGCCTATGTTAGCTCTTATTTAACAATTGCTTCATATCCAAGGTGTCTGTATTGATTATTGTGCAGAGAACTGAATATCCTTTCTTACCAGTTCTTCCTATTTTTCTTCCTCTGAAAGCACAATGCCAGGGTGAGATACACACAGCTGCCAACAGGTCTGCCTAGAGTTTAAGAGGAACATGGAATATTTGTGCTCAAATAACATCCAAAGAGAAATAAGAAGCTTTATAAGAAGCAGAACAGGTGAAGGTTGACTGAATTTGCTAAGAATGTGCAACCAATCAGTAAAAGCTCCAAAGAGATTTTCCCATTGTTTAGACATCAGTAAAGGCTGTCTCAAGCTTAATAAGGACTGAACACATACTCTTACATTTTCCCAAATAGGATACACTGGAGATATCCCTCTCTATCAAATACTTTCATTCCACAACGTTTGCTGCATTTCTGAGACCTGACTGTCTGGGATCAGCTAAAAGGGCAAAAGTTCTTAAGGCAAAGATATCTGAGACATCTCTTCCTATATTCACTCACAAACAGTATAATGTCATAAATCTTCATTTCTATGGAAAAAAAAAATCTATAAGACTGATTTTGCTTATGTTTATCATTTGCAAAAGAGTGTCACTTATGTAAATTAAAGTTCAGGTTTAGACCTCTAAGTACCAATTAGTGTGAAAAATAATGCTCCATTTCTCTTTTTGAGCAGCATTTACTGGCAGAATTAAACTCTTCTGATACACATTTTATTTATGTATGAGATATTCTACCCACTCCAACACAAATAATTTGAAAAAATAAATTATTTTTAAGGTTATTTTCAAATCTTAACTTAGTTATTGAATAGTGGTAATTGTTCACAGAAATTCCTTTGCAGTGAACTACTCAAATAATGTCAAAATGAATTCAAACTTTAATTTCTACTTCCCTGGTTTTTGTTGATTCTAAACTTTCTTTTTGGTGATACAAATTCATTCTAGGTTTGACATCTTAGCCCTGAAGAGACTTTAGTTTGCAGAATATTGAATAATCCTTTAACTGTAAAAACCTTCTACAAAGTGTGAGAAGCTAATTTGGCTTAGTAAAGCATTATTATATCATCCTGCCCCCCATGTGAACCTTCACACACTAATTTCCATTTCCATAGTGAGATTTAATATTTCTAACACATTTCTACTAAATTCACATAAAGTATAATTTTCTAATACAGCTGACAAATCATGCTGCTGTTAAGCAACGGAGATCATTTCAATAAATGATACTCCACCAAACTACGGACATTTCATCTGGGATTCATGGAGTCTAGAAAAGTAGAACTGGGGGTTCCCCAGTATCAAGTGACATTTCTGATGATTATTCAGAATCTCATACATTGGAAGTTGGTGGAAAGGAGAATCCTAGAAATCTACAGAGTTAACTATCACTTTGTGACAATAAATTAGTGCAATTGTTCCTGTGGTGGGTTTTTTTCTGTTCATACTCTGCAAAATCTCAGTCAATCTTGATCTTTATATGAGCCAGCTGAGATTTCATATGCTACAAAGAGAAGCAACCCAATATTTAGGCAATTGAGATATTATATTAGTAGACAGGTACATCACAACCCTCAGCCTGTCACATTTATAAAGCTAGTTAAAGAAGCTTTCTGAACACATTTTTTATTCAAGGGTATGAAAGTGTCAAAATAAATATTGTGATACACACCACTGCCCTCCACTGTGGGCTGATATTTCTACATGTATTGGTGTACCATGGAGAAAACACAAAAAACTGCAGGGTCACATCCTTAATCCACCTGTGCCAAAGTAATCACAGTATCAGGAATACCACCACAGGGCAAACTTTAGGACCCAAAGCACACAATGGGATGCTGAAAAACCTGGGCAAGGATGCTTTTAAATTTTCATGCGTGTACCATACCCTCCCCAAGACTGATGATAAAACCACTCCCACCAGCAGGACTTGAGTGGCAGGTTTGAACTCTTGAGCTTGAGAAGTATCCAAAGCCAGAATCACAGTGAATTTCCAACAGACTTCTGTTCTATCCCAAACTCACCATAAGCTTTGTGTGGGATCTTAAAGAAGATTTTTAATTTTCCTTCTCTGTGCTTCATCTCCTCATCTCTCAGACAGGGATAATAGCACCTCCTCTCCTCCCAGAACATGTGTGTGAAGTGTGTCAGAGATCACATGAGAAGACAGAAATAGATGTGTATTGTTATAGATACAGAGATCAGATCTGTGGTAAAAATCCAGGTAAAGGTTCAATACCAAGAAAGAGGAATAGATACATTTTGTCATCCCATGTACTAAAAGTCAGAACCGAAAATGTAGCTGTAAACAAAGCAAGCAGCTTGTGCTCTGGCATATTTCCTTGTATCTGGGATTGGAAACAGCACAGCAAAAACTACTCATTCTTGGATGAAAAGCACATAAATATAACAGATGAGCCCTTTTAGTAACTCATTGACAACAACTGCCTACTGACTGGATGTGTTTGGAGTATTCAGAGTGGATTCAGGAGAAACAAAGGGCCCTAGGACTCTGGGAATGTGTGCAAACATCTGGAGTACATACAATCTATACCTGTAAACTTAACCAAACAAATCAGCTTGCTCTGCTCCTTATTTGAAACACTTTCCTTTTACAATGCATGGGAAAGCCATAGCAATATCTGTTATACCATTTACGATTAAGAAAATCAGGAGGTAGACAGCTTAGATCTATAAAAGTGATTTGATATATTTGGCAATCCAACTTGGCCTGCCTGCAATGAGCTGTTAAATGAAATTTTGCACAGCCATGCCATCAGGCTTTATTCACTTGCCACATTTTATTCTGAAGGGTAAAACTGATGGCTAGTACTAATCACCTCAATCATTGCCAGGATTGTGTCAAATTTTAGGATGAGATTGATCCCATCTTACACAGGGATGGGGAGTGAGTGTGATTCATAAATAAATCAGAAATCTCCAATCAAATTGAAGAGAGAGGTGGCCTAAAATACCAACAACTTCCCCTTTCTAGGGGTGCAGTAGATCAGCATTTTGAAGAATTCCAGGTGAGATATTTCATGGTTTTCTTTTAAAATAAATAAAGTAGATAAATACATGTAGGTTTTGGGGGTTTTTTTACCTGCAATAATTGCTGGATAAAACCTTAGTACTTCAGAGAAAAGTTTTTCAGATGACAGAGAGAAATGGCCACACAGGTCTCCCTGGGAACAGAAAATTCACTGAGAGCAGAGCTGGGGTGAAGGACATTAAAAGCTTTAAATCTATCACAGGTTTTGCCCAAGACTTTCTTTACTTGGACAAGTTGCTCAATTTTTTTCACTTCTATTCCCCTACCAGTTTCATGGACAACAGATGAAATGCAACTCCTCCTCCAATACTTATAGACAGGAATAGGCATCAGAGTAGCAGTTATATATTTTTGTCGCATGTTGACTGATCGAAATGAGCAAAATCAGTGCCATATATGTGACCATATCACTACCTATTCTGTGTCCTCAAGTGCAAAGTAGAAAAACAATTTTAAAAATAAGTAAACTACTAGTTATTAAAAGGGGAAAGGCTGAAGAGATTTCTTGTTCTGAGTGCTCTAGGGTTTTCCTTTCACAGAACCCAGAAAAGACATCAGTGCCAGAAAAGAGTCTGGTTCACCCAAACTCCTGGTGCTGTTTAAACAATCTATTTCATCATTTCTCGCAGCCAACACTTGGTTGCATTTCTGTTTACATACTCAGAAGGGGCCACCACCTTTGGGAAGAAAGATGAGAACATATCCACATAATGGTATCTGTAAGATTCATTGAGTCTTTAATGACTTTCATGAAGAGTCTTGCTGTGAAAGCAATGAACAAAGTCAACAAAAGGTCCAGATACAGTATTTTTGTAATAAAATAAAATTACTAAAGTAAACTTGTAGGTGTCTGACAAAGAACTGAAAAGTACAACATATTTATATATAATGCATCAGCTGATACTAAATGCAACACATGTGAACAAGGCTGGGCTCAGTGAGAACAGGCTGTGCAAACTGATCCAGACTCTGAGTGTGTGGCATGTGGATAAATTGTTCTTGTTTCATGAACAGATTTTCTTTTCCCAACCTGCTGTTTTAATGACAACAATACTCAAGACCCAGACACGAAAGAAGAAATATCATCCTTAAAAATCTCATGGGTTTAGCTACAGCAGCGACTAAAACAGAGCAGTAATTTTTTAAATAGAAATTCAGAGATAGCAAGAAATGCATTAAATTATATAAACACATACAATTAAACCCTTGATAAGTGGCTAATTAAAAGTGTTTTCAATGAATATTGGTATTTGGATGTTTTTACTTCACACTAAAACTTAACTTTTATTTTAAGGTTTATTACCTTTTGAATTTTTTGGACGACTTACATAAATCAAAATCCGTACACAAGTATTTGTTTCTAAATAGTTCAAGTGTTTTTAAGCCAATTGGTTTGGTTTTGATCTTGATAAAGTTACTGAAAAGAGAGAGAATGACACATAAAACCCTCTCCAAACTGTACTTGATAGTATTGTGATGATTTCTATTACAGTGGCAACTGCAGAATCAACCCATCTATCAATCAGCACCAGAAAAGGGAAGGATAAAAGTAAAATGCTTTGCATTGTCAAGAAACAGCCTCTGGCAGTTCAATTAGGGATTACTTGCTGTTGTTCAGGTAAATGTTCTCCCAAGTGCACCATTTCAAAAGGACTCTTGAAAGGCATTTCTAGATAAGTGGGTGGCTCTCCACTCCTCCTTCTCAGATGTTTGCAGCTGTATAGGCAGGAAGTTTCCCCTCATTACTTTCCTGCTTCTTTGCAGACAGCTCTCAATTCAGTCTCTTCTGCACCACAGAGCTGGCAGAGTGACCTTCCTCATTAAGTCAGGTAATTATGTTTCCTTCAGTAATCTCATATCTTTTTCACTAGACGTGAGCATTTTGGGGTTCTGCCCCCCTTTAATCTATTGTATATTATTTTCTTTCCTTACTACATTTTTACTCTCTCATAGCAAAGTTCTATGATGCCTCTCAAGTCAGCAGTGTCAAATTTAATTCTATGAAATCAGTAACAAAATGCAATGGCTTTATGCAGGACCCTTGTCAGAAACACAACAAATGGGCAACTCTGCAATTAAAAGTGGCTGTTCTGGAGAGAGAACTAAACTTCTGAGCGGTGGAAGAAAAGAATTGCACTCTCCTTTTACATGTTTACCCAGAACTTAATGCTGTTCCTGAAACCTAGACTTACTCTAACAAAATATGATCTTTAGGGGGTATGGAAACTTTTTGGTATGGCAATATAGGCAAAAAACAGAGCAAGAATGGACATTTCTGTTCCTTTTCTCCAAAAATTTTAAACCAAACATTTCTATGAATTTTCTCAGAAGGTCTCTTGTTGATACACCAATGAATTCACCAAGTTTGACAATTCAATGAAAACATTAACAATTCAGCATCGGTTGATTTTAACCAAAATTTCCCACGCTGACTGTGAACCACTGCATACAGACCTAGATGATTGGATTAAAAAGCCAAGAAAGAGAGTTGTGTTTTCATTGGTAAAATCATCAGAGTAACAAACAGAAAGCAGCTACAAGCCTTTCAGTTTCCAAAACACAGCAAAAGAAAGAAGAAAGAAGCAGGAAGAATAGGGATATACAAATATATAAATAGGAAGTCACGCCTACACTTACATTTAGGCCACGATACCACAATATTACTGATGCAATAGGACTTACACACCATCCCAATTTTTATCTTTGTAATAGGGTCAGTTATTCCTAGACAGCCCCTAGTTATTTTCTATTATTAAAAATATAAATTGTCAAATACAAAAATATACTCTTTGGATACCTGAATTGGGAGAGATTAATCCAACCCTAAAACTACTGGAATGCATGGGCCACTAGGGGTTTTAGTCATTACAGGTGGCATTTTTTTTCTTTTGGGAAAGAGGGGGGGTGTCTTTTTATTCTGGTGATCCCCTTTTTACTTCCTCATTGCTAATACCAAACCCTGGGTTCTTAGCTTTATCCCACTCATTTTTTTGTTCTACTTTTCCCCCATCCATCTTTGTCTGCCTTCAATTTTCTGTCATTATAGAGGGAGAGCTCTTGAGCACCACCACACCTGAAAAATCAACAGACATTTATATGAGCCCAGAGCTTTTCTTTCACAAAACAGAAAGGAAAACATGTGACACTAATGTGATATTCAGAGAGCAGCACTGCTTATTTTGTCCCTTACTATCGATTCCTTTATCCTTGGTCTGATTTGGTTAAGCTCTTCAGGCCCATTGCTAAGCACAGCATAACCCACCTCCTTCCTGTCCTGACCTTACACAGAATAATAATGAGCATGTCCTTGAGGGAGCAGAGACAGAATTACTTGGGTCGCATTTTATGTTTGAAAAAGGAAAGAAAGAAATAAAAAAATTCTTTGGTGTGTCTTACTTGTTGTTGTCATACCCATGCTGATTTCCTGAGCAAGGTATTGACTCATTTCCCAAATCTGAGATTCCTGCTAACTCCCAAGCCAAGCGAGATGCATTTACTATACCCTCATTTTCCAGCTGCAGACTTCTTCATCTTGCCAGGCACGTCATTTCGATAGCTTGTGCTCCAGGTCACTTGGTGAACTATGAAAGAGGACTAAAGTAAATGTATTTTAGCTAAGGTGTTAAGGACACATTACTGTTTTAAACCTCCAAGGACACATTAGGACCTCCGGTTTGTTTTTTTAAAACAAAACAGAGGCTGGTTAAGAGAACTAATTTGTGTTTAAAGAAAACTGGCATAGACACTTAACACATATTTAGTCCAGGCTACAAACAAAAAAAATCAGAGATTTAAGCTTCAAATCCCACCTGACACCACCTGTTTCAGCTTTGAAATCCTGACCCCACCTGTTGCTCAGGAGGTGCAGCCACTGCAGTCCAAGGCTGCTCAGCTTCCCTATGGCAGCAGCCACAAAGAAATGCAAACATTTTCAGCTCTCCAGCACATTTACTTCACCCTGCCTAGGGGACTGAGTTCAGTTTTCTTCAGTACTGCAAGGGGACAATTCCCAGTGAAGGCACAGGATAATCTGGGCAAGGGAAAAGCACCTGGCTTCTGCATTCACTGCTTCATCAATTAATTCCTGTTGCAGTGGTTAAAAAAGTACTCCAGCAACAAAAAGTTTAAGAATACCAAAAAACTCATCACCAATGGCTCTCCAGCTGTCAGATTCACTGAATTTAGAAGAGGTCCATTTGGTTTCAAAAAGGCAGAGCAAGCACAGCAAGTGCCATGTTAATGCTGTGACAGACCAAGGGGAAGATGGGAAAGGCAACTTGGAGAAGGAAATTTTAATACGGGCCAGTTTGGTCGAGGACTAAACTAGGGATTGAAATTCAGAGCCAGTCTGAATTTTTAAAAATTGAACCTGTATTATTGGGACATATTGGTATGGCCTTTGAAAGCTGGCAGGGAACTGCAGTTTTGATACAGTTATATGTAAATTACCTATATAAAAATTATTGTTTGGCTGATTAAGTCCCTGCCTCTCAGAACTTTTAAAAAGTAAAAAAAAGAAATTAGAAAAAAAAAGAATTTATCAAACTTAAAAAATTCCCTTTGAGGAAGACAATTCTGTGATGTCTGTCAATGCCTATAAGTATGTTTGACTGAATAACACAATAAAAAATTATCTTAGAAAAAAGAAAGCTTTGGCAAAAAAAAAGTGCCCAAACTCTCATGTAAATGCTAGCAATCTAACCTTGATGCACACAATTCTCTGTGCTTACTGGCGGCTTCCTGAGACCAATTGTTTTAACAAAGATATCATTGCTTCCCCAAACCATCATTGTATGATATGTATGAAACACACTTGCCCTCCTGTGACTGCCCATTTCCAAAGAGATAAAGTTATTCCACAACAAAAGGGAGAACGAGACACTTGGGCCAAGTAGTTGTTTCACTATTAAATGAAGTAATAATATTAATAGCAAGGCAATTGATCAGTACCTGGTCAGAAACACCCTTAAAATGGAAGCAGCTGCTTTACATAAGAGTAATGGTTATTTAGGTTGGAGAAGGGCAGAATAATGATTGTCTGTCCATGGGAAAAGGGCCTATGCTGGGGTTTGCAGTATGGCTGCATTGTTGGCTAAAATTCTGAAAATTTAACTCTAGATTGAAAGGAAGAATTGCAACAGCTGAAACTAAAATAAAAAATCAATCCTCCCAAACAAAATCAGTTCTGTGCACTGAAAACACCGAGAAAGGCTGTGTTTGCCCAAAGCATGCGTCTGCCCACACAAGTGGGGTTTTGAGACGTACAGGAGCATCAAGTTTGGTTCTTGGAAATGGATGTACCCTCTCCTGCACACATCTAAAACACCTTTCCAGTTAAGCCTGTATTTTATTAGAAATCTTCATTCCTATTCCTGTGGAAGACCTATCATATTTATACGGTTGCAATTTAAGCAGTTTTGCCTCTCAAAGGAAGTTTTATGTCCAACATTAATTCCGCTGAATCCATTTCACTAAGAAAATGAGTGATACAGCTGCCAACTTCCATCAGCAAAAAAATTACTTTTTTCATTCTCCTTCTTTAATATAATTTGTGGCAGTCGATTCTAGAGTTATGGGTCTTCAAATACTTCATAAGTAATTTCAGCAGATTTTTTTAAGGATATTTTTCATAGCATATCCTACACCAAGTATTCATAAGACATGAAATTACTTCATTTCCCAGCAACACAGGACATCAGCAATCACACCAAAGTAGCCCTTGTAAAAGCTTGTTTAGTAGACACATATGAGGATACAAATGCCTCATAATGTGATTCATATCATAATCAGCAAGTAAGGAAAGGGCATTTTGAAAAAGCCTGTATAGATAACAACATGATGCAGATAAATGGCATTTGACTCCTCTGAAGTCTGAACTGCCCTCCCACATGACACACTGGTATCAACAAGAGGTTTTGGCAAGCACAGGGATTTTTTTGGAACAAAAACACTAAAGTGAGCTGTGATGAAGTTACAGTATTATTCTATCCACCTTGTGTGAACATCATAAAACAGGTACAGTTAAAATAAAAACAAAATGCAAAACAAAACTATTATTTGTTATACAGTATTCGATATGTTTCAAATAGTTTCCCAAGTTCTGTAGCTACCCACTTTTTTCAAAGGGAAAAGCATTGCTTGTATTTTCACTTGTAAAGGAGGTATTTTAGCTTCCATTCATTGCATATGAATTATTCATTGCCAGGTAAAGCATCAGGACCTGCTGCATTTCATTTCCCCAGAAGATACTTTAGTTTTAAGAAAATGAGACACTCTCATTGAAGTAGACCTAAAAGTACCAGTCTACTTACAGTGTCTTCTCAATCCGCAGAAGACAAAAGAAAAAAGGATAATATTTTTACCTGCCATGTATGAGCGATTTTTTACACACACATATATTATATATATTCTTACAAAACATCAACAGCAATAGTTCAGCATCTAACTTATGTACCAAGCAACATTCTTACACCCTAACTACAAAGTAGTAAGGGATAAATATGAAGCAGCTAGAATTTAAGAGGAGTAATATATTGTATTCCTGCATTTATTAAAAGGCCTAGAAATGTAGAATATCACCAAAAATATTAACAAACTTTTTTCAATTGACTTAATATTGCCGTAATTGAAAAAACAAAGCTACACAAATAGGTCCCAAGAGTTATAATACCAATATTGTCAGGAAATATTCATTTGCTTTCCTTTTTTTTTTATTTTTCACATCTTGTAAAACCATCAGCAATGTTAGATCTGGCAGCAGTTCTAAGCTTATTTGCTAGATTCATTTTTCTTGAGTCATTACAAATATTTCTCACATCCTCACTGAAATGCTCTGCTTCTCACGTCAGCCCTCTCATTCCACAACGGCCAATTTCCCATCCTCTGTCCTTCAACACGCTGCGTTTGCTTGCACTTGACCATTAGCCTGCAAGCAATAGGGCTTTTTAGTGCCACTTTGGACATCAAACGATTTCACAGGATGAACACTTATTTTATGACTAGATATTACTTTCCTTAGAAAAATTACTCTGGTAAGACCATCCTGATTAACAACATTTGTCAGAGGCCAGTGTTCATTGACCAGGCTCTTTTAGATATTTTATAAGTGTAGGGTGTACTGCTTAATAGAATATTTACGAATTTGAAGATCACTGATGTTACACTAGATTTCTGATTTAGTGGAGTGGTACAAAATATCGTGCATAAAGGTAGGTTATATTTGATGATAGAGATATATATCTCAGCTGCAATATGCAGTTTAATCACAATTCCAGTGTGATTCCCACACCTGTGTCCAGAACATGCTATCTGTCAGGATGTTGGGCAGCCCTAACCACTGTGAAGGAGTTCATGGGTTGAAACTGCTCAAGCCTGTTGCTCTCTTCAGTTTTTATCCCCTGATGCTGGTTTCAGAGGTCTAATGGCAAATCACAATATATTAGCTGTTCTTTCATATTGACAGTCTTTAGTTTCTCCTGTAGAGGAAGTGTAAACCTTTCCCCATCATTCCCAAGCAGCATTCCCTACCCATATATTCCTGTGGTGTCAGATTGCCAGGGGAGAAAGCAGAAGGCAAGCCACAGTAATTTTGATTTCTGACTACTTGAATTATTTATATAGTTATCATTTCTAAGAGAAACATCTTGGTACATTCATTAAACACCGATAATGTATGTCTAATATATCAGATGAACGAGAGATTGAAACATATAGCAGAGCACATTATTTAGCAAAGAAAATTAACACAGTTCATTCAATGTTAGCATGCAGAAAACTTTAAACTCCTCTGGCATCCAGCACAGTTTAACTCAGGGAACCAAGAACTAGCCTTTCTTGAGAATGATGAGAATAAGAGACCAAGAAACTTAATAGCCAAAAAAAAAAAAAAAAAAAAAAAAATCTGTTGTTTTGAGAACTGCTTTACCTAAGAGCTATTAGCAAGAGTAAAATTATCCCGTCTCTCACTCCACACTTTCCACCCCCTTGTGAAGTTGGGGTTAGTACTCCAGAGCTAACATGTGATTAACGAATTTCAGGGTCTGTATAGCAAATCTGGAGAAAAAATCCAGGGCCCAGTGAAAACAAATCAAGCTCCACAAACGGAAGCAAAAGTAGTATGGCAATATTTTCTTGAAATACTTATGTAGTTCTGTAGTTCCAATGTAAACACAGCCACCACCGGCTTTAATAATGACTAGATGTGGTTTGCACTGAAAAGAGATTTATAGAAGAAAACCTCACCAAGTCAGAGAGCATATTCCTAAATACCTTTGTATTTGCAGGTAACGAGAGAAGAGAAATTAAACCTCACACTGCACGACTGAAAAGCCAGATAAGAATTATTTCTTCTTTTCAGGTGAACAACAAGGAGTTGGACTTGGACTTCTAATTATAAATCAGCTGCCCTGTGTGAGCAGCAGCAAACACCACATCCTGCTCTCAGTTGGCCTCAGCCAGCTCAGGCTGGGTCTGCTTTTGACAGGAACTCTTTTTCATCAGGAACATGAGTGTTCAACTCAGTGACGCAATTCACATCCGAGGTAGTGCAATCTGGTTTACCATGAGACTTAAAATTTTGAAGATGACTGTACATTAGCTCCAGTTCACCGCACTGCTATCTGAAATATCACCTAAAAGCACTGGAGAAGTGCATCCAAATAATCATTTTCAATATTTAAATTATAAAGATTTTCTAGAAGACACAAAAGATTTATTAACCTTTTGGTCCTTTTATTTCACTTTGGTTCTGTAACTGTTTTTTTAAAATCAAGAGCAAATTACTTTAAACCTGAGACCTTCTTTGTATTGCCAGAAGGACATAAAGATGATAATGTTCAGGCAGGAGAAAAACAAAGAAACAAAAAAGTGGCCTTCTAGACCACGGATATATTGAAACTACCCAATACATTTCCAAGTTTTTCCAGTTATCATGGTCCAACATTTCTGTTATTCCATTAACTCAAGGTAATTTTTCTGTCTCTTTTATTATTTACATTTACTAATTGTTAAAGGGGGAAGAGAAAGGAAAAGCAAACCTTATTTCTTATGGAAATAAGGCATTTGCATGCTTTGTTATGCTTGTGGTTTAGCAATGTCTTTGGTGCAAAAAATACAGAAAGTGTACGTGAAAATCTATAAACTCTAATTCATATACTTGCATTGGTATGACCTCTTTTGTACTTCACAAGTGTATATTTTGTGCCTCAGCTACATGTCCATTAGCACTGAATTTTTTTTATGTCTCGACTTATAGATGATCATCCAAAAACCAAGCCTCCACATACAGCTATGGAATTGTCACCTGCTTTTATTTTTAGTACCAAATTTCAGAGGAAGAGAGATCTCTTTAGGGCTTCCCTATTAGATGATTGCATTACTCGCAATTCCATGCTGTTTAAAAGCCATCTTGCAGGTAAAAGCCACTTGTTCTGCTACCCATTTCTCACTAATTTTTTTAGACATTCAAAACATGCTGATTTCTTTACCCATGCAGATCACAGAGTATTAAGGTGATGATTTTCTACTCGATCTTCCTACTCCAGCTGTGAAACATATTTCCCATAAATGCTCTCTAGTGTCAATTTAAAATTTGCTGTGTCAGTAACAACTCCTGCCAGTAATTTTCTGCTGCTAAATATTCAGAGAGTAAACAGCAAACAATCGATCTATACAAATGAACTAATTTTTTTAATTAGCATCAGGAGGAATTCTTATGGTCCTCCCCTAACAGAAAGAAAGTAACATGTTATGAGTATGTGCCATTCCTTACTCAACAATGAATAAACAAAATTCTAACCATTCTGAGCACTGAGAAAAGTCAGTGTAGAAGGAAATCCACAGAGCAAAGTGGCCACCGTAGACTTTTGTTGGATGTCCAGACACAAACCAACTTGGAAATTTTGCAGATCACAATATCTTATATTGAATAATTCACATGTCCCCAGTATACATTTAAGCAGGACATTCAAAGGAGACATTTCTCATTAGAGAGAAGAAAAAGTTCTGGGCAAAACAATTTGTAAAGTATAAAATTAGCTTAACAGGCTGAAGCATTGAGTGGTAAGTTTATCTAAATTTAATCTTTACAGTTACATCATAGTATATCCAATAGTGTTAGTGATTTCAGAATTAAATTCTTTGACCCATTTTTTTAGAGCCCATCAATATTATCTTAAAAATATAAAATTATTCATTGATAGTTGAATAGGTAATAAATTATTTAGTGACTCCATATGCCAACCATATTTTACTCTCCTGAATTTAGGTGATCTGTCCCATGTCTGGTTAGTGGTTTTGAACCTCCAAAATGAAAAGAGAGTGAAAGCAGAAAACTATTTTTGAAATCTTTTTTGGTGGTCAATCTAGGGTCTGTGAACAAATATCCAGTTAACAAATTAGAATTCCTAATTATCAGCTTCATTCTGTGCTGTTATCAAAGTGATCAAGATCCGAATTGGCATTATCAGCCTAATTATCTGGTAATAAAATAATGTCATACTAATGAGCATCATCCTGCTGTTAATCAGGACCTGAAACTCTGAGAAACTCTCCAGAAATTCAGATTTCAGTTCAGTGCCTTGCAGAGAGCATTAAAACAGTTCACCCCAAAAAGGAAATTAGTGTCTGGAAAAAAAAGGGTTTAAAGATTTAGACTTTAATTGTACTTGACAGCTTGAAGAGGTAATGAGTTTCATACCTTTAGAGATTCTAGTTCTAGAGCAATACATTTCAGTCCTGGCAGAATTAAAAGACGGCTCACTCATTTGTCAGGATGAAATTTCCATTCCTGTATGACTCTGTTGAAATTGCCCGACAAAAAGACCAGCATGGATATAGAACTCCCAATACTGTTTTGCAGGATCCTTCTTCAGAGGGCAAAGTGCATAATCAGACACAATGGAGCTTAATGGAGCAGCTCCCTCCCTTCTCCTAATTCCTAAACCTGCAAGGCTATAAATCAAAACTTGCCAAGAGTTTGAACTGCTGATCAGGGGGTATAGTTCAAATCAGTGGCCACTTCAGCCCCTTGCTCTTAGAACAGCCTGCCAAGGCAGGAAGCAAGTTGTTGTATCTCAGCTTGAGGTTTTCAAGGGACAATTCCATTACATTCTCAGGAATTATAGTCCATTCCTTAGCATAAAATAATTTCCTTCCTCTCTTTAGAAATATTATACTATAACAGTTCTAAATAAAACCTTATCATGAATTTCAATAAAAAAACAGTAGAGAAGTAATTGATGCATTAGCTAACTTATACAACTACATCCCAGGATAGGATCTTCAGTTTCCATGTTTGTTGAAATGGATTTATTGTATGTTGTATAAAGAGAGTAAAATTAATTTTGATCTCAGACCTCTTATTTTAAACCTTTTATAAAGTCCACCAAGGATACACACAGAAAAATACATTAAGGAGTATTATACCTCTAGGATAGCCAAAGTAAGGTAAATTCAGTTTTCAAACCTGAGTATTTACCCCAGAGTATTCTAGTGCAACTCTCTTTGTGATTTGTGACTTTGGTACAAAGGACTAACAGGATTTCCAATTCAATAAGGTGATGCTGTACTTGCTAACACAATAACTGAGGAAAAATTGCTGTAGATCTAAGTAGTGAGGCAAAATTACTTAATTTCATAATGTAAAGATTAACCTGTATCTAATAGTACAAAACTATTCTCCTTACATGCTATGCATGGTGATATGTATAACATTCTCTCTCATGTTTTACTTATCCAAACATCCAAACAATGTATTTCCCTGTTGAATATAGATTGTATTTTTTAATTACATCATTCCTTAAGTAGGTATTAGATCTTAGAGAGTTAATTATAAGTGGAAATATAGCAAATTTTAAGTGGAAATACAAAAAATTCTATTCATATAATAAGTGATTATTTATAAATTACTGAGAGCGGAGATGTAAGATTGAGATCGACCCTTGCAATGGTCCCTCTTCCCTTGTACATGAAGGATATGGACAGATTTGGTCTAGCAGAATAGCCTAAAATGTTGCAGCCTCACAAATTAAATTCTATAGAAGATTGCAAGTTTGGTTCAGAGCAAAACATCAACTTAAACTTATTTTAATGGATTAAAAAAATACTTATCTCTGTCTCTCTAAATAACCTTCTAACACCATGTCTCTTTACATATATCTGACACTCCAGAAAACATTAATTTACACTAACAAGGCTGGCTGTGCACCAGGAGAGACCAGGAGTGTTCACAGAGGAGCTGGTAAATGTTTGCAGTGGGGCAATGGACAACTAGAGCAATAATTCTTTGCAGTTATAGAAGCAAAAAAAAAAAAAAGAAAAAAAAAAGTATCATTTAAGAGACACCCATGCAACTGTCTTGGGAGCATTAAACTCTTTTACCCTTCTCAAACTTCTTAGAAATTACTCCCAGGATTAATATTTTGGCAAATGCGTTCCAGGTGTTTTAGGGATTCCATCCCTCCCCAGCCCTCCACCAAATGCTGGCTATTCATTTTTTTATGATTCTGAAGGCCATAAGGAGGTGTTCTTCCTCTGTGACTGAGTGTTTGAAACAAAAGAGAAAGACACACAGCATACAGGAGAGCACCATAAATCACATTCTTCTGCATATCTTTGGAGGATTGAGGATTTTCAAAAGAATATTGGGCAGCCACCCAAATTTTCGTGAATAGCACTGGCTTCAGATATAGTAGCAAACAAAATCTCAATTTTTTAATGAAAACTTTTCTTTTTTGCTATGAGATGGACTTCATTAATTTGTAACCCTCAGAATGCTGAAGAGGAAGATACGTAATAGTATACTAATTAAGACAGATCCACTTAAATTGAAACAAAATTTGTATCATTATTTATGTCTAGTAACAGAATGCATTATTTAAGTTTACAATGTGCATGTGAGCTTAAAGACATAAGTATTGAATGATGTATACTCAGACACAAAGACTGAAGATTCTGTGGAAAAACATTTTTGTGATCACAAACACAGAATGTACAAGAGTTGAATTGCTAAGCAAAAGCAAGAGCACTCCTGAATGCAGTGAAATGAGAACTTTTTTGTTTTGAAGAGCATCTCCAGGGAACACATGACTGAGCCCCACACCACACTGGTTCAGAGACAAACAGTTCTATCGAGCACTTAAACACCAATTGTGAGCTTTAAAGTCCTGCCTCGTGCCCTCTCTGCTGCACAGCACCTCTCTGGCAGCTCACCTCCTTGGGATGAGAGGCCAGCTAAACACAGCTGGGTTGCTGCATACAGATTCACTAAATGCTTTCTCTTGGCTCTTTGCAAGTGAATTTCAATCTCCAAGTTTTACTAGGAAGCCACAGGTTGAAAAGAAAACCAAAAAAATATTAAAAGCAAATCCTATCGATTATACTGACTTTCTTTGCATGTTTATATAATGCCACAGAGGTTTCTTGATTTGAGCACAAAACCCTCCAACCCAGACATGTTTTGAACTAAGGAAATATGCTTTATTTTTTGGTGCACACTGATTTACCAAAAAAATTCAATTAGCACTGTATGTTTATACATAGGAGAAAGCAGGAAATGAGTTTGGTTTTACATGTCCTCTTATTACATATACATTCGGTTTAGAGAAGTGGGAGGGGGAGAGGTGATTTCTGAGGAGTCTGAAAGAACTAAGAGAGAAAATTAATTTCAGCACAGTTCTAAGACTGCAAGAAGCTTACCCAGGAGAATGAAATGACTGCAACACTTCCCTCTCCTTTTAGTTATTTTTATTTGTCTTCCATGACCTTTCACATTTAAAGTAGATTTTGTTGTTTTGTTTCCCATCTCACTCATACAAGTAAGTGAATTTCTGAGGACTGAGTCCTGTGTACCAAACTGCGACGCGACATCATCAGCAAATGAAGGAGTGACATCCCTGCAACATTCAGCTGAAAAATACACTAAACTCAGAAGACTATAAAACAGGAGAGCAGAAGGCAGCTCAGCAGGATCACAAAGAAATCCAATAAACTCTTTTGCAGGATTCTAGCAATTTTTAGTAGGGGACATTAAAAACTCACTTTCTGAAATTTACTTTGAAGGAGAGAAGGATCCAAAGGCTTGATTTCAGAAGTGGATGCCCTGCATTCCTTGCCTCCTAAGCTGAGCCTGGAACAGTTTGAAACCCTCCATCATGAAGACAGAAATTTGCAGCTGACCATTTCTTGCAAGACAGAAGATAAA
The DNA here is from genome assembly GCF_009650955.1 of Corvus moneduloides. Lineage (NCBI taxonomy): Eukaryota > Metazoa > Chordata > Aves > Passeriformes > Corvidae > Corvus > Corvus moneduloides. The sequence continues at coordinate 7,806,729 of NC_045485.1, read as the reverse complement.
TGGTAACAGGCTTGCAGACTTTGATGGTTTTGTCATCCAGAGCAAAAGTTTCAAGCAAACACATCTGTGCAATGGTTCTAATGCAAATATTACCCAGTTCTCTCCAACTGAAGTGCCTATTGGCAATTCTCTGAGTATTTCTCCACAATCTTTTTATACACAGCCTAAGGACTCTGACAAACTCTCTCTTTCCCTTCAAAGGCTTGTTAAGTATGTGATGAATAAATCTGTCACTTCCAATTCTAAACTTACCTTCTGTTTTGATTGCTGCAGGATCTTGTATCCATGGCAACTTTTCAGCACTCAGAATCGATTAGAGAAGTGATCGGTTTATCTAAACAGCCGTGCTGACGGAGGCAAGTGGTTTTTTCTCAAATAGCAACCCTGACAGGTAAGGTAAGTTTCCTTGACCAGTTAGTTTTCCAACACAGCAAGTAATGAATTCTCAAAGAACACACTGTGGTCAGCTGAATGCTCAGTTCATTTCTCCTCCCTAAAACAGGTCTCTAATTGAATACCCTGTAAATCAGTATCTGCATTTCTGATTGATGTGTCCTGCTCTGTTCTTAAGCAGAGCATTAGAGCATATAGATCTCACTGGAGAAAAATGCAGTTAGGACCTTCAAATACTTTTTATTTGCTTTGGAATTTAGGACAATCAGATTTATTTATTAAAAGATGAAGCCATCAAAAATTTTCAGTCAGGCACAGATGAATGTTCAAATTAATTACACAGCATGGAAGCCCAATTTACCAAGAAACTGTCAAAAAGCACTGCTACAAAAGGAGGAAAGTGAGGCAGAGCAGCACTTATAATGCACAAACCTCTTCTTAAAGTGTTTCAGGTTCTACAGAATGTCTTTATTCTGCACGTTTTTCAGTATGTAAAGAGTGCTTAATTCACGTATTAAATGTGAAGCCTCTTGGGACTAAACATTTAAGACCTTAAGCACACACTGGAATTTATAGTGATTAAGGTGGTAACATCTTGTAAAGTCTACAAAGGCACACTTTCAAAAAATAAGGAAATGCTTGAGGGGACGGAATCAATTCTTAAGGGCAATAAATGGGCATGAAGCAGCTTAGTGGGCTTTACATGACAATATATTCAGATGTGAAAACGGTACCCAGAGAAACACTATAACTTCAAAGTAAAATATTACAGATTAAAGTACAGAGAAGGATTTCAACCATAATTAAGCCTCTCTTTCTTTGAAGACAGAAGTTTAATCTGTGATCGATATTAATGATATCTATATTAGCATGAACCAAGCAGGACGTGAGCCATTTCATTAATATAGGGGTTCTATGCAGATTTCCTGGGCAAAAGCTCAGGATTGCAGCTGCAAGATCCTTCACGTTGCAGTGACTCCTGCCAGCTTCACCCAGGGAACAGGTGAAACAAGCCTGAGCATGAAGTAGCTGTAACAGGATGCCTGACACAAACCATCTTCATTCAGATGGTCTGACAGCTGAACAAAAGGTTTGCAATGCATCTGAACATCTCTACCTATGCCATTCTTCTGTGCTCCCAAGCTTGGTAGTATCTACAATGCATGTACAATGAATGCTGAGAGATCATTTAGGAAAGTGTAAATAGCATAAATACTAGTTTTGCTCTGAAGAATGGAGAAGTTTGTTTCACCTACACAGACAGCTCTTTTTGGGTGATACCACTTACAGCACTTCTACAGCCATGTTATAAGCATCAGGCTATTAAGATTATGCTGACAGGGTGCTGAAAATATGAAGTCTCCAATGGTGGCAAGGTTTCAAATCAACTCCCTGAAGTGCCAGGAGATGGGGCAAAGAGAGAGTAGAACAAAAAAATTCAAAGAATGAATGGTGAAAGGTGAAGAAAAAATTCTGAAGTGGTCTTTGCTCTCCTTTCAGAAATTCACATTTGCTCTCCCAGGTGTCCCATGGGAGAAAAGGCAGCTCAGAGGAATCAGATTCTTTAGTTTTGTGTTGTGAATGAGATTCCCATATGAGTGTCATGTGAGGTAACATATTTATGTTTATATTATAATAATGTTGTTAAACTGGGGCTGCAAGAGCCAACACTGACAAGATTTACATGGAAGTAAAGCACCTGAGTGACAATTAATTACCTTTCCTTCTGTCCCACATTGCCCCACCTTCTTAATACCTTTTTCCTTTTATCGCTGCTATAGTGTACTGGTCTTATTAAAAAACCATGTTGATCAGTGGATGAAATTTATTTTGTTTTCTTTGCTTTTAATATGCGCCTGTAACTCAAACATCTCTGCATAGTCAACTGCCAAAGTGTGACATTTTTCCCCCCAAAATATAAAGGTCATACATTTGGCCATCAAAACTAAACTGAAAATTTCAGTCTTGATTAAGCAGACATAGATGCTGACCAAAAACAAACTTGGGAACTACAAAGAATTAGAAATAAAACTGTCAGACCTGACAGTTCATATCACGTTCGTAATGTGAGATACAGTAATGTATACATATCTTTATTTCTCAGTTATTTTTTCTAAACTTCAAATATACACTGAGGGTCACGAGTCCTGAGCACCCTTTTTTTCTTTTACTTTTCTTCCTTTAAGAGACTTCCATTTGACTGTCTGAACTAGTAGCATTATCGACATCACTGACGTAAGAGCAGGACTATTTCAGTGCTTCAGCAAGGAACAGGTTTATAGATTTTTGTTCAGTATGCAAAAAGTTATCCACATTTTTTAAAATCAAAGACATTGAAAAGGGGAGAAAAAAAGAATGATACTAAGCATATCAACACTAAATCGGACTTCAGAAAAAAGCAAAGGAAAAATACCGATGCCTATGAATGCCTCCTGTGTTATTTAATGTCTAATTTTGTGCTGATAATCAGAAAGTAGCATTTAGATTATTAATTTACACTCTCCATTATTTCAGGTTTTTTCCACACCTACTGCTTTGCACTGAATATAGCCAAGCAAACCCAATTTTGAACATTTCTATAGAGAGAAAAAACCTTCTTTGCCAACAGAGGTTTGTCAGCATGGACATACACTCCTTTCCCAATCATGTGGCACTGGTCCCCTCTCTGATTTGAGGTTTATAGAGGCAGACGAACTAAATCCACCTGATTAAAGTTACATTTGGCACTGGTGTGCCTGTCCTTAGGACAGCTGCCCAAGGCTCCCTCCAGTCAGCACACAGAGGCAGCCCTGGGAATTCACCAAAGGTTAACCGAACTCTTAATCTCTCCAATCAAATGGTGACCTGAGATTAAATTAAATTTCTGCAGAATGTGCTCATCATTCAGTCACTCTACCTGTATGACATCAGTGATACTTTGTTCACCCTCAGAAGGGCAAGAGGATTGAATTTTTTTTCCAGCTTTTATTCAACTTGACCTGTGAAAAATAAAAAAAAAAAAACAAAACCAAAAAACTCTTGTCCCTCAACCCCATAAAAACATGAAAACACATCAGCTCCACCTGAACTTTAAATAAAATGTTCTAATAGCCCCATATGAAACTTTTCACACCTTTTCTTTGATCTACCAAATTGAATATGATATTAAGTTTGGATACCAAACTTTTTCCTCATGACATGACATATGAGAAAGAGAAGACCTAATTCTAATTTTATTTCCTATGTAATGTTATTTATTTATTCTCCTCAACTAAACCTGAGGCCCCTTTGGGGGTTATTAAACCAGTTTTTCACACAGAGATGTTCAGGTATTTGGATGCGTACCAGAGAGCTGAACTTTAAAGCTGACACACTCAGAGCTGGGGCTCCAAGATTACAATAAACTGGAAACCTCTAACTACCAAAAACACAGAGTGCACATCATCCTTGGGTAAGTAAGACAACCTGACATACTGCTGCACAGATGAGCAGGTAAAACAAATCTTGTCATCAACAACATCCTCTGCTAAACCTCTCACTTGACAGACTTCCATTTTTCACAGAAACAAAAACCACTGGACAAATTACTCAGGAATATGGCCACCCAAAATGAGGCATAATGTCTCCCTGGTACACATCAACATCCTTCAGTGAGTTTATTAAAGGAGGAGAAGACAGCAGAGTTAAGGAGATGTCATTTCCCCGAGTCTCCTCTTTGCCCCTGGGTAAGAAAACAGAACCAAAGTGGAACCAGAGATCATTTCCCTCAACCTACAACACAATGGTTAATCCAGAGAATCCAGTAGCAATCAGGAATTATATTCAGTAATCTGAGATTACCCATGCCTGCCTGCAGAAAACCAAAAAGAAGGGCAACAGGCAGGATTTCTCTGTGCATGTGTGTGTGTGTTTAGAAAAGGTTAAACCCACAAATTGAGGCAGTTAGCACATGGGTGGCAGAGAGATGTTGTGTTTTAAAACTGAGAACAAAAGCCATTCTACTAAATCCAAATGCTTTCCATATTCCAAGGATGTTAAGAGTAAGAAAAAGAATGAATGGGAGGAGGAAACAAGAAACGAGCAACAAGAGTAATTTAAATTTACGGGGCAATAGAATCTATTACTTGGAGGTGGAAAAATGTTGCTTGGCTTAGCTTGTATTACTCCAAATTTAGGTTGTTTTCATATCAGCTGCAGCCTTCACCGCAAAAAAAAAAAAAAAAAAAAAAAGCCTCCAACTGTTTAATACCCGAGGTGTCAACCAGCTCATTAACAAAAAAAGATCAAAGCCTTGGAGTAACATCATTTCCCACCCCTCTTCCTCAATACACCTGGCAAATGGACAGCACAGCAAACTCCTGATGCAATGAAACAATCTGCACGGCTGACACACCACAAAGCTCTGGCACAAGCCATTGGCCTCAGTGAATGGAAGATTTTCAGTAAATGAGAGACTTCACACGTGGAATTTGTTGCAGACTCACATAAACATTGTTCCTTCTTGATGGCTTCAGATGAAACGTGTGGTTTAGTACTTAGGAAACTCAGTGTGGTTTAGTGCTTAGAAACATTACACATATCTATGGCTGACTGTTTTTTGAAGTAGAGATTAAAAGTTAGAGGAATGGTATTGAAAAAAAAGGTATTAAAAGAAGGCACAGACCATTTTATGGGCTGCTCAAAACCAAACCTGGCCCAGCAGGTTGGGACTGTGTTGGTATAACATGAACTGCAAATATTCAGTTTTATTGAAAGTAATTGAAGAAGACAGTCCACACAATTATTTCAAGTAAATTTTTGTGCTGTTGTTCTGAGCTGAAAACCATGTTTTATGTACAGCTTCGTATTCATAATTTTTTTTGTCTCAGAACAGAGTAAATTTTATAAGACACTGAGCTGAACAAACACTAAAATCCTAGATGACTTTTTAGGAGAAAGTGACCCTTTGAATTTTATTTAACAGAACATGTTAGAGCTGGATTTAGGACTATTGGGAGAACAGAAGAACGTTTCTCACAGCACTTCTTACAGTGCTTTGCAGATAGAGGTGGCTTTTTCTCTTTCCACCCCAAGGGTTTCTATCTCCGTTTCAACTCTGGGTAATGGAAGCTCCTCCAGCCCTGTAACTCAAGAGATTTGGGGCCATCCAGCCCTGGGCTCTGCCCACTCAGCCCAAGGCCCTGCACAGCATGAGCTGCTGCTGCTTCACCAGGAAGTCCAGGTATTACATTTCAGTTTTCAGGGTTTTTGGGGGAATTGATCTAACTCAACAAGATGTGCAAGAAATTATCTAACTAGTTGTGAGAATAGCCTTAATTACTCAAGACCTAATTGGGGTTAGTAGTGGCTCTGCCAACTACATAAATGCAAGTGTTTTCCTATTTTCGCTGCTCACAGCCCTCTGGCCAAAAAGATTTCAATTATTTACACCCATTTGGTGGTAAATTAGACCCAGAAGCTACTCCTACGACTGGAAGATTAACCCTGAACATTCATTCTTTCCTCACTCTTAGCAATACAAAGCAGGAAACTATAAAATACATTTACTCCCACATGAGTAACAGCACAATATTCATATTTTTGATGTATATTACTTATATATTATATAAATACCTATATCCATATCTCTCTCTATATCAATACTTTGCAACTTCCATTACCATTTTTCTGGATTGTTTCAATTTCTCAATCTGTTACCTAAATACATGTATATATTGCTTTCACATCACAGATTTCTTAAAAGTAACAGCCAAAAGGTAAAACAGATACTGTCATCCTTAAAAAGCCTCAACAGTCATTAATGAAAGTTCAAAGAAGTAGTTAAGTTATAATACCAATAAAACAGTGATCTGTAAATTCTCTATAGTTTTACTGGGTAGTTAAAGACCTATAACCCTTTAAAGATTATAAGCCATATATAACTTTAAAGTTACTTACTATATTTTTAGCCATTATCCACTAGTAGTATAATTGATTAACTATATAAATATTTTCATAACTCATGGGTCCTAAAAAATAATTAAACATCAACTGCAAATGGGTAGCTTCTAACAAACCAAATCTAAAGAAATTTTAAAAATAGTTTCCTAAAGTTAAAAGGTAATATGTCCCCAAACTGACAAATTAAAAGAAGAATAAATTAAGGTGGTCCAGTTTTTGCTATGAGCAGCAGCATATCTGGACATGATCAAGGTTAGGATTAGGTCAACTGAAAAAGTTATTCTTTAGTACCATTTGACAGAGGGAACACTTGTGTCAAGGCATCTTACCAGGGATTCCCACATTAGATCTCAATATACAGAAGAGGGCTTGGATTGGCTTAAATAATGCACTTATACAAGGTCTGCACAACACTGTGTTCATAGTCAAAATAAAAAGCACACAAGGGTTCATCCAAAAAAAGCTGCAAATAGAACTTCTTGATATATTTAGTTGGATTTACTGGAACCCATGCCTACCCTAATTCTCTAGACTGTCCCTGTGGGCAGAAGTTAACACTGACCTTTCCATCTCGAGGGCGAGTGAACAGGTTTCACAAACTTCTGGCATTAGCACTGAGCAAACAAAAAGGATCAGACCCCTCCTAGTATAAACACACAGCAGATTCCCACAGTCATACAAATGGAGCATGTATCCTACAGCAGGATTAGCAATTTTTTTTTTTTTTATTTTAACACCCAGGACACTCACATTGGAATTGCAGTTATTTGTAGAGGACTTAAAAAAAAAAAAAACCAAAAACCAAAAACCTTAAACAAAGCTCCCAAAATTATACCTGTAAACTACTCTTGCTTTACCTCTACAGGTAAATATATTCCTCTATTAATATTCATCCCTGTCATTGTAATATGGTACGTAACATTTTTTTTTTCCCACAGAAGAAAAAAACCAACAAAATAACCCAAAACACAAATACAAGAAGTTTTCAACAGCCACAATTCTATAAGAATATATTCCCAAAATTATTTGAGATATAAGCCATCATTCACAAGAAAATACATATCTACTTCTAAAAAGGAGGGAAAAGATAACTCTGGAAATTTGATACTACGTGATAAAAAGTCTCCATCACATTAAGAAGTTTCCACTATGGAACAACAGTCAAATAGAAAAAACAGGGATATGGGCAGATGTTTTAAATCACTGCATTTAGCTACATAAAAGACCTCACATTCCACATCGGCTGGCACAGAATCACTTACTGGACAGCTGCTCATGTTCTTAAAGGTGAGATACAAAGCTGAAATGAAAATCAAGATAATTTTAGATGTGTGAGATGAATTGTAGCGGGTTGAGTTCGAAACCGGGCGGAAACACCAATTAAATGTAGTGGTTTTGATTCAAAATATCCATTATTTACTTATTTTCCTTCTGTGAGATAAGAATTAGGAGAAAAGCAAAGCAGGCACAAACCTTAAACAGTTGCAGTACAATGAAAGAGCTTTATTACTAACAGAATTAAAAGTAAAGAGAAAACAACAAAACAAAATTAAAGTAAATCCCCCCCCCCCCCCTTTCCAGCACTTCTCTCCTTTTATCCAGCTCACACAAGGGATAACAGAACATGGGATGTTAGTCAGTGTTGCAGTTCTTGAAAAGTCTTTCTCTTATGCTTAAGGAAGAAAAGGTTTTCCTTCAGTTGCACGTGGTTCCCAAACTGCCACTAATAGCAGGCCCGCCCGGAAACAAACAGTCTGCTGTGTGTAGAACATCTCTCCCATGAAGAATTTCACAGTTCATTCATACTACAAAACATGGGCCATCACATGGGGTTATTCATCTTTTTAAGGATAAGTTCTTTTGGCCTGCACACAAAGGCTTTTCTTCGCCACAAGTCTCTAACAGCCTCTTACTACTTCTATATAGCCTGGCATAGGCATTCTTCATAATCTTCACAGGCACACGAGGATACTCCATCCCCCCATGTTCTTTCATTGGGTTAAAGAGACAAACAGTTTGTGGTATTACGGTTTCTTACCACGGCATGCAAGAAGGTTTCTTTTAAGCTGCGCGCCAGAATTGCGGCACCGCCCTCTTCTCTCCTGTCGCCATTTCCAGCTCCGTCCCACGTGACTCACTTCTCTTTCTCTGACTCTGAAACCGCCATGTTGAAGGGTGTTCTTGTTCGGGCTTTACGGTGGAGAAAGCCTCGCTCCCTCTGTGCTGCTGGCTGCACGGTGTCTTCTTTAGTTCAGCACGAAGTGTGCTGGCTGCAGACAGGAGGCTCTGCCGGCTCCCGCTGGCTCCGCCGGCTCCGCATGGAGAGGAGAGGGACCCGCCTGTCCCCAGAAGCTGCGCTGGATGGGTTTAGCTGTGAGCAGTCCATGGCTGGTTTGAGCTGCCTGCGGCTCTGGGACAGTCCCCCCCAGCGACCCAGGGTCCGTGCCGTGGTGCTGAGAAAGGGGGAAAGGGGCAGTGGCCCCGGCCCGGCCCAGCGGGGCCGGGAGGCTCGGAGCCCCCCCACCTTCCAGCAGGCGAGCTCCGACCAAAAGGGGAAGTCCCGCCTTTCTGTGCGGTTCAAATATGTAAATTGTGAGAAGCGTAATTGGTCTTAAAGACTGTCCATCAACTCAGGGTCAACCCAACACATTCCACCCCTCGCTTCTTAAAATTTACATATCCAAAAGTTACTTAAAATAGCAAAACCAGAGCTAAAAGAAAACAAATTCCATAAACCTCCACCCCTAGAATTTTTACCACTACTACAAAGCAAATTTCTTCTATTATTCTACTTAATGTTATAACTTTCTACTTGCTCTGCTTATTATTTTCTCCTAATTAATCTTCATCTCACAGCGCTCATTAATTGCCCGCATTCTCCACCATTGATGTAGCGGGTTGAGTTCGAAACCGGGCGGAAACACCAATTAAATGTAGTGGTTTTGATTCAAAATATCCATTATTTACTTATTTTCCTTCTGTGAGATAAGAATTAGGAGAAAAGCAAAGCAGGCACAAACCTTAAACAGTTGCAGTACAATGAAAGAGCTTTATTACTAACAGAATTAAAAGTAAAGAGAAAACAACAAAACAAAATTAAAGTAAATCCCCCCCCCCCCCCCCCTTTCCAGCACTTCTCTCCTTTTATCCAGCTCACACAAGGGATAACAGAACATGGGATGTTAGTCAGTGTTGCAGTTCTTGAAAAGTCTTTCTCTTATGCTTAAGGAAGAAAAGGTTTTCCTTCAGTTGCACGTGGTTCCCAAACTGCCACTAATAGCAGGCCCGCCCGGAAACAAACAGTCTGCTGTGTGTAGAACATCTCTCCCATGAAGAATTTCACAGTTCATTCATACTACAAAACATGGGCCATCACATGGGGTTATTCATCTTTTTAAGGATAAGTTCTTTTGGCCTGCACACAAAGGCTTTTCTTCGCCACAAGTCTCTAACAGCCTCTTACTACTTCTATATAGCCTGGCATAGGCATTCTTCATAATCTTCACAGGCACACGAGGATACTCCATCCCCCCATGTTCTTTCATTGGGTTAAAGAGACAAACAGTTTGTGGTATTACGGTTTCTTACCACGGCATGCAAGAAGGTTTCTTTTAAGCTGCGCGCCAGAATCGCGGCACCGCCCTCTTCTCTCCTGTCGCCATTTCCAGCTCCGTCCCACGTGACTCACTTCTCTTTCTCTGACTCTGAAACCGCCATGTTGAAGGGTGTTCTTGTTCGGGCTTTACGGTGGAGAAAGCCTCGCTCCCTCTGTGCTGCTGGCTGCACGGTGTCTTCTTTAGTTCAGCACGAAGTGTGCTGGCTGCAGACAGGAGGCTCTGCCGGCTCCCGCTGGCTCCGCCGGCTCCGCATGGAGAGGAGAGGGACCCGCCTGTCCCCAGAAGCTGCGCTGGATGGGTTTAGCTGTGAGCAGTCCATGGCTGGTTTGAGCTGCCTGCGGCTCTGGGACAGTCCCCCCCAGCGACCCAGGGTCCGTGCCGTGGTGCTGAGAAAGGGGGAAAGGGGCAGTGGCCCCGGCCCGGCCCAGCGGGGCCGGGAGGCTCGGAGCCCCCCCACCTTCCAGCAGGCGAGCTCCGACCAAAAGGGGAAGTCCCGCCTTTCTGTGCGGTTCAAATATGTAAATTGTGAGAAGCGTAATTGGTCTTAAAGACTGTCCATCAACTCAGGGTCAACCCAACACATGAATTCCCTCCTCTCCCATAACCAGACAAATGCTGGCCTCCTTCAGGTACCAGTTGCACATGCTCTGCAGCCTCTGATCCAGAGCAAGCATTTCCCAGAGGATGGAGAATTAGCATCCTCCCCCTCTCACAAATGTGGCTATAAAATAAGCTGGGCACATTGTCCACATGAAGCTTCAAGTGGCTTCCAGTCCATATCTCTTCCCCTTGAACCCCTAATAATCCCAAGGGCCCCTGATATGGGCTTTGATAATATTGTGCCACCTCACTGACCAGGGCCCTAAATCTCCTTGAAATAACTGCTGTTACAAGGAGAGAACATCATCACATCAAAATCATAATTTTCCAGAGTATTTTCATCAAACTTAGTATCCCTAGACATTATCTGAAATTTCTACTGATACTGAAAAACTTGCTTATTTTTAAGTTATTTCAAAAGTTTTTGAACAAATCCTCCAAATTCAACTAATTATGCCTCTGTTGCTTTGCAACTCACATTAAGAAAAAAAGGAAAGAAAAACCTGAAAACCCACACACACAGTCAAGACTTAAAAGCAATTAATTAGATAAATATCTTCCTAATGTTTTTTTCAAGGACTTTCCAGGTCTCAAGCCATAAAAGGAAGCTCTAAATGAAGAAATGGGAAAAAATATAATCTGCACGCCCAGGTCCGCACTCCACATATTCTGCCATTTCAAGAGAAACATTTCCTCTAATGATCTGTGTATAAATTGGGCTGATTGACACTTGGAGCACCAGCTTTTAATTATATTCACATTCATAAATATGCATCATATCACAGATTAGGGCATGCAGCTACCTACTGTGCATGCCCTATTTATCATTACCTTTATTTATATTACATGTGTAAAATTGCACCAACTTCATCTGTATTGGAACCAGACTCCCCACCCTCCAAAGCACCACTTAACGCTTTCTCCATTTTCTTCCAAGTGCAAAGCATAATGAGTTCCTTGTGGGAACTTAAGAAGACTTAAAATGTTTAAAAATAAAGACTTTGTAATTCATTAACAAGTAGGCTGCTGTGAATTTTGTCTTTGAGACTAATTCACACTCAAGGCAAAATCCTTCCCTTAGATCTACATGACTGATCTCAGATCAGATATTCTACTCCTTTTATAAATGAGCCCTTTTGGAGATTCACATATGTACCAAAGATAGTCAGAACACAGATCTGGCATCTGGTCCCAAAGGAAAGGGCTAAATCTCAGCATCCTATCTCAGCTTGAAAGAATTGCTCCCACCCAGCTCTGGTAGATTTTCCATATGATTCACATTCTACATGTGAGGGAAACCAGTATCTCTGGAGGATTTTCCTCAAAGTACAAGAGTCAGCCTCAAAAAAGACATTAACAAATTTAGGTCACTCCTTTGCAAATAGAGAGGCTCAAATCTTTGAGTGGAATTTTTGAGTCTCAGCACCAACCCACAGCCCACCAGCCCAGCTGATGTTTCACTTACCATCTATTTCAGGGCATTTCTTTTATCTTTCTCCATTTTAGCAAATATTTTCACTGACCAAAGAAGCATTTGTCCTGATAAAAGATTCTCTGGAAGTGCCAGGTTGCACATCTGCAGTTTTACTTGGAAACCACTCCCTCTGTTCAGGCTGATAGAAAAAAGTTGACCACAAGAAATTCACAATTCCAGTACTGCTGCTGTGGAGCAGAATGTATTTGAGAAAGAGTCTAAGGACAGTACTTTGGAACATAAACCCACATGTCATCTCTGCATTTTTAGTGGGAAACAAAAAAAGGCACGCAGACCTAACTGCTCCTATAGATACACATGGCCCCATAGCTAGGAACAGACAGGGTCTGTTGGTCTGTGCATGCAGTGGTGGAGCTACTTCCAAAATTCTCATGGAATAGATGGCAGATGTTTGTGTTCTTGGCCAGAATTAACAATTTCTACCCTACAAACCACTCACAACTTTATATTCACATACACATCAAATTCTTTTTCCAGGTAGGTAACCTAAGGATACCTTGAATAGAACAAAAACACCCTCTGCTCACCTTGTCAAAGGACACTTTTAGAACTACATCAATTAATAGATGATACCTTTGTGTTTCCCAAGTTTTAAGGGATCCAGCATCCACTGAGTTATGTTTATAAACTTACACACTTTGTTCTGGGTGTTTTGTTAGTTACTACTGGTCTTGAAGAGAAGCAAAAGGAGGCCTTCAGCTTACTACTTATATTGGAATATATTAATTAAAACTGTGTAGAGGTGGAAGGGAAAATTTACCCTGTTGTTCAGAGTCACAAAGTACATGGCTGCCCTTCCACTTTCAAGCACAGGCAAAAAACTCTGTGCCTCTATTTTATTATGCTTCTATTAGAGTAGCTTCTGGTATCTCCCAGTCATGCAGTTTAAAGACAAAGGTCTACTTAATTAAGTTTGTGAGAAATATCTTATAGATGGGAAAAAAAAAAACACATCAAGGAAAAGGCAGGGGTGTTTGAAATTATGAAGAAACAGAAGGTGGACATCTACATAAGAAAGAATCAAGGATATAGGTGAAATATAAGGCGAGGAAAAAAGGAAGATGAAACCTCTTCTGACTTCAAATATACTTCACAGAAATGCAGCTTCTTTTCATCAGAAGCACATTATTATCAAACACTTGGATATTTCTAGTAAGACACTGGGATTTATATTATACTTGACAGAAATATTTTGATTTTGTCTGAAATAGTGTTTTGCTTAAGATACTTTTCTTCAAATGTCTTCAAGAAAAACTTTAAATTGTTGTGATTTTATTCTGAAGTGGCATTAAAATAAAATTTGAAATCACACAGTCCTGTGTTTAAACAGAAATTTTACATTAAAAAATTTCCATCTCTCACAGAGTTTGATGCCAAAAATTTCCCAGCTTCTAGTCTTATGACAAAAATATAGGACTATTCATCTGCCATAATTCCATTATTGAATGTTACAGATAGCAGAAGGAGGTGAAAGGGATTGGTTGAACGTCTATTACAAATTATGCTTTTAGATACACAGGCTCTTTTGTTGACAAGTTTTTACCTGACACTGAAAATGGTCAAACGTGAAAAACTGTATTTGAAATAGAGTTTACCGACACCGAGTGAGTCATACATACATCTTCATCAGGAGACCTTCCCCAGAACAATCATGTTTAATTAATGATTCTGCAGCTCTTATTCTTCGGGACATAACAGTTATTAAAGTGAATGGATGTGTCTTCCTTACGTGTTTTAACCTCGGGAGAGAATGCTGCCAGTGAGGCTAAACAGATAAGCAGATCAGTGTATCACACTTAAAAAAGATGAATGAAACACTTAGGATTTTGCAAGGTATTTATCAGATAAATTCCACTAAGAATGTAGGTTTTGGATTGCTTTTATGGTCCATTTTCCTGATGGTATCTGGCAGGCTCTCCAGGTATAGCAACGTGCATCAGGGAATGGTCTCACGGGCTATTATTTTAAATGGCTCGCTGTAAACAGCCTATTGCACATAAAAGCCGTTCCACTTAGAATTTGGTGGATAAGCACGATGGAGTCTCAGATGTTATTATTCTCACCAAAAGACAATAGTTGATTTTTCATTTCTTTCTTCTGCTTCAAAGCTTTGAATGAATTTTGTTGCGAGACTGTCAAAGCACTTCACACTTGGCATGTGAATGTAATTATGCCATTCACAGCAAAGTCATGTAACGTTGATTACACTTGGGTTTACAATTCCAAACTGCTTTATGAAAGCAAACAAAACAAACACAAACAAATCTAATGTGTCTCCCTGTCTCCAGAAGCAGAATCTCCCAGGACAGGTGAGAACTGATGTGTATTTTAGCAACAGGAAGCTCCAGTCAGAGAGGAACAGCTATTCCTCAATAGCACTGGCTCAGTGTTACCACTAACAACAAAACCATTCAGGATATTTTTGTTTGTATCCCTGCAATCATATAGTCTAATACAAAACAAACAAACTACCCCCAAAACAAACAAACAGAAGCCTGAAGCAAAACAACACCTAACCGAAAAAACCCACCACAAAACCCCCCAAGTTCAAAGACTAGGATCTAGGAGAGTAAGATTTCTAGGAATATTGTATTGTACATGTTCCATGTATTTCTAGGAATACATGGAACTGTGCTACAGTAATTATGATAGTTCTATCTGACCTTGCATCTGGATTATGCAAAAAAAAGTCACCTAATCACAGAATATTCATTATCCTTCTCAGAATTACAATGCCTACCTCTTAAAAAGATGGGGCAAGCCTTCTTGAAGATGCAGTCCTGTTGGTTATGGTGACCCAGAGGATTTTTTCAGGGTTCCCTTGCAAACTTGCTCGGTATATCAACATTTCATATCAAATGGGAGGAGAATCAACAAGTCACACAATATCAGACAAAGGATACCAATGGCAACAAAGACAGAGAAGGTCACACTTTGCATTTCTACAAAGAGAGCAAGATGTAAAACCAACAGATCCCTTCATTTACTGCCCAGTCTTCCATCTACAGGTGTGAGAACATGGTGGTACTAAGCAGAGATTAGTCAGAACAGAGGATGACCACCCAAGTGCTGGCTACTGGAAAGAATTTTATGGATACAACTCTTCTTAATTCACCTAAATCTTTATTGTCCTCTCCAGTGTTTTTATCATAAAGGAATTCACTTTTACTTCAAATGACAGGGGCAAAGTGTTAAGTTTTCCAAATCAGGAAATTGAGAGGAAGAGGGAATAAGCAGACTAAGGTGGGTCTCCTCTTTTAAGGTATAATCCAGAGCCCATTAAAGACTTGCTTTAAACTGAATGGATTTGTCATCAGACCCCTGGAACTTTTTCAAACTATTGGGTAGATAATTGAATCTCCAATTTAAGCATATTTAAATTTTATATATATTTTTTTTACTTGTGAAGTCCTTTCTTTCTGCTTAAGTATTAGAGGAGTCCAATAGGTAATTAGATAGGATACCAGGTCAAACAGCTTTCCTGTCCTTTAAAAAAAACCCAAAGCAAAAAGAAAAAAATCCTAAACAGCTCTCCTCTCCTTTTAAAAAAATCCAAAAACTAAAGAAAAAAAATCTTCAGTGGCTTTCTTCTCATGCAGGGCTCAAGGCTTGAAAGAAATTTTTGTACTGGTCATCAGAGGACTCACAGATATTGGGACTCCTCTCTCTGATAGTTCTCTCTTTGCCCATGTCCTTTAAGTGGTTTTCTCTCAGTTCATTTTAAACCCTACATTTCTCACAGCCAGTAGTCGCTCCTGCTTTCACGTGTAGCATTTTTTCAGAGTTATTAGCTTTTTTCAACATTTCTATGAGCTCCAAAGGCAGTATCCACAATAGATAGGAAATCAGATGAAAGACGAAATTTTGGGTAGAAAACTCTCTCAGTATTCAGGTTCTGCACCTGCCCCTGACTGTCCACCAGGTTCTGCACATGCAGACTTTTGCTTTCAGAATGAGTTCCCCTGATAGAGCAAACAGCTCCTGGTGGTGTTTTTATGAATGATGCTCAGTGATCCTCCCACCTTCCTCCCAAGAAATCTTACCACTGCCAATATTCAAAGCTGTACTGATGAGAACAGAGCAGAAGCAGCACAATGTCTTCTCCATTCAAGTGACAGGTGTCTACTCTTACAATTTAAAGAAATCTAAAACATTAAGTATCTTTTGAACTTCTCCTCCTCATCAGTAGTTTTTTTGATGGAGTGACTCTGAGACAAAAGGTTTTTTTTATGCTGAATGTGAGCAGTTAATCAAAAAAACTTTTTTTTGGAACATGTGAAAAGTAGTACACAACAATACCACTGCAGAAGTTTGCTTAAGTAGTCAGAGTATCTGTATATTGTGAATCAGATCATGCAATGAAAATGCTTCTCAAGCTCTTTAAAGTCCTTCACTATCAAAAATCCCCATAACGGTTATCTTACAACCCGAAATCTCAATGCTACAGGAAAGTCTTCTCTCTCACCACCTCCAGTTGCACCCCCTGGCACAAAAGCCTGACCTCAGCAGGTTTTTAAAGTAGCAAATAACACCCAGGTCCAAAACCAGAGCCTGTCCTGTGTGACCTAGTAGCTCCCAGGAGACTGAGAGCCACTCATGTCCTACAGCAGAGCAGGTGACTCTAGATTCTCCCTCCTATCAATCCCTGCTATCGGAGAACTCCAGACCTTGCATAAGGATTGATCATCAGTTCTTTACCTCGAGACAGGCAATATCTACCAGATCCTGAAGAGTCTCTGATTTAGGAAAAGAAAAATAGTGTGACACACAGATGTTAGAAGGTTACTGACCCTGTGGATAAGATTATTGTTGGGGACATTCCTGGATTAGTTCTGCAGACATATAAGGATATGTCTGCAGGAAATAACACAAAGGGTTATTTCACATTTCTGTAGTTCAGCTGCTATTTTTAAACAGTGTTTGAGCTCCGTGTATTATTATGAATTAATTTCTCATTATGCTCCTTTGGAATTTCATTAGAACTTCTTGATATGAACACTAACAAAATTCTAACATGAAACTCAAGCAGATCCACAAAGCTTATGTTTATAGATTGACACAAACACTAAGTTTAAATACACATTATTTAGCACACATCAACTTTGGTTTCACATAGATGCCCCACAGCTGAATTTTAATCTCTATCAGTGTCACACTGATAGAGATTTGTAACTTGCCTTTTAGTAAATCCATTGTTGGCCATTTGTTAAAATAGCCTGCACAAAGTTTTAAAAAACTGTTTTCCCAGAGGCAGTCAGCGCTGACTGAATTCAATCAAGAATACATCCAAACAGAAAAAACTAATACACAATTAGGGTGCGATAACCAGATTTGATGTGTCTTATCTCAAGCCTCAAGATCTGGTTTTGAGGGACCAAACCACGACAACCACAAACAGTCAAAACTGTAGAATAATACTTCTAAAAAACCCCACTTGACTCTGTTTTTCATTCTGTTATTTCCACACACCTCCCAAGATGAAAAAGCATGCAAAGACCTACATTTGCCAAACATTCCTTTAATTTCTTCCTAATTCCACTTGAAGAAGTGGCCTTTATTGCTAGAGTGAATTCTACAATTCTGCTTATCTTCAATTTAAGACAAAGTAATTGGGCTTGAAGTACTACTGCCATCACATTACTAATATACTTCAGGTTTCTTTTGTCATTTGTATGAGAAAGGGTACCAATTAATCTACAAATAGAACTCATTTTGTATTTTAAAGGTAGAGGTGCATGCAAGATTTATAGAGAAATATTTATCCTTACAGACATCATGAAGATTAACTCACATAGGACTAGTATTACAAGAATTCAACAAAAACCCCTCAAAAGTGAGCAGAGCAGTATTCAACTCCAAAAAGAAGGGGAAAAATTCATACATAACTGATAGTTAGTTAAAAATAATTTCAGGAAACAGAGTCAAAGAGAAAATTCTTATTTTCCCACTCCTACAGCTTTTAAAAAAGTATTGAATGGAATTTAAGCTTAAAAAAAAAAAAAGAAATCTAGTGTTCTGGTCTTATCTGTAAGTCTCAGTCAGCTATACCTTTTTATGAAACTGATTTGATTTAGAAAAGAAGTTAAATATCATCTTCAAATGAATCAAGATGATGTGCTCTGCTAAGAATTCACCAGCCCACAAAATAGAACTCATTTGAAAGGCAAGGTCTGTACTCCATGAGTCATTAACACATTCAAGCATTCTGGATAAGATTCAACAGGAAAAAACAAAACAAATCAAAACCTCATAAGAGCATTGTGCACACATCTGAAATGAGAGATGCAGAGAACTGAAAATGGAAAACTTCCTTTTTTTTCCTGAATCCACTGGTTTTGGACTCACAATAGACTTAAACTATACTATATAAGTGTCAGGCACACAGTTTGATAACACTGCAATCTTCTCATTTAATTTTTATGACAATGCAGCACTATCTTCTATTCAGAATTGTCTTCTATTCTAATCTCACACAAGCACTCCTGTGCACTCAAGAATTGATGACCCTACATTATCCATCCCCCAACCCACCCCCCACGACTCCAACCAATGAATCCAGATACCCCACATGTGGACTTCATTTCACAGACTTAGAATATGCTTTGTAAAACTATAGGAAAAGGAAGATTACACTATTTTTTTTTCTCAATAGTTTCAAGCCATATAAAGTTGTGTGGATGAGATTCAGCCTGGTGTATAGATTTATGGATTCCCTTAACATCTTAATGTACAGCAAGATATTTCATTATATTCATATTTATACTTAAAATAATCAGCAGAAAGGTTAAGAACAGGCACAAAAAGCTCATTTGTTGTGACATCTTCCCAAGGTTATGGAGCCCTTCTTACAACTGCCTTCTCAGAGAAACTGGTGCTCAGAAAAGCCGGGAAGGTTTTCTGGGACACATTATCATTTTACAGCAATCTGAAGTGTTGCTTTAGGATCTTCCCCAGGGTAGAGGGAGGAGACAGGGATGCAAAGTCACAAATTGCAACAGAAATCTTTGGTCCACTTTACAGCCCACTTCTAAAAAAATACAATTTTATTCTAATGTAAAATAAGAGGAGTAAAAACACCCAGTATTTCCAAAAAAAGCAGTGCCACTCCTATGTCTTGGCAAATAGAGAGGTGGCACCCATGTTTCAAAGGCAGTGCTGTATAAATTAAGATGGTTTACTTACTCTTCATGGCCCAGGTTTAGAACTGGTGCCCTTTAAGAATCACTTTCTTAGTGCAGCAAAGATCTGCCATATAACAGCAGACTACTCCCCAAGAAGTGAAGTGTTTAATACAATATTCTCAACTGCTAAAAAGAGGGAAGATTTCTCTCTTCTACCTCCATGTCACCAGCAAAACCACACTGAGCCCAGCCCCTGCTCTCTCACATTCCAAGGAGTCTAAGTATTGAAACTTCAGAGACTGAAACCAAGCAATCACAGTTCCACATCCATAATGGAAATGCCATTAGAAAAACAGGGAAACATCACAGCAACACTGCAGCAGTGGAGCAGAAAGGCTTTGCTTGGCTCACACCTGCACCACGAGCTGGGCCATGGACAACAAACACCTGCAGCTCACTCTGTCTCTTCTGAGGCAGAAATGCTTTTAGCAGCTGCGACTTGATCCCTGATCACCACTTTTGGGGGCATGCCATTCCCAGGCAAGGTGTTTCTGTTTGCATTACAGCAGATCCTGAGACCTCTTTATCAACTTGCCCTGTCTTCAAAACCCTTGGCAAGCTCGTAGGGCGCATGGCAAAGCTCTTGGCTCTCTCAGCTGAGCCTGAGTACAGAGATAGTGCTCTCCTTTAAAATTCACTCCACAGGGTAACAGAGTCCCGGGCATAGCCTGGAGGGCAGGGAAGGGAGCTGTTATCCAGTAGTTAGGCAGTTACATTATTGTTGAGTTACTTGCGTTATCCATTATTTACTCACACTAGGCCATTCAGCCACCAGACCTCCCTGCATTATGCTTGGCTGGGTGAAAAGCTGTGGTCTCTTTGCTGAAAGGAAGATAGAAGACACATTCATCTCCTTGTACATATCCCATTTGAAAGACTGTTTTTAAACACCTGGCAGTCAAGTGATTAATAGCCTTCCAAGAAATATTAATGTTAGAATACTAAAATTAATTCACATTTCTTAAATCATACAAGAACCGCAGAATTCATATTTCACTAAATGTTTTGATAACTGCTAGAAATGCAAGAAACAGCCTTGTTCAAAATGAAGTTACTGTCTTTAACATCTCTAGAAGTATGTGGTATGTCTACAACATACCTAAAAATAGCCAGTGATAAGTGAACAGGATTGGTCCTTTCCCTAGCACAGTCATTCATTTAAAACACAGAGATGTGTGCAGTTTGCATCTCTGGGCCACTGTGAAAACACTATATTTTCATTATATTATTACAGTACCATCATCATCTATAGATGGTAGTATTTAATGTTATTAATAAAACTTACAGTGATAAAAAAAAAGTCACCATCCATAATAATAGCTGAGCTCAAAATAAAGCACCAGCTGACGGCTGAGACTTTAAACACATCACCATTAACTGCCTATCAAATAAAATATATAATTTCATTACAGTCTAATATAGAAAGCTTTAACAATTCACTTTCATAGTTCACTTAATAAGAAAATGGAACAAATATTAACACCCCTTCTTTGTGAAACACATATTTACCTAGGTGCTTTTCAACAGGTCACACCACCTAGTTCTGAGGGGAAGGAAGTGGAGCAACAAAACACCTCCTCAAATACTTTCTGTAGTGCTTTTATGCCTTCTGCACATTCCCAGGCACTAACTAATTAATTACAACTCACTGATGCAGGCAATCACTCAAGCACGCACATGAAGACCAGAATCAGGGCTGGAGCTTAGGAGCATCTGGTTCTCAATTATGGGACTGCTCTGTGAGAGCACAACGCTCATCTGCCTGTTCCACACATGGCAGCAGAGCTTATTTATAGTTGCTACTCAGGAAGCTGTAATTTGTATTAAAATACGTAATGACTGAATTACTCTTCAGTGCCTGTACTTGAGAATAACAAAGTGTTCCCAGCAATCCCCATACTATCTAAAGCTGTAGCTAATACCAAGGATTTGTTTGAAAGGCAACCTAAATTGGAATGAAACCTGACCTTTCTACGGCAGAGAACAACTGTCACGGTTTTAATCAGGCATATTTCACTAATACCACCAAGCAAAATTCTTGCTCATTCATACCAACCTATAGGTGGCTGCTGAACAGTAACAGACTACACAACATCAAGCAGTGGTCAAATGTAACCCAGAAGCTCAGAGTCATGCTTTAAAACAAATCTGTAAGAACACAACCAGCTTCTTACACTGCCCGTTTGTCCTTCCCTCTCATGCCTAAGCCACCTAGAGCAAAGTGCTAATCAGGGCTCTCCTCACTCGGAGCTTTAAAGTGCATGTAAAATTCCTCCTTGCCTGCTCCCCACCAGCTACCCCTTCGCTCCACCCTGCTGTGCATCTCACACACCTGGCAGGCAATTGCTGGTTCACACAATTAGTTTGTAATCTCCACCAGTTACATTATCACCTGCTCTGCCTACAAATCCGCGGCCCTCCCACCTCCTCCAATTAGCAAGTTCTTACTTAATCCTTTCTAGCATGGAGTTAGGAAACATAATTTCTATAGAGAAATTAATTAACTCTTTCCTGAAACACTTTTCAGTTTGTTAAAGACAGTTTGTTCTTCCGAATGAAAGAACACAAATCTGCAGGAATCCTCCAAGCGTGAGATGAAATGCTGCACTCTCCTCAGCAGCCAAGTGACTCTGGCTCCTTAGGCAGGGGTGCACCTTGTTCCACACATGCATTACAATGCCTAGGCTTTAATAATCCAATTGTAAAAGGTTATGTAAATTAAAATTAGATTACATGAAATGTCCTTGTTAACTGGTTTGTAATACATCTGTACAACACAGCATCCCAAGGACATTCCATTTCTGCCAGTAAAATATTTAAGTGATGTGATTGAATAAAGAAGGGATGATTCTGCTCATCATTTATACACTTGGGAGTTTGGAAAAGATGTTTCTTCTACCTAAATCCCTGTAAAGAAAGCTTATGAGTCATAAGCAAGTTACGTGGGTGCAATAACAGCAAGCAGAGTTATACAACACCCCCAAAAAACCCCTGTAGTACAGATTGAGAAAACAGGCTTGTTTTGCCTAAGAAGAATGACAGTGGATGTAAGTCATCAAGTGTGTGACAGTCTGGTGAAAAGAGATAGGAATAGCCTGTCTTAGAGTACACAGAGCAGAGGGCTTCAGATGCAGAAAATAAATAATTCATCTTCAGGAAAAAGCAAAGCAAAAAATCCCAACTTTCTGATGGAAAAAGTAGTGAAAAACAGGTAAAGAAACTAGGAAGTTTCACAGAGTGTTTAAAAGAGTTTTATTATGTTCAAAGGAGTTGTCCATTATGTTCATACATTTCCAGAATTCTGTTCTGAATACCTCGATCATGTCCAGAATAAAAGTTTGTGGTGAAATCAAAACTTGAGATGTTTCCCTACAGTCTAGGCCAAGTTAAATAACTTTATCATTCCTCACAGGTGTGCACATCCACTTCTTGCTGCAATAATCCAAGTTCTGCACCTGAAAGCCAAGCAGAACTGGAAACTATCTAGTGATATCACCAAGCCTAAATTCTTTTTTCCTTCTGGTTTATTCCCCATGCTATCATCTCAAATACCATTCTCTAAACTTTAAGATATCTTCTCTAAGATATCTTTATGGGTTATTTCCCGATTTTAAAAGTCCTTTTACTTTCTGACATATTGTCAATATTGTTCATGTATGTCCTAGTTAAATGATTCTTTACCTCATGATTGCTGTTAGCTTGTCTTAAACATTGAGAATATGGATAATTAAAAGGAGAAGTCACAGGTTTGAATCCAAGAAAAGCATTGGCATACAATTCACCTATTATTTAAATGCCCCTAGGAGTTCCTTTCCATCTCAGTTTCTAAAATCCATAAAACTAAGACAAAAAACCACTTTTACTTCCACATACAACTCACTAGATATATCTTTAATATCTGTATTCCTCTTCTGCCCCTTGTCAAAACCACTTAGAGAAAACATGGATAGAGAAAACTACATTCAAAAAACTGTGAGACTTTGCTGCTGAGCCTATTAACTTGTGAGTTTAAGGATACTTCCTCATTTTCATATGGATTGTAGGGAAAGCAGATTCTGACATTGCAGAATCAATAACAGAGATGTCAGGAAGTTCTTGCCATTATATTTCAAGTACAAAACATGAAGAACATGACAAGAGTAACATCCTTGTTTTACCGAGCTACAGCTACCAACTCAGGAAAATATGGGAAAACCTGATTGCAGCCTTGGATAGAAATTTCCTGAAACCTTTTCCACCCGTGGCTGAGAAGTGTTGACACTGACCTGGGGGCCAGTTCTGAAATCCAGTAGCACTTGTCCAAACAAACAGTGCATGCTCAGTGGGGCTCCTGGGCACACAAACTGTAAATATTACACCCCTGACACAGATTTCTCATTTGTTCATCTACTTAACCGCGCTCATGATACTTGAGCTGAATCAGCTTTCAGCCATGCTGCAAACTGCCACCACAGTTTGTAGTTTTACTGGATAAGATATCACAACACTACTTGCTGAATCAATAATGTTAATACAAGATAGAACTTATTTTACTTCAAGAAGAGGACAAAGAGCGCTGTGGATCACTACATCAATTTCATTTTCCTGAACTACACAACAATTCTGTCAACACAACCGATGGTAACTTTATTTCAGTTTTTGTAATTTTTTTTTTTCTTGTTTCCATGTATTTAGGGCCTGAAAAAAAGGAACAGTACACAAAATATTTACTTTCCTGCCTTTGGGCTTGTGCAGCTGAACCTGAACAGACTCAGATGAAACAAACTTTCCTCTGTGTTGGCCAGTACTCGGGGCCCCAGTTTGGTCCACCAAAGAGCCAGTTAGTGGACTGGAAATTCATTTAGGTCATAAGTACCTGTGAGATATTGGATCAGGGATTTTAATTTAGAGAGAAATGATCAATTGGACTAAGAACTGTATTTAACTGCATATTGATAGATGCAGAAATATTCCTAAAATCACAGTACTGTAGCAAAAATATTGGTTCCTTTGCTTACATGTAAGTTGTAGAAACCTCTAAAAGGTACATAATTCTCTCATACATACCACAGAATTGTTCAAAGTGACTTACAGAGGTATTACAACCTTTTCATAATATTTTAATTTATTCTAATACATTTTCCATATGGCCAAATTGTAATATTTTCTTATGCACAAGAGTCTAACATCCTATAAACCTGTGTCAATTTTATAAACAATTTTCAATAAAAGCCTTCTCCTGCAAAAAGTTAAATTCATGCATACAAATGAGGGTGGGATACGGACCTGAAGGACTAACCCTGCCAGATGCTGATTTCAACAGGGACTTTGCTACTACAGTGCCGCTTTCAAGACAGATTTAAGAGAAAAATTATTTTTATTATTTCAAGTCTATTTGCTTAAAAGCCTTGGACATTTTTGTGATAAATTTCAGAATTAGGCTTTACTTGAACTTTTAAAGACGGATAACAAATTCTTCAATTGTGACGTATAACTCTCATCTGATCAGAGGCAATCAGAAAGAGACAGAAAATGATTCAACTCTTTGGTATATGATTACTCTGTGCAGATAAAGCCACAAGTCCTCCCTTCCCTACCTTCACTCCAGGAGCTTGAAGTACTCCTGCTTCTGCCACTCATGTTTAGTTGTGTTTATGTTTAATCTGAGTCAAACTGTGCCATTTTTAGTGATGCAAAAACACTCTGCCATTTCTCTGTGCTTCTGGAAGATGTTACAAATAAGGAAGGAAAGGGGGATGAACATGACCTTATCCAAAAAGCCCTGCAGTTTTCCTTCTACTTTGGAAAAAGCTGGGTTTGTGTTTTCTTAGGGTAGAGGTATGTTAGTTTAACATAATGCCAATCAAACTCTACAGGTTAAAAGGGCATAGCTTGTTTATATTCAGTTCTGATATTAGCCAGTAAAGGGATTGAAAAGCAGCTGTCTGGACTTCAGGGACAGTATTTGAGATAAAACAATTGCAATATTTGGATAATTAAAACATATTCCCAACAATTATTTATAATCTGCCATTTATTTTGACAATATTTTTGAACTGCAAATGATTTAAATTACCCTAAAATTTAAATTTAATTAAAAAATTCAGAAATCCATACCTTAAGTCAGAAGGAGTTTAGTTTTAGCTCTCTCATTTTATAATTTGAAAATTCATTGGAACTGGCATTGGTGACCACAAAATACAGTAGGAAAATTGTAGGCTATGCAAGAAAAATCTGAATCTGATCTACAAAGGACCAGTGTTTTGTCACTTGTTTTTATTATAGTATCCATTTTACACAAATAGTGCGTTGACAAATTACTATGTTTTAGAAATATTCGGGGCTAACTTACGTCCACTCTCTAGATCAAAAGCACATGCAGGGAAAAAGAAAAGAAATAAAATGCTTGAGTTTGCCATTTCTTCTGATAGTTACCCAGGAAGATTTAGGCTGCTTTTGTGGGTTCAATTTTTTTTTTCTCTCTCCTTTTTTCTTATGACATTGAATAGGATTTATTAACTCCTTTTGCAGAGTTCTATGTAAAATCTCACCTTGGTTTTAATCAAAATTTCACTACCAAACTGACTAGGGACTGCTTACAAGCTCCTCAGCCCAGTCATCAACTTTAGAAGACTCAGAGATATGTTAAAGAGGAAACAATACCAGAGTATATTGGCACAATTACCATCTTTTATTGCACACTGTTGATTAAACCATCAGATCTCCATGGAAGCCACTTACATTTTCTAGAGCCCAATATTAAGACAGGTTTTATTAAGGTGTCAAAAAGGATGGGACTTACTTACTGAGTTCTCCTAGTTTGTCCCAGCTTCCCAAGTGGAAGAAAATGAAAGTATTTTTAACCATAATTAAAAAATGGCCTCTAACTTTGCTAACAAATAGTATTAATTGGAGAATTAATATATATCAGAGAAGAGAAATATTTCATTATGCAAGACCCTATTATCAGTGCCATAGATAGACAGCTTCAGGCCCTAAAAGGATATCAAGGGCATGGCAAGTGCTTTGACCTCCCAGCTCTGGTGATTGTAACACAGTGTAGTTGAGGCCACCCTTTTGAATTTTTAGAACGTGTGGCATTTGACTGAAAATGCAGTAGTTACCCTGATTGTTTTTAAATGGAGCAAAATGCTCTTTATCCAAGTTTCAAGACTATATGCAGCTGGTGCAATGATTCCCGGCCAGCTTCAAAAGTTTCCAACCTTATCTTGCAAGTCTCCTAAGCTGCTTCAGAGACTGCCCAGCTGAGGTTTGCCAGGAGCAGCCAGGGGTCTGTTGTGTGGGGTTGGTTGGTTGGTTGTAGTGTAAATCCCCCGGGGGTGAGGCAGCCTGCACCAAGCATGCCAGCACCTTCCTTCCTGGTGGCACCACGGCTGAAATGGCCTGCAAGGGCACTGTCTGGAGCACTCCATGTCACCTGTGTACCCACAGCCTGCCTTAGTCAGAATTTTTATAAGTGATCATTTCACCTCTGATCAAGTTTTGTGTTCAATCTGCTTGAAACCTAATTGGAGGACAAGTTTCTCAATGATAATATCTCAAAATCTGAATGTCTTTCATGGACAAAATCTGACATTTTCATAGCTTCAGCCTTGGTAGGGGGTGGCTACCATATTTTAAACACCCTGAAAATTCAGCCCTCTAGGTCTTGTTGAAAGTGGCCACATAGAATTTTATTCACCAGCTGTTATGATATTGATAACCACCGGGATAAGGGGTTTGAAGTCCAAAGGAAAAAGTAAAAGTTATTGACAAAAGCTAAAGTAAAATCCCCCCTGCTTCCTTTCAGATTTAGAGCCATTTGATAACTAAGCATTAACTAGTAACTGCATATGACTTTCAGTTTTGTTGTACAGGTTTTCTGATATTTAGAAGCTATAAAGAAAAAGAGCAAACATTTCAAAAATCAAGCAGAATAGAAACCATAGGATTCTTCAGACAAATGTAGTGTACACAGCACACTTTGGAAAATCACATACATGGCAAAACCAGAACCCGTAACAGAGTGGGAGGTATGGACTGATGAAGGAAGTAGAAGGCTGGGTCTTGGGCTTCAGGCCAGGGCAGCTTCCAGAAATAAAAACCAAAGTTCTGTTGGGGGAAAGACAAGAAACAAGTTAGTAAAACCAGACAGAAATTAAAACTTGGTCATTTTTCTTCCTCTACAAAGAAATTGAAGAGGTTCACATATGGACTGGAGTAACTATTTCTGACCGAATAGCACACAGCCGTAACTTCACTTGTCCCTTATTTTAAATGATTGCCCCACAAAGCCTGTGTCAGGTCTGACACTGGTCCAAGGCCTCAGGCCATGGTATGATCTGCTGTGTTCTATCATGTGGGGAACAACCCACTCCTTCCTTTCCAGCCTCTCATCAAGGCTGATCCTTACAAGGAGGCTGCCATGGTTCATCAGCTGCTCCATATGCTCCTTCTCTAAGTCTTGAGTGGGTCTCACAGCCTTTTTTTAACACCAACATCTGCACTCACCTTGCCTAAGAAAGAACATTTATCAGCTCCTCTGCCTTGCACAGACTTGTTCATGACTCCTTAGCTATTGTGATGGTCAGTACCCAAGAATGGAAATTTTACAGCTCTAAATTCATAGCACTGAAAGGATGAAAGTTTCAGATCAAGAAAACCTTTTCATCACTGACACTACTTCATTAGCAAAGCCAAATAACCAGTCTGTGCTAAACATAACAGTTTGAAAACTGAGGGCCAGGCACCTTCAGAGGAAAAGGAGTTCACTGACCTGACTAGTTCATTGAAGCATTTCCCCCTTCATTATAAGTATTAGTTTATTAGTGGCTGGGTTTAGTTGAAACCAGATGTTTCTGATTTTTTTGAAGACAACTTTGCTGTGATGGCTCTGAAGCCAGTGTTACCCTCCAGCCCTAGGTGTATGTGCAGGTTGGGAGTCAATTAAGCTACAGATCAGCTATAAAATTGCTCATAATTCCTGATCTACACTATTTGCTGACCATGAGATTACATCACTCAAGACACTGGAAATCACAATGTCTTACATTTCTATCAAACCCCAGTTCCCTCCCAGCCTGGGAACTTTTCACTTGTCTCTGGCAGAGGGAATGTCCTCTTACAGAGGGGGCAGATTTCTTACCTAGGAGAGCAACTCTCAAGTCAGTTAGAACAGCACAAAACTTCCATAGCTCCTTGATATTAACAGAACCTTCACATTTATGCTATTGCAGTAGAGAAAGAGAGATAAGTTAATGACACCTCAAAGCTAAGCAAATCAATCACACAGCTCTCATTCCCAAATCCTGGACTGCATCACATCATGTGAGCCTCTCCAGCTCTGACTGGATGCTGTTGGAACTTTTGATGGTGCAGGACAAGACATGAGATAAATAAAATGCACATTTTTTTTCCTCCTTGCCTGCCTCATGCTGACCAGAGAGGAAATGACAACCAGATGCCCCTGTGACCCACAGTTCCCCTGAGGTGACCGATCCAAGTGTAACATGTGGTCACCTCATTTGGGAAGGAGCCAAAGCCTGCTCTGTTTAATTGGCCGAATGGTCCCCTACAGCTGCAACAGATTAGGGACAAATTCTCTTCAAATAAAGTTGTGCTTTTTTCTCCCCATCCCCCCTTTAATTTGGGGGGTGTTGGGGAGAAATCATGCCTGGAGAAACATGTGCACATACACACATGACTGAAGTTAATAAAAGTGTCAGGTAGGCAAACAAAATACCATTTATTTTTAAGCAGCAATAAAAGACCACATTGATGTCTAGAAGGAATCGGGCAACTGGGGAGCTCCAGAGAGAGGGAGTGTAGTGGTGTCTCATGAATCATTCCAAAAGTTTTCTCTGATCTTTAATACCAGACTCAGTGACTTTGGGAAGGGGGCAGGGTGCAAACATTTGCAATGCCAAGTCCCAAGCCCCCTCTTTCTAATTCTACAGCACTTCACGTGTGAGGGGATGAAAGCAGCCTGGCTGGAGCAATCTGCTGCAAAGAGCAGTATAAGCTGCGAGAGCCATCTTGGAGGGCACTTTCAGGCCTGGCCTGGCCTGTCAGTGAGCTCTGTAGTTATTTTAAAGAATAAAAAGCATATTTTAAAGACTGGAATTTTAAAGATAAAGACATCTTCAGGGCAGAAGCAGGATGTTCATTTACCTAGAGACCCACTATCTAAGAAACTTCTGATGGAAATGCTATATTTAGCAGCCATTCATCTGGCAAAGAAGTGCTCTGCTATTCATTATAATCTCAAATTTTCATGAAAAGAAGCTCATTTTCTTAGACTTTGCAGAGGCTGAGTTTTAATGTAGGGGCTTTTGTTCCCTTTCAGATTATTCTTACTGTGTTTTTCTTTCATTGCTTGGTCTTCATCTTGGGTGTGGAAATGAACTCTTTAAGGGACACATGTAGAACAGACTATGGACATATCTTGGGGTAAAGAGGTGACAAGAGTTCTCTTCCAACAGTTCTGGAGGCACAAGCAGATGCCAAACTGTTCTTTTGTGCAGATTCCTCTGGATCCTCCCAGAAAGCTTGTAAATTTTTAGAGATCCATTCATCAAGTCTGATGTAATATAAAGATTAGTGTTCCTACCTAAGCCTAAGGAAATATTATCTTCCTTTACCAGTGGGCCATTAGGAAATGAAATGCAACAGAAATGCAGAGTGGGAAGATCACTACACATCAAATATTCATTCTGCACGTTTTGGGGAAAAACAGAAAGAGTAAAATACATTACTTTTGCCACATGCGCTGCTATACTTAGTCAAGAAAAAAATGATGGTTCTTTTATTTAGACAGTGATTTGATAGCCCAGTGCCATCCACTTGATTATAATCATTACATTAAACATAACCACATACCATACAGTCAGAGCAGTTATACACTTATAGTAAATGTTCCAACTCAATTTTTCTACATGCCTTCCACGCCAACTTCATGGATTAGAGATGCTGAAGACAGCAACAGTCATTTGTAAGAAATAATTCAACTGGAGCTGTTGCTGTGCCTTAAATGGTCATTTATTTTTTAAAAATAAAATTTAAAAAATCTGCAGATAGATTTGTTGTTCATTTAACTGAAAGGAGGAACCTTAGTAAGAAACTGAAAACTCTGAAGTTGAGAACAAATACCTGTATGTAGGTCAGCAGCGTGTGTTCAGCTCCCACTAAGATCTGAACACGCTCAGAGCCACAGACTTTGGTTGAAGAATTTTTCTACCCTCAAAAGATTAGACAGAATGAGAAAGCTCCCCTCACTTTGGGGTATCTAAGTGTTTAATTCTCACCATTCTTATTAATTGTCTAATTTGTTAACTTCCCCCAAAATATCTTCTGAAGAGGGAGGGACTCAAAGAACAATGAAAGATGAAATGAGTAATTGGGAGATATTTTAGAATATTTTAAATACTTTGAAGAAACCCCTCTAGTTCTCTCTGTCCACATGCAGAGGTATTTTATTCCCCTTCACTGCATACACTGGCATTAATTGGTTTTGCATGTGTCCATCAAAAAGACAAATATATATCTACTAATAAACATTTAGAATTGTAGTGGTGGGCTCGGTGGTGCTGGGTTTATGGTCAGACTCCATAATCTTAAAGGTCTTTTCCAACCTAAATGATGCTATGGCTCTATGATTTACTTCAGAACAACGCAGCTCCATCAGCATGAGAATTCATAAGTATTTGCTGTGTACTCATCTCATAAAAAAAACAAACGTAATTTCTTTTATCACTAAATACAGGCTTTTCCTCAGGCAGCAAAATGGTTTTACAGCACTTTTTAAATAGGATGCCAAAGGGGTGGGAGTGGGCTGAGCCCAGCACATGCTCACATTGTTCTCCAATGCTATCATCTCAAAAGACAGCGGAGGAGGAAAAAGGGCCCTCAGTGCCAGAAACATCTGCCTCAATGGGTCAAACATGATGGTGCACTTTGGACAGAGCCCTTAGGCTCAAGGATGCTGTCTTCTTGTACTCAACTAAACTTGAAGTGTTTTACATTGGGAACAAAGACACTGAGAAATTCTTAGCTGGACACCTGTTTATTCAATCTACCACCTTTCTCCCACTGTTACCTCATTAAAATATTAATTATATTCATTCTATACTCCTATCAGGATTTTGTCAAGTACAGGACTGCATTGTCTAGAAAACCATCAAAGGCAAAAGCAAAATCCACAAATGGAAAAACACAGAGAATACTTCGGACTTTTTCCTTTCCTACTCCTGGTTTAGAATCATTATCAAAATCTGATTTAAAACATGGACGACTGAAAACCTGGCCTTGAGGCTGCTGTGACAAATCTGTTTCACACTGGTGCATAATCACAGTTTTCACAAAAGATTGTGTGATAACCCAATGTCAGTTTATGGTCTCCTTATACACCATAGATAGTTATCTCAAGTTTTTCTCATATTGGTATCCAGGTTGAATAACAAAAAACAGTGTGGATCTGTGTTATCCCTTGTCATATTTATTTCCCGCCCCCGTTTCTCTCCTGTCCTGCAGCCCTGGTGAAAAAAGTCCCATTCTTCTGCTGTGACATTGATTGGATGAATTTGGTCAAATGAGAGGAGCACAGAAGTCCAGAACAGTAATGAGTTTTTCCAAATGGTTGTCTTGGACACATATGATTCTTAACCCATTTTTTATTACAAATAAAATCAATTTTATGGAAATGCGCTATCGCATTAAAAACATACTACATTTATATTTTTGGATTCTTTGAATGTAAAAATTGTCAACTTTTTGCTGACATTATTGCATAAAATACACTTTTGGAAGCAATTAATTTTGTGTAATTCACAGTGTATGAAAACTGGCCTGTATTTGTGGATTAGACTCTAGTTCTAACTATTTTAAAAATATATTTTTGTGAAACTGACATTTTTCCATATTGGACACAAGTGTGGTTCAGAGACTGTTTAGTGATGGTTTTTTGCTAGTAAAATCCAAACTTAAAACTTAGTCTCTGCAGTGCTGGATATGAAGGTGCCTGTCTCAATAAATTGATAAATATGCCACCACAGTCATAATTGAGGATAATTAGTGCTTGTACAAAAGTACAGGAAAACTGAGCAAATCCAACAGACCAAATCATACACCTGAACTTTCATACCTTCTCAAAAACCTAGGGAATTCTGCCCAGTTCTGCTGACTCTGACCAGTGTCATGTACCATAACACCCTCCTTCAAGCAGGCTGCTGTATAAATAGGGTTTCTCGTGGAAAACATGACAAAAATCTCTCTATAGAATCCATCACTTCCTGCAGAATTCACCAGTCTATAACTCTGTATGGCCAGAGTTTAGCAGTGAGCTCCAGATCAATTGCAGCTCTTGACATTTATCTAACTTGAATGCTGAAGAACATACTTTTTGGTTTGATTCCTATCTGTTACCAGCTAAATGGATCAATAATGGTTTTTTTTCTTTTTCAGTGAGAGAGGGTCTACACTTGACATCTTCTTTTAAAGTTGGGCAGACAGTTTCATTCAAACTGCAATGCTCAGCAACCTCTGATATTCTAGCAGCACCCAGCTGCTCTTCTATTGTTAAGATATGGTTCAAATCTCTATTATAAACCCTTCCTTTTTTTTTTTTTAATTAGTTTAAAATGCAGCTGTAAAAATTGCTTTGGGATGAACCTTGGCATGCTGAGCTGACTGCTAGCCTCTTTTTTTCTTGTCTGCCCTCCCCCACTCCACTTTAAAATTTGAATTTAGATTTATTCTGCCTGGAGATAGAGGAAGGAAAGCAAGTAATAAAAAGAACTTATTCCAAAACTAATAGGCAGACACCAAGCCATCAGATATCAGGTATGTGGCTTGACTATGTATTAAAAGAAACATATTAGGTAACACATATTTTCAAGTGCCAGGCACGAAAACCTTCACAGCATTAAACTAAAAGATGTAACAGGTAGGTTGGTGTTGAAGGTTATGCATCTGAAATAGATCCTCCATCACCAAGTCAGGATTCTCCTCCAGGCCACCAATTCAGCAGTTCATGGAGCCACTCTGGGGACTGAGGAGGTAGGCAGGACTGAAAGTACTGTAGCAATGCCCTTTAATACACTGCTTTTATCATCAGCAGGTCAATACAATTGTGTATACTGTACATGGAATGTTTCAACAGGTCAGAACATACCACTGCATGGCTGTTTCAGTGCCCCTGCTTCCTCAACAGGGAGTTCGCTCTCCACGGTAATGCAAAGCAGAGTTATTAAGAGGCAGACAGTTAATTGTCATGAAAAAAGGTAATAATATGTGCTATGTGCTGCATTCTCAGTGACTACCACATTGATATAATCAACAAACTACATGAGGTTCAGAGTTAGCCTTTGCTTGTGCTGGAAGTAATTAGCTATTAAATTGATCTCCAACTACTAGAGCCCATGGATAGGATGCCTTCTATCAAGCAGCCTTCCATTATGCCTGAAGCACTAGGATGCACTGCAGAGGACCCTCAAATTTCACCCAGAATTTCCATGCTTGTGTAGAGTTAATTAAGATTGTGCTTAGTCAGTAGAGAAATGTAACATTTTGTACTTGAATTCACACCCATATTTGCTTGCAACTATTAGGATTATAAGTATCAAATAAAAAAAAATGCTAAATGGTGATATCTAAAGTCTTAAAAATTAGTAGAAAAAAAGCTCTTTTTCTGAAAGAAAATTCCAGAAGTTGTATTTGACAATGTTAGAAACCTCCAAAATTGTTCTGAAATCTCAGCACAAGTAGCTGTTTTCGCCTGACATACACACACATTACACACCCCAGGAAAAAAGGCTATTCGTGAAACTTCCTTAGGACCCAGTGACATGGGGCTCCTCACTCTGACAGCAGCAGCACAGTTTAACCAGGGTGATACAGGTAACAATTGGAAAATAGTCTGTCAAGCAACAAATTCAATCATAATCAGCATGTGCTTTGTCACAGGCAGATCTCCAGCCCTTGGCCTCACCTATCACATCTCTGTTCACTGAAAAAATTATTTGGCCTTCTACAAACTATTACTATGTTCTGCCTTGAACAATATCTTGTAGCAGTGAGGCTCACAAGTTAATTAAGAGGACATGCTTCATTTTACATATCATTATTTTAAATACATTAAAGAAAACCAGAAGCATTCTCAGTAATATTCACTTCAACTTCCACATAAACAGATAGATAAATAATCCAGTTCATATAATTCGTGTTTACTAGAATTAATCATTCTCTTCCATCTCTGTATGGGAGAGACTTCATAACTCATCATATCTTCCATCATTATTTAATCCTAAACTTCAAAGTTATATTTTTAGAACATATTTTCTGCCTCAGAAAACTCTCTTGTAACTTGTTTTTATGTGATGGAAATATTAGTATTTTTCTAATAGCAGTTAGATGTTAAATCATTATCAAAGCTAAAGACAATGACAGTTTTACATGAAGAAACTCCTTAATTGTTTTTTAACTGGTTTTGTGCTCTTTATTATACTTTACATCAAGGGCCCACAGAACTATGACATTGTGGTACTTTTGCTATGAAATTCTTAACCTAGGATTTTTATGGCCCTGAAAGGATAGAAACAAATTCCCAGTACTTTTCATTTCAGAGAGCCAATCTAGGACAAATTCCAAGGCTTTCATCTTCTATGTAAAATATATAAACTGTGGGATCCAGGAAATAGGGTTCTTTATGTTCTGTGCAAAGGAAAAAGGCTCCAGTGCTGCAGCAGGGAAGCACCAGGGCTGCATGCACTGCATACCAAAGACAGCTTCAAGGGCATCTCTGCTTTTCCCTTTGCACTAGAATGTATGAACAGTGCACTCTATTGCTAAGCCCCGGGATGCAAGTTAAAGAGAGGGAGAAATTATTACTTCAGCCTTGGCCAAAATATATATGTATGTATATTTAGTTATAAAGTAATAATGTGAAAGCTCATAAATTAATACAGTTGATTTATTTAAGACTTAGCAGCCTTTGAGCCAGAGCTCTGCAGAACAGGTATTCCTCAGGGCAATAGTACAGCACGGCAAGAAACACAACAAGCTGAAGCTGCTAATTAAGTTCATTTAAACTTTCCATTAGGAAGCTTGGATCAGTTACTCACAATCTAAAGGCTCTCCACTCTTTGGGTTAAATCAAATGTTCCTTACAGCTGTAATCACGATGTACAACACAGTTTTGGCTGTGGCCATTTCCTCTCTGTCAGAAATACATCCATAGCTCCAGTTGGAACCCATGTGCATGTGAGGATTGATTTCTTGACATTTTGTCAGTGCCACTTCTCCCTGCATGACTGCAGCTCTGATTAGAGGCAGAAATGTGCCTGGGTGGAAGGCATGTGTTCCATTTCCTGCCCCTGGCAGCAACCCGCTCCACAGGGTTCCACCAGCAGCTCGTGTGCAGCAAGTCCCTCCTCTCCCTTGCCCTCACCCAGAGCAGGGAAAGAGAAAGAAAAACTTGTTAGAAAACAAAGAGAGAGAGGGAAATTCGAGTAAACAGCATAGGAAATTTAATAGAGACTGAGAATAAATCTCCATCCCTAATCACTTTCCACCTTTTTAGAGCAGATCAGATTAGTTAGTGTGATTTTACTTTTTGGTGAAGAACAGCACAAAACAACAAAATTTAAATGACAGCAGAGAGAAGAGGGGAGTGAGACGAACTCCCATGCTAGAATTTTAGCAATATTGTGAATAGAAAGCAATGTTTTCTCAGGTTTTGGTTATTGTGCATTATTATAAGTGATGCCATCTCAATTTCACTTGCTGAGTGGCTGCAGAACAGACTGCAAAAAACTGGAATGAGCCTCCAATCAACTGCCCCAATGACAGCCATCACAAAACTGGGAAAGCTACTTCCAAGCTAGTTCTCATTAATTGTTCCCACACCATCTTTGCTGCTTAACACAAGCTGTTGCAGCCAGCAGCTTATTCCATTAGGTTCTGAGAGTACAAGTTAACACTGAAAAAGAAAGACACTGAGAACAGTAAAAGATGGAAGAGGAAAAGAGAAGAAGAGAACAGGGGCTGAGAGATGAGGAGGCTCCTGAATTAGCTGGATTCACCATTCAGCCCTGTATTCTTCCAAATAAGTATCCACAGTCATTGCTGTGGAGAAAGTGAACAAGGAGGGGGTGGCACACAGACATCACCTCACTTCTTCATGGGTTTGGTTTTTTCCAGAAGTATTTTTAATTAAACTTTTGAAAAGCAGCAATTTTGTTACAATCGCACATTCATATGTTTAAAATCTGCTTTTAATTAAGACAGATGATTTAATCAGCCACAGTTAAAAGTATTTTATAAATGCAGACATTGCACAAAAATCTGAAAACTTGTAGGGTTTTTGATGTCATGAGGACATAAACTTAAAATGTTCTCCCAGTTCAAAGATGTAACTTGCTCAAAACCAGTCTGCAGGTTTCTGAAACAGAGACCTGTTGGGCTGGTTTCTGGTATATTAGACAGCTCTTTCATGGGATCTAGGCTTTGTAACTAGAGATATACCGTTCTGGAGAGCATCCACGGGCAGCTGTCTGAGACTGAGCAAAAGACAGCATCTGGAGCTATAAAGGTCTACTTCAAATCTTGGAAAGAGAGGCAGGGTTTACTACCTACAGGTTTATTTGGTCTCTGGACATTATTGGAGCATTCTCTGCCTGCACTAAATATATCAACTGAATCTGAGATCAAGGCTACATTGCTTTGTTCACTCAGAGAATGAACAGCAATGACAAAACCAGCAGTAACCACAACAAAAGGTATCAAATCACATCATCTGCTTGCAAGAACTAACTCTGATCACAGAAGTGAGAGGGGAACTTCTCTCCATCATCAGCTCACAAACCAAATTACAAATCAGAAATTAATAACCACTAGCACACAAAGTTAAGGGAGAATATAGTTTTGAATTTATCCCTGAAAAGCAATTCCATCATAAGATTCACTCTCCCATTACATTTTTCCTCAGGTGTGGCAAATTGGATGGGGCCCACAAGAGCCAAATGCAAAGATGATTATACCAACCCTCCCACCTGAAAATGAAAATATTTTTGCTTAAAGTTAAGTCTGGACTGAATACAAAAGGCAGAAGCTTTCACACCTCATTTCCAGTGCAATGAGCCTTATAAATCCATCTTTAGCATGGCAAGAAAAGACGAGGAAAAAAGGAGGAAAAAATATTGTTCATTAAGCTAAGGTCAGAGAAATACAGCATTAGTAAAGAAAAAGAAATGCATTTTTGAGCTGCACACTGAAGAGAAGAAGATGACAAGGCTGTTACATCACATCATGACTCAATGACTTGTGTGCATTGACTTAACTGGTTTCATTTCATTCATTTCCTAGAGGAGAGCTGTTCTGTTTGGTGGAAGTTCACTGCAACCGGCTGGCAACATCAGGAGTCTTGTGTGGATGGAAAGACAACATGTCATCTCAGAGATGGTCCTTTTCATGAAATTTGAAGGACACAGATAGGGTATTTCAAGTACTCTTTTATCTTTGTTTATTCTACAGATGTAATCAATGTTTGTAGCTTCTGATACTTTTCATGAATATTAAATCATTTGGAGAAAAAGACTGTTTATATAAAACTATATATGAAAATATATATGAACCACTAATGAGTTACTGAAACAAGATTACGTGTCTATAATGTGGAAGCAATGACTGTGCTGAAGTAAAATAATTCTAATTGGCTTAAAGGCTTTCAAAATGAATGGCAAATTGAAATAAGCAATTTCGCTTTGATAGCTTTACAATGCCAGGGATTCTTCCAAATCAATTCCTATTTCCTCCACAAAAGAGGTCTGCAAATATTAATTGCAGAAAACACATCTTTACCGTCAGAACAGACCAGCTTTTCTCTCTGAAATCGGATCAGCTCACCTTCTTCAACTGCTGTTTTCTACTGAACTCTAAAGCAGTGCAAGTGTCAAACAGCTGCATGGTGGGATGAGACAATTGGGAAGAGACATCAGGACTGAGGGGCTAGGCACACAAAGTGCCCAGTGTGTTATCTGGAACCCTGTTGTGTTTAAGGACAATGCTGACTGAACCAGGTTTTTTAGAAGGGCCTGGAAAATAAACCAAAATTAAACCAACTTTGATCTGTGGAGGTCAAAAGCTTAAGAGACAGCGTTACCCTTCAGCATGACTCCTAAAGAAGTAAGACTGTGCAATATCAGTCTCAGTCTGTCAGGCATCTTATTCCTTTCCAAACTATATTTGTTAAGAGTGAAGTTTTCCAGGAGTGAATCCTTTACAAGTTCTGATGCAGCCCTTCACACACTAACACAAACCATGTGATACCACCAGCTCTGTCTGTGGGCAATGGTGGCAACGGAGCATTTGTGACTTAAGAAGATGTGACATGTCAGAGAGGAGGAAATACCACAAAATCCTGTCATGTAACAAGGCAAAATTAGCAGCTAAACAAGAGAAGTAAAGAACAAAAGGCATCAAGAAGGAAAGAATAAGCAATAGTAAGCATCAAGGAAGAAAAAGCACGGCCAGAATGTTTCTGGTGACTACATGGGCATGAGAATATTTTGAAGATTACATCAGGAGTCCTCCTACATTTGCAAAAAATCTACAACAGATATTTTTCTCATATCCCTCCCTGCGTTTGCAAGAAAACAAAATGCTTACAATGAGGTACTTCACAATCTTCCAAATCCCCAGGGGTTTGCATGATCCAAGATCATGGCAAGTTCTATATACAAAATAGGAAATGGAGAGATGTCATCATTTCATTACCCCTTAAAGATAAGGCTCAGTCAGTTTCTCAGTAACTGCACCAGCTGTTGCCTTGAAAGGGTGCTGGCTTTCCAGAAGGAGAAAACACTGATTGCATGGTAATGCATGGGGATTTTGACTGAAAGGCAGGATGCCAACAAAGCTTTTGGAACATACTGTGATATGGCTGTGAATGTGAACCTCTTATGTCCAACTTTGGCATTGAATGTTTCATGGCACTGTGGGAGCTGATCTATCCCACACAGACAATTAGAGGTTTCTTCTCATCACCAGCTTTGCAGCTTGGCCATGACTGAAGCTCTCCCCAGATACTCCTTGTGTTGCTGTCTTACTGGGGACGGCGAGAAAAGTGGCATAGACTCCAGTCAAGAGGAAGGGGCTTTTTATTAATTTCTAAACTCGTTTATATAACCTGGTTCACTTGAATGGCATAAGGTTATTGATCCTTTGACCATCCACCTCTTAGAATAATTGGTTAAACCTTACAACACCCATTTCAAAATATTTCTCCAGTCAGTAACATAACAAACTACATAACAAATTGCATCTGCAAGATAAAAGTATTGTTTTACAAAAACCCCTCACTGTTCCCAGCTAGTGTGCGTGTGAAAGCAAGACTTTCACACGGATGCTGGCAGAAAGCTGGAAAATTTCTCTGCAATCCAGCTTTCAGCATCCACATCCTTACACATAGTTCTCTGTTTATAGCACTTACAAAAAGACTAATTGCACCTATAATCCTCTGAATTCTTGCTTCTTGGAGGTTTCCATAAAGACTGTGGCAAAAGTCTAGCCAATCTGCTCAGGGGCATCTTCCCTAAACTGCAGTTTCAGCAGCTTCACTGCAGCATAAACAACTCATCCCCAGTGGCCACTCTTCCATAAAGGAAAGGCACTTGCTTGGAACAACATAGTAAATATTATTCTGGATGTCAAAGATGAGGAGAACTTCCTGAATCCTATCAGAGTGAGGTATATGGTCTGCTAAGGGGAATCACTGCTCTCCAAGTTCGTATGTTGTTGAATCATCACCTAATACAAACTGCAAATATTGTCCCGGCACAACAGGTGATTGAAGAACAGAGTAGCTACCCAGACAACTCTTCAGTACTCTACTATCTGCTCCCTGCTCAATTCCTGAGTTTGCTGCTCTTGTGGCATGTCTGCCAACATCACTCGGGCTGAGTTCTTCTGCTACAAGCTAAACAAGGAACATCATCTACAAAAGTCAGATGATTCAACGCACTTTTTATTCATTTAAAATTGAAAAGAGGTCTGTGAAGGGCAGTGTGATAGAATAGGAGGCATGGATATGCAGTGATGGATACTGTGCACTCCCACTCAACAGCCATACAGGAAAAGTTTCTGGCTGGTGAGTTCAGGGGGGATAAGAGGTTGTTTTTCTAAGATTTCCATTTGCCTTGAAGGGAGAAAATAAGCCTCATATATTACAGATTCTAGCACAACTTAAATAACAGCACTACATAGAGCAGAATGTTTTGTCTTAGTAATATAAGTATTTTTCTGTCTGTAAAAAAACCCAAAACCTGGAAGATTCTGGCCAGCTCTGCTCATGACTTTCATTCCTTCCATATAAATTTTAGGCTAAGCAAAATATTAAATTTGTGTTTCACTGCTGAAATGAATGACATTCATTAAATTCACTTCACCATGCTTTCCCACTGTTGGGTTTGGCAAGAGCTCAGAGGAAGACTGGAGATCCCTACACGACTTATGTGCAGAGTGAACATTTGTTGAAGTGAGAAGAGAATGAGGTTCCCAAAGTACAGAGCCTCAGAGGCAGTGAGAAAACTGCAGTTCTCTCTCAGCTACACCACTGACCTGCTGCATGCCTCTGAGCTGGGTAGCTTTACGCTGTCCCATTTTCTGTCTTGTCAGTTTATATTGTTATGCTTTGGGCCACCAATTCTTGCATTCGGGGATGGAATAACCACAGACAAGATCAGTCAGAGGCTGTTGGTGCTACTGGAATAACTGCAATAGGTAAAAATGACTTTGCAGTCTACAGGTAAACACAAATGGTACAGAAAAGAGTAGATAAATGATGTACAAATAGAAATGCTCTTCCTAGGAGTCTGCCTGGTCAGTATATCTGAAAATAGGGGACAGATTTTGAGTTTCATAGAATTCCATTAGTTCTATGGCTTGGAAATCCATAAAGAATGTTACTGGGGCATCATGCCATCACAAGAACCAAGTATCCCCAGTGAAGTAAATGGCATTAGAATGGACCAAAATGGCAATTTTTACTAGGTGCCGTTGAAAGGGGGTAACATTTTTATCAAGATACAATCACAATTCCTAATAGTGCAGGCATATTATGATAAGATGAGGTTTTGACATTATATTTTGAGGAACAAAAACGCATATGCTGTTGAGAGTGAAACACAACATTTCTTCTTTCCCTCAGCAGAAAGCCGTTTAGGAAGTTCTACAAAAGGCTCCAGTGAGAGTGGGTGGTAAAGGCAGCAGTGCCATAGTTTTTACTCACCCTTTCTTGATCCCTGAAATCACTTCCCAAATCTTGATTTCCAAGTCATCCTCCCTACCAAAACCTTACCCGACCCGTGATTAGGGAACTGTTCCTTCCACAGTATGGGTCTGCCAAAGTGCTGGGCAGGCTGAGTGACAACTTCAGCAGAAAAGGGTGAAACACAGTGAAGGAGAACACCTGGGATGTTATATTGAAGGGCTTGCGGAAGAGGGAGAGATAAAGAAGTGTTATGTGACAAATTTAAAAGCTAACAATACAGAGAGATCTATTAGTCTCTCAGTAACCAAGAAATTAATGTGCAGTATTCTCACTGGAGCTCAAAAAACGACAGACAAAAAGAGAATTCACACTGCTGCCAATTACTACTGTTTCTTCTCAGGGTCTGTAAATTAGTTGTTCTTAGAAAGTTAAAGATAAATGGTATTGATTTAAGCACATTACTAATAGTACCTTCACTGTAGCAATTGGATTTCACCCAAATTTCTGCTGCACCTAAATTATTCTCTCATTGTAGCTGCTCCTGTAAAAATGCAAATTTGTCTTCTGAAAGTAGGATATATTGTGCCAAATTTCCCTATAGCATTTATGACCAAAAATATTTTATTAAAAATGTCTGGATATTTTCAAATAGTATTCCAACGGGCTGTCAAATTAATAGTGAAAAAAACCCCATAATTCAGAGCTGCAAGGTAATAAGAAATTGTGCTATTGCATGGACAGTTGGAACCTACCAGCAGATAAGAACACAAATTTGGACAAAATACAGTGCTTTCAAAGGTCTTTTTTCTACCACTGAAATGTGAAATATGTATTATTTAAATAAACCAAATGCCTATATGGGGCAGGGGTAAGAATTTCCCAGAGCAGTTATTTCAATTATCCATCTGTTTAATCAGAGCACTGCCACTCTGCTGGAGCACAGACAGACACACCACAGACCCATTCCCCTGCACTGGGGTAAATGCAGAGTATTCCACTCTGAGTACACCTACTCTGTGGTGTACTGGCAGATTTCTGAGTGTTCAATAGAAGGATCGAACAAAGCAGCTACCAAAATCTATGGGATCTTTAAGACAGGATGAGGCTGAAACTGCCATAACAGTTTAAGAGGATTCAAACTCACTTTTAAAATTGACAATAACAGAGCACAGATGGAAAAGTACTTCTCCCACAAGCTGTATGTGGTTAAGACAAAGAGCTGATATATCAAGATCATGTGGAATAAGCAGTGACTAACTACCATGCTTATCTTACTTCAACAAGCCTCCCTGCTTAGAGGTTTGGGTTCTCTTAATCAGAGATCAGAGTGGTTGTGGCTGCCTCATTACTTCAGTGTTTATACCACCTTAGCAGCTTTAAATATATTCTGGGCACTGAGAACAGCCTGAGCTGTGTCGTTGTCACCCTGCCTCCAGCTTCAGGTGTTCAGGCCTTCTGCTTCCTGCAGCTCACTGCAGTCCTGGTGACAGTGGCTCAATGGTGGGATACGCAGCTCTTGAGAAGAAAGCAAGAGACCTGGGAGTGCCAAGGCTTATACCTATCACTTTATAAGGCACTTTTCTAATAAAGGAATCCTTCCTTGGCAATAGGGCATCACACAGCTGCCCTACTGAAGGAATAAAAGCCTCTGGGGTCTTGAATCCCACTCTCCCCGTTTAGTAGCTCAGCACCCCCTGAGTCTCACTGCAGTCACACATGAGATCCCAGTCAGGAGCCAATCCCTCAGCCAAAGGTCCTTGGAGACAGCAGCACTCCAGAGAAGCAGAGTGAAGGATCCCAGCTTAGGCAGGAAAACATGACAAAGTTCTTGCAGAAGACATCAGGAAGTTAGGTGAAGCAGGATTTGGAGAAGGAATTAGAAAAGCAAAGCATCCAATGTCAAAGTGGGGTTGGTGGCCACAAGGATCCTACAATGAGGCCTGACAGGTGAGAGGAGCAGAGCTAAGCTGATGGGTGACAAGTAAAGCAAAGAGACCGCATAACATGTGACACTGAGCCACTGCTGTCAGTGATGGGGCTGTAAGGAGCTCTCTGGAAAGATATCCCAACAGGTGCCTGCACTGAACACAGGCTGGCTGGGCAGCAGGCGAGCAGATCCCTGGTTAAGCAGCATAGAGGGCAGCACTGTGTGCCAGAGCTGGAACAGGAGACCAGCAAGGGACAAATCAAGGAAATTACAAAACCTGAAAGGAAGTGAAGGCAGAGAGGAATCATAGTCCTGGAAGAGTGGTACTCTAGTGAGTAATAAGAACAGATACAGAGAACAGCATTAAATAATTGTTCATCAGGAATGGTTTGTCATTGCATACATCACAGAGAAGAGAGGAGGAAAGAAAAAAAATTGTCATAAGCCACTTCAGCAAGTTAAGGGAAACTCATATACATCATTTTCATATTCCCCTGAAAAAGTATTGTAAAGAGGAAGAGTTAAGTACGCTGTGCCAGAGCCTCAATCACATTAGTAGATCAACAGTGTTTTTGTGGTAAGTCTTTCAAAGCTAGTTTAACTTGTCTCTAAAGGATCCGTAAAAGGACTTTTTAAGTTAGCTCTGCTGGCTTTGGCTAACCATATGGAGCAAAGAATTGAT
Source organism: Corvus moneduloides (assembly GCF_009650955.1). Classification (NCBI taxonomy): domain Eukaryota; kingdom Metazoa; phylum Chordata; class Aves; order Passeriformes; family Corvidae; genus Corvus; species Corvus moneduloides. The sequence continues at coordinate 7,762,675 of NC_045485.1, read as the reverse complement.
TGCATTCCGACAGAAATGCCCCTAATAACTCCTTAGAATGAGCTGTGGCACTTTTCCACTAATTGTAGACATAACTAATGGGCACCTTGAGCATGTGTTATTAATCTGTCTGCCAATTTTGAGAGATTTCAGTTGTTGAAAACTACAAGGCAGTATTTACTCTAGAGCACACATTCTGCACCAGTAAAAATAAAATGCACATTGTGAACTGGAAAAATAAGAAGGCATTTTTATCACACAACTGTATTATCATTGAAGATACAAAAACCTGTGTCAGCTCCTCAAAGAACAGGGGTTTAACCCGAGTTCAGTTTCCTTGCACAAATTCTCAGAAAAGTGATAGGAGCCATCAGACATCGTGTTCCAAGGTCCATAATGCTCCAAGGGAGAGATATTACCAAAGTGGATTTGGGTTGTATTTATACATTTCATTCATTTCAATGACCAAAAAAGAAGAAACAGCTGCAATTATGCTTTTCTGCTGAGTCACCCCAGAGCAAAAATATTCTACTCTACCTCATTTCAATTTTTCCTAAAGAGGCAAGATTCAGAATACCAAAACAAAGTAAAGCACAAGACCTTGAACAAAATTGCAAATCCCAGATGGAAATGCAGCTCTTCAGTAACTATGCTTTTCTGAAAAAATCTCTGTCGTATCTCACACACTTATTCTTCATTTTCCCTACCCAGTTCTTGGCTCTCCACATTCTCATTGTAAGGGGTTTTCCTACAATGAGTAAATTTGGTATTTCAAAATGTTAGCAGTAACCTGGAACAAAGCAAAGACATTTCCTGTTTTTCACAGGTGTTATAAAGTCCTTTTCTCCACATAACTTGATGGCTGGGACATCCAGTATAGGTGTGACAGAGCAGCTTCAGCTTCCTGCTCTCAGTCATTTGCCCACATTCCAGATTCACTGTCTTTATTGTCAGGATGACAACAACTATGTTGAGATGACCAAATTCCAAAATTTCTCATTGGAATTCTTCCATTACCTATAAATAAATATGGAGAAACCAGACCTTGAACCTAGATATGCTATCTAGGAAGATTAATGACTGAAAATTTGAGCAGTGGGTAGCAAAAGTTTTATCTAAACTTAGGTGTTCTCAACACAAGTCCAATTTTACCAAACCAGCATTGTATGATTAAAAAATGCTATTGTCAAATTTATGCGAGGCTTTGTCCATCACATTACCCTCACTCATCTCTAAGTTCTGCTGGAGCTGAATCGGGTCCAGAATCAGCATAAGAATGGCTGGGATTGACATGAAGGCTAGTTAAAAAGAAAAGAAATTAAATAGGAAAATAAAACCAGAAAAGCCTATTGCTGTATTTATAACCCCTCCACCGGTTCCATGCCAACTTCAACTGGGCCCCTAGGAAAAACAGTTATTTTTCAATCTGGGAAAATGCCTTTCCATAGGGAAGAATATCCCCATACAGTCTTCTTGTAGAATTTCTGTAAAAAAAACCCCAAAAAACAAAAGAATATAAAATAAAATACCCCCCCCCCCCCAAAAAAACTGGGGGAGTGGGGAGGAGAGGGGCTGAATGGAGGACTGTACTGCTGCATGATGGATGTTCAGGTACCATATTTCTTCCTCTCCTTTCCTGAATTCGGCTCCATAATGGGTGTTAACAGGCCAGCTTTAAACACTAAGGAGTGCATTTGCAGTGTAATGTGCAGAGATTTGTCCGGACAATTTCCCATTAACACTAATGTGCACTGCATGGTTAAATCCCTAAACACCACGTGGAAAATTTAGTTTCAAAAGTGCCCATTACATTTGGGTGTTGAATTCTTTTGAAACAGTTGTTAGTCTGTTAAACACTGATTGCTCTCACACTAGGCAGACAGAACTTTTCATTTCAGTTTAGATAGTTAATCAGAAGATATATTTTTGCAAGAAGTTCATATACTAAATGAAATTTTTAAAATTACTCTTTGGAGCTGACTTTGATTAATGTCTTCAGAATGCCTCATCTAAAGATCTACTCATAAATACTAGAAGCTTCAGTTAAATCGATGATATAACTACAAATTTTGTTCACAAAGGACGATGCTCACTTGTTTACAAGCACAGTAGGGACCACATCAAATATAATTTTTGTCACAATTTTTTCCTATCATTAAGACAAAATGAATGTATGCATATTTGTCTTGGGTTTGTTTTTTTTTCTTTTTCTAGCTAGGCATATAAAGCATTGACAAGAAAAAAGGAATTTCACACTCAAGATGTGAATGCACATAAAATCAGGTAGAATATGGGGGGGGCAAAATGGAAGCAACAAGCAAGATTATGATTATAACCAAGTTCTGAGTGACAAGAATGTAAGCATTAAAAAATAAAGTATGAAAACAAGTTGGTCCCCACCTTTCCTACTGCCCAATTTAAGCATGAGTCTGGTTTGTAAATCATAGGATGTTAAATAAAACATCTATGCATGAAAGGGATAATCTAATTTTATTTTGAAAAGGCACACACCATTGGCCCAGGCTTTCTGCTAATCATGTTTGTTAAGGAAAGCAAAGAAGAATTATCTGGGTGTTTGCTGGGGGACGGAAGATGAGTGATAGAAATATATATTTTACAGAGGAAACGGATGTGAAATACCACAAACAATCAGCAGGTGAGTTTGGATTTATAGATACATACTCTGGCTGGGATTTATGAGTGCACACAAACACATGAAGCCCACTATATTTACAACAATTTGCTTGTTCTTTTTAGTGACTTTTAGAAGTGGAAGCTTGCCATTATACACAAGCATTTAATTCTCCAAAAAGCCCAGTTCCTTCTTACAAGACAATAAAGTACTTCCCCTCATAGCAGCAGGTAAGCACTGAAGGCATCCTTAAAAATCTAACCCCAGTGTGCTAAAGAAACTTAATAATCTTTAAACTACACACAATACCACCTCCTCCCTGGTACCAGGACATTGTAAAATGTCTGATTAGTCCTTATAATAGTGCTGACACCTCTGCAGCACATAAAAGAGGACTTTTAATTTACAAAAGACAACTGTGGTTGTCCTGATTTTTGCCTTTAATTAGACCGTAAGACATAGCTCCATTTGGCTGTTAACCAACATATGAGGTACAGGCTCAATGTACAAGGTAGATTTGTGAGGCTTTTTGAAAAGCAATATTGTAATGTTTTGAATAGATTTTTAATACATACTATCTCATGGATTATTTAACTCTCTAATGAGGTAGAAAGAAATATTAAAGACAATATTTTAAATGTCAGGTGACTCAGTTTAAGGCAAAAACAAGAGGACTTTTCTGTTGATTTTCTTGCACTGGTTCCAACAACTGCCTAGATTTTGGAAATTATTTTGTGATGGTTAGATTTTATATTGGTGCAATAATTGTGCGCAGTAGGGTACTGCACCTAGCCATGAAATTAATTTTAAAATGAAATAAGAGACATGATGAAAAATACAGAAAAGTCAGCTGTCCCAAAGAAAATAAAAATAATTTTGAAAATAAAAGTGTTTCTGTGGCAACATGAACTTTAATAAATCAAAATTTGCAATACTGGTAAGCTGTGCCTCAATGACAGGTGAGTGCATGTGTCTGAGTAAGGGGACCAGTGAAGCTTATAGTCATAGAGCTGTCAGAGGATATCAGAGGAAGTCAGCAATACATGTCTGAGCACGTAATAAAAATCACCATCCAGCTCACGACATGTGACACAAACCCTAAAATGAGGGGAAATCTGCACTGTGATATTTAAGGAACTCAGCACGTTGCTTGACGTGCACCTGCCTCAACTGTCATCCACTTTGAACAGGAAAAAGAAGAGGAGCAGCCCAACGGGTTTTTTTTTGTTTGTTTCAGCACATCTTGAAGAGGAAACGAGTTGGCTGCTCCCTCCCTGTAATTCTCTTACCAAAGAGAAGCTTCAAGAAAGCTGTGTATGCATACCCCTGTAATGAACACAACAAAACACAGGAGACAATCAAACTTCTGGTGAAGCTGTACACCATAGGAGAACTATAAACAACACATCCATCAAAAGCTGCCTGAGTACAAGTTCAGCCATGGAAGCAAAATGAACTGCCTGTTTTGTAGGAAGTGGATATGTTTAGGAAACAGAATGTCTGCCCTGCAAGTGGAAAGAAAAACACCCATAAATTTAAATTCAAAAATTTCAGATGGAACAGGATGCTGCACAGTGGGGAATCATGTGCAACTCTACCTCAGTCACAGCCATCTCCCCTTGAGTATTCCTATCTTAATCTGCAGCATTTCAAAGGGAAGTTTAGGTTCACAGCAGTGACCAGCCCCTTTACCATCGACACAGGCAGAGCTGTTCAGCTCCAGCTATGGTCTGGCCTTGTGTTTCAGCGTACAGAGTACTGCCTGGGTAACATGTCCTGTGCAATTGTTGTTCCAGAAGTCAAGAAAAAATGTCGTGTTTTTAATAATTAAAAAACACACTTCTCTAGGACTATTTAAAAATTTAGAAACTCATCATGATCACCTATTCATTTTAAGGGAGAAGGCCGGAAACGAGACAGGAGAGAATTAAATATAAATAACTTAAAATAACAACAAAAACCCTATTTGAAGCATGAAGACCGTGTTTGCAGCTAACACCAGAATTTTAGTACGTGTCATAACCTACGAGGATAAACATGAAACATTCTTCATCCCATTGCCAGACACAAGATGCATTCTAGTACTAATCTGTGCTTTGGTTCCATGTGGAGACAACTTCAGAGTGGTGGTAAGCCTAGTTTTAAAGTTCATGGACAGACTAAGGGGCTCAAGAAGAAAAATGGAAATAATCCAAGAGAATGCTTCAAATATGAGACTGACAAAAACAGGAGTGATTTCTTTGGATACAAAAGGACTCAGCAAGGCCTAAAAGAAGTACAGAAAAGTAAAATATGGTATAGAAAAGATCTAGGGAATGGCTGCATTGCCTGCATCATCACAGAATAGTGTTAAGTGAAAATAAAAAGGTGAGAAACTTGGTTAATAAGCTTTCATTTTAATTGCACATCATGTTACAGAGGTCACCAATATCAAAACCTAAAGTTTAAAAGTATATTTCCAAAAGCATTCACAAGACATCACTAAATATGTTGAGTAATAATTAATGACAGTTATTGATGACAGTTCACACTTATGAAGTAAACAAGTTCTCCAACTGTTGAACACCAGAATGAGAACCACGTAAAGACAAATCATTCTATTAAAAAATAAGTGGCTCCTACAGATGATTTGATGTTCGACATATTTAAGATGTATGAAAAAAACCTTTAGAATGGGACATTTGTAATTCATAGCTGGGAGTAGTGGGTCAGGCTTTGGCAATTCAGATGGACCAGCAAAAGTTGTTCCCAGAGAGACAAAATAAAATAACTAATGGTCCTAAAAAACAGGTTCTATCAAAAAAGAATTGAGGTTGTTTAAGCTGCAGAAAAGAAACCCAGAAGACACAACCACATTCTTCAACACATAAGTTATTGTAAAGGGGATACTGTTTATATTTGGTAGACAGGATGAGCAAAAATGGGTTTGAATTGCTGCAAGAAATGAGAAAATCCTTGTCTCTATAAAAAGTTAGATGCTGGAATAAATTTCCAAGGAAGTTGCAGTGTCTCATCAAAATCTTGAAAATTACTTGAGAAGTATTTGTAAGAAATGAGATAGATGGAGTTATCTCAGGAAAATCTCAAAACTTCTCTTATTTTATCTGATTTTATATAGTCTGAATTTAAATAATAAAGATGGTGATTTGTTTTAGAAATGTCAGTATTCAGCTCACGTGACTAAACCCCTTACAGCCAGTCTGTGCCTAGGCTTCTAACCCACTTAGTAAGTCCTGAGGCAAATAACCAGCACCCTTTCTACTTCTGCTACTTCTATTTACAATGTGATTGTCTCTGAGTAGTGGAAATACTTCTTCCAAACAGTTTTCACACCAGACTCTTTTTTTCACAAAGAGGCACGTGTCTATCTAGTTTTCTTCCCTAAAGCTGCCTTTTCCAGAGAGATGTGGTCTTAAATTGGCTACAGCTACCCAGCTTTTACTTTTAAATAAAGGTAGATTGTTAACAGATGTTCTAGAGAAAAATATCTAACAAAAGATGACCTCCTCCTTCTGCCTGGCTGTCAGCCCAGCAAGGCCAGGAGCAGGAAGAATGGAAGAGCCTTGGCCAAGGCAGTATGCATGGGGTGAAATGGACAGGGCAAGTGGCCGAGCATCCCAACCCAGGCACAACTCTAATCAGAACTAAATGTCTGCCAGTCTGTACAGAAGAATGAGTTCTGTGAAAATCTTATTGCAATTCACCTGAAACAGAAGTGCCATCACTGAGCCAATTTAAAATGAGAATCACACTTCATCTTCCTTGCTCAGCCGTGGCATGCAGAATCCATGTTCGCCTTCACACTCCTCTTTCTTCTCTCACACTTAAATTTGGAGTCTCAGGCTGTCCCAAACCATAACCAATTTGTTTAGTAAAAGGAGTAACTAAAATGAATTTCATAAGGACTCTACAATTATGACTGAATCATTCAAACAGCCACAAGGCCCAGAGTACAGGTTTTGTTCAATGAAGATATATAGACCACAAACTCTGTTTTTCTCTTCCCTATCCTTTTAGATGTGGATGAACCAGTTTGTGTCATCGGTGAAAGGATACAGGCATTGTTTGCTCTAACGCCCTGATAGTATTCCCTGAGGGACTGGCCTTTTTCATTCTTTTCTTCCTCCTCAAGAACTGAAGTCTCATTTCTCATACAAGAGATCAAGAGGGCACAAACACTTGGCTCCCAGGTGGCACAGCTCATCATCATACAGCTCTCTGTGGAGACTTAAGGCTAGTTATCACAGCCAAAAAGAAACAAGGAGACATTTCTCTCAGAGCAAAGTGACAATCCTCAAACGAGCTGTTTTCTGTAGAAGTTTCTATGTGGTCTCACATTTCATTCAGCTTGCCAGCCAGAGCACAACATTTTTAGCAGTTCAATTCAATGTACTGGCAATATATTAAAGAATTTATTTGATTTTGGTGCTGTTGATATTTTTGTTTCACTTTTCATTTACATCTGGACAATGCTGTTAACTCCTTCAGCCAGGGATTTCATTCTTACTATCTAAATAAAAAGACAACAAAAATATTTCAATCTCTTTTTACAGTCAGGGACTACATCCAGAACTTTTGAAGAGGTTTAAAGGAGGAAGAGGACAGGAGGGCCAGCTGTTCTCTTTTATTTTTTTTTTTAATTTTTTTGGTAAGTACTGGATTTCCTAGGTCATTACATAAAAAAATTATTCACATTCCCATCCATAACAGCCACAAGCATTTTTTTTTGAGCTCATTTAAGTCAACATGTATGTTAGCCATGGTCTGAATGGAGTCTCCTGCTGGAGCAATCCTGCCACGCAGTCATTTCTGAATTGTGTTGCTGCAGCAAACTTCTTAGACTAGGATGTTACCAAATATGCCAAAAATCAGAACAAGAAGCACTGACAGGACTTTTAAGACAGAAAAAATAACTGAAAAATGAGTAAAAGATCTTTCAAGGTCTCCCCCAGTAAAGGCTGCTTTTAATTTATTGCTTTTTTGAGGTTTGGTTTGGGTTTTTTTTGGACCAGCCAATTTATATTAGGAACTAATCTCCTAACTTATGAAGGAGTCCTTTAAACTCCAAGCTTCATGATTTACTTGCTCATTACAGAGGGATGATTTCAATATCCTTATGTTTCTCATTGTTTTGCATATGGTCATCCATTACAGCAGAAGAAATTACATAAATCCTAAAAGATATTATCATTTTCATATTTAGTAAGCCTGATAAGTTTTCTCTGAGCAGGATGCATGACACAATAAATAAGGAAACTGTATTACAGGAAAGAAATAAAAATATGGAGAAAGAGGAGAGGACAAACAAAGGTGAGGCTATTTTATGTACTGATATAAAAATGAGAGTAGAAGTGCTATTTTTATTTATGGAGGTTACATCTCTCCTCTGAACCCATTAATGATTCACTGCATATGACAGGATTAAAAACAAGGAACGAGTACATCAGCAAGCCCAAGCAGGTAGCCAGATTTCTGACTCTAACAGCCAGCATTTGCAGGAGCCACCTCTCTTGGAAAAGTCCCTGTTCTTTCCTCACAAGAAAAATCCCCAACTGCTTTTGTCTCAAGTGTTCACTTCCAGCTGTGAATGGGAGGTAGCACAGAGCCCTCATCGGACAGCACAGACACCTCTGGCTGCCTTGGCTGCAGATCCCCGAGCTCTGCCAGGCCAAGGGAAAGGTGCTGGAGCCCGACCGTGGCTCCTGGGGACAGGTAATCCCCTCCTACTACTGCAGCTGATGATAGTGGGGGCAGAATGGGAACTGAGTGATCATTGTTGAAAGTACTTTACTTTAAAGAATACCCAGATGGGCCTTTGCTCATAATTTAAATGCTTCAAATTAGATGTTAATGATCATTAATGTTCCCACCAGCATCAAGAGGGCATTTGTCAAAGGCTTCAGTGGGAATGAAAATTATCCCTTAATGATTTTGCCATAACAAGACTTACCTATTTTGCTTTTGCAAGTCATAACTCACAGTCAAATCAACAAAATGTTACAGAATCAAGGCACAGGAACTCAGGAAGTCTTGGATATCACCACTTTTGTCTGCCGGATATGAAATGCCCTTCTCCAGTTTCAGTTTCTGCTGTTGCAAGCCAGATTGTGTTGCAGGACATGCTGTTAAACCAACCACACTGTAAATACATTAACACCATCCACCCCCAAAATTGAGGGGGGGTTATGAATATTAGAATGAAAATTACACAAAGCAATCAAAGGAGGACCATTCAATACTGAGCTAACACTCCATCTCATCACATCCTCCTTCAGAGTTCCAGCCCAAAAGGTACTCACACATTCCATTGTGTTTTGCCTCTTACACCACACCCATAAAAAGGGTACCAGTGATGTACAGCCCACCCTGAACAGGATGTGTCACAGGCAGGTCAAGCATACTCAGAGGGGCAAACCTGCATATTTTATATTTAATTTCTACTTACTGTGTTGTGAAACTGCTGTCACATGTGCTTTTGTGCCAATTGTAAAATTCAAAGAAAGCATGTTTTGTCATTCCAGTGAAAATAGTGAGCATGGTGTTCAGAGATTTCTTCTCCAGAAAAGCTTTGGTTGAGTCCAGGACAAGAAGTGGAAGCTGGTACTCAAGAGTTCAGCTTTCCAGTGTTTGGATCAGATCCCACCTGCATTCTGGAAAAGAGATACATAAAATTTTAATAGATTTCATGGAGTCTCTCCACCCCACCAAAAAACAGGATGCTCAGAGTTTGTTACTGTATAGAGTTGTCCAGGTACAGCTATATGATTCATCATGTACCTGTTCTGTTAATTAATTACTCAGTGCTATACAAACCTTTATTATGTATTGCTAGATACTTGCTATTAGATCTGATTGTAAAGTAGAAAAAAAAGACAGATTTTCTAAGTGAAATAAAAAGTTGATATAATCGAAAGTTGTACCTACATGTCTAGAAACTCAGCAAAACACGTACAAATTTTTAAAAAAAGCCAAAAGCAAACTTACTTGAATAAATGGAAAATTTAATTAAAAACATGATGAAGATGGATTCTGTGCATTTTTCAGGATCAAGTGACCTGGAAAAAGACAGTGAAAACTTTGACTAGATAAAAAGTGTTTGCTTTGAGAACAAATGAGGAAAAAAAAAAAAAAAGTTCAATAACAAATGTAAGTAATTAAAAATGGAAAAAGAACTTCAACATAGATCCTAAAAGATAAACTTTGGAAATTATATACCAAATCATATTTGACACTTTATACACAGATACACAATTTTCCCCTTATTAGTGCACATTTTTTCCTCTTCTAGAGTCACCCAGCCACTTCTGTATCTCAGACACGGTCATTGCCTTTTCCACTTCTGGTCAGTAGTGTTTGCATGGCAGTGGCCTGTATTTGAGACAGAATACCTGCAAAAGACAGGAGATATTCCTGGTTCAGAGAGGCAGCAGGCAGCAAACCCTTTACCCAGCAAAGACACACTTTTCAGAAGAAAAGGACAGTCACTGAATAAGGATACTCACTGCCAAAGCTACAGGACTTTATTTTGTAGAGGCATTACAGACCTTCCCTGTCTGTTTTGAACAACTCTTTCAAGCATGGACTTCATGCATGTCACTAAAGGCCTTCCTCCCTCAGGTAACCTGCCTTTGGTCTAGCATGCATGTTTTCACAGGAAAAGTTTTCCACATTTTCATCCTCATGCCAGTCTGATATTACTTGGAGTGGTTCCCACACCAATTCAATAATCTCTGTATTTTGCCTGAGATTCTGAAAATTCTGGACTCCAAACTGTAGCACTGAAAGCAAAAAAATCAGCTCCTATTTCTTTCTCACAGTTACAGAGCAACATTACCCACTTCAGTTTCCCCTAATTCTGGCAGAGCAGGGCACCATGAGTCACTCACTACACTCTCTTGCCAACTACTGCTTCGAAGTACAAATCTCCATAAGGGGAAATTAAATATTTCTATAAACTCACCCTTCAAGAGCCAGGAGGACTGTGTTGCTGAGAGTGCTTCTTGACATGGTGCACTGAAAAAATCCCCATAATAATCACTTCAGAGCAATCAGAGAATTTAATCATATTCTAGACCTGTCACTTCCCTTGTTTCTGAGACAGGCGAGTACATTTGTGACATTTGGGGCCTGTTTCTGTGGCCACTGAAGTCAAAGGCAAACTCTCCACTGGTCTGCACAGGCACAGAGCCACTATTGTGTTATAGAGCAGAGCTGGAGTAGCAGAGTGAGGATATTCCTCAGGAGGATAGTTGTGCATAGCTGAACTCCTGATCTTCTCCAGCTATTCTATAAGATAACTTCCAGGGTTTCATAAAATACAAAGAGACAAGCAGTAATAGGATCAAGAGCCACTCGAGAGAGGGACCAAATCAAATTTTCCTGATTAATTTACCTTCCGTTGTTCCTCTAAATAAATAAATAAATAAATCAACAACACAACGGCAGAACAAGACAGGCTTAGTCTAGTGTTTAACTAATTAACAGTACTAATTAGTGTTTAATGGCAATGATAATTATTACCATATCCCTCTGAGTCTATTGAGGCTGCCACATCAGTTGGATTGCAATGTTTTCCCTCCCTCTACAACTTTAAATCAATATCACTTCAAACCTGACAAGATCATTTCATGAAAAGTGATTAGAGAGTCACCTTTATTTTCTGTGTTAAACTGAGAAATTCAAAAGCCTCTTTAGGTTGTGGGAGAAGAAATCATAAAGCACCACTTTGAGTTAATGAAATCAGTAATTGAAGCTCTTTTTAGTCACACATAGGCATCATTCTTTAGGTTTTCATTTGAGCCAATCCCAAAGCCAATATTCACAGGCTCTGTGCCACTTGCCTGTTGTGTACAACAGAATAACTTAGGTTATGAAGGACCTCTGTAGTCCAACCCACTATTTAAAGCACTGCTACCCAGGCCAGTTTATGCACGGCTTTCTCAAGCCGAGAGACTCGAGACTTAACTATCTCCACCCTCTGGCTACATGTTCCAGTGTTTGATAACCTTCATGGCGAAAAATCTTTTTCCTTATCTCAAACAGGAACCTCATTTCAACTTGTGTTGCTCAGTCAGAGAGATGCATCAGATATCCCCTGTAGCTCAGGACCTGGATGGCAGCACTCTCTCATGGGAGTCCCATCTGGGTTCAGTCCTCTGATGTGCCAAGTCCCCTCTGCTGGTGCTCTTGGCACACTGACACTACCACTGCACAGTTTTAAGCAGAATTTCTGGGCCACTCTGCAGCCACTCTGCCAAGTGCTGCTACAAGCAGGACCTCTGTGCTGGCTACAGGCTGGAGCTGGGCTCTTCCACAGCCTGTGGAGCAGTGCGTGACTTCCCTTGCACAGCTGTCAGCTGGAGGCAAGAGCTGCAGCAGTTCCTAAACAGGAGACAGCCAGCAGAAGCTCTCTGTTAGAGCTGACAGAAGCAAAAGCTTCTGGAAGCTAAACCTCACTATCAGCAGCGAGCCAGGAGTTCCCAGCCGATGCAGCTATCCGATGTTCTCTGAAGCTCTCTCCAAGGGAAGGTTGGAAAATGCTGCTTTTTCTGCTACCCACCTCTGCTTCTTCTTTCAAGCCCTAAACCCTCATGGACAAATGATGTGCTTGTTCTTTAAAGAAGTTCAGTGTAGTCTTTTGGAAGTATCATAAAAAATACACAAATATAGAGAAGTTGGAAGAAAACTCATCTGAGTTTACAGAAAATAAAATCAGAGGGGGCCAATACACAGTCTGGGAAGTTTCTGAGTTGTGCTGGTTAATATCCAGGCTCAGCACCCAGCTGAGACAACCACATGGGACACAGGATATAAAACAGACAAAAAATTCTGCTAAAGAATGGCAGAAGAGCACTGCAGCAATTTACTGTGTTTTACACAAAGCCACACCTGACCATTGCATGAGAACAGGGAAGAAATTCAGCACAGCCATTAAGCAGCTGAACATTGATATAAGCATGGGATGGTACTAAGGTATATATTCAGATATAGGTCAGGGTTTTACACACATAACAAACATATGCTCATATAATGAGCATTATACTAATGAAAACAGCATGCATGAACATAAAAATCCAAGTATACAGAATTTGGAGCATCCAGAGGTCAGCACTGGGAGTTATTTGGACAGTTTTTATTTCCAATGCCAAAAGCAGAAGCTCTCTACAGCTGAGTCTCATAGTGGCTTTTGTTGTTTGCATCAGCACTAAACATTCAGAGGAATCCCATAAGGGAGAGACAACTACCTAGGAAACACAAGCATTTGATCTTTCTTAGCCAACCATTCTACCTTATTGTGATATTTTTGTGCTTTCCTTTTTAGAATAACCACTAATACTAAGAAAAAAACCTTCCTGAAGTTCAAGCCTCTCATTTTCCAAGAAAAATTGTCAGTTCAAACAAACACATGAGGGGCAGGGACTTGTCCCTGTTCCTTGATCACCACCTTCTCTCCATCTCCAGCTGGGAATATATCTTGCCCTATATGCTATGCTAAATCCAGGAGGAAATCAAATATACATTTCTGCTAGTGACTAAAGCTCTGATCCTACCATTAGTTAAACACAAGCTTAATTTTATGCATGTGAGTCATCCCATCAACATCCCCATATGCCAGAGACTTCATGGGATTGATGCCCAAAAATGAAACCGTAATGAATGAATTCCATTTCTGAGTTGCAGAACCAGGATTGGAAAGTACACGAAGAACCGAGATACTGGAACATAAATCCACAGTATAACATGGGCCAAGGAAGTAAACACTCAGAAAAAAAAAAAAAATTAAAAAAATAAAGAGATTAGCTAATCTTTATTCTGAAAAAAAAACCCCACCTCACAAGAGTTGATGTTATTAATTAAGAAGTTTCATTCTTGTTACCCAACAGTCAGTGCTTCTCCAACAAAAACATGGCAAAATGCCTTGTTTTAAAGAGCACATGCCAGACTTTGGATTTAGCTCTGCTTGCTTTTGGCTACCACAGTATCATAAATTTTCTACATCTTTCATTCTGCCCCCATATGTTAGGATTGTTTCTAAACTCAACAACTTCCTCTTTTTCCACATAGGCAAAACAAAAAAACTTCAGCGACTCATAGTACCAATGAAAGTCCCTGGAACATACTTACATTTGAAAAACTCTTTGAAACATTAACTAAATAATTAGAACTAAAAATAAGTAATTGATACACTAATGAATTATTAATATGAGTACTGTGTATGCTGTTTAAAATGGCTGCAGCACTTTAGTAATGAAAAGGCTCATTAAACAGAGGCAACTGTTTGCTCTATTGCAGGAGCATGTACCAGCATAAGAGCTGTGGTGTAAAAGAAGAGGGTAGAAGAATACTTAACAGCTCAGAGTGAAACCTCAGCTCTTACATTGCTGGCCATATCGCAAAGCAACCAGCCCAGAATCTCCCTGCATTAGCATTTCTGCCACCTTCTACAAGACAAATGTATTGGGAGACTGGTACTCAAAAGAAAATATGACATTACTTCAAAGTTCAGTAGAATCTTACACTGTTAACAGAAGGAATCTTCTTCAGTCCTTTCACAAAGTATTTTATAGACTCATCTTTTCCTGTGTACTAAACCCACTTTTTAAATATATATTAAAGCCTATTTCCAATAAACCCTGGGCATATTCAACATTTAGTATCAGGTGTTGTACAAAGAGTCCTTGTCAGAAGTGAGCAAGTAATTTCTTCACAAATATCAACACTTTGCATTTCCAAACTATCTGAGGCTTCCCTTCTTCTCCAGACAGTTTGTAAATACACCGCTCACAGGCTTTGACAACAGGGGATTACTCTCATTTGAACTTGCATCGCAAAACCTGCTTAATTCTCTTTCTCCTATTAAGCAGATTAGTTGAAAAAAAGATATATAGATTATTTGATTTTACAAAGGAAATTTTTTATACCGAAATATGAATTTAAAATTTAGAGTGTGCAAATATTTACCACGCTCTCTTCTCACAATGTTCCAGATAGCAGACTTATCCCTGACAATATTAATCTTCTGTAAACACTGGCAAAGCAATTTCAGAATTGTTATATCATTGCATATTCACTAGCTGTTGCTGGAGGTATTTTGTTCAGCTCTAATTAGCACAGTTAATAAGATCAATATTTTCATTACTGAATGCTGCAGTAAGGCAAAACATGTTTAAAAACTTACATTTACAAAATCCCAAGAAACATATTTCTTGGGAGATTCTACTTGTCTATTTCAAAAGCAAAAGCCCTCAAAAATTGGAGGAAAAACACTTTTGGTGTTTGTCATTTTGATGAGGACAGAAGTTAAAGTGGAAACATTCATATTAGTTAGGGGTGCTTTTAGAGGCAACAGGAATCTTTGTTCTAATTGTTTTTTTCCTACTATTTCCATGTGTCCAATGGCTTTTTCAGAAGACATAAGCACTGCAGTTTGCCTCACTTGCACAGACCTTGGTATTGACACCATCACTCTCCTTGTATTCTTGCCTAACTTCAGAAATAAACACCACAAACAAAAACCCAGAAACCTGAAAGAAAAGCAGAGGCATTATGATCTAGTAGCAGTGTTTAAAATTTGGCTTCAACTCTGGAAAATAGAGATTGAAGGAAATTAAAACAATACAGCTGCAGCAGGCAAAATGAGCACTAGCTCAGAGGAAAGAGCACAGTCCTCAGCACCCCTGCCCTAAAGATGGAAGCACTGGGCCTTAGGGAAGGTCTTCCATCTGCAGAGAACATCCTTTTCTGCCACAGAACACACAATGGTCTCAGTCTTCTCTGGACCTTGTGACAGCTACCACAGCACCAAGAAAAAGGGAATACAAATGTCAGATGTCCTGTTTCTCAGATACCTGGGCTTTGTTTTTTAGCATTTGTCATACCTAACAATAATGGGTCAGAAAAGGATCCTGACTCTAACTTTTTTTCCTGCTTGAAATGTCTTTCTTCTTTTTTAAAGAGAAGAGCTAAAGCTTGTGCTTGGAAAGCACTCTTCCATCCATTCACTGAACTTTTTAAATGAATTGACAATTCACTGTGACTCTGCCTCTGCAGAGATGTCACTCAGGAAATTGTCAGTGTAAACTACCCTAAAATAATTCCATGCTCATGTTGAGTAATTATTTTAAAAACTGTTTCTGCAGAAAAATATGATCAAATATCAAACAGATACTGTATGATTAAGCAGCAAGACACAACAGGGAGTAGAATATAGGTTTAGGTGCTTTATTAAGCATCAGGCTGAAGGCAGGGATTGTCAAAATAGAAAGACATGCATTATAAGGCACAGCTTGTAACATAAAGCTGTTCCCTGGGGTAACACATCCTTCACCTATTGAGGTTTTGCCACACACTGTGTCCACTCAAATTGGTTTTCTTCATTTCCATCCCCATTTTTTCTACTCAAGTGGTTCTACTTTCCCTCCAACTAACCTGCTAAACTTGTAATTTACAGCATTGGAGCTGTTAAGACATTTACAAGGCAAAACCACAAAAGACAAGAAAAATTTGGCATAATAATTCTAGGAAAGGCAAGTGAGAATGCTGATGAAACACACTAGGCAGCTCCCCATGCATATTCAGTTTGCTATTAGCAATATGAGCTCTCATAAAAAACCTGTTCTTTTAAGATGACAATTATGGCAGCAAGGCCAGCTTGATCTACTGTCCAAATACGAAACACTTAATTTAAGAAACGGAGAAAAGCTATTTAATAGGAGGAACATAAAGAGAAACCGTTTGGGGACTTATCTGATTCCTAAGCTTCACATACTCATTTTCAAACAGACACAAATGCAAGCAGTAACTTCAGAATTATAGAAGGTAGTACATGTGCTGCTTACACATTCAAATGAGAAAATATTTGAACTGTACTGCTGTTTCTGCACTAGCAAAGAGCTGGGAGAACAGAGTGTCAGAAAACCTAAAACCAAATATGCAAATAAAGAGGGTCTCCAGTGAACATTAGATCAAGCCAATGTTACCCCACTCATTTCTTAATTCTCCACTCTCACTTGATTGAAAAATTATTTAGCTTCTTATCTGCAAGGAGAGGGGTTAGAAAATAATAAATATTTGATTCCTTGCCTGGACACATCACTCTGGCAAGATGCATTGTTTCTCAATATGACTGCAGAGATGAACAACATTTCCAGAGGCAGCCTTTTCTCTTTTTCTTTTCATGAAACAAGGCTGGATTTTGGTAAAGGACAAAAACAATTATCATTAAACCAAATCCCTTGAAAACACGTGCCAGGGGTCCTGGGAATCCATCACTTACTGATGTTATCCAGGGAATTCTCATACACTGCAAGTCAGTGGCCAGTTCAAATTAAGACAAAGGAGAACGCTGGGTCATCCTATCGAGGAATTGCAATCCAAAGACTGTACTGAGAATAACTCAGGTTTATACAGAACCATTTTCCATTTTCATTATGTCACACAACAGATTTAGAGACTGTTGTACTGCATTGTCTGCTCTTTTTACTGCCTCTGTCACCAGAATGAGACACCCAAAGCGTAATGCCAAGTGCAGGATGTGAAAGATAGTAATACACTGAACTCCTTCATATTTTATAAGTTAATTTGCCAGGCACTTCAGTGTGTTCTCACAGGCTGCTTCAGCTGGGAAAGAGAACAAAAGTAGTTGGCCATTCCAATCAGAGGGCAAACAGACCTTCCACAGCCCCAGTTCCTAGCTGGGAACACCTCTGTGCCAAGGGCTGTGCAAACCACAGAGCAAGAAAAGGCCCAACATAACACATGATGGTCATCATTTAACACTGTATTTGTGAGACCTTTTGAAAATACAATATTTATGGGTGTGCATGTTTATATACATATGCATGCATACATATAAATATGTATTTCCATACCAGAAAGCCAAAATTTTCTTGGTATCCTCAGGTGAGGACAAACCATATGCAGTGTTAATAGAGGAGTCATCTCTGCTGATGGACAGAGAGGGAAAGTGAGGGCAAAATAAGGCTTTCTTGTGTGGGTCTTAAGTAGACAATTGCTGCTGTGGGTTAGTCTAGAGACTGTAGCTGGGGCTAAAAGGGAAATAGCATCCATCTCTTCTCACAGTGTTGCTACTCAGGGTCTCATTAAGTATGTTTTGCAAAGAAAAGCTGGAATTTTTCCTATATACACAAAACCCACTGCAACCCTACTCCAAATCTTTAGCTACAGAAACCAAAACCAGAATTATGTTCTTATGTTCTTAGAGATATTAAAGAAAACCCCAAAAAAACTCAAAACCAGAAACCCAAAATGTTCAGAAACAGTTGCCAGGAAATTTGTCTTTATTTATTTGATGGTGGTCTGTGCTTAACAAACAATGCATCCTCCTAAGCCATTCAATTAAACCAAGACCAAACAAAGGACCAAAATTCATCCATCTCTCTCCTTACTCCCATTCGCAGGAAAACTTTGATCTGTCATGCTGGCAATAAAACCAAGAAAACACCTGACCAAAACATTCCTATCACTCCACTGCACTGCTTAGACTCTGCTAGTTAAACTCCACTCAAGTAATCATTTACCATTTATTCGTTCATTTATCTCCTGGTCTCTGCAATCAAATAAGAAACTAAAATAATGCACCTCGGGAGCAGCAATGAAAACACTGCTAGGCAGAGGCTGTGCTATTTGAAGGTCAAGTAAAACAGCATTTGGAGTCAAGTGGCAGTCAAAACCCTGCCTTATTGTGTTGCCATTACAGAGGTTTGTGCTCTCCATTACACTGAAATGCAACCAGACTTCCTCTGGAATTTCTGCTCATTTACACCAGAGTAAATCAGCAGCAGTTTTGGTCATAGGAATTAAGTTCATTGGTGACTGAGCTTAGTCACATCACAGAGGGATGCCTGCTCAGTCTTTAACCAGAGAGAGCTTAGCTCTTTCTTTATGTATAAATTCTAGATCTTCTATGATACAATTTTCTGTTCTGCCAGTGAATCATGGCTTAAAGTTTGCTTTTTTTCAATCATGGCTTAAAGTTTTGCACAGCATGCATCTCATGTAACGGTCTCCCCTGCAGACAAAATTTCTACCCAAAGTACTAGGCTATTTCAGAAAGAAACCACTCTTGCCTGAATTAGTCGGTGCGGTACTTAAATAGCCACATTCACCTAGTGATTTTTCTAAATGCTTGTTTTCAAATGCTTTAAATTATTTTTGGTTCTGTTAAAGTTAGAAAAAGGTTAGGTGAGTACAGAACACAATATTTAGAACAGATTCATATAAATCACATATTCAAATTGGGAGCATGTAAAGCAACAGGCATATTAAAGTCTGGACCACCAATTTCTATTCCTAGGACTATGAGTAGTAGTTTAGTTAAGCACAGAGAGATCCAAGTGAGAGGAAAAAAAAATAAGAAAGAAATAGCCAAAGGGCAGAGGGACTGTGTAAATCCTCAGATGGTTTTGACATTTAAGTGTATCAGTTTTCAGACAAGCCATAGACTTTGGATGACATGTGATAGAAGGAGAGAACTCAGCAATGGAAGAGAAGAATTAGCAGTGCATTAAGCAGCTCTGTTCCAGTCTGATGGGACTGGGTGTTTTAAAGGCCACCTGGCATATCAGGCATATCCCTTTTCAGGCTGTACAGGTTACAGGGCTGCAGACCTCAGACAGATCTCTGCAGTCTTTAGTCATTAGGGGAAGAAAGATTGAAGTGTCTCAAACCTTTCTCTTCTCCACCATGACCCATGGAGTAGACCCCAGCTGAAGGTTCAATTTTCTGTAACAGGTGTGCTCACTACTGGCTAAAATCCTTCACTACATTTTTCCCTAAATGATCTTTAAAACTCTCTGAGTTAGTCTCAGGTTCCGAGGCCAGCAGGGGATGTTTAAAGCATGTTCCAGAAGCCCACAGATGCATTTCACTAGTCACTGAAGCATGACTTCCACCTGAGTGGGACATCAGGTGAGGAGCAGTGGATCCTGAATCCTCCCTGTGGGACAAGAGCCCCACTGAGGCCTGGCCTGTGCTGTGCAGTGGGACCCATGGAGCAGCTGTGTCCTGGCCAGTCCTTGTCCCTGTGTCCCCCCTTGACACTGTGGAGCACCATGGGCTGTGTCTGAGGACTTCCTGCAGTTAGGATATTTAACAATGTGGCTGTTTGGGCACAAACATTGATTACCTGGCCCTACATCCCTGGTCACAAACTGAAACAGCTCAAGTGACCCTCACACACGGCACAGCCTTGCCTGATGTCACAGAGAGAGCTGACAAGCTTTACTTAAACAGGAGCTAGGTCTGATATTTCAAAAAGCAGGTCCCTGCCCTCTGACCTTGCTCCTTGCACTGGGAAAATTCAATCTGTTATTTTATGGGGAAAGAAAGCTCTTACCCACCTTTTTTCTTACATCACAGGCCTTTGAGCAACCTGGTCTAGCGAAAGGTGTCTCTGCCCATAGCGGGGGAGGGGACTAGGGGACTTTAAAGTTCCCTTCCAACCCAAGCCAGTCCGTGATTCCCTCAGCATCCAGCCTTCAAGTCAGCTGTGCAAAATCAAACATGAGAAGAATTTATCGAGTTTGCTAATGACACTGACCTGGTTTTCCTTCTGACTTTTTATTTTCCAGTGAATGCCTTTCTTCATAGCCCTTAATGACATTTAGAGCCAGATTTTTAATTAATGTGCCCAAGAAGCAGATAGTCAATTAGGATTTTAACAAATACCTCATAGGCTAGGCATATCAACTCTTCAGATAAGGTAGGCATATAAATGCTTTTGAAAATCAGTCAGACATCTATCTGCAGCTTAGAGCACCTAATGACTTTAAAAAATAATCTAACCTTCAAGTTGTAGATATTCTAAAAAGCTTTTGTTTTTTATGATATATGTCATGCATATATAAAGAGGGAATATTTCTCAGTCTCTTTCAAGCAAGAATAGCAAGCATTGAAAAAAAAATACAAACCCCAATCCTTTGAGCCTCATAAACTTTCTAAGGAAATTAACTGTCCTGTAATCCTGCTGGTAGAAAATGAGTGCAAGTTGCCAGCAGTATTCCAAAGCACAGTAGCAAGAGTAATTGGTTTCCCCCTCCATCCCAAAGTCCTTGACCTTTTGCTCCTCATTAGAGACATAAAACATGGGGAAAACAGTTACATTTGTCATATTTCTTGTAAAATTATACAAGTAGAAACTGAAATAGTTTGGAGTCAATAAAGTGAATTTGAAAAGCTGCCTGTAGGAAATTGCTAAGAAGAGAATTCCTCAAATCCCCTTCAAGTGATTCTAGCAATAGTTACGCCACGTGCACTTGTATGATGCACTTCAAAGCATTAAAACTTTAACAGAGTGGAATTATAAACAAAGTTGTAAAATTTAAAGATGCTACGACATCTGCTACTGTTCTGGTACTTAAACCACAGATCCTGGTGAAATAACAGCAATCATACAAACACCTGAATTTAGAGACTTTCTGATCCGTACTTTTCTCCATATAATTCATTACTGGCATTAAGGATCTCATTGAGAGAACAGCAGAATTGAAACATACTGTCACCTACACATTGTTGCTCCTTCTGATTTTAGTGGTATTTTTAATTTCAACCCCAGACCCCATGAAGGAGAATATCATCCCAGGTAGGTTCTACTGCTCTTGACAGAAGTTTGTAGCTTGCTGCTAAGACAGAACTATTGCCTGAACTTCAATCCCTAGGATTTAAGAAGTAAATAACTTTAGGCAACATCTGACAGCATATTTCAGGCATGCATATTAATGCGTACATTAATAGAGGCTCTAATGTTGCCTCAGACAGAAAGCAATATTGATAATAATAATTTAATTAAATAAGGAACATTAAAATAACTGATGTATCAGCACAGAAATGTTGCACTTCCAAAACTGCAGTAGAACATTTCTCGATGTGAATTTTCATGCTGTGAATTAACAATGAAAGAAACACATGAAGAAGTTGCCGTAAAGGAGCAGGAGTGAGAATTCCAGTCAAGGGTGTAAGAGTAATTGCCACTTCAATCTACCACTCCTGAGTAATTTGCAATAGTCAGTCAGCTTCTCTGTCTTCAGAAGTTAAAGGAATAAGGCAAGGAAAAATAATTGAACCTTCAGGTTTTTTGCACTTATCTGCTAGTTCTATACTATATATAGATAAAACATATATAGTTCTAGAAATACCAGCTCTACAAACATAACTTTAATTGCAATGAAGAATAACACACAGATACCCAGCAGGGTATGTGGGAGACAAACACACCCTGCTAGGTATCTGTGTGTTAATGAAAAGATAAATCACCAGTAATGCCACCTCATGCAAAGTATCATAATTTTTGGGAACCTCACAGAAAAGACCTGAGCCCAGTTTTGACCTGTATAGGATGTAAAGCATCAGGGTACTCAAACTTACTCTTTCTTTCATTCCTTTTATTTATGTTCTATGTGTTGCTCTATGATTTCAGTGTAGAAAATATCTGTATTCTTGTGCTATGTTTCTCCATATAATGTCCCATTTCTCTCTCTTGCCCACTGACACAAGTAAAATAACTCATATAATCAATTAGCAGCACAAATTTGCTCTTTAAAAATCTGACAAATTTGAAATTTCACAAGTAAATTCCAGCAATATTCCATTTATTATAATCCATAATTAGCAGACACATTTTCTAATTATGTTTTAGGCATAAAACCTGAGAAAAAGATATTATATAATTTCACTGGAACTTGTTCTCTGATTCACACATAAAGCAATCTATTTATTTTCAGCAACAAAAAAATAAGTTTAATCGTTACAGTGAAAATCTGGCTCATGAAAACTTACCTCCATTACTTAGGGGAGCAAATATAAACCAACAGAAAGACCTATTAAAGGTCTTTACAAAAATTTTTTTTAAACAAACTTTGATATTCAGGTACATAACTAGCTTTGTAAAATCTGCCGGTTTCAATGTAGAGAAATCTTTCCAGAATACCTCCTGACATTTATTTATTTATTTATTCCCAAGCAACCTGCTTAATAAACAACTTCTTTTTTTAATTATTATGAAACAAGGGGTTTGCACATCAAAGTTTAATTGAGAATTTCATGATTTATTTCAATATCCCATGCTGAAATACATTGACAAAGCTGTCTTGTGCAGAGGTTTTCAAATATAAATTTACAAATCTTTTTTCCGCAGCAAGGAAGAAGTGTCCAAAAGAACTGCTGTGGTATGGCCAGGGCTCCGGGCTCCTGGAGACTGTGGTTACAGACCTCCAGCGTAGCCACATTCTTCTTGTCTAGCCTTGTAATTTTTTTCCAGGTACTCTATACATTAAGTTGTTTTATTTCAATTGCCCTGAGGGTTTCTTCCTCACTAACTAATGGGGAACTTGATGCATCATTACTTTAACATAGAACAATGTGATAAAGCTGTAGGATTCCCCAGTAAAAAAATTACTGGTTCTGCTCTTAATAAATTAGTTCTCAAAATATTCAGCTGTACTTCAGCAAGGCCTTTGTATTTAGAATAGTATGTAGGAGAAATATTTTACTGGGCTCAACTGATTTGTATAAAACAAAGCATAATTTCAAACAGTTTACCTTCACACACAAAAAACTGATGAAGACAGGGTGAAGATATGAACTTGCTTCACACAAAAAAACACAGTACACTGCATATTCAAAAATGTCAAGAACAGGTTTGTCTTCCTTTAATAGCCTGATTAAACTGATACAACATAAGAGACCTTTGCGGGCTACAGTGCTTTTATAGCTTATCAAACCTAGGCTTGTTTGTAGATGCAGAGGTTGTGTTTTGCTGCTCATTCTGTAAGACCCTGATCTGAAGCCTCAAAATTTCTTAGGAATCATTTCCCAGACACCTAAACAGAGCTGAGGCAGTTCAGAGAAAAGCTGCCAGGCAGTAGACAAATCTCATTCTGTCTACATTCCCATTGACTCAGCTCCCAGACTTGCATTTCTCTGTATTTTGCATATTCTTTGTTTAAAGTTTTTAATTACTACATTCAGATTTTCCCCTCAATCTCAGAGGTAGAGACCATCTGAAAATATGTTTTACTGGTAGTTCTTTTCATCTTTGGTGCTGTACGTTGGGATAACAGGTATCTCCTGTTACCTTAAGCTATCTGCCATGTACCTTCATCTGTTTGAATTTTTCCTAGCATCCTCCAGCAGTTTCCTTACTGACTCCTGTGCATCTCTACCTATGACCTTCTGTCTAAAGATTAAAGGCTCCCAAATGCTTTTAGGGACAAAACAGATGTGGTTTAGAACAGTTGTTGCTATTGTCAAATCCTACCACTGATCTAGAGCTGAATACCAGGAGGTCATGGCACAGATACCTTAAACAAACCCTCATTTCTTTATCATATTGAGTCCAGCAAGACCCTGGATGTACAGTGCGTTCAACAACACAGACAGTACAATAATTCCTACTTCTTGGCAAAAAGGGTGGTGGTTCTTGTACTAAATTACACTGCCTCCCAAAAATACTTGGTTTATAACAGATTTGATTTCTTCCAAAAACTTGAGTCTTTATCTATGCCTGGGAAAGAAAAAATAGTCATTTAAGTAGTGGAAAGGAATAATTATCAAGTATATTAATAACATATTGATAATCTACCTCTTCATGCCACATGTTCAGAGTGGAGCCCCCCTATGCTCTGTGGTTCAGTAGATTGGAAATCCTGGCTGTGTTTTTGACCTGCCACAGCTCTTTGGAGAAGTCAGCTGCCTTCCGAACTTCCTTTTACACAGGGTATCAGGGTCTGTGCTAGGACAAAAACATAGGTTAATATTTCAGCAATTGTCCAGAAAAATTATGATGCTATAAGGTCTCACTTGTGTAAAGGAGCTGACCTGGTCCCAGGAAAATCAATTAAGTTTTGTTATTGACTTTGCTTGGAGCAGCATTGATCTCTAAAGGCAACAAATGCATTGAATTAGGTTAGTAAATTACTATTCCCACGACCAAGTTAAAAGACAAATGAGTAGTTAAGTGAGAGTCTGGTTACAATATCACATCACAGGGCTTCCTGGTTATTTTCTTGTGGAATTCAGACAGCAGAATTTCAAAGAAAAAATTCTCCAATCAGTACACACGGGAGTTTTATATTTAAAAAAAAAAAATCATTTACAAATAAAAACATTTTAAATCTCTCACACCAAAAGAACATAAAAATCAAAGTTAGACATCCTGTTAGAAGGCTGAATGAAGATCAGATGACTTCTTGACTGAGAGTTTCACACGGTTCTAGCTAAATACATTAGAAAATACATTCTGTCAGGACTGAGTATTTAATTTAAATATGTTTTCTAAAATTCAGACTATATCTTGATTAATGAAGCTTTTCTTGATTAATGAACCATTGCAGAAAGTCTCTGAGGGAGAATGCCGTGTTAAAATGAAGAAGCTTTTAATACAGACTTTTAAAACTTTTTGAAGTGGATACTCACACAGGTCTTAAGACTTGCATGATCCATTTATACGCACAGATTAGAAATGATGGCATTTCCCTTTAGCAGGGGCCTCACGTGTCTGCTCCCAGTGATTACATGGCACAGTCAAGCAGTTCTCAGGATGAAACACTCCACAGAGAAGATGACCTATACTGTAATAGGTTATGTGCCACAGAAGACAGCCTATAAATATTTTAAAATGTTGAATACATGAAAAAGCGTATTTATTTTCATTTGCTGTCTCATTCCAAGGGCAGAAGCACCTTCATTGCTAAGGATACCAACTCTGCATCGATCAAATATACATAGGTGTATGGATAGATATTAATACATAGTAATACAACTAAATGAAATTATTCCTGTGTTTATAAAATTTCTCTTGTATTGAAGTCATTGGCAAGAAAGAACTTGGCCAATAAGAGCTCTTCAGTGGGTAAATTCTTCATGATGGAAAGTAAGCTAACACTTTGAAATTCTGTTTGCATATGACCTTATTTTCTTTCTCTCCTTTCCTTAAACTGGAATCTTATCAATTTTTGCTCCAAAATGACGAGTTAAACTTGAGTGGTACAGAGAAGACAAGCCAGTGCAAAGCACTTAAATTCCTAAACAAACAGCCGGACTCAGTGTAAAACTGACCTTTTGATTCAAGAACTTTTTTTGAAAATTCAACATGACACACATAAAATCTTTATTGTCAGCAGCCAAGCAGTTCAGAGCTAGTTCTGTAATCCCAGTGTGAGACCTAAAGTGCACACAGGAAGCTGGATTCAATTTTTCACTTAATTCCAGAAGTTACCCATTATCCTTCCTTAGTAAGTAAAAGGGTTACTTTTCCTTGGCAAGCTCCTTGGTATGCAGAGCTAAAATTGGGTCTCAGTCACAAAAGACCTGTCAGTAGACATTAAATTATCTAATTACTACTGAACATGTTATTGAACAAGTAATATTTAAAGTAGGAATGACACAAATCAAAATCCATTCTTTAAATAGCCCTAAGTAAAACACATATCCCAATATAGCTTCAGCATTCTGCTACTGTCTCATCCAGGCAGAGTCCAGTGTGAGTCACAACTGAGACTTGTGAACTGATACATTCTCAACACTATTGGCTTAATAGGAGATGTGGTGAGAAGCAATGCAAGGAAAATAAAGCCATCCAATCAAGATTATAGTTTTTAAAAGACAACAATTTCAGCCCACGGGAGTTTTATTCATCAATAACAATTGCAGTGAGACCCAACACAGAAAGTAGATCTTTAATATCAATAACACAAAATGCTACCTTGCTAATGAAGACATACGAGTTTATTGATTAGTTGTGCAGGAATGTTTATGTTGGTTTTGCTTCTAGTTGCTCATTTATGGATGAGCACTTCAATTTTACTGCATCTGCAAGCAAGGACTTGTAGAAATGGTAGTCGGGGATTTATTACAGCCTCTCTCCCCCCCTCCCATCCTTCTCACAGCCTGTATTTCCCCCTAGCTGGGTTCTGCTGTGCTCGGTGTGCACCAAGCACAGGCATGATGCCTTTTCCTGTCTTAAAATCAAGAGTCAAACACGGTTAGAAGGGAAAAAGGAGTTTTACCTTGGTATTTATTTTAAGCACCTTTAGGTTCACTACGTTCAGGTCGAATGCACCTCAATGCCCACTGCAATGCATCCCCCCAAAAGATCGGGTATAACATTATAGGTCTTACTAATTAGCATATCTATTAAAAATTCCCCAATGAGAGGCTCAAATGAGCCCCCCTCCCCAAGGAACCCTCCCCTGGATGGTTCTATCTTAGTTTAAAAAGTGTGTTCTGGAGAGGACCTTGGGGTCTGGGGCACATTGATCCCTAACTATGAAGCTTCTAAAATGTTTGGTCTCCTAGCTTAACAAACAAGTCCAAGAATGTAGGCAAAAAGCACTAAGAATACAGAAGCAGTAAAAATGTATAAAAGAAAAGCCAAAAAAATCATCATGGCATCAGCAGAGTAAAGCAGGATCATATTCAGCCTATGGAAATCCAGCTCACCTTAATCAAGTGTGCGTTTAGCAAACATTGACCAGACTCTGCTGCCACTTTGCTGCCAAGGACCTGGGATGCAGGACCCACAGGCACCTCCACAGCTGCGGGCACCAGCAGATGCCAAGATAATACAAACCCATCAAATCATACAGAGGCCTCAAAAGCATTCCATCAGGACAGCCCCTTGAAGGATATGATCCACAGACATTTACCTGTCATGGCAAAATTACCTGCCCCCAAAGCCTGAAGATTAAGAGTGCTCACAGCAACTTCTCAGAGAGCAAGCTGCACAATCTTAGGCTCTTGGAATAGGGAGGAATGCATAACCTTCAAAGAGTATGAATGAAATGAGGTTTAATGTACACATTACTTCTAAAACTGCTTTGATTTTTCTTTCTTTTTGCTTGGTTTCTTATATTCATATGGACCAGATGCGAAGTTGGCAGCCTGATTCAGCCCTAAACCTATGAAGTTTCAGAGGTGGGCAGATTCAGCATTTGGTTTTGTCTGACTTTGAGAAGAAAATATCAGGAGAGATTTTCTTCAATTAGGACCAGCTGCTTCTACTATGACTGTCAATGGCAAATTAAGATTTTTGTACCTTTAGAGATGGAAAACCTCATAAAAAATCAGTTTTGTTTAAGAGTTTATTCTTAACACTTTTTTTACTGAGATCTGTAGAGGAAAGGGAGAGGGAACAGCTTTTAATTACAGTATGCTTTCTTGCTTGTTGGACACTTCTAATTTTACTGCCTGTGGGCTATCTGGGAACTAACAAGGGAGAACAACCTACCTTCCAAACCAAAACCAAAACAAACTAGAACTCAGTGCAAAACTGCATTGTACAAAACACACAGTGTTTTTCAGCATATAAGCAGAGATTTTTCCACCTTTATTTAGAAGCATGTGCCCTTCTCCACAAGGAAAATATGGCCTGGTCATTGCTCACTGCTTCTGCCTACATCAGGACTTTGGCGCAAACAGGACATTTCAGCCATTTCCAGATGACTCCAAAGATCTCATCTCTCAGTTTGTCAGCCAGGCTGAATATGAGGACCCAGGGACACAGAAGTACAGAGATTTCTATAGGCCATGTTAGTCCTTACCATATTTCACAGAGCAGGACACACTGCATTTCTGTCACTGCCTTCCCATAGTTGTCTCATTTTTATTAAGATCACACAGAAACTTACCAGGATCTTCAAAGTACGCCTTGGATAACTGGAGTGCTTTTTCCCAAAGTATCAACTAATCTACCAATTTCATAAGTCAATACTCAATTTTCAATGAAAAAATTAAAAGTAAAAATAAATGGATCCCGAAAATAAGACAAAATGTGATGAAAACCCCATTAGTACTGTGACAATTAAGCACCAATAATTGCCACATAGAAAATAGTTATTTAGCCAGTTTTGCTTTGATTCTATACCTGTCAGGATGCTGGTTCTCTGTTTTTTTTCAGAGAGCATCACAAGAGACCAGAATTAACCAATTACAAGATAAATTACACCTTTTTCTTTCTTATATACAAGGTATGATACCTGCAGAAACAATTTGGCAATCTTAAATCCAATCTAATTTTGACATAACATTCTGTTTGGTAATTAGTTTTGGTGTGTTTCAAGAACTGGCAATTAAGCTGAACACTCTAAAATTCCCATGAATTTTCTCCCTTTTCACATTTCAAAGATAGGCATCAAATTAGCCTTTTTCAATTTCTTTGATTGAATAATCTATTCTCCATACTGAGTTTGAACCCTTGGAGTAGCAGCTCTGAGGGTATTTCACCAAAGTCTCCATGAAATCTAGGATCACTGCATATTTACATGAAAAATTGGCCTTGTATACTAAGAGGAATTATTAATTTGACATCCTTCAAATTCCCACCGTATATTTAGTTATCTCTTACACCAGGAACTGAATCAGAACTGTTAGGACAGTGAGGACTGCTTTCCTCTTTGAAATTCAGAGACACAAGCCAAGGGTGAAAGCATGGTAAATAATATTGTGGACAGCCCTGTTTTAATGTTTTAATAGTGAAACTGGTAGACGATCTTCTTGATTAAAGAAAATTTTAGAGAGAAATCAATGCAGAAGTGATGATGTTTTCTGAAATATTTAAATGAATATAGGCAGAAGAACTTTTGCATGTATTATACAATTTCAGTGCTAGACTGTATTTGACAAGGATGGAAGCTTAGGGGGACTCCTGCCCACATCTATCTTGGTGCCTGCCTAAATAAAATTTCTTTGAACCTCATTGATAAAGAAGTAGCTGTCAGCCGTAATTTCCACAGCATTTATTATTCTACTAACACAAAGTTTTTACATTAATAATTATGTCCTTTATATTACATGCCATCAGAATCTATATCTACTTATTTCAAACTTGTCAATATTAGCCAAAACCTGTGAGTGTTCCTCCAAGAAAACAGTGCAAGCCCTCAAGAGGTTGGCTACATTTTAGCACCTCGCTCCATAGAAGCTATTTTGAATATCCACACAGTTTACTAGAGAATGCTGCCCTGTGTGTACTACTCTAATCTGAATGTGGAGGAGCCATGACCATTTTCTCTGGACAGTAAATATTTGGTCAAAAACTGATTTTCATTTCAGAAGAGAGCAATTAAAAAAAAAAAAAAACAAAACCCCATAAAAATAAAATTAGTTTTGTTTATGAAGTCACATGCTATTACAAATACTATTATCCTAAAGAAAAGAGTAACCCAAAAAACTTCAAAAAATGTTTGAAACACTTTTCTCATGAATTTTCTTTGATATAGCTATGGATCAAACACACAACCCTCTCTCCTCAATAAAAATGACTTTTCAAGGAAAAAATTGACAGGAACTACCAGATAAGTTCTTTACAAAAATCCCCAAAAGACATACAGATAAGGAGCAAAAATCTAGTTCTTTTACTTGTTCAATGTGATGAATAGAAACCATTTTCTACATGGCTAAGAAGGAAACCCTTCTCCTTTTATTCAGTCCCTCAGAAATCATGATATGTAAAACTCCCCAGGGACTCGCTTTCCAAACCTGTCATCCCTTTCCTTTAAAAGTATTTCATATATTTGTACATATGTATATATGAAATCATAAAAAGTGTCTCTGCTCTAGAAGAGGCCACCATCATTGGCAGATAAACCATTAGGCCATTGCTACAGCAGGACTGGATTTAGAGGTCCTCAAAAGAAGAAAAAAAAAAAACTGGCAGTAAGCAATCAGGCACATTTTAGGGTCTTGCAAATGAGTGTAAAACTTCTATCCCTGATTTGTAGAGACATTCAGTATGTTTATAATACACGTATTTACCATCAGCTGCATTTCAGATATCAGTCATATTTTAAGTTCAAAAGTTACCTTTGCAGTAGAAAATACATCTAAATGAGAATTAGAAGTAGGAAAATACCTGAAACTCTGATCTCCTTTCTTTTAAAGATGTCAGAAATTAAATATTTGCACTGATATCAATGGGGTATTAAATCTGTAACTAATTCCATATGCGTGAAAGCTGTAAGGATTAAAAGTGTAGAAGGATGCTGTACAATAAATCAAAACCATAGAAAATTCTGCAAGGTTGCTGAAGTAAGCCACTCCAGGCAATCAGGAGAGGAAAATTAAATCAATTTATGGGAGGAAAAACCATACTTACCCTCTAAGTATTAATTACTTCTAGTACAGTAGCACCTGGATGATTCAATTCCTTTATTCATGCAACTATACACACAGGAATAAAAGGAAGGTTCTAGACCCAAAGACCTTTTGGCTTAGTTTTTAAATACTCAAAAGACTGAGTCAGCCCTCAGTTTACTGGGCACATGGTCACAGAGAGTAGTGATTTATACATCAATTTCTAACTGAAGCTCTATACAAGTGGGCTCAAATCTAAGGTTATTTCAGCTAGATCATGTTGCACCTGTCTATTTTCCATAATGAAAGTGAGAAAACTTTATATAGATCATTGCTGCAATAAGATTACAGCTGATTTAAAATTATTATGGTTTACAATTTTTATTTCTATTTGGCTCTTCAAAATCACTACCACAATGAAATAAAGTAACAGAAAAAATGGTCCAATGGTTAATTTATCTCCTGTAAAATCTTTTTTATATGAGCAGCAAAATTAGCTTTGATACCCACTGGCCCCCATGTGACCTTCACTGGCAAAATCTTTAAGTGATTAATTAAATTTCTTCCATCTAGATGTTGTTTACAGACTTATCTTGCTCTGGAACAGACCTTCAGCAGTGGAGACTCCGTGCCAGGGAAGATGTACTAAAAATCAAGAGATAGACTGCTATAGACAGCAGTCCAGATAAGTTGTTAACCAGCTGTGTGGTAAAAAAATAGAAGTTTTGAGTTCCATGAGAAAGCCCCAGTATCCTGGTACAGAGAGGTCAGCAGAGCAGGACTCTCTGAAAAAAAGGCCGATGAATTTCTTGAGCTGTCTTCTGGCATGCTTCAGCTCTGTGAATCAAATAACTGGGGAAGGCTTGTAAAAATGAGTAAACAAACATAAAAGGGTGGCCCTGAGTGCTATTGTATTTCAGAGCTGGCTCACTGCTCTTGTTAAAGGGCTGCTACAGACATATACAAAGAATCATATGAATAATGCTGGAGCCATCTACCTACAGCACAGAAACGTGATCTCTTCTGTTCAAAAGTGTCTGAAATTTGTTAGAACTGGAAAAAAGATTACTCTTGCCTTAAAAGGCCATGATCTCATGCTCACTGCCTTTTTTTGATATCGGGCTGGGAGGTGAAAAAAAACCAAAAATCTATTCAACCCTTGCTGGCTTAATAACTTTAACATACTATTTCTGATGAAGATGAAAAAATCAGACTTGTAAAAACTGATCATAAAAAAGAAAAAAGAGGCTTTAACTAACAAAGGAGGAAAGGAAACTATGGGAGGCAGTTTAATGCTTCAACATCGGCTAACAATACAAAAGTCTGAAGTCTTTAATTCATTAATTTGAAAGGGTTTGGCTCCAACTCTTTATTTTGGCTTTTCATTTTTGTTTGTTTGTTTTTCCCTCCCAAAGGAAATCTGGACTGTAGATGATTACTTTGAAAACAAAGCAATACACAACTGTGGCAGAGAGACTCTCTTCAAAAGAGATAATTTGAGGAGTAAAACATGCTTTAAATTAACACTCAGTTGCAACAGTGACGGGCCTCAGGGTTTGGTGACACGGCTTCACATTAATTACTTGCTAACGGAATGGGATTGTCTGCAATATAACATGAGGATAAATATTAGGATAAGTAGTTTCAAGAGGTTAGGCTAAAAGAAAGCCTTTTTTTGACATCAACATTAAGAAATCTAGGGGGTTTAAACACAAAGTTGAAACTAATACACACACACACAATACCCTTTCCTAATTAGCATGAACCTCTGGCTGGGGATCTGCTCACAGAAGGGCACCAGAGATAAGACAGCTGTTAATGTCCACAACTGAACAAGAGAGGTTTTTAATCTATTGAGAATGTTTTGTACATTCAAAGTAGCAACATTAGTTGATTACTAATTTAGAGTACAAGATCTGCTAAGTTTTCCTAGAACTACAGGCTGATTTCAAGTTAATCTTTGTGGGGATTGGACCTGAACTCGTGAAGCACTGCTGTTCAAACAGGATCTTTACAGACCATGAACTCCCTGTTCAACCTTTTGTGGAAGTTTGATCATTTAGAAAATGTTCGATAAGATGTGGTGTGAGCTAGAACTGTGTTACTTGAGAGAGCTCTCGTGAGATACCTCAGGTGATCCTGCTGGAGCACTGCTAACCACTTACACATTAGGGGCACACCTGCAGGGCATTGGATTCTCCAGGAGAAGCGTTATTTAGATTCAGCAGAAACAGCAGCAGGATTTCAAATTCACTCTGTGATCCAGATGGAGAAATGAAACTCTTTTCCCTTTAGCTACTGTCTCAACCTCTAACAAGCCATGGCTTAATTATGTTATCACCTTTGGTAATGTGCCTAGTCAAAAGTGTCTTACACTATTGTGTATTTTTAATAAACTCATTACAGTTATACAGGAGGAAAATAGATTTTTCTGTGATCAGGATCTCTGCTTTACAGCAGAATGGGAATCAGTCAGAATAGAGGTGCCAGAGGCCTGCCCCTAATCTACATTCTGGAAATTCCTCAGCTAGGGAAAAGCTCTTTCATTATTTAAAGTACAGCTGTCTATTAAAATTTAAATTTTAAAATGTCACCCTTTATCTTAGTTTTCTAGTTGAATGTTTTGGAAAGCAGATGAAACAATGCACTCTCCTGTGGATTAAGGAGATGTAATTGAAATTTGGGTTGGAGGGACACGACTTATGTTGTTGTCCATGGCTTAAAAAACATGTAAAACCACAGCTCAAGAAAAATCACGGTAGTTCCACATTGTGTTTCAGCTGTTCTGTTTGCTGAGGTCGTCACTCCTGTTCACTTTTTGGTTTTTCTGCTGTCTCAGAGTGGACTAGCCCTAACTTGTACAAACCTCTATGCAATTCCAAATCTTGGACTGCCTTTCTGTGAGACCAGGGGTGGAGTGAAGGGCTGGTTAAGTCAAGTTTGCCAGAGAATGGAAACACAAAACATTTCCCACTCTTACCTCAGAAGTAAAAGCCTGTCCTAGATTTCAGATACAAGAGAGCGGAGAAGCGGCAGGCACCAAACAGTTAAAAAGCATCCTCTTCAAGGCAGCAACTGTTTGCTCTGAAATATCCAAGTGGCCGCTCCCCGAGGTCACCTGGGAAGGCCACGGACAATTCTGGAAAAAACCAAATGACTAAATAATTCCCAGAAAAAATGGACGTCTACCTCCCAGAGAGGTAGACTTTTCTTCTGCCAAACTAAGGAAGTGTTTAGGAACATGGATAAAAATAAACATTCCCTGGCAGTGGAGGTGGGTGCTTTGACTTCTATGGATTTTTAGAATTATTTCAAGGAAAAATAAGAAGAGTGTTCCAAACACTCTGGGTGACCTGTGCCAAATGGAACAGCTGGCATTAATAGAGTAAATTAGATTATTATATTAAAGATGAATGGCACAGATTTACAAAAATAAATATCTAACACTGTTTAGAATCCAAATCAGCTCTAATAGCAGCAATCCTAACAGATACAAAGGAACATAGAATTAAAGTGTAGAAATGAAAATCAGAGTCTCCATTTACTTTCCCAACATGACCAGGATCCAGACTTTGTGAGTGTATAACAAATCTGATGTCATTTTCCCAGGTTTTGCAAAAAGCAGTCCCCATCACTGTGGCCTTGTAAGCACCTACCCACATCTTGTCACCTGGGAAAGATCGTACAGAGATCAGAACAAAGGTATAGTTTGATCTTACTGGAAACCAGAATTCCTTCTATAAAAAGACCTTGATATTTTGCTCTGTGGTAGTATGAAACTGATATGCTGGGGGCTTGGGGAGTGGAAAGGTGAACAGACTTTCTCAGAATTGGAAATATCCCCGTGCTTACAGTATTTGCCCTAGATAGGGTTTCTTTTTCTGAAGTAAACATATGAATCTCCATCTCCACATCCCTGTGAGAATGCCTCAAATCTGTGCTGCTGGCCATTCTGAGCACTAGTCACTCTTCTGCTCCAGAGACTGTCTAAACTTGGTCCAAAAGGACAATGTTTTTCTACAAAATATTCAAATCTTGATGTGGAGGGGTGGGGACAAAAGCTTCCTGGAAAATGCTTCAGCAAGTTCTAGTTGTGAGTCTGCAGCCTTTCTGTAATGGACTATTTGTGTTGGCAGTAATAGGATTACCTGCATCATTAAAGGTTGCAGGAGCTCTCCCTTGGCAGGTGCAGTTAATGAAGAAAATGATTTTCAGAGTATTTGGTTTATAACAGAAGTGCTTAATTATAGCTGCAATGAGGCTGAGCTGCACAGATCATGGTGATCAACATCAGCTCTGAAAAACATAACGTGCTACATCTGAGGGGTGCTGGAAGCAGCACTGTGGGATAATGATGCATGGAAACAGCTTTCTCAGGTTCTGAAAAGGAGAGAGGAGGCAGCATCACATTACTTCCTTCCCCATCTAAGGACAATTAGGGAAAGAAAGCATTCTAATGTGCTCAAAATGCATCCCACAGTGCAGTCAAAGCAAGGCAGTTTCGCGTGGGGTCACGCTTCTGCTGAGTGCTGCTGCAGCACTCAGCTGAAAACCATCAAAAGCTTCAGGACACTGAAGAACCAAAGCCAAAACCAGGAGATCTGGCTCACTGTTATGAAGGAGGCTGGGGGAAAGAAAAAGTAATCAATTCCTAGCTAGAGGAAGGCATTATTTTTATTCATTCTCAATCCTGAGGCTTCAATTTGGGGTGAATTACCCTTCTACCCTCTCAATCTGAAGAACTTTTTAAAATTTTTTACCAGTGCACAGAATGTGCCACTTAACTAAGTCTATTTAATATCCCGATCCTAAAAAGTCCTCCTCTTACCATCAGTCCTATTAAAATCGGTAGTTATTCAATCAAGTGAATATGATGACCCAAAGAACCATGCCTGCTCTAAGATCTAAAAGGAAAAGTTTTGCCTAAAGCTACTGACTATCAGAGATTGATCTTTATTTAAGACAGCAACTGTACTTAGGCAATTGGCCAAAGGCCAAACTAATAAATCTAATCTTGAACATATATATATATCTACACGTATGTCTTTCAGGGTTGTTTATTCAGGTATTCATAATGTTTGAAACAATGCCAGTATCAACACAGCGCAGTGACTAAGGACATGATCCTGCACAGATCTGAGAATAGTTATGAACCTTGCTAAGTCCATCTGAAAAGAAGGAATGGGGATTAACTGTACTGAATACAAGTCTGGATTTGTGCTTACAAAACTAGGTCAGTCTGCCACACAAATCCATCAGAAGAGGAGTCAGCCTTGTACAGAACTCTAAGGTAGAATTCTCTATTCTTTCAGGTACTTTTGTCTGCAGAAGAGGTTACTCACAGGCAAATGCTGAAGCATCCAAGCAGCCTGGCGAGGTGGTGATAAGAAATACAGTCGGGAAGACTCCTTTCCTCACACAGCCCCCAAGACATCTGCAGAGCTGATGTGCTGCAAGCCCTGGAGTCCAGAATATCCCTCATTGATTGCTCTGAACAACTCACACATAATAACAGGTCTGAGCCTTACACTTCCCTTCTGTTCCCCTTCCTCACGTGAGTTTATACCAGCAAATGTCTTTCACAGGGAATTTGCCTGCGGCAGAATCCATGGAATACAATGCTGTGCAGATGCACACTGCCTTTTTTCTTACAGATCCTCCCTTTGTGCACACATTTGAAGACGTGCCACGGAGTTATTCCTGTGTGCACAGTTAAGTGCAAGAACAGTATTTCCTGTGCTGTCCCTGCCAGGGAAGCACACATGCAAAGCTGTCAACAGGGCAGGCAACAACAGATCTGTATGAATTAAAGGAAATGTGAGAGAGGCCTTATAAAAGCTACTAACAACTATTAAAAATAGTACTTAAGGCAGCCCTGTGGCCCAAGGTATTTTGCAGAACACTTTGCATCAAGTGAGTGGGAAGCTTTAAAGCCTGTGCTTAAAATGTTTTGATATTGGGATTCCAACCGCTGCTCACCAAAATCAGGCAGCAGTGTCCCTCTAGCTCAAAGTGACCACCACAAAATCATTCTGGACCATACCTTCCTAATCAGAGTCTCTTGCTGAGAGAAAGACTGAGCAAGATTAGGCTCCCTTTCCAATTTTTTCAATGATTCTTGCATTTCAGGGGTAGATTTTCCTATCAGATCCTATTCTAACCCAAATGGCAGTCTTTTTTCAGTTAAAACACCCTAATACTTTTAACAAATAAAAATAGTCTGACTCAAAAGATCTTGGAATCAGAATTCTAATTTAATTTTTGTGGATCAGGTGATTAGAGGAAATTATTCAGCATAAACAACATTGGATTAAAAGCAAAACAAGTTTACTAAAAATTAATTCTATTTTTCACTTTATTCCATACCCCATCTGCTTCTGATGACTTCATTTCTGCCTCTCAAGATCTGGAGAGATCGGTATTCATTAAAAGAATCTATACCAGTTCAAGATTCTAAGACCTAATGCTATGGTATAAAAATATAGACAAATTGAATTCACATTGGTAATGGCAATTACACAATTGAATTGTTGTATATTTATAGAAGCAGGCTCCAGAAAGTCCCAGCTGAAGCAATACTGACAGCAGCCAAGATGGCCTTTATAAGAAACTGGGAGCTGCTGCCTTTCGCCTGTTGGTTCCAAGTCTGCCAGCCCTGTCCTGGGGGTCCAGCAGCCACCTGCTTCCAAAGGATTCTGAGGAGTAGCACACAATTCTAGGCAAATGAGAAACATTTATGCAGCTGCATTTTTAGCTTTACTGCTTGTTGTACAGATTACTCTCCAAACTAAAATGGCATAGGACAGACAGCAATTGATCCACTGTACTTCAGTGCCCTTCCACAGTGTCCATGCTGGCTGCTTATAGAAGAGTGAGATGGACCGTTCAATCCTTCTCTTACGTGTCCCTTTCTACAAATCCATTTGAAGCGGGCTCAGGGCGGGATTGTCTAATCCAAGTATGGATTTTATGCCTTGCATATCAAGAGTATCATTCATTTTTGGATACAGCAAAAATTTAATGGCCGTTCCACCCATGGGGAGGAAGCTGGCATTTTATCCTTAGGGACTTTGTATCTCATTTCAGAGAATATATTTGCTTTATAGCCTCTCACTGAGTCCTGCTCAGATACTCTCTGTTTACTGTTTTCCTTAACCTAGAATACTGAAAACACATAAATATCCTTTGGGAAAGGATTAGTGCTTTTCCTATTTTCTCACGTTTTTCATCTCCGCCTAAGTCCATTTATCCATGCTAAGGCCACAGCACATTCAGAATGGGCTATTTCTAGCAGTGTTGCTGTTACAGTTCTTGCAGTGCAGAAACATTATAAACTGTTACAGCGGGGATTACTGTAACAAGCATATATCAAACCAGGAGTCCCGTGGAAACGAAATATATATGGACAGATTCGTGGTATCTGTTTCAGAGATGTTTATTTCTCCAGCCGCATGGCCGGGGCTCTGCTCAGGAACTCCCCCAGTCACGGGACCCGAGGGTCCTTCCCACACCGGGCAACACAAACAACCAATGGGAATGAGACTGACCAGGGGCAGGGAAACCCCGTGCCTCCCCCCCAGGGCCCCTCTCCCAGGGCTCCATGGCAGGGGAGGAGACCCTAACAATAAACCATGTCTGCACCAGGAGACTGGGGGAACTGCACAACTAACCTGTTCAGAAAGGAAAGCCAAATCATACTGGAGAATTAATAAACTCTCACAGGTTTGCATAACTATTAGACCAAGACCTGGACAAGACACGCAGTTGGTTACTCTGGATTCTTCTATTAGCTTTCAAATAAAAAAAAAGGATGGCAAACTTGCATATAATACACTCTAGCATGCAGCACAACAGAGCAGCTCTACTAAACACCTTGTAAACCTCACTCCAGAGCCCTGCCTTTAAGAAAGAAGTGAAAAAAAGGAGAAAGTGCCCTTTGGCCTCTGAAGCATGTTCCCTTCCTTACACAATAACTATGACTGATTCATACATCACTCTTCTGTGTACCTTGCCAGCCCAGGGCTTGGCTTAAGCCTTTTTTAACTTTTAAAAAACATCCTTAATGCTAGCACCCAGGTGTAAGCAACAGCAAGTCGAAGCCAGCATAACGTTTCTGCTCCTGCACGCGTTTTAGGGATTCCTGAGATTAGAACTTTATTGTTCCTAGAAGAAACAGCCAAACTCAATAGCACTAGGTTTGATTATTCTCATGAATTCTGCTCTTTCTAATCTTCTTCAGTGCTCTCAACCTCCATTTAATAAATCATGTTAGACAGGCTCAGCCTTCATGCTCACATAAACTTTATGGAGCGACACATAAAGTGGGCAAAATTTCAGGTTCATCATGAGTTTTTTCCTGAACTATGACTGGTTTTCAAATGAAAATGTCTTTACCATACCTAAACTGCACTTTTTTCATGCTACAGTTCCAAAGCTTGTTCTTGCTCCCAAAGGAGCCTCATCCTCTACGTTGTAACATCAGCAGATCCACAAGACCTCAGGTTCTGCTTGTGAAAGGAATGGGACCATATCTGCATCTCTGTTTAAAGGGAATACTAGGGTGTTTCAATCAGATTAATGGATTCTTAATTTCCTTTAAATTAAGAGTGTCCAGACATTTCTTGCCTAATTGAGAGACCTGCAGCTTCACATTTTAGTTACTGCTTGCTTCTCTGCTTCCAGGGGCGTCTGCGTATTCCTGTGGTTTGGAGGGCTTCACATTTTTTGAAGGAATCCACTTTGGACCAGCACCTGTAGAGACACAAGCGTACCCTTTGCCCCAGGTTATTAGTGGGAATGGGCCTTCAATTTTCCCTGTCTCTGGATTTCTGATCAAAACTAAAGAGTTTTCCTTTAACTTTGCTTGTGTAATGTTGGGAAAATGTCTGATTATTGGCAGATTTGGTTCTGCAAAAGAGCTGTTTAAAAATTTTAAAACATATAGAGCTTTATTCTAGTGCATTTGAGGCATAGCCTCTGCCTCCCTCCTTTTTTATTTATCCAAAAGGGATTTTAAAGCGTGGTGTGTTCTTTCAATGATTGCTTGCCCTGTAGGAGAATGAGGAATACTGAAGGAGTGATGCACACCCCAATTCATTAAGTATTTATGTAGCTCTTTTGCTATGTAAGCTGGACCATTGTCTGTTTTTATTTCTTGAGCCACACCTACTGATGCCAATGCTTGCAGAAAATGCTGACATGCATGTCTTGCTGTTTCTCCTGTGTGCAAGGAGGCAAAAACTGCACTTGAAAAGGTATCTACTGATACATGAATATTTTTCAGTTTCCCGAAAGATGGGTATTTTGTGATACCAGCTTGCCATAACTGCAGACTCTGCAATCCTCTTGGACTGATTACTCCTGTGGATACAGGAGGTTGCACGAGCTGACAATCTGGGCAAGCACTTATGATTGCTTTTGCCTGATCTTTGCTAATGTGAAATGTTCGCCTAAGTGCTTGTGCATTTTGATGAAAAAATGCGTGACTCAATTTTACCTGTTCAAAAATGTTTGGCAAGGTGTTTGTAATGGGCATTGTTAATTTGTCTGCTTCTTTATTTCCTTCCACCAAGAATCCTGGAAGTGAAGAATGTGCTCTGATGTGAAAGATAAGTATTTGTTTTTTCTGTTTTATGTAATCTGTTGCATGCATGTAAGATAATGATATAGATCATCATTATCAACATTTTTAGGAGTGGTCCTTCTATTCTTTTGACCACATTAGCTACATAGGCTGAATCTGTTATTAGATTGAGGGGTTTCTGAAATAATTGAAATGCTCTAACTACTGCTGCCAATTCCACAATTTGAAGAGAACCGTCTACTATCTTAATATCTGATTCCCATGTTTTTGTTGTTGGGTTTTGCCATGTTATCACTGATATATCTGTTTTCACTGAACCAACCATGAATAATGTTATTGCATCTAAAGGCACTTCACTTAGCATGAGATTCTGTAGGATTTTGCATAAAAGCAGGCAACTGAGAGGGACCCCATGCCGCAGTGATGGGCAGTAAGGAACTGAAGCTTGTTATTTTTGGTTCCATGGTCAACACTGCCATTCTGGTATCCCATCCTGCTTCTCTTTCACTTCTGCTTCTGCTGTTCTGCCAACTCTCCCCGCCCCAGGCAAGTCTGTGCTGCTGTTTGCGGATCGGCTGGGGACAAACCCACACTTTCCTCGCTTGAAACCTCTGAATCTGCCGTGCCTGCCGTGCCAGCATCTGTATTTAGCATTTCGGCCGGCTCACGATCTATGACAAATCCCTTCTGGTCCGTTTGAGTTTTAGCTCCCACCATCTGAGAAGGAGGC
Source organism: Corvus moneduloides (assembly GCF_009650955.1). Taxonomy (NCBI): domain Eukaryota; kingdom Metazoa; phylum Chordata; class Aves; order Passeriformes; family Corvidae; genus Corvus; species Corvus moneduloides. Next base: position 7,721,665 of record NC_045485.1, on the reverse strand, counting down.
GGGGTCCCCTCCTCCTCCTGTTTGATTTGCATAGGCTGCGCAAGATTTTTATCGCTCTGAGACTGGTATTAGCTTGCTTTTCTGGTCTATTCGATTTTGAGTGGGGGATCTTGCTATAATTTCTATACAACTCTGCAAATCGGAAGAAGCTTAGCAGCAGGACCATTTCCAAGTGTGGCTGCATTATATAGTCTCAGATCTTACGAAATCTCTTAATTGTTCTTTCGGGACAGCTATAGGGTATTCTCTTACCATAGATTCTAGCTTATTAAGTGCGTCTGTCTGCGATTTTGACATAACATTTCCCATTATGAACTAAGGATTAACCCTGAAGCATATAATTCATATCTGACTTTGTTGCCAGAAGTTCTCCTCCATTCCCCTGTTCTGCGACTGTCCAGCAGTTTCTTTTGGTTCTGGTTCCTTTCACCAGCCTATAGGGATGTCCGTGCTCCTTTTCCCTGGGGAACATTTCTTTTCCTTTTCCAGCTCTGAGCTGCTTTTTCTTCTTTTTCCTCATTTCTTCATGGAGGTCCAAACTCTGAGTCCTCACATGGGGCACCAGTTATTAAATTTTCTGTTGCTGTTCCTTTTCTTTGTCTGTCTCTTGGTTCTTTTACTCAGAGTTTGGATTGAAATGCAGGAGACACGGAGTTTTTCTTCGGACTCAGATGTTTATTTTTTCTTATCTATAGTACAGCTGCACAGAATGTGCCTCTAAGTTGACAAGGTGGAAATGGCCCCCGAGTTCTAACTTCCAAGGTCTTTTAAAGCCCAAGCTACCACATTATGGAATGCCAACTAATTTATTTTTACTTAAAATTCAGTAAGTAATCTAACTTCCAAGGTCTTTTAAAGCCCAAGCTACCACATTATGGAATGCCAACTAATTTATTCTTACTTAAAATTCAGTAAGTAATCATTCATGTTCTGCACTGCAGGTTTTTTGAACCAATACCAGATCATCCAGACTTGTGAAGAAGAAGGAAGAAGAAAGAAGAAGAACTAACCTACACCCAAAATCCTCCATCTTGTTACATGTATATTACTATATTCCAGAAACGTAAATTTTCTACATCTCTACATATTCCATCCAGTAATATAACAAACTTCCTTTTTATTTACACAGCAACAATCTCAGTGCTATCACATAATTTGGGAAGCTTTTCCCAAGGCCTCAGGTCAAATGCAGTGTGCTTTTGAGCATCAGTGTGTGTCAGCACTGAAAGACTGAAATTCTCTGAACTCAGGGTTCCAACAAGTCACCTTTTCCAAACATCTCCACAATGACTCTGCCTGTTGCTTTCTTGAAAAGGAAATGCTCAAGGTTGGTCTGGGTTCCCAGTTTTGTCATGCAGACTAAACCTTTGAGGAGCAGGTGAGAGGTGGATGGGTATCTCCCCACTTCCCCATTTTATTAGGATGGTAGGTTGATATGTATCCAACTGGGAAACAAAACAGTTTCTTGGTCCTGACCCTGAACATTGAGTGTGACTGTTGTGGCCTTGGTCACCCTAGAGAATGTCACTGACCCTGAGGACAACCAACATCTTACCAGACTGTACTGTAAGGCATTTCAAATAACTGTTTAAACTGGAATGTGATTTTCAGTTGACATGAAAAGACAGTAAGCTGTATATTTTACAAACACCAGAAAAAACCAAGTTTATTCTTACATGTTTTAAAAGAGGCACTAAAACAGACTAAGATGAATATAAACTAGAATAATTAATCATGGCCATTCAGATGTAATTTCTATAAAGAAGAAAACACAAATAGCTGAACTTTAAGGACATAAAATTGCCTTGTAATGTCAATAATAATTAACATTTACATTCATCTCAGTATCTATTGGAATGCATGCTTCTTAAAGCCATAATCAGAAGGCAAACAAAAAACCAAAAATTGTCATTGTTAACAACCATGAAATTTGAGGGTTTGCATTCCCTCTAATCCAAGTTTAAGTAATGCTAATGTCTATCCTATTCGTGCTTCAGCCGTAACAAAGCATAAGCAACAGAACAATTAATTGTAGTCAAAAAGTGGAAGGGAAAAGTTACTTTTAGGTTTAGTCAGAAATATAGTATTTTAACAAGACTGTTTCCCATATTTCCTTCATACAAAGACAATAGCACATGATGAAGTGGGACAGAGCTCAGGGGATTATTGCATTTAGTAACTGGCATCCAGGAGACTATATATATGTAAAACTGTATTTTTTTTTCCAATTAAACCATAATTTCAGTATGTTTGAGCATTTACACAGAGTCCAGGCCTATCTCCCTTCAATTCAACTTTCAAATTCTGAGGATAAATTAATTCCAGAAAACATATTATGATATGCTCACCAAAAGCAAGCAAGCAGTACCTATCATGATATCCATTAAGAAGTAAACATTGTCAGGCAAGAAAAGTGCTGGACAAGAAGAATGGACTGTTACTCTACTTCTACCACAACCGACACAGTGTGGGTATTAATCAGCATACTGAAAGTTCCAAATTAGATTTTATTTTGGGTAGTAGTTTGAATCTGGATCATGTTCATGTTCATTCAGTTTCTCTCGTGATACAAAATGAAACACTGTCCATCAGAGGAGAAATTTAAGGTATGATCCCAGGAAATTCACAAAAACTTCATGCACGAGAGCTGGTAGAGGACTACAGAAAAGAATTTTAAGCCAAAACGTTAAAGCTTTAGCTTCAGTCATTCCTAACTGGTGATCTAAAATGCTCTGAAGATATCAGTCATACCATTCCTGCATTTTCTCATCTGCAAAATGGTGATAAAAATATTTATTTATCCATTGGGGTTTAACTGCCTTAAAACTTCAGGAGGCTCTGATAGTATAACCTGGGCATGTAAGAACATAAGGTTATTCATAGGTTTGACTGTAGTCCCTGTCTCAGGAAAATCAGATGGAATTTTGTGTAGAATGAATATTGATGAGACAGTAACCAAGGCACAAGTTTTACCACAAAGACTACAAAACTGAGCCATGATTTAGCTGTTTCACCATCCTACAAATGCCAGGCAGTGACTTGAGCTCCTCTAGAATTTGAAGCTGACCTGAGGTTAGGAAAGACTGAGACTCTTGTGGAGCGTGAGAAGTCAGGGGCTGAGAATATTCAGCATTTACCACTCTGTGTATGGGCAAAAGCCCATCAAATTGCATCAACAGATAAACCGTCTCCTGTCCCAGTCCCACGTGCCTCAGAGGTCCCATTCTCAAAGACTGTGGGAGCTGTTTAAGGTCTATTTACTCATTGGCCACAAGCATTGGATAATGTATAGCAATTTTATTCTGGCTTAGTACAGTTTTGTATGGGTGTTTTGGTTTGGTTTTTTGTTTTAGATTCTCATCTGGTACTGAGTCAAAGTATAAAAACCAGAATTCCTTGGAAAATAGGGCTGACTGGGCAAAGGTTTTACACTAGCAAGGACGCTGATATTTAAAAAATATTTTCATCCTACTTTGGTATAAAAATGAAATTATTCAAAGATATTCCCAGGAATTCTTTCCTGAATAGCAAATGATTCATGAGAGCAAAGTAGGAATCCTCATTTGAGTATTTACACGTCTAAGAAAGTCCACAACTAACTGGTTATAGAAGGAGCCTCTCTCTGTCCTTTTCACATTTAAATAATTACAGTAACCCAAAAAGCTCCACAAGAACAGCTCTTCCCCCAGAGTGTGTTGGCCAAGGGACTCACGTGACGTGTAGAGGTCAAAGGTAAATTTTTCCACATTAAAAATTAAGATATGGAAGACTGTATTTTACAGCACCGCCTAGAAGAATGTCTTGATTTGCCAGCTATTCTAGAGTGGTCTTATTGTTTTTTACTATATGTTTATCTCTTCTTTTGGATATTGAAAAGTTTTTGGTCTGAACGTTTCATCCAACCAAAAGTGTCCCCATGAAAACTTGCAGGTTTTATCTCAGAGTTTGGGGGTTTTTTGCTGTTGTTGGATTTTGGTTTATCTTGGTATTTATTTATTCCCTCTTTTCTTTTTTTATAACAGAAAAGCTGAAAAAAGCCCTACATTAGTTAATGTTCTTAAAACCTATCGAATATGAGTAACTTCTGTAACCCTTTTTCTTCACTTTTCTAGGAGTTATGCAATGTCCAGTGTTTAGGGAGGAATTCTTATAGCCTTGAATAAATATTCAGGCATGAACTCTATCGTTCATAGAGTCTATATTTGCCCTAGAGAGCAAGCCTGGAAACATTTCATTATAATGCTGCACATGCAATTATGTGGTGGGAACATGATAACACAAAACTGGTATACAGCCAAAAAATCTTTCTGAGTCAAAAATGAAAAAATTATTAAGATATGAGATCCACACTGTTGAGTTAAACACTTTGCTTTCCTTCCCCCAATTAGGTCCCATCTTGCACAGTTCCCTCGCTTCCCGCTTAGTCTAAGTCATTTAAAGTCCTTGGTATCAGAGAGCAGAAACTCCATGATTTTACCCTGGTAGCTGACTACATTCCTCAAATTTAGACTACCAACTTTGTCAAGTCCACAGCATTTAAAAAATCTGAAGGTATTTGGTGAACAATATTAATAAATTCAGAAGTTCGCCCAATGAGAACCACCTGCTTCCCCCCTTTGCCTTTGCACTATGAAGTGGAAGAGTTCCAGAAAACTCAGGATGTAAAAGTGATGGACATTATACAACAAAATCCCCATATTATTACAAACACTGAACCTGTCTCATGTCAGTGAAGGTTTACTCCTGAAGAAGCATGTCCCCTAAAGAGTGGTTTGTAAGGACAACTTCATCTTAAAATCCAAGCACTTACATTCTCAAGCTCTGTCCTTTGCTAACTTGGGGCCTTACCCAAAGACCATTGAGCTCTAAGAAAGTTTCAGCTGATTGACTTCAAAGCTGAGGGCATTGGATCAGAAGATCCTGGCATGTCTGCAACAGCTCCTGAGAGGAAACTGAAAAAGTCTGTCCAATACCACCATATAAAACCAGAAAGAACAGAAGAGGACAAAAATGGGAGAAAGGTACTGCAGAGGTACATAGGTGCTCTTTAAATATCTGATAGCCTAAGAAACATGGGAGGCATAGATAACATATACTTTCAGAAAAGTTTACAGGGACAAGCACGATGCCATTCAGTTTTAATTTTGTCTCCCTGTCAGCTACAGACCCACATGCACCCTCAGAAATTGTTATCTTGGTTTACTAATTTTTTGAAGAAAGTGAGACTAACCGGGATTTCTATCTCCAATATCCACCCAAATGTGATACAGAGAGTGTGACAACTGTCCTAACCTTTTCATTCTCAGAGACTTTTTGAGTTTGCCCATCTGCCAGAAGCCTTCTTCTGGCAGTGGGGAGGCCACAGTGCTGCTCTCAGACTGCAGGAAGGCTCTACCTCTGGCCATTTAGACCAGAAAATTCTCTCTTCAGTTTTCTCTGAACACTATTTCCCTTAGAAAAATCCACAATCGTCTGAAACTTTACCAATACCCACTGACAAGCACTTCTGACCCTCAGTCTCTCTGCTGTCTCTGGGACAGCAAAGACAAAATGATCTGTGTTACATGCAAGACTAAGATTCAAGTTCAGGTTTTAATACATTCTTTGCTTTTTGGAGCCTCTTTCAGGCCCTTGGCATTACCAGCATGTATTTACTGTAGTGGGGTAAAAAGAGCAGAGAACACAGCACATGGGAGTGATTTAAATTGTGTCATTAGCACATGGCAGGGGGCAGGGCTTCACTTGGATAGTTCACACATACCACACAAATTCTTTAAACAAATAAAGAGCTGTGTGGGGAGGGAAAGAGGGAAGGGGAGGGGACCTATACAACCCCCAGATTTTCCATGCTCTCCCTCTCTGGTTTGGAGGGCTGGCTTTTTTCCCCCACAACGTGATACCCAGTCCATCAAAAACTCCGTTCACACGCTGCACACACTGAGGTGTCCCACTGCCCACATTTCAGGAAGGTTTTGGCAATGCACAAGAAGCTTTAGAACATGTACTGTGGACAGAGAAACATAATCTCATATATTTTTAATAGATGCAGTCACCATTTCAAACACAGTATATTAATCCTTTGTGCCTATGAATTCTTGACAGAAACAAGTACTGTAGTGAGCAAAGTCCCAGGTAGAGGAAGGAAGCACAAACACCACATTAGGCTGGAGAACACCTTTCCCTTTTAAAAAAATTTAATGATGCATCTTTGTGTAGTTGCACAATGAAATGTGGCTCAAAAGAAGTATCTGTCAAAGCTCAAGATGACACATCAGACCATTAATAAATCAGTGTCCTCACCTCTCTGCTGGTACATGGCACAAGGCAGGCTGCTGTGCTCTGATGCAAGCAGCACTCACCTTACCTGTGACCTTAATTTCAAGGACAACAATGAAACCAAAGGGAGAGGGACAGTACTGAAAGAGGGTAACATACATAAAGATGATTTATATTGTTTAATAAAACATGACATGATTCTTGATTCAATCGAATTTGTCAGTTTTTTTAATATGGTGCTAGTCTACAACATGTTTCATATGGATTAAAATTAGTAGTACTTTACATATGTTATTTAGTCACAGCTTTCTTATAGATAGGTAAATAGAATTCCCTTTCTTTTGCTTTAAGGAAACCTGAGGCAAAGTCATTCTGCATCAACTTTACTCATCAAAAGACACAAATATTTCTCTGTTGAGTTCCCCAACAGCCCCACAGTGTCCAAGATCCATTGATGTCATTGGTACTTTTGAAATATCAGATGTGTTATCTTGAAGTATTAAACTATTCTAAAAGCGAAAGGTGATGGCTTCATTTAGATCTGTGTCAGGAACAGGATTAAAACCTAGGGACCTGAGAAGGCCAGGTGTGCCTAGAGAAACACAGGGCAAAGCAGATCTGAAACAGTTTAGGTCTTTTGCTCAGCCCCTTTCTACTTTAAAACCTTCGCTGGGCAGGCAGCAACAGGCCTTGCATAAGAGCAGAAGATGACAACCCCACAAGGATTTTGGGCAGACTCAATGGAATATCTAGATATTTATATATCACCCAGATGCACAGCGTGTAAGAGAATTGATTTACTGTCCCAACAGCTCATAGAGGAGAAAGAGTTATTGCTCAGACAGGGAACTGGAGCAGAAAGAGGAGTGGCTTCCTTACAACCCCACAGGAAGCACACTATATTTAAGCAGACTGCAGCATCACATTCCATTGCCAGGTTAATTTTACAGGAAGATTAGCAGTTTAGCAGCTCCCACAAGTGTTTGCAGCAGCAGCAGCCTATACCTTGTTTCCAGAGTTCTGTCCCAGCTGAAAGGCAGATAAGCATAAAGGATCTGAAGGAATTTTCCAAAGATGCAGGCATGGTCAGCTGTCAAAGCCCACAGTGAAAAGGAAGTGTTTTCTGAAGTCTCATCAATACACATGGAGTTGGAGCACAAAAGCACTGGGGAGGGGGATTTAGAGTTTGGCAGATATGATGTAGAGAAGGAGAAATTAAGGTGACTTAATAGATCTAATGCCTGATGAATTTTTAGAACTAGAATTCAATCCACATTTCATTACAGAATTAACACTATGCTGAACAGATAGACAGATAACAAGTAGATTTTCCTTCAGTATTAAAAGAAGAGAGATTACAATCAGCTTTCCATCCTCATCACCATTCCTACCTCTGTATCTCCAGCCAATGTCAGTGAGAAGATTTGTCCATTTTTAGAAAATATCACCTGAAAAAGTCTGGAGGGAAAGGAGTTGAGAACACAAATAAAAGAAGAGAATGAAGAGCACAGTGGCGTATTTAAAGACTTACTTGTGATCCCCTAGTGCCACCTTTGGTTGAAGCTCACCAAGTACGAACAAGCTTACAGTGATTCCCAGGAGAGAATGAAGTTTCATTTGCTTTATGTCGTTTGCAGGAAGACAGTCCTCCTGGATTCCTTATTTTCTTTTCAGGAGAAAACCAAACACTGAATTTTCTGTTATAGTGACTGAACTGTATCTCCTATTCCCATGCTATTTCTGAAGCATCCCCAGAAGTGTTGGCTGGAAAAGGCTCACCTGATTTTTGTGACAGCATTTCCATGTAGCATGGGGAAAAGGTACATGCATGGAGCCTGCTTTGAGAGCTTCATACTGTAATGTCTGAAAAAGGAGAAGAAAGGACCAAAAAACCCTTCTGCTATTTCAGTGACCAGACATTCCCTATGGATTTTTCTGTGTTCTAGTCCATCCCTACAGCCTTTTAGTCCATTGGGAGGGATGAGTTAAAAGCAGAAGATTGGATATAAGGATTATAAGGTACACTGAGTGCCCTCACAGCTTGGACTGATCCTTGTTACATCAGTGTGAAGAGCAGTGATCCTCCAGCATGGCCAAGTGGAATGGTATATATGTGCCTGTTGTGTCCCTCTCCATCTCCTCTGTCCCAGTGCTGCTCTGGGATCCCCCACACAGTGAGGTGACAGAAATACAGTCACTGTCTCTGTTTTAGATGGGGGGGTTGGCTGCCGGTCCGTGCTGACTCACACGGGGCCAAACCCTCAGAGCACATAAAATGTTCCAGGAAAGTCACTGGAACAATTTTAGCAGAGTTTCAGCAATTCGCTATTGCCAAGAATTAGGCCCAGGAGCATAACAAAGACAGTGGTTTAAACCCATTAACAAGAGTGCACTTCTACCACCTTGTGCTGTGGTGGCGACTGACAGAAAGCCATTTCAAACACAAATGTAGGTGGTCTGCTCCATAATGCAGAAAACAGAGAGGGAAAGGAATTGAAAAGAAAAATTAAATAGGTTGATATAGATCTACCTATAGACGGGAAAAATATGGTACATAAAAACATGTGCAGATATGTGCGTATATATATTTATGCATACCTGCAAAAGTACCCATAGTATTTGTATAAATACAAATATATGTCTATACATGCAAACACGAGACACAGAGGAGACGTATAGTATTGTTTCAACAGGATATAAAGGGCTAAGTTATAAAGCAAGCCAAAAGCTTTAGAGTATACAAAAGTCACCCCTTGAAATACCAAGCAAAACAGTCATCAAGAAGCTCATGGACCTGCCAGCTGCTCTTTCAAAGCTTCAAGTTAACAATTGCTGAAAGAGGCCCTTCAGGCTTCCTTCGCTGCTGAGAATCAGACAAACCTCAGGTCTAGAGAGCTTCAGTAGTCAAAATGTTCTTCTGTAGTGGTAGTGTTGCACCGCTGAAACAAACGGATTTACTTCACTGCTAGTACAACTGGGTATTTAGGGAGAACTCGCTTTTGCAGGGTTATTATCCACACTGTGTTGCCAGAAACCAATTTGTGGTTTTTGCAAGAATAGTCATACTGCACCATGGGGTTTTCAGACAGGGTTAAAGAGTCAAGCAACAGCTCCTCATCTTTCTTCCTCGGATCCTCCTCTTAGCATTTTTAATCCCATAGTGAGGAAGAGGAAGTAGAACAAGAAAAAGAAGTATTTTTTACTACTAATGTATAGCAGAATATCATTTGCAGAATGTATTACCTGTAAATTAGCAAAAATGGGGATAGTACTATTCCAGGTGTGCCTTTTCACATCCTGACAGAAATACCTTTGCCACCATTTTAGCTCCTGGCAACTTCCCTTTCCATTCCCAGACTGTTGTCCTTTGCTTTCCCTTCTCTGGAGGTAGCAGTTACATTGTCACTGGTGCCTCACACAGCTCCCATCCACTCGCCTCCATCTGTTCTTATTCTTACACAGCACTTCTGCAAAATGTATCATAAAGAAGCTCCTGGCTATTGGTGCCCTAGTAATGATGTTCTCTTACGTGAGCACTTGAGAAAGAGGACAGGTTGACTCTAATCTACTCCATTCAGGTGCCATTTGAATTTTAATTATCCCCAGCAAAAAATTCTATTTTCAGGCCATCCTTCGTTATATTTGAACTTAAGATGACAAATTTCATATGAGGAGATTCACTCCTGGTGACTGTAGACAGCTAATAGAGACATCTAAGCTAGGATCCTAATCAGCAGAAAGATCAGAGTATTTATCTCTCTCCAGAGACTGTGAGCAGGGCTCAGTTAAGGGCCTGAAGCTGACTCAGATGCACCCAGGCTGTATTCTCTGCTTCTCATTTGCTCAGGAAGAATCTTGCTCAGAAAGAGTTGTCCCCTCAGAAGGAGTTCTTGGGGAACATGGAGCTCGAAAAGGACACTGCTGCTGTCAGTGGCACAACCGGGCATGTTAGATGGGATGTCACGTTTTCATGGTCAGTTGTATGGTCATCTTTGTCTCACCATCCTCAAGTTACCACAAATATGGTAACAGAGCAGGGAATACAGAGATGCACAAACTGTAGTGCCATTAAAGCTCAGGGCAATTCAGATACCATCTCATTTCCCTCTTGGCCACAGGCAGCCTACTCCAAGGTACCTTGCACTGACTGCAGCCCTGCAAAATGTGATCATATTCAGAGCTGAAATGCACTTTAGTAACTATTGTCTGCTTCATCTTAAGGAAGAATTTAGGAAATTTTGTTTCTTTTTAACCTTATTTTAAACGTCATGCTATTTCTGTTAATGATTCTAGCACTCTAGTCAATATTAAGTATCCAGTTGTCACTGCTAGATCCTGTATAGGAATTACAAGCAGAGGGGGAGGAAAGAATTAAACCAGTTCATAGTAATTGATATTTCTAGACAATAATCTTGGCATCTCTTTAAATCCATTTATAATTGTTTGCTACCTGTTCCTGAATATGAATAGGCTATTTCACCCATGAAGGGTGAGTGCTAAGTTCCTTCCGTGGCTGTGAAAGATCCATAACTCACAAAGGCTGCAAGGCCAGAGTAAGTGGCAAAGATTTGTCTTTTTTTTTTCCTCCAAGCAAGTCAAAGCATCATAACCACCCTTCATGTATGAGACGGTCTATTTGTTCTTCTTTGTTGTATTTCTTTTAAATTAAGCTTTTTAAGAAGGGACTGAACTCTGGCATCAGATAGTAAACAGAAGGCTGGTGACTGAATAATTAGTACTTTGGGGCTTGCTGGATAAGCCAAAAACAATTTAAAATATTTTAAAATATTGTGTTGCCAGCCTTATTTGGGCTTTTCTTTGGGGCTTATTTTCACCACAGTGAATAACAAAAGTAATACTGAGGGAAATGTTTTGTTTGATTAGACATTAAATATATTGTTTCATTTGGCACCATACTTATCATTTAATTTTTAAAAAACCTAAATTTTAATACAACATTTTATTTCAATGACTTGGTCTACATGGGAGATAATGAGAAATGAAGCAAATCTTTGAAAGCATAGCAATGTTAGTATCAAAGGACATCTAAACACTGGCACAATCATGGAAGGAAAAGTAAGCACAGGTGCAGAAGCAGAGAGGGACAATAATGCAGAAAGTCAGAAAAACAGAGCAGGTTTCATGCTTGAGTTTGAGGCTATTCCTCCTACCCTGACTCCTTGGGCAGCACCACAGTAACCCAGCACAAAGCAGCCACATCACCTTACAGGAACTTACATAGGGATGCTGGCAGGATATCCAGCCCCAGTCCAGGATAGAGCACTGTCCTGTCCCCACAGTCCACAGGGAATTCACAGCAGAAATACTCTCAAGATGATAGTGTGGACAACTCCCTGCACAATCCCAGTTCTCCGAAAAGATGAACTCGGAAAAGCTACCCCTGAAATAAAAATCAGAGGCAGAAATTACCAGACATTTTGACTTTGCATTCTACATAATAATCCATTTCTGACAGAAGTATTTTGAACATGGCAAACATCCAAGAGCTGCAAGACACTTAAACTTATTTTGCCACTTTAACAGTTTCTGTCCTCCTCACCAACATCTCTGTTACAGTCTTTCTCTCCCTGAATTACAGAGGCCCCAAATGCTGAAACCAAAAATTTAGTGCTGGGTTTAAAAATCAGTATTATGTCACTCTGCAGAGCTAGAAATGCAAGCCTTTCCCTCTAGTGATTAAATGTTGCCAGCTTCCTGATGGGTTTCAGTGTGTTTGTTTCCAACCGTGAAGGTCTCAGGACTTTAAAGAAATGACATGTTAACTATCCTTACAGGAAATGCATATTTCTCATACAAACAGGTTTTAAAACCTCAGTGAGTATATCCTGAAAGGATATACATGGATTTTACAGCACAACAAAGTGGTTACTGTTAATTGCACTATCAGTTGTACACATCAACTGAGTCACCTGCTCCCTTCATCTGGCAGAGATGGGTACTGGCACTGGAAAAAATCGTGGATGATTTCCTTGCAGTGCTTTACAGACACAAAGGTATTCCCATAAAATATTAAGGTATTTGTCAAATACTTTACTTTCCAAACAGTCTATTAGATGTAGCAATGGAATGTAAATTCTCTTGCCAGTAATAAGACTGAAAAGAGCATTGGCAAATCTGTAACCTGCATTTCCCCTTTATTATTTCATCTTCAGTTGTCGGTTCGTCATTAATAACTTTAAAAAACTTTTTACACTTTAGGTGAAATACTTTTGTCTACTTCTTGCTCATAAGTAGTTTTGGAATTTAATAATAGGAGTAGAAAAACATACAAGGTAAAATTTTCAATTATTATAAAACATACTAAAATAGAAAAATATTAGAAATAAATTTTTATTACTTTTTATCCTCAGTATACAGCAGAATGTTGGTAGCACAAGCAAACAGCTCTCAGCTCAGCACAGTTTTTCTATGTTCGACAGAACTAACAAAACTTAGTTTCTTATAGTAAAATAATTTTCTATAGTAAAGGGTTGTGTCCTTTACTGCTGACAAAGAAAATAGAAAATGGCTGAATTCTTTCTGCTCTCTTATCCCTGGGCAACAATTTGTGTTTCTTTCCTCTACCTAGCTACTGGTTTCCAAGTTCTAAACCACTACTACAGCTAAGTGGAATTCAAACATGCATTACTACAAATAAAATAAAAATGTTTTCTATAAATCTCTCTCATCTGCATTCACCTTCAAAGGACTTGGAGCTGGACTGGTTTTACCCTCAGTTCCCAGAAGTAATTGGGATCCGTAAGTGCCCTTCGATTCCCATAATGCATTTATATTAAAATTATACTAAATCTCAGGTTGCTCTGTGGCAATGTATTAGAGCTGATATAACAACCATCAGCCCAGGAAATAAGCACAATCTATCCATTTCTGTTGCTCACTGCTGCATCCAGCAAAAACGAGAAAATATAAACATGAAAGTAAGATATAGAAACATTTCAAAATTCTTTAATTTAAGCAACTTTTATGCTTCTACCTACTATTATAATTAAATATTTGTCTCATCTAGATATTAAGGCTGAATTTTTCTTTATTTCTTAACCAACTCGGATTGTTAGGCTGAGCTAATTTTCTATTCATAATTACCAAAGCAAAAAAAAAAATCCAAATAACTCAAACATACCTTGCAAGATATTTCGGAAGTTTTCCCAAGTAGCCAAGGATTTCCTCTAGATAAATCTTCAGCCCTTTCAAAGAGGAGAACAAGTGTAGGATTTGTGTGTATGTACCACATATAGAATGTGAATTTCTGAGTGTCTGTGCCAATACTATTTCAAAAGCCTGCTGAGATCTCCTGGAAAAAAAATTGCATCGTAATTTCTGTATTTATTTCCTTTCTTTATTTCAACATGAATTATAAATAACAATTAAGAATTACAGAACTCTTTTTTTTATGAAACACTCAGTCTCTAGTAAAAACTAGAGCTGCTCTAGTTGTTCACTGTCAAAGCTCCTTATTTGTGTTATCTCAGCAAACTGTAGTGGAAATGATCACAAGAAAAGGTAATTATTTTTGCTTCCTTAAAATTATAAACAGGAACGTGTTATTTCCTATGAAATAAAAATCTTGTAAGCATTTTTGTTAGTAACAAACCTCCAAAGATGTAAGCATGGGTGTGAACAAGGTGTTAGACATTTACATTCTTCCCTCCAGAATGGATTTCTGAGTAGAATATTTTTCAAATTTATACCAGATATCAGTGATATCAGGCTTAGGCCCTGGAGCTGTAGGCTACCCTGCCTTTTACAGAATGAAAATTATTGTTATCTGTATGTACTAGGAAGAATTAAGAGTCTCAATTCACTTCAGGCACTGCTTGCCAGACTTCCTGGACCCAGAGTGCAATATTTTTTAGGTGACACATTTTAAGCTTGTGGGTTTGAAGAAACACATACCTCAGGCAAACAGGCACATAAAATAGAGCACGTCTTCCCATCTCATTAGAGGACTGTATTTCTGAATCGAAGCACATCTTCCTTCTGTCGTGCCTTTTCTTAGGATAAATATCCACACTCTAGTCATAATGAGACAAACAATTCCTAAATGTGATTCTCTTCAAATCAAAGAAGGTCCACATCGAAGTTCCAGCTACAAGCAGCACTTTTTTATGGGAATGTTTGATTCTTCAAGAACCACCTGGCATACGAATGTGATGGACAGATCACAGGAGGATGTTTTTTGTTAGTATATGAACACTGATTAGGAGTTAACTATGTCTATTTTTCTTCCAAGCATTTCCATCTAAGTTTTACTGAAAGAAGCAAATAAAGATGAAAATTTCTTCTGCAATCTTGTCAGGACTTGGTACTTCTATTTTTCTCCTTACCATTTATGAACAAAATTACATTTGGGAAAAATAATGAATTAATTTTACACTCAACATCCAAGTTCTCCAGACTGAATTCTCTCAGGCACCCTCACACCACCACATTGACTGACACTATGTCCAGCGGCACAGAGCAGCCAGTTGGTGTCTTTAATTAGGCACTCAATATCCCTAGATCTGCTTGTGTCAGGATTAGAGGGCTGAGGTTGGACATTCAGCCCATCATGTCACACGCACAGAGCTTGATTTGTGTGCCACGCTGCTCAGCTTTCACTGAGCTGTACCTTCATACAGCCCAGCTGGATAAACCAATTCCATTTCAAGCAAATCCATTCTCACTGGCTTGTGCACAGCAATGAGAGTCTCAGTTAATATAAGATGTTTTTCTTATTTCCTAAGAATGTACATTTCTAATTATCTCAGATCATGTTTTCTGCGCTACTTTACGAAAAGGTCCTCATCTGAATTGTATCTGTCCCTCACGCATGGCATTGCTTTACTTTTGATTTATATTCACATGATTACTGTTATGATTTTATATACACATATATGAAGCATAAATGTTTTACCAGCATAAACAGCACAATTACATGCTATATTTATTACACAAAACACTTCATAATTGATTGCTAAATGCTACATAGCTAAATTTTCCTTTCCCTGAAAAGAATCATGACGTTCAAATATAGATTTAAAAATAGAGTGCTGCCAATGGTTTTAAATAAATACTGTGCAGCACAAAATACTCATTGTTGGCATCAGCTGCAGTTTACTTTTGTTTAAGGCTGTTTAAGCTTGTTTTTAAAGATATAATCATTTTTAAAGGAATTAACCAATTTCCCAAAGGTTATTCTCATGCCAGCCATGACAATGTTAAGCTTTAAACATTTTAAAAGGATTTTACAAGAAAGTTTTATCATTGAAAAGTAATTTTTGTCTGTTACTGTGATAATCTGGATATCAGACACGTGCACAGACACATCTTCTCACAATGTTCATATATTAAATTTCAATAATCATCCCCTAAATTCTGTACTGTTTTCAGAACAGGCAATTGTAAAAACATAAAAGTTAATTCAATTCCAAATTGTAGTTTTGCTATCACAACACAAGGCATTTTTAGACACAAACACAGAAAGGGTATTTTTGCCTTAATTATTATTAGCATACAGTAAGATATCACCTGCTGCTATAAGTGCTGAAGAACCTGTCATAGCGTGTACAATTGCTAAGGTATACGCAATAAGGGAATGTACATTTGATTCAAGCACTTGCTTTCTAAATTTTTTACTGCATATTCTGTAAATCCCATATTATTGCCTATTAAGAAATGCTGTAGCATTGCCAGAGGTTGTAGCTGTAATGAAGAATTGTTTATGTAGTGCAGAAAATTAATGTAAAGGTTTTCTAAGAGAATCCTCACCACTGGACTTGTTTAGCTTGTTGGAATGATTCTAAATGATATTGAAAAAAATGAAAAGAAGGTGTTTGTTTAATTTTTTTTTGTTTTTCATTAAAAAAGGGGAAGGGATGAGAGTTACATTGATTACTTGAGATATTTGGTGTATGAAATTTATTTTCTGAACTGCTGTGCACTTTTTAAAGTTAATTGTGCCATAAATCAAAACTGTATAATACGTTTAAAATGTCGAAACATGCTCCGAGTGCAGACTCTAAAGGAAGTTTCTCAAAATCTATATGCTGAGCCAGATCTATGAATTGATGCCATTACTCTAAAGATTAGAGTTTAGTTAAAGGTATGCTTTTTAGTTTGTCTACTAGACCTTGTCAGACAAACTAAATAATATGTGTATTGTACAGATCCCAATTAATGCTTCCCAGATAGAAACTAGGATTAGTTTTAAATTGGCTGTGCAGATTTTGCATCATCATTTGAGTCCTCTTGCTGAAGGTTTTTGTACAGATGCTTCACTAGAATACATCCATCTATTACTCTGTGGAAAATGTGGAGAAGTGTAGGGAGAGAAAGCAGCAAACACGCAATAATGTGGAATCAGCATGCCTGGCATCTGAGACAGCTAAACACCCAAAGCTCACTTATGGAATTAGTCTGGTCATGCAGCAAGGGAATTTCTAGTGGGATATCGCAACCATTCTGATCTATTTTAAGTTTCCCTCTTGAGAAGCAGAGAACCAGTCATTAATATTCTTTTCTTTCAAAGACAAAACTCTGTCCTTGTTTCCTAAATGTTCCCCTTTGAAAAAAGAGGGAATATCCTGTCTGAGAGACCCATACCAATCAATGTCCTAATTAGTTAGGATTCTTTCATTGAAAATGATTTTTCATTTTAGAAATGTCATTTCTTTAAAAATCAAAGCTTCTTTGCAGAAATGCATTGCTTTCAAATAATTAAGGTCTGGCACGAATTAACTCAGGGCCTGTGATTAGCTGAAGGCCTAATAACTAAGGCACTTCCTGAAGATGTGGAAGATCCCGGCTCAAACGCAGCCTGCCTGATTCAGACCAGGAATTCAAACCCCACTGTCGCTCACGTCCCCAGCAAATACTTCACATTTTGCTCTGGAAAGTCAGCCCTTCCTTTATCAAAGGGCATCTCTTTATACAGATAGAACAATGCCAAAAGCAAATGCTTTGGGAGATTCATCCCCAGCCTGTTGTAGGCAACAGCAATGTATTGACTGGGGCATCCATGCAGCATATGGATATAGAAGGCTGAGACAGCATCCAGCTGCCTAAATAGGGGACTCCAGTGCCATTTCAAACACCTCAGTATGAGCCATCTCTTCTGCAGGTGTAACAGAGAGAACTGCAGGCCTGTAAGATGACCTCTGCCCAGATGAGAGGGTTTAAGGCATCTCCAGTGGCTGTGCTTAGTCAGGTAAATCCCTCTCACGTGACTGGGCGAGCCAAAAGCTTGAATGTGCATTGCCAAAGTCCTCTGTGAGTAACATGAGTGTGCTGAATACCAGCTGCTCTGAATGAGCCTTCTCTTAAAATTTCAGTAGTCTCAGTTAAATTGTAGATAGAAGTTTTGGGGTTTTGTTAACACTGAAAATTTTCTGCGATACAAAAGCTATTGGTCTGTAAAGTCAAGTAAGTCTGAGATAGGTGCTCAGTGTGGTTTCCCAGTACGGCTTTGTATGGACAAGAAGGGAAGTTAATATCAACATTCTGTTTCAGAATAAGCTACTAAATAATGTCAAAGTAGTTCTAAGGGAGAAATCAATCCTATGCACTGTGGGTCTGTAAGTTTTCCAGTCTACCCAAAACCAAAATACATCTGGTTTACCAAGTTAGGCTGCATGTGTGCACTAATAATAGCTGTGTTTCATTGTCTGACTGGCATCTACACTGTTTTCTCCAGGAGAAAATTACCTAAAACAGCGTGTCCTTGAGGACAAAACTGCTGTGAGCTCGCTATGGGAATCCTATGGTACAGTTTACTGCCATTTGTGTCATTCTATTTAATTTGCTATTTCTTCCTTATGCCATGTGGGTAATAATCACAGCAAATTGATTCCCATGAGCTCCTTGGACAATTAAAGCTATTTGGTTATTGCCACCTGCCTGCTGTTTCCATTAATGCAGTTTTCAAGACTTTTTTTTCCTTCCTGCTTCTCACCCCAGTAAATTCTTTACCCAGTCTTGACACATGGCTGTGCTGCAATTAGAGTCAAAAGGCTGTGGAGGGCATCTGTCCCTGAATGTGATCAGCCACACTTCCAAATATTGCTTTGTCATATGCAAATTTAGTTTTTAGAATTTATGAAACTTACCTTTTTTTTAATACACAGTCTAAGAGAAATATATATCTGCTGACATACTATTTTAATCAGATTCTGGGTAGCTTGGCTATTGTTCCTGTAGCCATTTTATTCTCATCATATCTGTGATATTTACTAAATGACCTGTTATGTTCTGACTTCTCTGTTAAATACATGTATGAGAGAGGAAAATATGTGCTGGATTTATCTTTGTGTGTGTGTGCTTTTCCTGTTTGCCATGTCTTTAACCATTTCTTTCTTGGAATGTTTTGGCTTTGCTCTTTTATTTCTCTAGTTCACTATCAGACTTTTCAGATCTGCATTCTCAAATAAGCGTGTTGTGATCTCTCTTTCTTTCCAAGATCAAACTGGCCACTGACTTTTGTGGAGAAGAAAGGTAAAAAGCAGAATAAGGTCATGGATCATAGAAGTAAAGATGAAAAAGGGGAAGAATGAAATGAAAGGTCTCAGTCCCAGTTCTGTAAAGGAAAATTGAAGTTGTGCTTTACACAGCAGCTAGAACAAGAGGGAATCTGAAACTGATTTCGGCTTTTAAAAATGCAGTCAAATGGAACTAGATTTCCTCATTAACCTCCTTTAACTGCTATAGTCAGATCACAGAATCACAGCATATTATGAGTTAGAAGGTACACACAAGGACCACCAAGTCCAACTCTTAAGTGAATGGCCTGATGCATTTGTTATTCATAGCCTGGGTTCTCCACACGAAATCACCAAGATTGAGAGGTTGCAGTGGGATAAACACTTTGCAAGAATCATCCTTACATCATTCTGATGATCACAAATAGCTGATCAACTTACAGACAAGTCCTTATGGACTCACTAACTTGTCACTGCACAAATACAGCCCTATGGTGTTCCCCATATTGCAGGTGGCAATGAGAAAAGACAAAACTTGAAAAATAGCCTTGATTTTACCCATTGCTATTACTCTTTTTTCAGTCAAGGTAAGTTTGTACACAAAGGTATTTAGACCCACAGCCTAAGCACAAATGTGGATCCAAAAAAGCAACATACAAACTGAATGGGCATGTAGGACATAAACTGGATCAGCAACAGAGAGAACAGACATCAAGCCAATTCTGGCTTTGTTCCCCAACGAACATGGCAGAAAAATGGTGAGTAAAAGAAGAGGCAGAAGTCATCAAAAAAACCCCTAATTTAGGAACCTAATTTAGGAATTTTAAAAAAAATTTCCTTAGATTATCTAATGTTCCACTAGATCTTAAACACCAGGGTAGAATTTCCAGTCTTTGCAGATCATTTAAAAGCTTAAGGGATTATCAAACCAGTCGTTTAAAATGACATTTTCACTGTACAAATATTTGTCTATTAAATAGGCTGTATGGCACAGGACCTGATCAGTCTTGGCAGTGTTACAGGTTCTTCATACACTGCAAACCCCACTGTTTCCTCATAAAGCTGTCAAGTCTCGGTGTAATGAAACATATATAAATTCAATGATGTTAGCCATGTCTTGGCAAGTTAATTCATTTTGTTTTTATCCTGTTGAGTTTCTCTTATTAGGACTTTTATCGATTTATCATTTTAGGAACACCACAGCAGATCTCTTGCTGGCACTGGAATACAAAATTGAAGAATAAGTTTAATTTTCAAACAGCAAAAATATTTAGATATATAAAAAATACCTCTTGATTGACCATTATTATATTAACTAGCAGGCAATGAAAAATCAGGGAGCTTTAGTAAGTACTGTCTCCAAACTGACCCTTAACCTCTACTTGAGACTTCCTACTGTCCCACAAATTGTTCCATGCCCTATGCGTTTGTAATTAGAGCCTAGGGATTTCACTTCACATTCCCTTCCCAGACACAGGGCCTGAATGATCCCGAAGATAAGAACAGTTTTCACTGAATGGTTTCCATTGGAAAAGGCCTCTAAGATCACCGAGTCCAACAATTCCCCCAGCATTGCCAAGTCCACCACTAAACCACGTCCCCAAGTGCCACATCCACACAGCTTTTAAACATGTCCAGGAATGGCAACTCAACCACAGCCCTGGGCAGGCTGTTCCAGTGCCTGACAACCCTTCCTGTGAAGAAGTTTTCCCCAATATCCAATCTGAACCTCCCCTGGCACAACTTGAGTCCTGTCACTTGGGAGAAGAGACCACCCCTCACTCCTCTATACCTGCTCGTATTTGCAGGAAACAGTGGAAACATGAATTGAAGTAACCAAGTTGGTTCATTTGAAAAACATAAATACACAATGTTTTCAAGTGTACAATGAAAACCTGAAAATTTGCCCACTGAATTTATGATAAATGCATTGAATTTCCTTGAAGATTCTGAACAGACATTTAAACATTTGAGGTAAACAATCAGTCTATTCCCAGAAGAATTTGTAAGAGAAGTGAAAAGCTAAAAATAACCCAATGCATTAATTCTGTCAAGTTATTTACATGGTCCCATTTACGATTCTAGTTCAGTTTCATTATCTCCATAGAGAGTTTTGAACTGAAGGGACAAATTTTGTCCAAAAAGAAGTTTGCATGTAATCACACTGTGGCTTTTTTTCTTTTTCATCTCTGGTGGCCCATGTGAACAAATGACAACTATTCCACACAGAACAAAAAAGAAGACAAAGAAGTGAAGACAAAATGGAACAGCCTGTGTGCTCCAGTGCTGTAGGTATCAGGGAAGAGGGCTAGAACCAGCAGTGAGATTCAGAGAGAAAGCTGATAGAAATGATCTTATTTTTCTGCCAGAAGCATGACTGAGTGAAAAAAAAGAAAGAAAAAAAAAAAATCAGAGCTAGCAATAAACCTTCCCTCATTTTCCATTACCCTTCAGGAGATTTCTTTGATGGGAATTAGACAGCCCCCTGCAGGAAGCTCTTTAGTTCTTGTTAAGTCTTTGCACAGCATGTTTGTTGGAAAGGAATGCTTGTGTTTGATGCTGTTCATCACTGTTGCTGCTCATTTTCTGAGGTTAGGAAACATCAGTCTGTTTGCACCCCTTTTGAGGGCTGCCAACGTGAAGATCTCACATGAGTTCCAAGCTTCTGGCTGCTGTGTTACAGCACATCCCCTTAGGCAAGCCTTCATGCCAGGCTGAACAAGTTTCACATATCAAATGCATGTTTAAGGATCTTCAGTAGGTGAAACTGCTCTTCCTCAAAGTGATAGCATGTGCTTATGCTAACATTGGTCTAATTGCATTTCTAGATTGTGTTTGAAAATAATCAATGAAATCTTTGCCCCTTTTGGACCTGCTGTTATGACAACTATTACAATATCTGCACCTAGAGGGGAATTCTTGCCCTCCAGTAGAGGCAGAATAGGCTTGTGGATTGTTGTTTGTTTGGGTTTTTTATTATTTCCAGTGTCTACAAAGCATATGTGTGGGGGTACTCCTGTTACACAGAATAATAATTTGCTACTATAATACAGTGCTTCACTAAAAATTGAGATGCACTTCACATTTTCTTCTCCTCTTTTATTTAACGGTGCATCAAGGTTTTGTTCCCCTAAAATTTGCTGAGGTATAAGCACAAAGCAAGAATCCACATTGCAATTCCCCTGCCTTTTTCAGTAAATCACACTTTCTCCTGCTGGAGCCATAACTGTGTTTACCTTTCAGTTCTACCCTCCAACTTTTCCTGTGCGGCGTCAACCGAGTTTTGTTCCCTGACCTCTTCTCCATTTGCTCTTTGGTTATAAGTGTGTTCAAACAAAATGTGTCTCTCTAAGACTGCCAATATAAAACCAGCCTTTGCCTCTGCTACTTTTATTTCTTTTCACACTTCTGAAAATCACAGAGAGCTGATAAAGTCTGAATCACTTGTATCACTTACCAGAGGTTAAAAAAAAAAAAGCACACTTAATAAGGCTCCACCAACTCCTTTGGTTTCCTATTCTCTCCCTTTACTCAAGCTATCTTTGTATTAAGTGAAAAACTGCTCTAAAGCTGTCCTTTATGTCTACCAGATCCTATTATGTCTCTGCACTAGGGCAAAACTTCAGTGATTCTGGATCTCTTCCCTTCCTGTCAGGGTCTGCTCTACTGTTGTTACCAAATTTGGTAGCTCATCATTGTACACAAAGGTACAGGAGTGATTTCCAGCTGGGAAAGGCTTAGCATACCTCCTCCTGGCATAGGCAGAGGAAGGCTTTTCTTTAGCACACCTTTATGAAGGCCTTGCCTGCAAGGCCCCAGAATCCTGGCTGCACACGGAGTTAATTAGGTCGGTGACATCTGTACCATGTCCAGCCAGCATCCTGCCAGAAACATGTGAGCAAAATCCACTGAATATCACCAGCACCTTCAGCTCCCATGCCAAGGTAAGTCTGGCTCTCCTCATGGCTAGTGGCAGATTTTCCTATCCTTTGACCTTTCCTGTGGATGAATTCATACAGCATACCCTGTTAACAGATAAGCTTTCATCTCTCTGCTCATCGCTGCTCACAGGCACAGCAATTTCTCTTTTAGCAGCTGTGAATTCAGCACCTCTTTGATCCACAGTCATCTTTAGCACCTAAATGTTAAGTGGCATTAAGGTTTTGAGTTAAAAACATCAGTCTTTGGTGGTTTTGTGATCACCTTGTCTCAGGTATCTGATATTTTTCTGCAGAGGATTTTTAGTTTTTAGCTCTTCCTACTTGTTCTGATCAACTGGAAAAAAACAAACCAGGACATGACTTATTATGTAGGTGCAGGTTACTGTGATTCACCAGATCTATTTATCTGATCACTTCTTTCTGTGTATGCCTGGGAAATAAAAGCATTTGTAATAGATAGGTACTACCACAATTATTTACATTAACACAAATAAAATGCTATACACAACACCACAGACCCCCCATGGACACACACTGATTTCACACACATTTTCCACACATTTCTATTGGCTCTGCTTGAGACCACATATTAAAACCCACCAATCTTCCCAGCAGACTGATGAAAGCCTCAGTAAAAACAGCTGCATTTCACATGTGGTTTAAGTTAATGTCTCATCCTGAATGTTTAACTCTAGCTGGCAATGCTACTTTTTAATATTCACAGTCCTCTTTATCTTCACATTAGAAGCAAGGCATTCAGCCTTGAAATGCACAGAAGAATACAATGAGGCTGGTAGCACCTCATTTCTAGAGTGTCCAAAATCACTTTTTTTATTGCAAGGAACATGAAGAGAAATTCATGTTTGATAACCTATGAGCACATAAACCAGTTGCATAGCACCGTTAAACAGCGTAAACAAACACTGGTCTGTCCACACAGTAATTTTTCCTTTCAATAAAATTGAAGCATTACTAAAAGTAAGAAACATTGCATGTTTTTTTCAACATGAGTCTAGTATTAAAAAGAAAAAAAAAAAAAAAAAAAGATTTAAAATGCATCTCTCCTCCTGGTTGGACCAGAAGAAAAAAAGTTACAAAACTATTTACTAGAAGGTGGAACATGCCTTAAAAACAATAGACATACATAAGTTAGAAAGTCCCTTGGGTGGGTAACATGAATTTAGAAGACACTTCTTTTTTTCCACTTGAGCCTGGGATAAGGTTCAAGATCGGTAATGATCTTACACAAGCAAGCCCACAGTCAGTCACATGTCCTTCCTGCATGAGTGACAGTCCCAGATAGAGACATCAATGCCACCTTTCTTTTTTGTCTGGAAATACACACTTCAGGACAGGGAAGCCTTCTCTGCAGGTGACTTCACCACAAGTTGTGCCACAATCCCATAGATTGAAAGGTAACATCTTAGTGACGACACAGGTTCATGTACATGGTAATACATGACACACGTTGGTTTGGCCTGCACTTCGAGTAAATCAATGAGATCAGAGGAAAAATATCACCTTCTTGAACATGCTATTTGTTAAGGCTATATGACACTGTTGCATAGGCTCTCAGGACAATCCATCCTTCACCAAAAACAATGGCAAGAGTCCCTGTATCAGGATTACTGACTCCAGTTTCTTCAGCTCTAAGACAATAATAACTTCAGCCCCTTAGCAGAAAGCCCTCCTACTCTCTATTTAGAAGCAGGAATAGGAACCATCAAATTCCTTTCATGATTCCAGCTATTTTCTCTTCAATCTGAAATGACAGGCCTTATCATCTGAAAGGTTCACTTTGCAGGGAGCAGTACATGTCCATTACACCTAATGCATAAGAGCCTTTCATTCAAGATGCTGCAAAATGCTTTTTCCTAATATTGCCAAGAACAACAGTAAACCATAAATGTCTAGACTGTATGCAGATGAGAGGAGTGTAGAATAAGAGGATAAGAAAGAACTTTTCGAAGTTACAAAGCCAGCAGAAGGTAGTGACACCAGCTCACAACACTGATGTCAAAGACATTCCACAGAGCAGGGCCTGTTAACAAAAATGTGTTTAATTGCATATTTCTCTACAGTAGTTATGACATTGGCACCCCTTATTTCTGGAGGTTTTCTAGCCTAGTGTTTGTAGATAGTCAACCATCCTACAGGAGTGGCTCACAATTCCGAAGTAAGACAAAAGCAGCTCCAAAATAAACGTTGTACAAGCTGATAGCAGCAAGCAGATGGTGAGAGCACAGAGGAAGCCTCATTTTGAAACTTTTCTACTATAGCCACACTGGGTGATGCCCACCCCCTGAGGTTTGGTTCTCTAGCCTTTCTCATGAACTGGTGTGAGCCATACCAGCAAAACCCCATTTGCTGGGGCATGCAGTGCACCCACTGGCGAAGTCTGGCACTGCAGGGATTCAGAGAGTCTCTCACAGTGCATCCTGAGCCACTCACGAGGGCAAAAGCCACTCCAAGAAGGAGAATTCCTCACTCATTTTCACTCATGCCCTTCTCATACCACAGGCAGCAGTGGCCACTTGTTGCAATGGGGATACTGCAACATGTGAATCAATCAATGAGGCCCGTGGAAAAGAAATATAAGGACTGATTCTTGATAGATGTTTCAGAGATGTTTATTTCTCCACCCACATGGCCGGGATCTGCCGAGGAACTGCTCAATCACAGGACCCGAGGGTCCTTGCCCACACAAGGAAACACAAAACAACCAATGGGGAACGAGGCTGACCAGGGGCAGGGAAAGCCCGTGTCTCCCCCCCAGGGCCCCTCTGCCAGGGCTACATGGCGGGGGGGGGGGGAAGGGAAGCCAACAGCCACTCACGTTCCAATGGCTGTCCATCTGCATAAGTCTCCAGGCATGAATGCAGGAAAGGGCAGGAGAACTGGACAGTGTTTTCCCAGGACACTTGTACTAGCTTGAAAACAAACCAGTGGGAGGCACCAAGTCAGAATAACAATTTAATGGAAATTAAAGAAAAGGAAAAAAAAAAAAAGTAAAAGAAAACACTGTCAAACTGACAGAGTCAAGGTACAACCTGACACCCTGTTAGGCAGGGTGGTGGTAGCAGTCTGGTAGAATGGTGGCTGCAGTCCTCTGAAGCAGTGATCCTGTAGTAAATCAGTCTGCTCTTCCTCAGGAAGTCCAGTGGTGGCTGTGTAGCTCCTGTCCTCTGGAAATCCAGTGGGAAGGGTGTTGTCTCTGGTGTTTAGAGTCCCAGCTTATATCCACGATGGGATGCTTGGTTCCTCCCTCTGGGTGGAGCATCTCACAATGGGGTAATGAGTCATGAGGCAAAGTGTTGATTAGGCTCATTAACAGAAGATAGTCCAGAGGGAGTTATCTCTGAGTCAGGTGGCAGGACAATGATGGGCAATTAACAGAAAGATAGTCTGGGGGGAGGAGGCAAGGAAACACTGCCCCACCTGGTTTCAACGGCTCATGAGGATGGTGATAGAATACACTGCAACCCAGGACAACACTCCATAAACTCCTGAAGTTACAGCTTGACAATTTCTTGGTTAAGTGCCAACTGCCTTTGATAGCCTCAAAGGTTTTTTATTCCATTAATTTGCCTAATTGTTTTTGAATGTGCTGTAATTAATAAAGTGAATGGACAGCAGGATTGGCAAAAGGTCACTGCTGACGAACTGCTCAAATCCTTGATGGGCAAAGAGAAAGAATTTAAGATCATTTTTTTCTCTGTCCCTACTCCCCATGTGGAAGAATGGATTAGGTCAGGCTCACTGCATCTTCTCCTTCTCTCTTCCTGTGAAGGTACATAATAACTAAAGGCAGTCAACCTTAAAGCCCAGGAAAAGGCCGTCTTTGATTCTCAGCTGATGCATACTTATGCATACTAAAACCAACTCTTGTGCACAGTGGAATTATACAAGGATTGAACCATCCGCATCCTGAGGTCAGAGTTGCCAGCCAGTACCATCAAACCATGAAACCCAATTCCCTGGAAACTAAAAATGGGACAGATCACCCCCTAAACTGTCAAAATGTACTTTAGTGCAGTTTCAACAGCAAAAAACAAAAAAAGTGGCAAAGAACAAAGGGGAAAAAGAAAGAAGTGATGTGACTAAGTGCTCCCAATGGACCTTTGCAAGCAAAAGAAGAAAGACAAAAAGAGCAAGGGGTCACCAAAGTGCATGTGATTAACATAATCAGTGTAAGAGTGGTGTCAGCAAATTAAAAATAGAGTTCATAACCCCCAGAAAGTGTGCTTAGGGCAATACCAAAAAGAGCCACAAGGTATGCGATGTGAGACTTTGGAATGAAGCCAAGGCAACAGGACTTTTAGTAACTGAAGAATGTGTGCAAACAATATATAGACAAATCCTTCAGCTGGGCTTCAGTCACTAGTAGTCAAACTAAGCATGTGGCAGATATTTGTGGCATGAAAAGATAGATTCTAAAGACAGTCAAAGTCCCTCCCTGTCCCATAACCTTTCCTGAGCACTTCCAGCAACAACAGAACTCACCCATGGACATGAGTGTTCCAGGGAACTCTTGAAGGACAGGGACTAAATTCCCACTTCAGTGGGAGCAGGGCTGGATTCTCTCAATCCTTCAGGCATTCAGTGAAGCAAAGCTTTGGGATGAAGAGCAATTCCAGGCTCAGAAATAAGGCAAATTAGCATACAGGAGCAAACAGATATATCATATGAAGTCATGTTTACCATGAAAAACATTTGGAATCAAGCAGGATTGTCCACTGAGTTATTTTCCTTACTTACCCGTTTCTACCTAGCTACCACTGAGCTATCTGACGAATACTCTAGTGTATTCTGGGTTTTTTCAAAGTCTTCATAGCATTTACTTTGTAAGCTAGAGTTACTTTAATATTTTAAGGTTTTATTATCCTCTATTATAACCATTAATTACATTATACTGCAAATCATGTTTCCATTCTTTTAAAAGAATCCTTGAAAATTACCAGAAACAAATTCTTCAGAAAAACTTAACTGCCGCAGAAATCAGTTGCAAAGACAAATTCAAGGGATGGTATGTGAAACACCCCTATCTCTGGTGCCATTCTCCCTCATCCTTCCTTGGGCAGCAAATCAAAAATCTTTGTGCAAGAGGAAAACAAGTCATCTGATACCATAAAAGAAACAATAAAGATCGAGGGTCACTGAGAAAGGACAATTTCAGGCAACTTCATATTTTCCAAAAGCTGGCAATAGGAAATTTTTTGTATCCAACAGGGAAGAAGTATTGGAGCATTTTGATTTGGCTTCCTTGAGTTTCAGCTGTGGGACTGACTCCACCTGCACACCCTCCATGTGTTGGTCCAGGAGCCCCACTGAGCTCAGGGCTGGGCCCCAGTTCCTGCCTGCTCTTGCGTTCATGAACGTCTCCATTAAATTTGGATCTATCACGCGCCAGGCCCTGACAGGGCAAATATGGATCAAGCTGAGAAGCCTGACTCACTGTCTGTTCCCTGGAACGTGCGAGCCCAACAGTAGGATGGCTGCGAAGGGATGTAAAATCACCCCTGAAGACTGTTGGTTTGATTTGCCATATTAAAAATAAATTAAATTAACAGCTCAATAAACTCAGTTGTAAGCTGCAGTTGTTAAACCATTCTTGCCATAGGGGCAGCAGCCTCATGGAAATCCAGCCAAGCAGTGCTTCAACTCTCTTCACTGAATCCATGGCACCCAGGAAACATGGGAGGTATTGCCTCCCCTTCCCTCTGTCCACTTTACTCCATAAGAAGGGCAGAGAAAACTGTCCGCATTCTTTCCAAGTCTGTCAACACCCTAAAATTTCATCTCTGCATTTTCATCTGTTTCTTATTCAAAATATATTTTTATAATATTGGAGGAATGCTACTTATAATTTCTATTGTTTTTACCTGAAAGTTGGCTTTTCCCTTCAGTCACAGAGAAAGGCTTCTAAAAGAAACTACCCAAAAGCTTTCTATTCCATCTTGTAATACATCCCTAACCTGTTAACAAACCATGAAAATCAAAACCCAAACATACAGCCTTAAAACACCACATTTTGGATTTTTGAATTTCCCAGTATGGGGAAATAAGCCAGCCCTTGTTCCTATCTCAGAGGCAAAGTACAGGAGACAAAGATTTAAAAGAGAGCCTGATTCCTGTAGTCTCCTGACTTTCGAACTAAAGAGAACAGGTCCTGTGCTGCCAGGTACCCCATGTCAAGAGGGGAGCCCTGCCTGGCACAGCTCCCTGCCTTCTTTCCTGCTCCCAGCTGGGGATGAGCTCCTTCTCCCATCTCCCTGCACAGCAAAGACAACAAACAACTCCCTCCCACTTTGCATATTCCAATCTAGCATTTCAAACAGAGCCCTTTGCTTTTTATCCTAAAGTGGTACTTGTTAAAGGAGCTGTGACCACTCAGGCTATTTCCTCTGAGGATGATAACACTGCTGCAGAAGCTTCATTATTATGCTAATGGAGCACAGGCTGAGCAGCTTTCATAACTGCCACATTAAATCATCTACCAAGGGGAGGCCTCGAGAGCCATTTACATTGCACTGGATGCATATTAATGAAGCCAGGAGCAGCAGAATTGTTTTTGAAGAAAATAGTCAGGTAAGATAAAAAAAAAAAAAAAAGACATCATATTGAAAGTTGGAAAAACTAGAGATGGTTAAACTTCACAAAGGATCAGTCCTGAGACTCGGTTCTGCTGTCTGTAATTAGGACTGAATAACAGAACCAAGCAGAAACCTGCAGCAGCCCAGTTGTGATGGAGGTCTCTGTGACAGACTGCAGTGGCTCCACAGTGTCCCTGCTATACAACACAGCCTCACCCTCAGACAAACATACAGAAGAGCACTTCTTCCCTCCTCCTGTCCTCCTCATGCCCTGGCTCCCCCTCCCTCTTGCCCCTGGACACCCACTTGTGCTGCACCTAAAGCAGATAATGCTACCACAAAATGAGATAAATACCTAACAGCGTGCCTTCAGAGGAATTCAGACACATCCATCAAGACCAAGGACATAAAAGCAAACAAGTGACATTTAGAGTGATCTTGGGCTGACAGCTGAATATAGATATACTTTTCCCCAAAGATAAACCATGTGGAAGTCACCACAGATGAAGGGGGATGATACAGACAAGTTAGGTGGAAAAAAGAGCAGGAGCAATAATCACAGCAGCTCACCTGCACCGACAGTGTCACACTGCTTTATTTCACATATGTACTAGAAAATGTCTATTGTCAAGAGTGAGTTTAAGGACAGAGCAGTGGCATTATTGACAGGAACTGGGAGATTTTCCCACTCATATGACAAAATTGCATAAAGGAGAGAGCTCTATGGAAAATGAGGATGATGTCGGCATTGTTATTGAAGCAAAGTCAGGACCTTTTTATCAGATCACAGGTTTGTTTAGACAGTTAGGCATATTTTAAAATGATTTATAGGTGAATACTAGTGCACTGTGGAAAGAAAATACACTTCAGAAACCTGGCATCCAAGGAAATGTTTTATTTTATGATTCAAGCCATGCACTCTCTTCCATCACTTTGTTCTGTAATATCAACAATACACTTCCCTATCTTGCTCCTGTTACTCTCCTCCCTAGACATCTACCCTCCAGACACAAACAGTGCTTGACAGCAATCCTTCATGTCCCCAGGACATCACCTTCTAGTGCTCCCTCCTTCCCCACACCTCTTGACTCCAAAGGGATCCGAAAAGAGAAAGCCAGTGTTTACAAGAGCAAGAATTCATCTGGAGCCTGTAAAGAATGACTTCTTTGTGGTTAAGAAGCATTTATCCACAATCTCATTTGAAGCCCAAGAACATACCATCATCAAAATATGTATTTTCATTATGAATGAAGAGACTTTTTGCACACTATCATGGCGAATGTCACAGGGAATCTTGCATATTACATATGTGCAAAAGTTTGATAAAAAGTCAGTCACACAATCTTTCAAGTAAACATTTGCAAGCCTTTACCTGCCAAGGAAAGCCTGCAATAGCTTTCTCCATCTTATGAGGAAAGAATGACTGGGGATAGAGTGGGCCTTCAGAATAATGACCCCAGCCCAAAGGAAAAGCTCTGTACCAACTTAGCACAGTGATGAAAAGAAAGCAGACACTGCAGCAAGATCGCTTCCCCCATGTTCCCCAGCCTAAAAGAGGTTATTCTCAACTTCAGCCTCTAATTGACTTTTGAAGATCCACAAATTGACTTTTGAAGCAATTGCCTAGTCTTGTTTTTCAGTTGTTTAAAAATGTTTCCTGCCCCATTGATTTTTTTTGACAACACGTCAGTAAACAAGTAATGTTCATGTTCTCACGATAACTGCCCTCCCTACTGAAAGCAGCAAAGTTTGTCTGCCATTTTTGAGACTTTTCCTTCAAACACTGCCTTTTCTATCTCCATTGTCTTGACAGCAGTAAAGGGTACCATATCAGCAGATTAGCTGGCACATGTAAATGTTGTAATGCCTATCATTCCTGTCTCCTCACATGTTCCAAAATGCCTAACTTTAGAGGGAATCTAGTATATACTGCCCTTGAAAGGGAAAGAAAATATTTATGAGTATCTTGCAATTCAACAAGTCTGATAATAGATAAATGACAGAACAACATAACACAGTTACATAAATACTCCCACAAACAAGAGGCAATATAATGGATGTATATACATATATGTAAATAGATTGTTGTACTTCTAAAATATACCAGCAAAGCATAAGAAATGTTTTGAGTGACTGACAAAGAGCTTAGTTTAGCAAATTGATAAAATATGTAACATTTGCAGTATCTAATCACAAATCAAGTACACAGTTTGATTCACTTCTTGCACACCTTACTTCCATTTTTGCCTGATTAGCTGTTCAGCCTCAAAAGCTTTGGGACACAGACTGATTTCGTGTATATGTTTATGTAGCTTCTCTCAACAGCACCACAGGGCTCACTCCTAAAAGAGGTCTTTGCATAGGGCTATGCTGCCATTATTGCTGCTGTTAAAGACCGTGGGAGTGATGTGCATGGAGCCAGGTAAGAGGCACAGGAGAGCAGTGGATACTTGCATATCTTGCATGTATTCTGAGTGATAATTTCACAGGTTAATTTACTTTCACTGTCTAAGCAAGGCAAGTACATATTAGAAATGTGTTTGCTTGGAAGTTCCATGAAGGGGATTGGTTTGTGTTGTAAGCAAATTAATGAAACTTAACCTTTCAAATATGAACAGATGGCGGAAGAAACAGAAATTCCATTAGCTAATAAGACAAAAAGTGTGCTCCACAAGGTAAAGTTCATAGTCAAGAATCTAGTCTTGTACACACACAGAGATCAGGAGATACCTTGAGAGCTCCACATGGTTTTGATTTGTATAAAAGCCCCACGAGTCTTCATTCCTAATCTCTGAAAGCCTGACACTAAATCAAGCTTATATATGTGGTTTTTCTGGGATGGGATGAGGATGATACCACCCTATATACTTGCTAAATATTATCAACAGAGGGGACTTTTCCCACTGCTGATACCCACGGATTCCACTTCATTGCTCGTTGGTGAATCACAAGCTCCTAAACCACTGTGTGTCTATTCCATTTTAAGCACTATTTTATCCAAACCATTTAATGTCAGTTAGATCCCTGTAACATACTGGTTTTGGCCTGTTTCATTCCTATGTCTGCTTTAGAAATTATTTATTCCCTTTCACTTCCCCAGAGCTGTTCTGCACCCTATTACAGTGTGTTCCTCAAGGGATTTTTCTAGAGGGTTCTGAAAGATTTCAGTGCTGTCACTGCAGAGTTGCTCTCCCAAGCACCACAGGCACTGGGGCTGACTCTGATAGCTGGAATGTCATTAGGGGGAATCAGGAGGGCTTCACACTATCATCCAGGGATGGAAGGGATGCAGCAGTGCATCAGATGTGCCTGTGGGACCAGCACTGTGACTGGCCCATCAAACTGGGCACTGAAGTGCAAGACAGCATCTGAGTCTGCAGGTAAGGCTGAACCATGGCTGGGTCCTGCTTTTGCTTCATGAGACTACACAAAACCAGAATGGCCAAAATGCTCTCTGGAAGCAGCTTCTGATTCTCAGATAGATTCATCACTCAGTGGTTAAGAAAACCAAAAAAAAGAACTCTTTCCTTTATTTCAGTATAACTGCCTAATCTTTCCTACAGTGTAGATGACAGTTTTGGAGCTCCAACCTCCATAAGAGCTCCTGTTTTGGAAATCAGCCATCCTGACTTCCCTCTGGCGGGCAATGGCAGGGAAGAGAGGATAAACCTTCTCTTCCAGGCTGGGGACACCAGCCACCAGAAGGCACCAGTGACACCAGATAGAGGTCCTTAGAGCTGAAAATCTGCAAGCTGCTCTCCTCTGAGAGGCTGCTAGGAATGCCACAAGCAGGCAGACAACCTAGGAGGAGGAATTTGCTCCCCTCCTTTCTTTCTTATCATCTGTAGCTCAAAGCCATCAACTAGACACATTGAGAGAAATATATAGCCTGTGTTTATCTTAAAATACAACACTTCTGGTAGCTCCACTTGTTTGTTACTTCTAGTTAGAACATTTTTTAAAATGATGTAGTTCAAATTGAATATGTTTCCATGTATTGACACTTAATCATCAAATCAGCTGGCACCTAGACTGTCATATAGAAGCTGAGGTAACACATTCACAATGTTCAAAGAAAAATCTCTGTTTCTTAATGCACAGAGCAAAACATAGACCCAGGTTAGAGGAATATGCATGCATGTAACAGCACTTCCCAATTTTGAAATGTGAGTTAATTCTTTACAGGAACAACTCAATACAATAGACCTGGAGTGCACAGACCTGGACCTCTGCCAGCACCTGTCTGTTCAGGAATTTCATCCACTTTAATAAGCTGCCGCTCTCTGGATCTCAATTAACCAGACAAGCTGGTGCAATTGTAGAGAACTCAAAAATAAGAGCAAGAAGATTTCACAGATTCTCCATCTGTAGGCCTTCTGTAAGCATGACACATACAAATAGAACCCAATATTGTAGGTGACATCCTTAAAATTATGAATTACTGTGAGGCAATGAGGAGCTGGTAGAGAAACATCAGCAGGAGGCCCCAGAACAAATGTTATTTTTCACGGCTTACTTCAATCATTGTCATCAGAAGTCGGCATCTCTACCAAGCACCTCATTGATACCATGGCTCAAGGGGAACCTGAGATCTGCCAGGCCTGCAAACTGCTCCATGAATTAACCCCAGCTCCAAGTAGGCAGAAGGGCTCACCAGCATGAATCTAATTACAGGATGGAAGGCCACATTTATACAATGACAACATAACTACCAGAATAGAGATACATCAAAGTGCCTGAACAGCACATTAAATCATGAGAACTTAATGTTTGCATTGTAAGAGTCTCACAGGATTTAAAAGGAATGGAACCAATAGATTCCTAAAGAAGTTACAGTAAAAATCCCACAATGTTTGATAGGCAATTGTATTCTTTCCACATATTAGCCAAACTTACTAAAGAAATCCAAAGCTGAAAAAAACCTTTGCAATAAATTATTTTTGCTTATATGTGTAACCCAGGGATTCCTACTAAGTACCATTTGATTGCTCGCATGCACTTTTATTTTTTAATCATGGCATAAAATGCTGGTACCCTGCCCCATAAAACAACCTGGCTTTTACTACAGTCATTATCTGTCTGGTCTGTTGGGACTGGATGCTTTTAGGATGGGATGTTCAGTGGAGTCTTATCCACAGACAACCACAAACCATAAAAGACAGCTGAAAGTGGGAATGTGGGAATGTGTACAGCAGGCAAATAAGCACCAAGGCTAAGCAGGAACATAACCAGAAAACCACACAAACAAAGAGGGCAATACAA
This sequence comes from Corvus moneduloides, assembly GCF_009650955.1. NCBI lineage: Eukaryota > Metazoa > Chordata > Aves > Passeriformes > Corvidae > Corvus > Corvus moneduloides. Next base: position 7,687,120 of record NC_045485.1, on the reverse strand, counting down.
AATATTTGCAGATTTTATACCTCAGTATGTCACTATTCAATAGGTCTATTCATAGCCCAAGTTCTTAATTCTCTTCTGCAATGCCTAAGACAAACTGGGTATTGAAAAGGCAATAGATATCCATCATACTACATAAAACACAGATTTGTAATTTACAAAACATTATAAACTGTTTTTCAGCAACTAGTCCAGTTCAGATCTTGGCTCAGAATTTTACATTTTTATCTTAAGGAGATGAATATGAAAATCCAGTCTGAGGAAGGAATTGAGCATTAAAATTTCAAGTCAACACAAATAAAAGTTAATATTAGTTTTGAAGTAACTGACTGTGTTGCCTGTGATGGAAACCAGGGGCAAACACCTTCCCAGGCAGTACTGACCCCTACCCTCAGGTTAACACATGTTTTAAGATTCTAAAAAGACAAGGAGCAGAGGCCTGTAAAGAGAGGTGAACTTTCTTAAAGAAGAGTAGTATATTTAATTCTCTCTTATGGCTTTATCACTATTCTTAATATAAACAAACCTTTTTTCCTTCACTTTTTTCCTCTCTTTCTAAGTGTTAGAGATGCAGCAATACATGTCTTCTGCCAATGGAATAACTCTTAGACAGAAAAATCATGTGCTTCCCAATTATCTCCTTTTGGTTGATTTTTGGACTGTTTCACATTCAATATACCTCTGTCAACATTAGCACACCACAGCCACGTAATTCCCACCCTCATCCCACAGAGGTGAGCACTGTTAGATTATCACACTCCCTGACATGACATAACCTGATTCACACTGCAGATCTTCACTGGTAGCCTGAGGCCAGGGTAAAATAAATTGCATCAGTGCTATCTGTGGGATCAATTGATTGCAGTCTCTAATACAGCTAAAGTCCAAGAGAATAGGTGAATGCTCCAGACACGGGGCAATTGTTTGAAATCAATGATTGTTTGAAAGCCTTGATAACTAGGGGCTTTAGGCTATTAACACCAGCTGGTCATTAAGTCCACACAAATGGTTATAGCTTTTATAACCTTTTCTTATCCAGAGAAAACAATTAAACATTTTAATTACATTACAGGGATGACAGAAGATAATTGGAGTTATCAGGAAATTATGTAGTCCTGTTAACGTGAGTTACTATGTCATTTCCAGTGCTCACAAATGTACTTGCCATCTAGATAAAGTAAAACTAACTTTCAATTAGGTCCATATTCAAACCACAAAGATGGAAGAACACCTGTAACCCAAAGCCAAATGAATTGTCATATTAAGGTGGTATTGTCCTGGAGACAGGACATAGTGATGGGTCCTGAATTGAAAAAGTACCGTTGTCACCTGTGGAAATAAATTACTTTTCATACTTACCTTTATTTTAAAATTATGAAGTCTATAGAAGAACACAAAAATTCTATGTTTATATAGCTTCTGTGAACTATCCTGCACCTTTTGCTTAAAAAAAAAATAGTGCCATCAATAGAGGACAACCTGCCAAAAGTTGCTCCTGGTATTACTTCATAAAGTCTTAGCCCCTCTAGATCTGATCTGGGTCTTACAAAGCTCCTAATTGCACAATACCAGGTTTGCCCCATGTTTCAGAACATCAGTTCTTCACTGGGACTGGGTTATTATAGTGAGATTTGCAAAGGACTACAACCGTGTCTAAGTGGAGAGCTTTCACAGTATGACTTCAGCCTTTTTAAATATGAAGATAATGTGTAGGAATGTACCCCTTAATTTTTTGCCGCCAATCTTTTCTTGCGTAAATTGCTAAGGCTGAACAGCAGGCACAACACAAGCTGCATTAGTTCCCAGGGAATTCCCAGTCATGATGTGCCAGCCTGTTGGATTTTGAAGATTTACTGTTTTGCACTTAAGGGAAATGTATAAGAAAATATTTACAAGTGCTCATTAAGGCTAAATTGTGTCCTTATCCTGTGCAGATACCCTGGGAATTAAGAAAATTCTATAATGAGGATTAGGTAAGGCTATCACACTTATGCAGGAATAGTCACTTGGACAAGAGCAGGATGAAGAACTATACTACAAATACAATAAAAGGCAAAGTTTAGTAGAAAGTGAAATATGAATCACTTTTATAATGGACACAGTGATACTGGGGTGCGTAAACAGGAATATATTCTGAAAATATTATATTAACTATATATAATACTATATTAACTATCACCTCCAGCCCTACTGAGGCTGCAACTGTAGCACTGTGCCCAGGTTTTGTTCTTATACTTGAAGCAGGTTGAAGAACAGAGGCAGCACAGAATTAAAAATGCAACAAGATTTATGTTCCACTGTGTCTAGATGATTCACAGGGAAAGAGAGGCCTGCAAGAGATTTATCTAGAGAACAGGATTACAGTTATCAATTACAGACACATAGGAGATTGCCATGTCTACAGCAGAAAAAGCTGTAGTGGAGGAGCCTCAGGTTGAACTAAAGCATGGGAACAGATCACACAGATGTCTCACAGAGACTGTGAGTAAGGGCAGGTACAGGTGACCCTGCTGTGAAAACAGATAGGAACCGCCACATGGGACTCATCCACGTGATTTAATATGATATTTTTTTAACAGAGTCCCACTTCAGCTCCTCACTGTATTGCCAGGAGCTGAAAGCCTACATTATGATGTTTCTCAAGGAAGGAAATGAGTGAAAAATCTGCATAGCTGTGTATGGGAGGCTAAAAGTCACTGTACCAACCTGCCCAGCTGGCAGCTCAGAATGGGCAAAGAGCTGCAGTTCTGTCCTAGCCAACACACCAGAGCCTGAATCAGGGCCAGTCCTGATATATCAAGACTTTTACTGCACTAAACAAAGAATCAGGTCCCCTGGCTGGGGACTTGACCACCTCACAGGAAGCAGAAGTGGATCTGAAATACATGATTTGGGGTTGTGATGCATCCTGAGAGGAATAAAAGACACTACTTTGAATTTGCATGACAGAAGAGCCAGGAGATTCTGAATCTGATTCAAGTTTATGAGGTCAGGTCATGCAAGCAAATCAGGGTTTGAGTGTCTCTGCTTGCAGGTCACACATAGGAGGTTGCACATATCAGGACATAAGTAACTGCATATAAGCCTCGCAAAAGAAAACTTTGCACTCCTGAAGTTTACGATGAGGAGGGTTTCAAATTAAATCTGTAAGATTTCACTTGCAGGTGTTTTCATTTAAACACTTTATTTTTGTATAGCTTGATTCTTTATCTAAATCCGTCCGAAGTCTACACATTGTCTATCCGTACAGAGGAATTACTTGGTTTGTCTCAGGGACAGGGCTATTGAAGATGATGTGTGCACCCTTATACAGAAACACAAAAGTTTTTATATTTTTCTATATTATCCAGTCATTTACCCCATCTTTTCCAAAGTTTGGCATTTTACACAGACAAGACACTTAAGTTCGCTTCCACTGACTTTCTTGACTTTTGTAAACACATAAAGCCAGCCAGAATTAGACTCAAAGACCTTCATCTATTTTCCTAGATAACTGATCAGACTGTCCTTAAACATAACGGATCTATGTATGACAGCAGAATAAATTCAACTACCCTGATATCCCAAATTTCTTCCTATCAGAAAGGCACACATGCAGCCAGCTGCAATATTAAATGCCAAGAAAATCCAGCTATTCTTTGGGGTGGTAGCTCACAGAAGAATCATAATCCCTGAACTGATGCTCTGCTCAAGGATGAGCCAGGAAAACCAAGGCAGTTTGGTTACAGCTACACAAAGTCTCAGATGGTTGCATGCAAAAATAGGCCCAGGCTGTTCATAAGGCAGATGCTAACTAAATCTTCATAGCAAAGCCACGCCTCTGGAAAAAAAATCTCATGTCTGTCTCAGAGTTCTACATTTACCTTAATATGCCAACCTCAGCCTACTCACAACAAGCATTGCCTTCATGTCCAGCATCATTTGAGCATGATCATTTGCTTGTTTGTTTTTTCAGCTCTTTTCCCCCAGGATGTACCATCTGTAAAAGTTTCCAGTGTTTTTTCACAAGGTCTCTGTGCATATGTGGCTCTTGGGGAGCAATCTACCATATTAAACAACTGCAAATAGTTCTCCTGATCTACATGACAAGCTATACTGGATAAAATGGTGCTGTAAGAGAAGAAATATTTGAATGTGAAAAGGGTGGTAGCTCACCAGGGAAAGTGGGAAAGGAGACAATGGCCACAGTATCAATGATGATATTGAGAAAGTGGAACAATATTACAATTACCTCCTTATCATGACTCTCTTTTCTTAAATGAGCCATTAAGAATATCTGATACAGATGCCTAAGCAGAAAATAAAATTTCCAGTTTCCTTTCCTTTATTTTTTTTTTTACCTTTTTGTGTTCATATTCTGGTTTTGGAGGGAGCTTACATGTGGGCCCACACAACTATCCAGCTTTGTTAAAGATCAGACATTCAAGAGGACTCAATGCACTTTCATCATGCAAGACCCAGTTTAAGTTCTGCTTAATTTAATGGAGAAACCCAGAACATATTCCCTGAATAATTTATGAAGCTGCCTATGCTGCATGTTGGAAGGTCAAGCCCAATGTACATCAAGAGCCCATAGAAGTGCAGGCCAAGGATGGTATCTTGATCTTAGAGAGGTCTTTTTCCACTCACAAGGAAAAACATCCTGTATGTAAAGCATCTGCAGAGAGAACTGCTTTAAATATATGGTAACAAATCTTTCAGCTGCTAAAATGAAGATGAAATAGGGCTATCAATAGAGCAGCTATGATGATGACAAAAATCGAATCAGCAGTTTTTGCTATTTTAAAAACTATTTAAAATACCAGCTTCCAGAGTGGTATTTTTCATTTTTGGTTTTATGATGTATCTAAGGGAAATATGTGCTTCATATGAATTCATGGTTATTACACCACTGCTGCAACACTTTAGTGTGTGTCAGCATTTTCATGGTGAACCTTGGAGTGCTGGGTCTGTAACTTGTCCATAAAAATTTGCCCAAGGCAGGAACCTGACATAAAAGCTAACATAGGTGTGTTATTCTAAGCTGCGTAAGATAAAACATTTTAACCTTAGATAAATTAAAAAATATTGATTAATGATTAAATTAATGATAACTGGATTTGGTCACTTCTTGAATCAGATTGAATACATAACCCAGGGCGATAAATCAACCGTTTATGGTATCATTCTAACCTTCTAATACTGACATATTTTCAGACCTCCTTAATATGTAAACAGGGTGTCTCAATCATTTAAGAAAGGTGGTTTTGTAGTTCTTTATCTTCCTCAGTTACCTCTTAAGTATATGTCCAGGATATACACTTTTCATGCAGAGACATCACTGTTTCCACGTTTTAGATGGGCCTTCCAGCTCAGAAACATGCCAAAGGTCAGGAAGTGTGTGTCAGAGTGAAAAATCAGCCTTCTACCCTAAATCCTTAGCATTCACACCAATCAAAAGAACAGCAGCAACATTCTGATCTCTTCATCAGAGTGAATTTGCACCAAGAGCTTTTTTTTTTTTATTAAGATCTCTCAGTTCTAAGTCTGTCACAATAGCAACTATCGCTTCTATAACAACTAGACTAGAAGCTAAATCAAAAAAATATTCTGAGATTAATCCTACCTCATCATGCATATCCTTTCAGCAACAAAATTACAATTTATATGGAGATTATTCTAAGCCCACATCTTTTGGATGACTGTGAGCACTGGTGATTGTGCTGTGAACCTAGACTGAATGTTTATATGTACAGAATATATTTATGTTTTTGTCTGGGAGGGACTGTATATCTTAATTATGATAAAAGCAGCTGGAAAATCAGCTTGCATCCTCATTCCACAGTTATAGCTTTGAAAGGAAAAATATGATATCCTATGCAATTTGCAAAGCACACAACCTAAATTTGAAAAAGATTATTCTATCAATGAAGAGCTGCAAGCACAATGTTAGATGACTGAGACTGGAAGGAGAAGGAAAAAACAACGCCACAAAAAGCTGTTTCATTAATCTCAATAAACGTAGAAAGTCTTTGAAATCTAATGAGTAACAATCTTGAAGGCAACTCCCGTGTTAAAAGTGGGCTCTGGAGTCACTTGCTGGGGGCCAGATCAAGGTTGTTTTTGAAAGATAAATGTGTGCAGTCTAGGCTGTGGTACTGTTTTGACACTGGCCATTTTGATAATGCAAAAGAGAAAGCTTTAACAATAATGTACCGTTATAATAATAACGTTGCTCTAACATGCTTTAGAATATGTAACAACATATAAAATACACTAATGTATATCGTTTAAAAAAAATCTAAGCAAAGTACATTATTTGGGATCTAAGTGGGTAATTTCTTAGAGCTGCAGTCTCCAAGATAGTAACTTAAACCTTTGGTTCCCCATTATGTCTTGCCAGCAGTTCTTGTTTGTTTGCTTTATGTATTAAAGCATCACTTCAGTATAATTAACTACCACATCATATTCAATATCTACAGTACAGAAACAAAAACATCCTTATTTCTTATCACCTTACAAAGTGGAAAAGGGTCCTAATTGCCTTTATCTTTCAAATATCAGAAATTTCATATTTTAAATTAGAGTATGCAATGGGTATTAACAGTCTAACAGAGAGAAACATGAAGATCCCTCTCCAAACCCACACTCTGCATTTATATATTAGCTTCTAACATTACAGAAAAATTACTATAGTGTGCTATAACAAAGAAACATATATGTTATATACAACAGTTATAAACTCAGATTCTATTCTCCTTGATTGATCACTTAAGCAGGATGAGAAACTGAGGCTTAATTAGAAAGGTACATCATAGGACAAGACACAGAGAGCCCCAGTCAGACCCCAAGAACAGCTGATTCATACATTTATTTTCTCAGTAGAAGGGGGTGTTTCTGTATCATTTATCATGTGAGAGGCTCAGGACACTGTCGTTTAAAAGAGCCAAATTAATCTGTGCACTGACAGCTCTTCCTTTCTAACAAGATTTCTCCTCCCTTAAGTAAGTTCATTTCCAGATATTAAAACCTAATTTTAGTTTGAAGCTAAACCTCAGACTTCTGCGATGCCAAAGGCCACTGCAGAACGTCCCATTGATACTTTATTTCCAGTCCATGAATTTGAAACAAATTTGCAAAAGAAAGTGCTCTCCAGTTCAGAGACAGGCCCTGGAGAAGGAAGGGGAGGCACTTCACATCCTTAGCACAGGACAGCTTTATGGGAGCATTCTGTAACTTTGGAAAGCACTCAGACTCCATTGCCCTGTATGCCACAGAACCTACATGGAAAAAGTAGCCAGGGGTACACACATGCTGATATATTTATAATTTAATTATTTCTGCACATTAAAGATTTGTTACACTGTCTTTTTTTTCATTTTACTTTGTATACTTTTATTGGCTTTTTGAAAGACTAATGCTCACTTTCCAAGATGTTTATGGTAGTGCTTCTCAAGGAATATCCTGGGATCTGTTTCATTATATCCAAACATGGGAGAATTAGGACAAGAACTTCTACCTTCTGGGGCATTTCTGAGTATAGTTCGTTCAAAGTAAGTTATCCGTTTCTGTTCTTCTACAAAACCTCTTTGTTTTGGGCAACCAGACATTTTTTCTGAGGGCTTTCTGCCCTGAGCTCTCAAAGCATGGAGCAGCAGGAGTGGAAGGAAGTCTACCTTTGATCATTAAAAAAGATCAGCTTTGATGGATGCGCTGGGCTCACAGTTTCCTCACCAGGCTTGCCCCAGTACTGCTTGACACATTATCTCTTGTTGAATCACTCCTATTTGTAACAGGACATTCATCTTCCTGGCTATGCCTGACACTTCTGTGTGCACCAGGCCCCGGTGAACATTTCCACTGCACGAATGCCATAGAAACATGAGATTCCAGGGAGCTCAGTAACCACTTCAAAGTGACCACACTGAGAAAACTTCTGCAGTCTCATTGTCTCTGGAGGTTTTCACTGCCATAGTGCCCTACAGCAGCAAGCTACCAATTGGGAACGCTCTGACAGGTCCTGGTGTATGGCTGGTTTGGAACAAGCTGCCATGTGACTAGTATGATCCCACCTTTCAGCATAAAAGGTTCCAAATTCTTTTAGTTTCTTTTAGTACAAATAGTCTATGAGCCTCTGCAAAGCTGTTCAAGCCAGAATGTTTCAGATAAAAATGTCTGGACATTCGTGGCAAAGTTACTTTATTGTGCCAAACTGTTACAGTACTCATGTGAGGCTGACTAAAGTGGGATATGAGACAAACATATCCTGAAACAAACTGTGATTTTTTTGTCAGAGTCAATACCCCATGTGAAGCAGGGAACAGCTTTCCTGTAGCCTCAAAGGATACAACAAATAGAAGCAATTCCACAGAATTTTATCTGTACTGAATCATACACTACAGCAGCCAAGCCCTCCTCTGTGTATGCAGGACCTGAGACTTTGTACAAATTGAACTCATATAAAACAAATTTTAAAGCTAGTCATTCCCTAGGTTCCTTGGTTCACTGAGATTTGGACAATTCATGTATCCATCCAGGTAACCTGTTCTGACAGAGATAACATTGCTATAATTTAACATTAGGGATTTGAAAGTGCAATTCCTTAAACAAGGATCATTCAACCTATGGTTTTTCACATACATTCACTCTCCAGTGTAAACTCCTAACGACACATAACTGGGAGGTGCTTACCTTACTTTTACAAAGCAGAGAGCAGACCTAAGGTGCACAGTGACCAAGCACACAAAAAAAGTGCATCATGCACAGGGCAGCTGAAGCAAATTATTCAAATTGCCCACTGGTTCAAAATTTCCTCCATGAAAGTCATTGAAATCTATTTGTAAAAGAATAGCAAGATTTAAAATAAGCCGACAGAAAACAAACTCTGTTGGCAGATCATCCTCACCGGACATTTGAGGTTTTTTTCACTTCAAAGCATCTCTCAGTCACAAAGAGCACTGCAACCCACACAGCTTTCCAATAGTCAAGAAAACCCAGACTTTAAACATTTGCCTCCCAGCAAAACAGACCTCCAAGGTGCTGTGTCTCTGAATGGTTTTACCCAAAGTATGTGCAATATTGAAGGAGTCCTAACTTAAATGGTTTTCAAGGCAACTTCACACACAGAGGAAGTCACAAATGCAAACCTGGGAAAATAATACTGACTCTGGATTTGTTGGCTTGGGTTTTAATTTTGTTAGAACGCTAATGTATGAAGGGTTAGAATAAAATATAAGCCCTAAATCAGATGCACTGGGGAGGAAATTGCATCTAGAAAATGGTAGAATATGCTCAGCAGGCCAGAGAAACGAAGCTTTTGGGGTTTCTCTGCCTATATAAGACCTGGATTCAGTATTACATCCCAGTTTGACAAAACACCTCAGCACAGGCTAAAAGCTAAGCCTGTGCTTAACTTCCACTGAAGAGAGGAGAGATTTTTTTAAGACGTCAATCACTAAAGAAGCTAAAGGTTTTTAGTTCAAATACCCCAATTCTCACTTGCAGGCAGCACAACTCCCGAAAGAGAGAACATTTTTCTGCATCACACCTCACTGTTAGAGGAAAACAGTTATCACAATTTTCAAACCCTGAAGTTAGGTATTTCTTTCACAAGCCAGGTACATAAAATAAGAAAACTGCATGACTTTCAGATGTGCTGAGTTCCCACTGATTTTAATGAGAGCAGTACATGCTTAGATCCTCTTGAAGGCAAGATTGTTTAGATAGCCAGGTATGAATGAAGAATCTTGACTCTCAGATGGAAACACCTTTTACAAGAGCCAATTGGAGTTTTTTATTGCTCCTTTTACAGGACTGATTAGGGGTTCTGGCTCTGAGTGATTACCAACCAGCATGTCCCACAGGAAGAGCTGCACTTTTGTTTGCAGTGGGATGGTACCCGAGGTAGAAGCAGGCTGCGATCCACCCACCAATGCTAAGTTAAAGCACACACAATTGAAACTGAGTTTCTTCACTAAGCCCCACACACACCAAGGTTTCCTAAAAAGATGACAAGGAAGCTACAGCATCACAAAGAAATTTCATAGCTTCAGAATTCTCAGACGTGGCAGGAGCAAGATATATTTCATTGTTCTTTGTAATGCATCTTTTAGTACATATCTTACACAAATCAGCTTGGTTTAGAGGTTTTCTCCATCACAAGAAAGATAAGAGCTTGAAATCTAGGAATAGTCAAGCTGTTAGACACTTTAGCCAGCAAGTTTCAGTGGGTCATTTCCAGGTGACCTTCCAGTTCTATTTCCAAGTTGGAAGGTTGAAGCCATCCATGACCTGTATGAAACCCTGGTTTTGGCAGCATCTTGAAGCTGGGCAGGTACAAGACTCCAGCTATTAAGCACTAATCCATACAACATTGATCACCACCTCCAGTACCTTCTTTGTCAATATATTCAGTGATAGAGGCAAAATACTGTGCAGTGCTTTGGAAGAGATTCTGCTGCAGTGTCTGGGGTAGAGCTGACAGGAGAGAGCTGCTTATTGGTGCTCACACAATCAAAATAATGCATGTGGCACTATCCATCATCCATGGTAGACATTAAGCACTCTCTAATATCAATTACCAATTAAGAGCTGACAAACAAATTTTTCTGATTAGCAGACCGGTAAAATTACAGTCTGCTCGTAAGGAAGAATCTCTCCTCCTTTTCTAGACTTACTCAGCCAGCCCAATCTCAAATAAAGAGGAGGAAATTCAACTGTTTGAGTGAAGCCTCTGAAAACTGGGGAAAAAAAATTCTTCATATGATTTTCAGATATTTGCAGATTTTTTAGTTTAATTTACAAGTTCACCACATTTCCCAGTGCCACATTGCATTTATTAGTGTAAACAACATGATGGGTAAGATCACATCAAATCAACAGGGAAGAAAACAATTCATCTTGCTGGCAGAGCTTATATACCTGCTCATTACCTTCAGCAAATTGCTCATAAGGACACTACTTTTTCCAGAAGCTGTTTATTTAAGTGCTTAATGGATATTCTTGTCACACTAGGCCAAGAAAAGTCACATCAAAACCTTTGACACATCATCTGATGCTATTTTATATTTTAAGAAATTTGGCACACATCACATTACAGTGCAATGCATTATTAAGTGTCATTCCAGGATATGAGATAATCAATCAGAAAGATCCTTTGGGATCAAACAAAATTGAATAACTGACATTTTGGCATGAACAGAAGTGTAGGGTCGACTGAAGAAGTTGCTATTTAAGGAAAAAACTGTTCAAAGATGCTTAATTATTTCTATTTCCCCCTTTTCTCTTCATAAATATTCCTAGTAGTGTTGCATTTAGGTCTCAAATCCAAGGCCCTTCCTCTGCTCAGAGCCTAGATTTCCCACTATCTACACTGTGAGTCCTGGAAAGCCATAAAACAGAGAGAAATTTTCTGTTAAGAATCTGATCATGTTACTCAGAGCATTTGGCCTTGTGCTTGCATTCATTATATGAAGTGGAATGCTAGGAAATGCTATGAAACCAGGAACAGAGGGGATTAGGGAATCTCTTTGGGTTGCTCATTCACTTCTCACCCCCTTCCCCTCTCCCTCTGTCCTGGGTCAGGCTCCTTTCCCAGATCAGTCTCTGTGCACTTAAACAAAATGCAGACTGATGGAGAATGTTGCAGTAACTGAAACCCCCTTTGGAGAGAAAAAAAAAAAAAAAAAAAAAAAAAAAAAAGGCGAGTGAAAATAAAGACAAATTGCTGTTTATCTGAAACAATACAAATCTATTCTGATGGGTATAAATAGTCATTGGAAAGATGACTTTTGAAACCCAGTATATCAAATCCAGCATTTCTGTTTGGCATAGGCTTGGCTGCCTTAGACCAGAAACAGTCCAGGCTGGGAGAAGGACATGTCTGTCACACACATAATGGCTCAGTGCTCTACATTGATTTATGAATATCAAGAGAACTAGATTCTGCAACTGAGCTTCAGGAAAAGGCACATTACAATATATTTTATCACTTCTTTATAACTTATTTTTTTAGCTGTGAATGCCTCCTTTTGGTTATTTTTCACATATTTCACAAGCTTGCACATCTAATCCCTGGGCAAACTGCCCATGTCAAAGAGGCAGCCCTTGAACAAGAGCAGCCAAAGAAGCACCTGTACACTTGGGTAGAGACACATGGTACATGATCTAAGAACAAAATACTTACACACAAACATCCAGTGAATTTACCACATATTTAAAATATGTCACTAGCAGAAATTCTCAGCAGCATTTCTTCAGAATATCTCCTGTCTCACATCTCAGAATGCAGCTTGCTGGATGATAAAAACCACATTTTAATAGGTGCCATTTAATTCAGTACTGTGTAAGCAATGACACGACCTCTGCTTCACAGACAGGAAAGGGATTTCTGAAACGAACTAACCTTAATTACTTTCAATTTACTAAACACATAAGTTAGCAATAGGATGTTTAAAACTGACAAACTTAACAGCTCTCCTTTAATTATCTTCAACTAAGGAGCCAGCTAAGGAGATATCTTCAGAAGCAAATAAATGAGTTAGGCTTATAAATCCCACAGTAGGATGGGATTCAGTAGGATGTCAATTCCTTTAGTCAGATGTACATTCCATGTTGCAGCTGCTGAAAACTATACTTTCAGTTGTTGCATTTACCTGGCTGATCATGCAGAGGCAAGGTCAGAAAGAATCTGGCATAAATGAGCAGGAGGGCCAAGGAGCAGCCCAGTCAGAGAAGTAAATGCTCATTGAGGTGCAGGGAAATCTTCCCTAGGGAAAGCTTGTCCTGGCAGAGGCCAGTGATAACTGCATGGCCTTGTTCTCAGTGTCTTGGCCTTGCTGGACAGTTCAAAAACTGGGATTTCCCTTGGGGAACAAATAGTACCAGTAAGTTTCCTAACCAAAGAAGTGCCCTGTGCCAGTAAGGCATTGCATACTGGTTTTCACCTTCGGTTTTTCTCTTAACATCACACCTGTGAGGAAAATCAAAAGGCTTTTTTCTCACTGGAAAAGAGTAGATAAGTGTAGCATGCAAGCAATGGGACCATTCAAGAGTTCTATTTAATATGTTCAATTTTTATGTTAAGTTTTGTATTTATTTATCAAAAAGTCTATGTACTAATACAGTAACACAGACCATCTTCCTCAAAACACACTTTGACTTTGTATCTCAAGCCACACCCAGGAGTCCTTCCCTGGTAGCACACCCAATCCTACATCCATATTCCTACTGGCATTTGTCAGAATTTGAGCTGAAGAGAGAATACAGAAGCAGTGTTCTTCAGAACTCCCACAAAAATTGGTGCATGAGAACTCCTGAGCAGCAAGTGGTGTGGTGCTTTGGGCAGGGTGCTGCATTTTGCTCCCACACATCTAAAGGAATTCACAATTTCTAATAAGGTCCTATTTTCCCTCTTCTCAATTTCATCCCAAAACCACACAATTCCCTTAAAGAGCCAAAGCAAAAGAGCAATTCAAGGCAAGCTCTTAAGCAGCGGTCACACCGCATAACCTGTCTGAAGGTTTTCCAGTACAGTTCAAAGGGCATAAGGGGATTCTTTGAAGTACGGCTCCCGATGGTGTTTCTTCCCATAAAGAAGAAAACATATGCCATAAAACTTTATGATCAAACTTACAAGAATCTGGCTAAGAGCCTGGGAGTGCAAGGAAACTAATTAGTTCAAACCACACCCCCCCCCCCCCCAGTCCCCCTGTTACTTCCCATCCAAACAGTAGCAAACCCAACATAAGTTAAAAAGCTTAATAAAAGTACAGCCAGACCACAAGACACCCGTTTCTCTTTATGAAGGTTTTTCTTCTGAAATAAGACACTACAAGAGCAAGGAAACAGGCCCTAGCCAAACTGCATATCTTTCTAATGCATGGGAAATAACCAGTGATCTATGAGGGAAAAGGAACAGATTCCAATTTTGCCCAGGTATCAGTAATGTGGTATTTTTATATCTGCCTGTATGTACTGTCAGAGCAAGTGCAGCATTTCAGTGCTGTTTGCCAGGGTATTCATTACATGGATTTAACTAGAAAGAAAAAAGGTCAGTAGCAGCACAAGCAATCAGTCCAACCAAGGGAAAACAGGATACCCGCTCATGGAAATCAAGACATATGAATATGTGAAAAACACTGTGGTCAGGAATTGCAAAAATAACTGATTCCAATAAGAGATGTTACAGCAACACCATGCTGTAGAGTGCTTTGCTGAGGAAGTTTGGAGCTGATAAAGGCAGGCACAAATCCAACAATCTGCCTGCCCAAACTGCAGTATTAAGTTATGATAATGCTGACATTTCCACTGAGTAAGGAACACAAAGTTAAACAGATTGACTGGATTCTCTCACCTGGGGACATATGTCACTGTACTGCCTGAAAACTGAAATTATCCTCTCTGTAAGCACATAGCAGGATACTCTGGCTGCCCATGCAGAGACAATGGCCCACTAAACAGCAGAGCAGGCAGTTTCAGGAACTGTAGCTAAGTTAGACATGGAATTTCAATATTTACTCTTTTGGTGGGAGCAGGAAGAAGGGAACAGTGACCAACCATCATTTGCATTTTTTCCCCCAACTCATATTTTCCCAAGCCGCTTCCTGTCTTACTTTCATTGTGTGGAAGAGCTGACAAGGACATTTTATGTAGCTTCAAATGCATTTTTACAAAATATGACACCCTCAAAAATTAGCTCCTGTTTCCCTACATAGCTTCACTTAGCTTCCAGCACTGTACCATGAGTTTTCCCTTGTATGAAGTTCCCCCACGTGCCAGAAGGAGACAGATAATTATGTGTGTGCCCTGTAGGCTCCAAGAAAGGAGACCAAGGACTGTGCCAGATCTGGATCTGTCACTCCTGCCCAAAGGATCCCAATTATAATGCTCAGCCTTGCGGATGAGTCCCAACTTTCCACAGGATCCTCACAACTCTTGATCTCAGAGCACTTTTCTACACTAAAAAGAATAAACTTAGGAGTTGTGCTTAAACGTGACCTAGCACAGTCAAGCTTTGTCCAGGCTCCTCATCTTGGTAATCAAAGGAAGATTGTGATGACTAAGGACAGCTTCTAAGAGACCTGTGGACAAACCATACCCTGACACCTTTCAGTTGCAGAAAGCTTTCAGTTTTCTCTGGACAGTCACATCAAATGAAGAAGAGTCAGAAGATCTGCTCAGGTAATACGGGAAACCAAAATGCCTCTGTGTATGACCTGGTGATTGTGAATAAGATGTCACAGGATGCTGTGAAATTCACTAGGAATGAGACAAACGGGTGGCAGGGACAACCTACCATAATGCGCTTCCTTCTCTGCACTGATGAGAGCTTTTGAGTCACCTTATAGAGAGACCAAAAACCTGATTCCACTGCTCAGTTCAAAAACCCAAGCTTGTCCATGGAAATCCACATTTTGCATTAGATTCAGTTTTACACATGACTAAAGTCACAGAAACCCCTGTGACCACCTTAATTACCAAGGGCTATTAACACAAAGGTTTGTGGGCTCAGGACCTGAGAGCACAAACATCCACATCCACTCACACAGTCATTTCATTTTTTATATCATTTGTGGGGAAGAAAGAGCAATTTTCAAAGTAATACACTTACTGCACTGTGATTTGAATTTGCATAATAAAAGAATTTGCCTTTTAGAGCATATATTAAGGCTTAGAAGGAAGAGCAAGTGAATGTTGTAATATAATTCCAGATAGCTAGACACAGTTCCATTATTTTAATTTACATTTTATTGGGTTTTTGCTTTGTCAAAGAAACACATGTTATAGCTAATCACAGTTCTAATTACTGCCTGATTCTATCTTTTTTTACTGCTAAAATTTCTATTAAGGGAATGAAAGAAACTAATAGGATCATTAAAAGATCAATAGGAAATATTGCTTACATAGAAGTTGTAATGTATAAACTTCAATTCAACAGTTAGGATCAAGAGAATTCCTTGGAAACAGAGGATTATGAATTCATTCCACTTAGGAAAGAACACGTACTGATTTAAAGGCTATCCACAAGAAGAATTCTTCTTAATTTCACTCCTCTGAGAGCAAGAGGCAAAAAAAGCCACAACAAAATTATTAACTTTGCACCTCCACACTTTTAATACTCTTTGTGCAGGGTGTGAGTATCCTTAAAGGATATCATTAGGAATCTAGAATGCACGTGATATCTCTGAATATAAACACGGGGATGTGACTCAATTACAAATTGTAGCCTCATGGCCCAGATTTTATTCTTAAAATTATGCTCAGGTAGATCCCAGTCTAGGTAGTCTACCTAAAACCTCTCCATCACACAAAATTCTTCTACTTCAAGTCACTACTCTACCTGAAGTGGTTAACCCAGAATGAATGTCATACATAAAAATATTAATACAGTCATATGACAATACCTACTTTGATGCACCTTCTTGCTTTGGCTGCCAGAGCAAAAAAGTATAGGTGTACTGACATACCAGTGGTGAAATTAGAGCAGAATAACTTCTCTCTCTACTTGTTTATTAATAATTTTTATACCTTTTAAAACCTCCAGTGGCCAGTCCCAGAAAGAAAAAGAAGAAAAATAGAGGAAATGTGTTTCAAAGCACAGTTCACGTAGATGCAGTACCTGGCCGATGACAACAAGAAAAAGAGTGGTGATGCAGGTACCCAAAATTAAAACCATGAAACTTCTAGATCTGTTCATTAGTTTTAGCCCAAAATATCTCTTTTTCTCTTTTCTGGTTCTGCAGTGAACTCTGCTATGCTCTCTTTCCTTAAAAGTCTGAAAAAACCACTATGTCCACTGAGAGCTAGCTCAGGTCTAAACAACATTTCCAAGGTAAAGCAGTGTCACACGAACAGTGTCTGCTTCCAGTGGAGGTTGACTGAAGCCAAAAGGTGCTGGCACTGATGCTGTAGGTCTGTGTAGAGCCAATTTCCAGGGTCTTCCTGGGAGCCAGGATATTGATAAACATCATATAGAAACGTGTAATCACACCAAAACAGCTGTAGTCCTTCAGGGTTATAATGCCTGATGTGGCACCTACATTTCTGAGCATTCCTATGAACTACAGTACTGCAAGAAGGAGAGGAAGAAACTCCAGGGCCCTCCAGGAGCTTGGATTAAATGTTGTGAAGGCAGCCTTGAAGTGCACACCCCAGAGCCTCCTTGGATGTCTTTTATTCAAGCTTTCTCACTCCTGAAATTGAGTATACAGATCTTGAAAAAAGAAGCAGACAAAACCCCTAAAAACTACTCAATACACATTACTAGACTCAAAAAGTTCAAGTACATAATGGTGAAATGGCCTGAGATAGAAGCAGGGTTATCAGCAACGGAAACAGAAGCCCTTTTGTTTCTGCTACAAAGAATGTGACAATTCTGCTATTTTTAAAGACAGGATTAAAGGGATGCTGCAAGCTAGTACACATTTACAAAAATGCAACTAAATTGGGGTGATAGTCAACAGAAAACTTGATTTCAAGCAGGTAAAAACTGATAGGAGATTAGAGTGAACTTTCTCTAATAGATGTTGTAACTCTGTTATAATTTTCAATTTGCTGCAAGGAACTATGAAAACAAAGGTCTTGCTGCTTGAAGAAGGATTAATACTTAAAGTCAAACACATCCAGTGTTCTCAAATTCTATGGCTTACTAATCTAAATAAAGAATATTTTAGAAAAACAAGTCATATCCATAAAGAACCAGTACACAGCAGGCGAGTCCTAAATCATAACATCCCCAAAAGCATACCCAATAAAATTCATAAGACCACAGAAAAAGGGAAAGCAGATACTCAGATCAGAAACACACCAGACTGAATGCTTAGAATGAGTGAAAATAAAAAGCCCACAATACTTTTTTTTTGCTCCTTCTTTAGAATAAAATAAAAATATTCCAAAGTATAACATAAATGCAGAAATGGAATATCTCAAATTGTGTATTTTTCATTTAAAAAATTTACCTGCATGCATAGTACGATGTTGTAGATGTTTTGCTTTACACTGTGTTGTCTTTTTAAAAATAGACTCATTGTGAATACACACAGAATTTCAGTAAATTTCTATTTGAATTTCAAGAAGGATTGCTGCCTTCTTTCCTAAATAGTTATCTTTTTTTAAATATTACATGACAGTGTGGAAAGCAATACTTCAAATTACATTTGCAGTAAATTAGTCTTTGCAGAGGTCAAGGGAATACTTTTCACAAAGTTCTGATTGGAATCTTCTGTTATACAGTCTCTTCCTTACGTTATGGTCTTTCTTCTCATATCATATTTAAAAACAAATACTGTTTTCTATTGCAGATTATCGAGTAGACCAAAAGCAATGAAAGGAGTCAATTAAAAGAAATCAGCATCTGATTAACCTGAAGCCACTAAAGAAGTTTACCAGAAAACCAATTGTTTTGAAAACAACGAAAACCCAAGTTTGACAGTCTCTGAATATCTCTCTTGTCCAGTCACACCACCAGAAAAAGGAAACAAAAGGTTTTAACCTTAAAATTATATACATTGCTTAACCTCTGCTCTACAGGGACATTATATGGCTAAAAACGCAGGCTGAAGGTAACACTGTGAGATATAGTTTATAGCTATTTCACAAGACTTTTCACCAAAGGAAAATAACACTGTTCTAAGTGCTTGGCAACAAGTCACCATCAGGTGTAAGTGCAATTCACTGCCCCCAAACCATTTGTTACTCTTGTTTATGATGTTTCTATACAGAATCTTCTCCTCCTGACACTGCCCCTTTTTTTAAGAACCAAGCAAATTATTGGCTTCTGTTTGTGACTCTGAGACATCTGTTTTCTTCTTTTGTCGCTGTATCTTTTTTCTTTTCAGGATTTAGTTGCCTGGAACCACAAGAAGATCTGGTATCAATCAAAGCAGTGGATTAATTTACTCCAATAATAATTACAAGGAGTTTTTTGGGGGGCAGAGAAGAACAAGAGGGGGATGGATTCAATATCATGCAGCATTTCAGGCAACACCCTACTTCACTGGTACAGTGATCTTCACCTAACGTTTCACCCTTGTCTAAATTGTACTTCTATAATCACTGGTTTTCTAGCAACAAAGAGTGCATGTAAGTGTGAATTAATGCAAAATGACGACAAGGATTGCACTTCAGCCTCTTTCTGTTTCCTGGTATTTGCAGGATCACTTTGCCAGTCTCTTAACAGCTATAACTAACATACTGCAGGCACTATTTTACAACCAAAATTTGTTCCTCTTCTCTTGGTTTTGTTCCACATTTGGAATCCCAGGGATTCTCCCTGACATAGTGACTTTCATGTACTGGCAATCACTTTGGCCTTCTCTCTTTCCTGATCCCAGTATTAACTTTGTACTGAAGTCCACAGGTACAAATATGGCACCAAACACTTCACTGCCATGAGGTGGCACCAGTTACAGATGTTGCCCTGCAGAAGGAAGCCTCAGGCTGTGTTTATATTTGTTCAACAAAAACTATACAAGATTGCTGAGATTAAAACTGGACATGGCACATTCCACAAGTCATCAGCACTAATGCCAGTAACGAGTTATTTCTGAGGGATGTTCACACATGGATAGCTATTTTTAGGGCATGTTTTGGGGGGGTTTTAAGCTTATGAGAATTGCAGAGACAATGTTTTTCTAAGAAATATAGTGGGTATGTTCAATATAGTGGGTAATGTATTTTAACTACACAAATTCTGCATGCAGAGCCTGGGTGTTTTACATGGCTTCAATGATCCGCACTGTAACAGCTTAAACAAAGAAAATCACATGGGCTTAATAAAGTCAGTGGTAATAAAAAGAAAAACTTGACTTTAAGAGGAAAATGTTTATATTGGAAGCAATAATTATATAGTACTTTTCATCCCCAGAAGTACTTTTTAAGTGTCATCTGGTGGTTTGCTTGAAAGACTGAGAGCCAAGATTGGATTTCTTCTCCCCACTGCCACCAGCTTGCTGTGTGGTCTAGGACTCATCACTTAGTGCTGGATTTTCAGCAATTCCAGGCAACCACTTATCCTATAGGGTGCCACTGAAAAAATTAGATCAGCCATGTTCTTAGGCATCATTTGTTGCACCTGTAAAATGAGATTAGTTACTCTATTTTGCAAGGCTGTCATACACATTAATCATTATTTGTAGGTTTTCTGGAGATACTCAGATCAGAGCACACTACAATAATCTGGCTTCATTTATGGCAATGTAAGATAATCCCTGAGCCAAGAACTGAAGTTGCTCCCTAAGGTGGAGCAGAGCTGTCTTTAAGTGTAGGAAGTAGCAAGTAGGATAACAGTGAAGGAATGGTGTTTCCCAGTCATTAGCAATGCTTATACCCTCCCATCTCCATTGCAATAACTCCTGGGAGCCACTGCAGGAAGCAGGAAGGAAATATAACCTGTTTCTCTCTTCCTCTCATTTGCCACCTCCAGCCTCCATCCCTCTGTGATCACCACAGAACAGCAGCAGTGGATCAGGCAGCTGCTGGTTGTGAGCAGTCTGCTTTATTCTCCTTTGGAACTACCCTGTTTGCTTCTTTGGTGTCTCTCACACTGGCCCATGGAGCCACCTCCTTGTCTTTATCATTTGCAAGCACTTTGGGAGCTGGCCTGTTCCCCCACACTCTGAACATGAAGCACCTGTCGGCTCCCCGAGGCAGCAGCCTCGAGATGCTGTTAAATATTAATGAAGTCAAGTAAAGTCCTTCTCAGTTGGACAAGGGCCCCTTCCTCCCTGCCTTGCAGCAGGAGCTTAGGCTCCACCGAATGTGCAGTACCTCATATCTATCCCAACACAGGTAACACAGGCTGCAGGAATGGTGAGAGGGCCTCTCACTCCTGAAAAAAGCAAGAGGGAGCACACCAGTTCATCGCAGCTGAGAGAGGATACAGCAAACTGAATTGCTGCCTCATGCACTGCAGATCTGTCAGAGAGAGCATCTGCTGAGAATCTGCAGCTGCATTTCTTCAGGACCTCACAAATCTACAGAGTTAAAAAAAAAAAAAAGAAAAAGAAAGACAATATTTTTTAAAGGTCAGTATACTCTACAAGGTAAGAAAGGGGTGAGATCTAACTCTCCAGCACAGACTCTTTCAAGAACCCCTGCTCCACAACATAGCAGAATAGGAAGAGGATAATGTGAAAAAACTGGAGCTAGTCAAAATGCAACTCACACGTTGTCATCACTATAGCAGGGACAGAGAACTTCAAATGCTTTTTGTCAGATTCTCCAACTTACATAAGAATTAGATTCCAAAACCACCTCTCCTAATTCCTCTATTCTCCCAGGAAAATTTGTCATCAAATTATGGACTCTGGCATAGCAAAGTCTTTCTTCAGTATTGATAAAGTTTCTACTGGATCTTGCTCTCCTGTTCTTCCTCCAGGCATAAAAAGGCACCTGACTTGTTCAGGCTATTTAATGAACTTTTAACCACTATCTTCTTCCAAGTTCTAATTCCTTATTTGCTCTTCTCTAAAGTTCAAACAATTAATTCCCACATTTCTAAACTGCCTAACAGTCTCTCCTGAGCTTTTATTCCATTTCAGTCCTTGGTTAGGACCCAAGCTAACTTCCTTCTTGCTCTGAGCAATTGGTAAGTCCTCTCACACTCAGCCTCTCAACACTGCAGCCTGCTCATTTCACGTCGCAGGAAAGGCTTCTGAGATTAGCTTCTAGTGCCTGACCTACATTTCTGGAGAACTTTGGAGTGGAGAATTGGTTTCTACAGCAATTTCTGGGGATATTCAATAATCTTGTTCATGACAGTTTAATAGCCTCTCTATTATTCTGATGTCTGTAAGTCCTTATTACTCAAAAAAACCCCTACAATGTTAAATATCCCAGTTATTTAGCACAAGATCTTCTGTATACAACAAAATGTATTTGAAACCACAATGACTTGAAATTACTTTAGTAAAAGGGATACTCAAGGCTTATGAGGCTTTGATTTTCATTTTCACTAAGGCCTTTACTTACTCTGGCGGAATCAAATGAGAGTAAATGGAATACAGACATGTCTTACACCCACTTTAAAAAGCTATTACACAAATGAGAGGAGTCCCTCCTGTCTGGTAAAAAGAGAAGTTGAACCATTTACCACATTATGACAAGCAGCCTTTTCTCCAGCAATGGAAGTCTATTACTGTGCTTCACCAGCACCTCTCAGCAAGTCAGTGAAATTGCTGTAGACATGATGAAAAGCTCATCTTAGAGTATACAGCATCACATATACATCTCCCTCAGAATTGGTCTCTTGCAAACCCATGAACAATTTCCCCGCACCTAGTCTCCTACCATCCTTCACAGGAACTAACTTGAAAAGGTCTTTTCTGGGTATCCTGGGAGATATACAGCAGCTTGTTTCTTGATATAACACCTGCTCTTTCAGTTTGAGAGACGTTATGGTGTCGCAAAAAAATATCAGCAATGAGGGAGTTGGTGTGGCAGACATAATTGGCAAAAACTTAAAATGCAGTATTGATCACAGGCAAGACGTGTAGTTTAAATTATACATATAAACATCCACCACTTTTTTTTGTGGGCACACAAAATAAGGGAGTCAATCTTTAAGAAGTGCCATAAATCATTTCTAGTAGCCAGCAATAAAGGATCATTTACAAATGAACATTTTTATAAGATCACTTATATACACAACCTAGAATATCCTCCTTATATTTGCATTCAAGTTCAGCTATGAATCACTGTATGAAAACTAGCTGTTTGTTGACTGGCAGCTTTAGGAAAAGATTAATTTCTCTTTCACATCTCTGGATTTCTTTAGGGGGAAACTTTGCTTAAAGAATGCAAATTAACAGTGATGTTAATATTCTTTAATATATTTTTTTAACAAAAGACCCATTTTAACAGGTACAGCCTGAAATCCCAGAGGACAGTATTATCTGTGCACTTCAAATCTTAATGTAACCTCACAACCTCATCCCATTCCCACATGACCAATGACACTTCTAGGAATTTCCTGCTCCCAAGGGATGATTATTAATCTCTGAAAAGTGCTCACCATATGATGGCACAATCCAGTTAACACTGGAGTGCTGCATGCTTTCCACCACGACTCATCAATGCAGCCTGAAATTACAGGGTTGCCATTTTTTAAATCCCAACAGGCAAATCCTCTCCCTGCTTCTTGAACTTTGCACTTATGAGAGCACAACCTCACCCAGCACCTCCTGCTGAAGAACCAAACCATCCTGTTTGAAGGTAGCAGGAAGACCATGACTTCTTGCCCACAACATGGAATTTACTCCCTCATGAATCAGTCTCGTTCTGTTTCTTCCTGCTCCAAAGGCACAAGTGAAGGGCCGCCTTCCTTTCCCACTGCAATTCTACATCCCTTGACTGCAGTAGAATTACAGAGAAATGATACTAAGCTCCAGAAAGAAGAGAACAAAGCCCTAAAATTTCCCCTCCTCCTGACCACAAAGATGTTCAAAAATTGCATTTCCTTCCATCCCTTTGAAACATAATTCAGTTGCCTTGTTAATGTCAGGAAGATCATATTTAAACTCTTTCTTTACCAGCTCAATGCCCAGCTGGGAGATGAAAGGCTGTGATCAATATAGTAACCATACAACAGACGAGTTTCAAGTACTACACATTAAGCTTTATGGATTTCTTTAAAGTGTGCTTTAAAAAAAATAACAAGGAAAGAAATTAAAAGACCCCTACTACCATTTCAGCTTTCACAATCTGTTATACAATCCTCATTTTTTAGAGCTAGGAGAGAATAAAAACTCAGCCTTTCAGACCTTGGA
Source organism: Corvus moneduloides (assembly GCF_009650955.1). Classification (NCBI taxonomy): domain Eukaryota; kingdom Metazoa; phylum Chordata; class Aves; order Passeriformes; family Corvidae; genus Corvus; species Corvus moneduloides. The sequence goes on along the minus strand of NC_045485.1, from coordinate 7,663,379 downwards.
AACAAGTGAGTGCATTAAACAGCTGGGCTAATAAATGTCATACTGTCCCTCCATTTTCCCTAAAGGCTGTGCTTAGTTCTCAAACACAGCAAGTAACTGAAATTATCTCCAAAGCAGATAAATTCAAACTTTGGTGACACTCAAGAACAGATCAGCATGAGATGGATCCTGAGAGGCTGTTACTCAACCCCAGTTGTTTTACTATTTGCTTAACAGCTCTGAATTTCAAAATACGACACAACACTGAAGAAAAGTTAGGAGCAAAAATAGAAGCTCCGAGTCGTTTCTTTCAGAGGACAAAATTCCTCAGAACATGTGTTATTTAGAGATTTTAAAAAACTGGCTCAGCGACCCTGATTTCCTTTGCAAGTGCCCCCATATTTGCATTAGCTGGTGTAGTGCAAACAGAAACTCATAATTGGGTGGATGTGTATGCTGGGATTGTATACATATGAAAGTGTGCATGGATAAAATCCTGGCTTATTAAAGCTTCCAAAGTAATGCTGATACATATCATGAAGTGTACTTTTGTGCAACTTCAAGTTTTAGTAAGGCCTTTCAGTTATTCAAGCCATAGTTGAGAATATAATTCTGGGACAGCACATGTGAAGGCAAAATGAATAAAACACCGAGAAAAAGAAAACCCCAAAGTATGGCAACTGAACAAAATTGACACCCAAGCTATGTGAGTAATATCAGAAACACCAGTGTAGGAGTAAATTTGATGCTGCTTTGACAGCCTGGCTCTCCACACTGAAACACAGTGTTAAAGAGCTGTTGCATTCCTGTAATATTGCCCATAGAATTGCATGCTTTAACTTTTGCTTAATTTCTTTATAGAAGAGAAAAGTCTACAAGGACCAAGTCTATGTTTTTTCAGTTTAATCTGTCACAGGATATCTGTATCACACTGAGGAGCTCCCAAAATGCAGCACACTCAAGAAGTATTTCAATGACTATCCCAAACATTCACAAAACCCCTGCGCCAGAACAATCCATTTGGCATTATTTCTGATTGTCAGCACAGTGAACAGGCTACTTTTGGTGACGGTTAATGGCTGTAGACAGCCACCCTGTACCATATCAGCTGTTCTGGAGTTCTATATGTAAGAAGGGTGCAAATGGAGCAGTACCAACTGTATAAAACATATACTCCCTCCCATGCCATTATATATTCATGTGTACAGAAACAAACTGAATTCATTGTTGCTATAAAGAGATGAAGGTTTTTTCACTCATTGGAAGGATTATAAAGCTATGGAAGGGGAAAATGGCCTTACTCATTTTAACTTATTCCTGCTGCCACTGACAAAACTGTTGTTTCAAGACAACTGGGTCTGAACACCATTGTGATCGGTCTCAGCCTTCCTAAAGGAAGAATTGAGCCATCTACAAAAGGAGAAAGAGAAAAAAATCCCATCCCGGAAAGCTGTGCTGTGGATGTAGTGTCAGCAAACTGCCTGCAGCTGCAGCGTGAGCCTGCCATACATTTCTGCTTTGAGCAGCCAGCAGTGTGTGCTGAAAGAATACTGATTTAGGGCCTGAGCCTCAAAAGAGCTGTACAAATTCCGCTGCCAGACGTCAGTTTGTGGATAATGCATAGCATGTCTATGTGAAGCAACCACTTAAGAGGCAGAACTAAATGGCAATGTTAAGTACACAGGTAAAAGAATATGCAGCAATAATACAATGCTCAAGAGTGTTCTCAAAATTCAGTGGAGTGTCCCTGATTTCAGTGGCCTTTTCAGTGAGCCTCCAGACCATAAGTTATTAAAATATAGAACTTAATCAAGTAATTCTACCTTCTTGCTGATTTAATCTGCTTTATTCCCTCCGTTTTTAGGTAATGAGGAACCAAGTGTTATAAGTCCCACTACTTTGCTATTAAAAAGACATCAAAGCCTTAGATTTTGTTGCTAAAGAAGTAAGGGCTCTAAAGACAATTTCCAGTGCCACTTCTGTTGATTGACCTAAATATCTTCCTTGCTTTTGAGGTCTTTGGTCAGGGAATTTGATTTCTGTGCCTTCCTCTGTGATAAGGCCCTCACAGAGATGCCCTTGGTCACACAGTCTCGGTACATGCTATTCTTTAATCATCCCCACGTGCTTGTGCAGGGTCATTAGAAAATTGAGAGGATCAGTATCAATTTTAGTTACTTCTCAATTTTAGTTGGTTCTTGATTTATCTGGATATACCTGGACTTGCACTGAAACAGTGTTTGTGTGTAATATAATTATAAAAAAATAAAATAATTGCCTACCCAGTATGCTATTTTTTTTCCAAACTGCATCATCCACACAGGTATATTTCGTATACCAAATATACTGAAAGAGGTTTTCAACTCTTCTGACAGTGAGAATGTATCAGATTTCATTCTATGCAGTCTTCATCATCAAAAAGTAACTGAGGCATACTGTAAGACAATATAAAGCCTGTTCCTCTTCAAGAACTTCTACATGTTCTCTCTTCTATTCCTCCTTTAGGCAGAATTTTCTTTGGGCACAAACACTATCTCAGCTACATATCTACCACGCTAGAACTGTGATCCCAGTTGCATAGGCATAGGTCTTAATGTAATAAAATAAAGCCCCAATAGAAAAAAACCAGTTGCTTTAGCAAAATGCTCTTGAAGATAATGTAGACTAGAATTTACCAGAGACATCTCTCCCCTTCCAAGCCCTTCAAATATGACAAAGATGTAATTGTACCTGAGATCCCTAATGAAGACACACATTCAATATTGATAATAGTTACACTTATAACTCTGGGGTGAAATTCCTGCTGGTACAAGAAAGGTCTTTTTCCAAAAACATTAATAATGCTATTAAACTCAAGATCTGTTTCTGTTTGGAGAAGACTGCAACACAATGAGTTAATGCCAAAATTCCTTTTTAGGTACCTCTGCAATATTAGTAGGGGACCCACACCATGGCTGATATCCAAAAACTTCAACCTCTGCTTGAACTTTCAGTCCTTTCTTCTCCCAGCTCCTAGCAGTAATAATCACTTGCAAGATTCAATGTTAGAAACAGTCATTGATTTGAAAAATATGAGTGATCATATTTTTAAAAGATCTATGCTTTTTTAAACAGAAATTTCTTAAGCAGACAGTTGCATCAGACTGATGAATTCAAAAGCTTGGTAAACCTTATTTGCCCTAATGAAAAGCCTAGAAACTTAGCAATGTATTCTGTCCATCAAGCATATGAACATATTTTTCTAAGAAGGCTATTAGGTAACATGAATTTTACTAACAAAAAGGGTGAATACAAATCAAGGATTTTGAGAGATACTGCTATGCCTCACTGGCACATAATTCAATGTTATTATGGATTGCTGGTTTTCATACTAATTTCAAGACTTTTGAACCAGTAAAGTAATATAGTTGGTCAACAAAATACATTTCATAAATCAGAAGTCGATAGATTAATCCATGTGGATTTATAAATCATATCAGGGTATTCCCTCCCAAGCAGAGCTTGCTCTCTACCTATTTTATTTCATGGATTTGAAAAAAAAAAAAAAAACAACGTTATGAGCTTACATCTCCAAATGATGTGTTAGCCCTCCAGGGCTTTTCCAGAAGGTGCTGCAAGATCACCAGAGCAAAGTGTGCAGACTAGAAGAACTTGGCAAGTTCTCTCATAAACTCAGAGGGACTGGAACAAGTGCAAATATTTATGCAGTTCACATACCCTTAAAGAGTGCACAATCAGAAGTTCATCTGTAGCTGACAGTCAGCTCTCAAACCCTAAGCAGTGAAGTCACTGTCAGCAACAACCTTCCTACAGATTTGTAAATTACTTCTCTCTTCCATCTCTCAACTTTACCTGTTTCTTAAAGAGGATTTTTCTTCAATAATTTTCTGCAGAAGAAAAAGAAAATGCAATTAATTTACTCTGTACCAACAAGCTCTGCAAGCAGAGCTGTGGTAAAGTGTGACCCATGGTGCACTGGCCTGGCTTTGTCTATTTGTTAAACACAAGACGAAAATAAAAAGTTGTTGGCTCAACACAGCCAAGGACACTGGCAGTAAACCTTTTGTGCATCTACCCCTGGAAGACACTCTCAGGCCAGGTGTAAGGAACACTGAGCCTGGCAGAGATCAGATCCCTGGATTAATTAATGATAGCTGTTGCAATGTGACATGCAGCCACTCAGCAGGAACTGACAGAAGCCTTAACTAATCTTTCTAAGCCTTTCTTCCAATCGTATAGTTTGAGTCTTCATTTCCCCATTTTAATACCAACAAGAAAAGAATCAACAATTCTGAATTTCCTTCGGCATTTAATATATTCCTGGCTGACAGCAGCATCCCACACTGTCCCTGTTTAACCCCAACAGGCTCTGCAACAGTTCTGTGAAACTTTCTGAAGTCTGTGTCATAGGTTCTCAGGAGCTCCTTCAAATTCTGCCCCTTGAAGAACAAAAGCAGCGCTATATTTCACAGGTATATTTCTTTACCTTTAAAGACCTGAGAAACACTTATGCTGACTTCTATCCTTTAGAGATATTTTAACTCCAGGTTACTGACTGCGCTGATTACAGGTAACAGACACTGACTTACTGTGAGACTTCAATTGGGCTGTATATTTGAGGAAATGGTGTGGGGCTCAGATGCCTGTACTGCTGTGATCATTGTGGAGAAAAGAATTGATTGAATATCCTTAAAAACTGAATATGGTAACTTTACCAGACAAGTTCTGTAAGACTGAATTTGAGAACCTTGGTAATGGTTATGTAAAACTATTAGATCCTGAAGGCCAAATACTGAAAGACAATATCACTCTATTTAATATCAGTATTCTTTAAATTCTGGCCTAACAGTGACCAAGAGTCAATGGGAATTTTAAGGCATTTTTATTAGTGGATATTAATATGTATGTTCTGTTTTATATATCTTCTCCCACCCAGTCCCCTATAAGTGTCAAGTTTTGAACACTTCCACATATGGCATGATATGATATTAAGAACAATAGAAATGGAAAAGAGGCCACACTTTTCAGGTGGGGAAAAGAAGGTTGGGAATGGCAGCAAAACAATTCCCCTCACATACTGGCAAATCCAGGCTTAACATTCAAGGAAGTTTTCACTGGCCTCATTTAATTCAAACTGGAATCCTTCATAATTACAGAAGAATTTCCCTGAGATTTCTTACACGGCCCTATTTTTAGAGTGAACATGAGCCATTCTGGCAAACAATTTTTCACTCTTGAAGTGCTATCATGAGGCCTTGCTGATCTCCAAGATATGAGTTACAATGCAGATGGCAGCTTGGGGAAATGCAGCACTTATTTGGAACATCCAAAAGCTCTGATCCCTCCCTCCCTTTATGCCCTTGTGAGCTAAACAGATTTGCTCTGTTCACCTGTTCCTGAAACAGGTCCTAATCAAGCAAAGCAAAGCAAAAAAGGAAGAAAAAAATAAAAGAGTATAATTTACCTTTGCCATTGTCTTTAATTAAATGTATTCCACTCTGGTGCTGCCACTTAGGCTGAACCTTTTGCAATGCAAATTTCAAGGCTAACTTCTAGTCAGAGAACAAGTGTACACTTGAGAACGAGTTGGCATTTTTTCAGTGCTACTTGTGTTTAAGTGCACTCTCAGGTGTTTATGTTATCCTTCACAATGGCCTCTTTCCTTTCCAATTAGAATAATTAGAGAACTGACAAGAAAAAGATGCCTGGTTTCTTTTTATCCACAATAGATCATCTAAGATGGCATTTCATTCGAAAATCAACCCCCCTAATTTCCTGCTCTAGGCAGCCTCAGCACCTGTACCAGTCTGGTCTTTTTTTAAGAGACATTACTAATGTCGCCACCAGCTCCAGTTCCTACACCTCCAGAAGGTCACCATCCCTGATGGTGCTGGTGCAGTTCTACACATCAGAGCATTTCAGGACCTGTATCTTGACAGCTTTAAAGAACAGAGGGGATTGCTGTTTTACAGATGGCCCAGAATTTGTACCCAAAACTAAAAGCACTTCATGCGTGTGCCAAGTATTTGGATTGGTCTAAATCCACCTGGAGGGTTTTAGACTGTTCTGAACCAGCAGAGAAAATGACCATCAATCACTCTCCTTGCACAGCATGATACAAGTCCACTCATAATCCTCTGCTCATTCACTCTGTTACAAATATGAGCGGAATTTCTATTTATTGTTACTATCCAGTAACAACGATGAGTTCTTCCCTGAACAGATTTCATATCCAGGGAGGCAAAAGCTAAGGAACACTGTAGCTTTGCCTACCACTCAGTAAATTCAACATACTTAAATCTGTGTTTGGACAGGAGCTAAGAGGATAATGAATGACAGAAAATTGAAAGGAAAAGAAATTAAAGATTGGTCTGTCCCTGCAGACACTCTTCTACTACTTATAAGGATGAGGTAGAAATGGGAGTTTCCATTCTGCCTCCAAACTGTGCTTCTTGCACAAACACAGCTGAGCATGCCATTGTAAACAGGAGTAAGGACTGAACAGCTGGATCAGTTCTAATTATTCAATGATTACAGAAAGTAATTCAAATTTTCATAAAGACTTCCTTTGTGAAAAAGGGATCCATCTGCTAGAAACTATGAGAAGTTGTTTATATGTTTACAACTGTTTCTCCAGTCCAGCAAATCACACCTAATTTTGTGCTCTCTGCATTCCCTAACCTATTTCAACCTTATAGTTGACTCACATCCACACCCTTTAAAGAACAGCACCTTACCAAAGTTTGCTTTATGAAATAAAAAAGAAAAACGCATAACAACACACACAAATTACAATTGCTTTGGTAAATTATTTTTTCCCTGAAAAGAGAAAGTAGAAAAAATTCAAAACAGACCAGGATCATTTTTCTCTCTTCAAGACTGCTGGAAAATGCCATTTGCATCACCTTAAGAATTATCCACATATTCACCTGGGATTTGCATTGGATTAAAGATTCCAAGTGAAAAAAATAATTAGATTTACATCACTGACAGAAGATACAGCAGTCCTGCATTTTGGTCAATAGGTTGGTGTTCATCCAAGTTCAAATCTAATTTTTACCTAAATAGAGAAGATCTGAATACTTTCCTTCCACTTATGAGAAAGAAAAAAAAAAGAACTTTGACTTACCACCTCCCTCTTGAGTGCTCCTAACAGAACTTGAAAGAAAAAGACACCATATCCATCATATCATTTCACCTTACTCCCAGTGGATTCAGCAATGTTTCCCATGTCTTACAGAAAGGCTGCACATACCACACTATTTCCCATAACAGCAGCAAAGCCTGGATTTCACTGCAAATTGTGCTATATTCAAAATGAAGCCCAGAAGTTTCTACCTGCACGGTTCCAGTTTGCACTCTGAAGTCATGTGTGTATAAAGGGACAGATGAGGCAACACAGTCCCTGAAGGATTAATGAAACTGAATTATGTCAAAAATACTGCACCTAGGTAAAGCTTTTCCAGTGCCTGATTGTCATTCCCTGTAGCAGTTCCAAAAGTCCCAGCTGTGGCCCTGTACAGATCCTGGAGAGCATGTTGCACTCCATTTGGTGCTATGCATGTAGGCATGTTCCCCTGCTTGGTTTCAGCACAGAAATTAATGTCTCCACAAAATAAAATAAGATAGAGAGGTTTCTGTGTCCCCATTGACACCAGGGTTAAGGGAAGGATTTAGAGCATAATATCACAAGTGTTCGAAGAAATGTAACTGAGACCCTGTCAGGTAATGAAACTCAGAAAAATTCTCAGCACATAAAAATTGATTTCACAAACATCCAAGCCCACTAAATAAAATAAAAATCTGAAATAAAAGAAGATACTCTGGAATAACCTTGAGAGCTGCAATCTTCTACTCTGTCAGATAGCTGCAGCAGCAAATCACAGAAACATGATCTACATGTGCAAATTGTCCCATCTACAGACAAAGATTTTCATCAGCAGAGTCCCCAAAAGCAGCAACATGAGCCTTTTTCTGTCAAACTCTTCACTACTCTAACATATGAGCTAAAAGCCAAAGGAAACCAAGCAAGCAGGAAATGTTGCTGAAGGCATCTTGATGTGATGAATCTTTTCAAGATTCAAAAGGACATTAGACTGATATCAAAGCTGGGCATTAGTAATCCAGAAGAAGTCAGAATCTTTATCTCCATTTAACTGGAGCACTGTTCTGCTGCTTATACTACTCTGATGAGTTCAGCTCTGGTTATGCTTTTACTGGGCCATTTCTCTGATTTTCCCCCTACAGCAACAATTTTTCCACCACCCAGAGGGATTGTTAGTGCCTTTATTTCTGTTGGGAAAATCTCTATACTGAACACACACAAACTTTGTTAACATCTTAAGGACTTTTCAGTTTTCAAGTAGGATTAAAATATGACCCATAATTTGCCTGTGACCTCCTGCAGACATTCAAACAGATGTAAAAAGAGTACAAACATCTCAGAAAATCAGGATCAAAGCATATTCACTGTTTTGTTGATATGGATTTAGTACACAAAGCATAGGAAGATAACTGAGCTTCAGGTCTGGTAATGAAATTTTTTTAAGTAAATGCCTAAACTTGAGGTCTTTGTCCATATAACACTTACTCAAGCCTCTATACTGTCCATGAAACCATCATGTCCAGGCAAGCATGAAAACGTTTGGTGACAAACACTTTCTCCCTTCCAACAAATGGAGAAGTATTTAAATTAGCAGAGCTAGTCCTAACGCTTGCTGTATTTTCTGCACAACTAGTAAAATGGTTTTACAAATCCAGAATAAAGCAAAAGTGACGCCTTGAGCTTACGTCACAAGGATCACTGTGACCAGTATCTCTGGGTTTGATTTCCTTCACGAGGAAGAAAGTAAGGGTTGATCTCGTTTCAGAATTAAAGCATAGTAAAATTGCTATAAAAGAACAATTTAATCCATCACTATTATATGTTCCAACAGTTTTAAAAGAGCATGGGACTGATTATGATCTCAAATATAACAGCCATAATAACTTGGTTGCTTTTGCTTCAACTGGTAGGATTGTTTTGATGCTCTGTCAGCACAACTCCAGAGTTACACCACTGACTTGTGTGGGATTATCATTAATGCATGCTTGTAAAAAAATGAGACATGGTAGATTTCTAGATAGTTTTATCCTCTGTGTGCATAATACTGCATCTAGATTCACTGCAAGACTGTGGCCTTTAGAGCTGATACCTCTTTTATTTGAAATTTGTAACATGAAGCTGCTTTACTTGCAATTGGTCATTATTCTTAGTATACATGCAAACAGAAGTCCTAAGAGCTTCACACACCATGAATGCTTATGAACAGCACTATGGATTTCCAGAATGGACATAGGAATTACAGAATTATAATACTGAACACAAGAAGCTCTCACAGAGGGGAATAATCTCTAGGCATTTGCTGCAGCTGCTTTGCTAACCTTTGTCTATCCATCACTTTCAAGATGACTGAAATAAGCAGATTACTTCATGGCAGTAACAACTATAGTGGTACCAATAGCCTAAAATTTCAGACCTTATCCAAACTTTTTAAAGTGGTAATATTCACCTTTCTTTACTTTGTATTATGTCAAAGAAGCCTAACAGGCATTTCAGGAAGTGTCTTTACTCAACGCAATGTGCCTGTCCATGGGCTGAGGTACAGATTTTAGTCTAACTGGGTAACTGTGATTATCAGCTCCTGGTTTCTGCTGTACAGTAATTCCTCTTAACCACAAATTCCAGCCTATTTAAAGTATTGCTATACCAATAAGAACCAAGAATCATTCCCACTTTTTCAGACCAAAGTTTATCAAGCTCACACTATCTTCAAGTTTTTCCATAATGGATTATAAAGGTAAGGCATAGACTTAACATGTTCTCCCAGTTTTGTCTGCAAGTGTTTGAGGGACTTTCTAAGCTGGCTACCATCTTTAATTTACTTCTTCAAAGAACTAAGGATGAACTTATTCTTCCCTTATGTTTTATGATTTTAGTATTAACATCATTATAAATTGAAGCTTTTCTGTGAATTTTGCCCTGGAGTCAGGACATGACCTGAGAATTCAGATTAATTGTAGATGCATTCACACATCCTACCTGTAGTTTACCAACACAAATGTCAGTCATCTGCCTCTGTAGGCAATAGAAAAGGAAAAGCACTTCCAGAGACAGATTTAGAATAGTGAGTTTAGCTTCTGTCACAGGTTTTCTGTGGAATTATCAGTTTTAGAATACTTGGAGAAAAGTAGGAACAGCATGCAAGAATCCCTTTCTGAAGAAGCCACTTTTCCACCATTCTCTATCCCAAAAGAAAACAAGGCAATCTTCCTTTTTAAAGAAATGTCTGATACTTTTCAAACCACGTTCATGATCTTTTCCTGATTACATGGGTCTAACAATTCGAGCTCTCTGGATTTATTCTGCTTGCATACCATTTATCTTAGCCTTTATTTTCTCTCATTCTGAATTTTCTTCTTCTTTTGAACAGCTGATAAATTGTTACAGTGTTCAGCAATTGCCTGTAAATAAAATTCACTGTTTTATCACTCCCCTGTAAAATACTCTGGAGTTCAGGGTTATATCCTTCCAGGGCAATGGCCTTTCTAAAGAATATTCCCAGAGTTTAAAGATATTGATTTATAGCCAAGAAAACTCTCCCTAAAATATAACACAAAGTATAATGTACAAAGAACACTGTGCCAATATATTTAGGGAGACATTTTTATTTCCTCATGGCATGTGCCATGCCACTGCTGTGCCAAACCTGCAAGTCAAAAATCAGAGTCAGCTGAAAAACTTATGAAATGTAGCTTCATTTTCTAATGACAACGTTATGAAACAGGCTCCCCAGAAAACCTCAGGAAAATCCTGGAAGTAATTCAGACTCTTCTTGTGAAACACATACTTTCAAAAAATTTTAGTGTTTCAAAGAGGTCTTTTTTTCTTTCTTCTTCTCCAAGATACATGGCATATACAGAAAAGGTATGAGAATACCCTATTGGGAAGCCTACCCTGTCAAATCCCTCGTCACCTGTACAATAGCTTCTTGACATGAATTACCTGACATCTCATACAACTGCAAAAAATTGTGGAATTATAGTCACTGGGAAAAAAAAAAATCATTTAATCAAACTGGCAAGAAGAGAAGGCAACAAAAGAAATTATTATTACCAATTTTTCTGATAGGTCATGAGTAAAGTAACAAGTGCAGAGAGAAGGTTCACATCGAGCTCTGGGGTGCCAGCAGGACCCACGGCCAGGTTGGATGAGGCTCTGAGCAATCTGGTCACAGGGAGGTGTCTCTGCCTATGGCAAGGGGGTTGGAACTCAATGAACTTTAAAGTGCCCTTCCAAACAAATCCATTCTATGATTTCATCTTTTTTCCAGTTATGAAGTTCCAGAGAAGATAATGAGTCTTCTCTACACATGGGTCGTGTAACTACAGGTTTTTGAGCCAAAGGCAGTGGTGGGCATGTGAAGGGTAAGAGCAATCTGCCACAAGAACAATGCTAGAGACAGACAGAAGAATTATCAACTCCTGAAAGAGAGTTTTTGTTTCTTTCCACTCTCCTGTCACAGTTTTTCTTTTTTTTCAACCCAGACAGCAATGATTTCACTTCAAAAGTGAAACATGTCCTGCTTTCTTAAAGTATGTATCCCATCAGCCTACCTAGAGTTATGTCATTCCCAACAGCCCTGAAAGGTCACAAGCACATCACTATTCTAATATTCTCATATTTCCATTTGACTAATTTTTTGTTCATTGAGAAAAGTATTCTGTGCTCATGAGTAGACAGCATAGAACAGACTCTTCTCATGCTGTTGTGAACCAGGAGTAGCTGAAATGTATTTACTGTAGCTAGTCCAAATTTATTCTCTTGTCAGCATGTCTGCATTCCTCTAGAATTAAGCAGGAAAGAGAAGAAAAAACACTTATGCTGCAAAGGTACAATCTTTCACCCATGTGCTATAGAAGTGAGACCAAAAAGGGCATTCCTGAGACAGATTCCATACTCAACTGGATTCCCGACTTGATCCCTGAAGTAAGGCCCCCTTAAAACCACTAGCTTAATATGACTCCCATATTAAGCAACTCAGCACTGTTTTCACACACAACAGGATATCTCCCTTCCCCTATTTTACAAGATCCTTTGTTGAGAAAAGGGTGCAGAATGAACTTCAACACCAAACCCTTTAAACTCCCAGCACTTTGACATGCGATTGGCGGTAAACAGAGAAAAGAAGTTGCTAAGAGATGAATTTCACAGCTGTTTAACTGCCAAATATTTGGTACCCCAGGGTTAACTTCATACTACTGACAAGCTCCTTTTTCTCCAAAACTCCTGCCCTGTGGAATGTTTCTATGTCATAAAATATGAATGCAGGTAAAACCTCTGCTGCCAAACATTTGTGGGAAAAAGGACAGCAGAACTGTAACACTGAGTTCTCTGATTATAACTCCCTTATTTTCATGTCTTCAACTTTGCTGTCAGCCCTTGTGGTAAGGAGGTAAGCCACTCTGCTTTCTGAAATTTTAGCCACTAAATCCCTAAAACTCTCATATTCTGAGTAATGAAAGTGGAACAGAAGATGACTTTCAGTAATAAAACTTCTGATAACTACAATTATTTTTCTGGTACACAGTGCCACTCCTAACAAGAAGCTAAAAATTATGTTTTACTAAATCTCCATAAATCTGCCATTCTGATACCAGTGAGAGCAAACACAGCTGACACAGGGCCCTACAACTACATAGAAGCCCTACAACTTCTTTGAGCTGTGCACAAAATTCACTTCAAATAGCGATAGATTTGCTTGTCTCAGTTACTATCAGCAAATGCCTTAGGAATAGCTTATGGACCACTGTGGTCATAAACCAGATACTGAAAACCACTTGCCTGAAATTATGTGTCATTTTTCTGTGTTACCAGGAAGCTTACAGCTAGTTTCTCCAGTAGTTAAATTATTTCCTGTATTGAACTCTAGTGCCCATTTTCTGGCCCAGAAAACAGCAAAAAATATGTTCAGTGCTGCAATGAGACAGCCAATCAGTCCTGCAACTGCAAGCAATTTCCTTTATATTAGGAGAAAAAAAATCAGGACCATCAATGAGCTCCTCTAGTTGTCACTCATAAAAGGAGGTGTGTAAACATACACACAAGGTATGAAGAAAATTTGGCCCCATCTCTGCCACAAGTGAGATCTTGGAGAACAGAAGACCATTGAGAAACATTTCTAGTCTGTGCAGGGGGGTTGTTTCTTAAAGATATGCTTCTCACTCATTTACTTGGCCTTGCATTCACCTAAGCTAATTTACAGTGTCTCTTTCTTTTGTCCCCTTAATTATACATCATATATGTACACGAGAATGTTCAGTCTTATCAAATGTAGGTGGTTTCTTTTCTTTGCTCTCACAGAAAGCAGCCTCCTCACTGTGCTGAGGATACAAAAGAGTAAATCAAAACCAAACAAAACTTTTATGAAATAGGGGGAAACTGTGGTGCATGGAGGATCCAGTAAAAGAGAAAACAAGAACAGCAAGGCTCTCTCAAAATCTTCACTTAAGTTGCTATAATATTTAAATATTGAACATAAGTTAAATGACAGAATCCTGGACTACAGCTAGGAGGGCTAAAACCATTCCATATCAAAACTATTCAACAAGTTCTTTAGACATCCCAGTTTTAACTGAAAAAATGCAATTTCATAACACTTAAGAGTATCAATGTATTTTAATGATTAACAGAACATGTTTTCCTTTCCCTCCACAATTTTCCTGTGTTCACTTTTTTAAGTATGTGTGCCAGACATTCAGCTTGTCAGATTATATGATAATAAATGGCATACAGTAACTGCACAGCACTCAAATTTCATCAAAACTTGGCCAGCACAACTAAAAACATCTAAACAAAGGGAACATCAAGGGATTGATCATAAGCAGAAGCTACTTGGGATAACCTTTGAAAACAATAATGCACTACTAATTTATACCAGCTGTGAATCCACAGGGAAGAAGCCATAGCGGTGGGAATTAAAATATATAGACAAGCAACAAAACTGATACAAGGTTTTGTGTATCCTCATGGAATCTTTCAGAAAATATGAGAAGGTTCTGAGCTTCCTGTCTCTGTTTTCTCAGATTCAGTGCCCAAGAGAGATCACATATAAATACATCAGAGTACAATTGTTACAGGCACAAATACAGGTTTTTTGACTGTGCTGAGGCTTCATTAGTGAAATATAAAGTATTGAAGCCAGCATCATATGAGAATACAGAAAACATACTGATTTTTTTTTTTTTTTTAATGTTTATACCCAGTGAAATAGTAAAAACACTCTTGGGCTGCTTTTGCCAAAGGTACTTTCAGCAGCCAGTGAAATTTAGCAGTTTATCTGGGCTGCCTCATGGAAATATAACACAGTACATGCATGTGAAACTTTTCTCTAAGTATTTATATTTATAAAATTAAAATCTGTATTTGTGTGGCTCTCCCAGGAGCTGTGTTCCCAGTTATTTGGTTTGTCTGTGTCCTCTAGCAATGATCAACAGTTCTTGTATGTGTTTCCCAGCAGTACGGGAGCCCGTTCTACAGGCTTTCCTTTCAACCGGGAGGTGGCTACACCAGCTCATTGTGATGAAGAACCCCTTCTTCCTTTCTCATGAACTGCTCTACATGGTGCTTATTCCTGCTGGGCATCTCCTGAAGCTTTATTTCCATCAGTGATATTGAGAAGAGCACAGACAATGCTATTGTCTCTATTTATACTCTGTTACAATCCTCCTTGGGATTGAAGGGACCAAACCATCCTACTAAAAGCTCATGGCACTTGAGTCCAATTCCTGTAAGCTAGATCTGTGAAAGCACCAGGGCACAGAAAAAAAAATCTGTATAAGAAATCAAACAAATATTTTTGTGCTCTTCTACATCAATAAAGACAAAAAAGAAAATATTTGAGTAATAGCAAGGCTTCCCAAGCCTCCTTCTTCCACAGCAATAATTATCCTTCTGTTTTCTTCACAAACCCGCTTCTTTAAATTTGCAAAATTCACACCAGGATAAATGCTATCTTCTTTCAAAATTACAGGTGTAGCAAGTATCTGTCTTAAAGAGTTTGTCTCTACTTTTAATTTCTACTATGATTATAACTAGACTAACAAACAGCAGAGCATAACAAACAAACCATTACAAAACGGTTTCCCTCTAACTTAGAAAGTACTAATATGAACTGCTGTTCAACACAGGAATTTTTTGCCTAATGACTACTTTGCCTCTGCTTTCTTTGTAAAATTGCAGGGTTTATAATTAATTAAACATGATAAATATGTTCAAAAAATAAAGGAAGAACCCATAATACTGGAATTTTTAAGTGATAGACAATGGAGTTTATCCTAAAGTTCTCAGTTCTTTGGATTTAAAGTTTGTAAAAATGTGTGGATTTCTCAATTTTCCATTGCAATTTCTTAGTTAGAATTGTCTCAGGTGTTTTCAGATTGAATTAACTGGAAACCAAAGATATACAATCGATGAAAGGGAATGAAATCCAACCCACCAGAGATCTTTATGCTGTGAGCACAGAGCAATCACTCAAATTCCTCTAAAGACACCGAACACTTCAGCCACACAAACCCAACTAAGCAGAAGAGATCAGCTCTCGTTTTCTCTACCAGCATTAACCCGCTGTATGAGATACCCAGGAAATATGAAGAGCTCAGCAGCTCAACTGGACAATGAAGCAGCAGCTGTCAGACACTTTTCACACAGTTTCTGGAAGACAAAGTGACTCGTGGCTGGCTCCAGTCAGCAGGAAAACACTGGATTAGAGGTCATTTCCTCTCCGACCAAGACGAATACCAGCCTCTGGCATTTGCTCTGGTCAGACTCTGATGCTTGTAATTAAACTAATTTGTTCACAGTAAGCATCCAGCCCTGCACTAGTGGACAAGTAGGAGACACAATGAGATGCCTTCTGTTTTCACATGACAGGACTCAGGTGAGATACTCCTCTCTAACGACGGAACACAAGTTTAGCTTCTTTTCCCGCCTTTCTTGTGAAAGACATTCCCTTTTTTCTGTGCCATCCTAGGTAAAAAAGTCTCCAGTTTAAAGGACTATTTCACTCTTTCTGCAGAGCATCTTCTCAGGAAAGAGAAAAACATGAGACTAAAGGCAAAAGTAGTTTCAGTAAATAAGGACAACATTAATAAACGAAAATCAGTGTTCACTTAGAACTCCAAGTGAACCAAGTACCAAGATGGAGTTGTTCAAAACCAATTGAATGAAAAAAATGAATAAGTTAGAAAGGGCCCACAGTGGCACTCAAGAATAACTTTTTTCAGATCCTACAACCTAACAATTATTTGTTGGGGTCCTTAACATACAAATCTGTTCACTGCATTTTATCAGGACAGTCTTAGCAAAGAGGTGGACTACAAGCAAAATTTGTCGCCTGTATCACAAAGCACAGAAGTCAAATAATACAAAGAAGTTTCCAATAATTTTTGAAAAGTATATATATATATATTACATATAAATATATGAAAAGTATATATATACACACATGCACATGAATATGAAAGCTGGAATCTTGGACAGATTGAAGGAAGAACCATAGTTATCATATAAGTCATCCAGCAATGTCAAGATCAGTCATTCCTGCTGTCAGCTTTGACAAAACTCACACTACAGGTTAAGATCAGGCAATTTATCAAAGAAGTGCCCATCAGACAATCATTATGATGGGGTCAGAAATTTCTCTGCAAACCATCATTATCACTTAGTGTATCAGTCAGCAATCTGAATACTATCTAAAATATCAGACACTGATAACATGGTATGGCAGGGCCTTCAACCAGCAAACCATGGTGATAGCTTTGAGTCATCAACTATTTCATATTTCCTTCTGCTCTCCAAATATTTATGTACCTTTACATTCCCAAGCACTCAGAAGACCCATTGCTGATAGCAGATAGACAGCATAATCTATGTTAATTTGTTGCAGCAACACAGAAAATGGAAATAGGAGCTAAAATAATCAGGATCAAACTTTATATGCATAGTTAGGAGCAAATTGTGGAATGAATGTTTAATCCGAAGTTTTTCCATTGTAGTGAATGGATGGCAGTTAAGAAATTGCTTCTGCCCATCACTCGCTGCTGCTGCTTTTGAAGCAAGAATTGAACTTTTCCTTTCCTGGCAACACTTGTAGACCCTGTCAGGCCAATAATTGTTCCTACTGTTTGCTTAGACATTTGACATGGCAATTCCTGCTGTTGACCAGACACAAAGAGATTTGAATTTAATTACCAGAGTGGGTGCAGGTAAAAACTACCCTGCTTCTTGATGTAAAAACTGCTGTATCACCATAGTCAGATTGTTTCAATCAACAGGAATTCATAGCACTTTACCTAAAGATAATTGAGAATGTCACAGAACACTGGAAAAAATATTCACATGAGAGACCACAGACACAGCTTGGAGTAAAGGAGTGGATACAACATTTACAGACAGATTGCATAAGGAATTCAAGCACACACACTTCATCCTTCAACTGGAAATAGATATGAAATATATTTTAAAAGGAACAAATGCAATCAAGTTGACCCACCCAATTTTTTGTACAAAAATTTCTCATAGTAGTTAAAGAAGGTAAATACCATTTTCTTCCTTTTTACAGATGGAGAAATGGCAGGTAATGTCACTTGCCAAAAAACACACAAGGTCGTAGGAGCCTGGAAGGAAAATGGGTGGGACTTTTGGTCTCCTTCAAATTAATA
Source organism: Corvus moneduloides (assembly GCF_009650955.1). Lineage (NCBI taxonomy): Eukaryota > Metazoa > Chordata > Aves > Passeriformes > Corvidae > Corvus > Corvus moneduloides. The sequence continues at coordinate 7,645,640 of NC_045485.1, read as the reverse complement.
GGAATCTCAATGGACTTAAGCAGGTCCAGCCTTTCCCTGAGAACATATCAATCTTATATTCAGGGTACTATGATGTTGCAACATTACACAAAATAATCTTCTAGTGAGCTGCTAGCTTTATGTAACCAACCATGCAAAGAAAGAAGATTAAAAATTGAATTAATACTCAAGTTTTAATCATACCAGCAGTCGCTACTGTCACATAACAGCAGCAGCACAAAGGGTGAGAGGGGGCACAGCTGTAACTGTGGCAAACAAAAGGCAAGAAGTGTCTTTCTTATTCATAAGTAGATTAGTGAAAAATAAACCACTTAAACACCCAAAGCCTGCTTTATGAACTCGGGCATTTATTTACATAAATGCTAGATGGCTGCTGGTATGAATTCTTTTCATCTGGGTTATTTAAATGTGAGGATCTCTAGCATGAAGGGCAAGCCACCAGGACAAAACATTGTGAGGCTCTTCTTTTAAACCCATATATGACGGATTGGGAATTCACTAAAAGCTTAGGTGAATCTGACAAAACTGAAGTTGTAAGAGAGAAGTACCAAAGAGTCCAGTGTCACACACTATTGGTGGTCCTTGTGCTACAAAAGACTCACACTAAAACATGGCTTCAGTCCATCCAATAAAACAATGGAATCTGAGGTATTCTATAAGGGAAAAAGACTTTTCATTCAACAGAAATGACTTTAATTTTATAGTCAGCTTAAAACAGAATATTACCAGCCTTAATATTGGTCACAGAGAAAATATAGATCTTAATTGAAGTGTTTTAGAATTGCCTCGTATGTACAGAGAAGGTTGTAATTTGACCATTTAAAATACTTCCCTCACTGGAAACACACCAAGGACCTTCCTTTCAGGGAATGTCAGGAATGATCTGAACCTGTAGGTTAGTGTTCCTGAGGATGGGAAACAGAGCTATAGTACATTCCTTACTGACTTGTGAGGAAAGGGGGAAAATGAGAAATAGATCCTAACTAGGAAGGAAAATTGGATTTCTGCATGTGATGCCAAAGAAAGGTATAGAAAAATACCTCATCAATATTTTCGCCAGAGAGGAGAATTATTTCTTTCCATTGAACGAAAGTAATGATTAGCTGTCTCATGGAAGGTGTTTCAGCAATCATATTCACACTGAGCAACAGCAAAGAGCCTGAGAGGCCTGGGGAAATAAAAAGGCAACAATAGCAGCCCCACACACACACTTGCCTGAGTCTCTTTCAACCGTTTCACAGTTTTGCCCTGTGTAATCAGTGCCCAGAAACAGACACTCCAGCACCAGGGGAAGAAAGAATGGGAGCTGAAACACTCTTCGGGGAGTTGAAAAAAATTCTTGGTGTTTGCAAATGCCTCAGCCTCTAGATCAGACTAAATCCAGACTAAATATCCAACATTACCCTATCCTATGCTGCTACCTCAAGTGAGATGTGACACAACAGTAAAGAACAAGGAAACCAGACTCTAGGAGAGGGAGGTGAGAGCATTTTAGTGTTATTTCCAACCCCTTGATTTCAGTTTCTATTCCAAAGATTTTTTACTATAAAAGAAAGTCCCTGCCAAAAGCCATTTCCGGTAGAAGAGTTTCAACCATTTATGAGCATCCAATAGAGCAAATTCCACACAATTCTTCCTGTACTTCCAAAGCCGCAGGAATCATTTTTATGATTTTGGAAGGATTGCATTTATGAGGCTAAGCATTTGGATTTTTACCCTATCATATTATCATGTAGATCTTCTCCATAACCCAGCCATGCCAGGTATAGAATACCCTTAATGTCTTATATAGCAGCAATGGACAGGAATATGAATTTTTCTTTACTGGAAACTAATTTGGGATTAATTTTGTCATAACTTTCCCTCAAACAAACATAATGCAAAGTGGGAGCAAACCACACAAAATCAGAATTTGGCCCTCTGCATTCAGAAACTGAAAGACTGTTGACAACTTTCACAACTCTAAATTACCTGTAAATAAGAATGATTTGTCAGGAATTTGTGATGATTCTCATTAGAAGTAAAAGTACAAGGATCAAGAGCACATGTCATCCTTGCACAGGAATTAAAATGAGTAATCATGCATAACAAAGATTAATTCATTAGTTTTTTGAGCTTGACTGATATGAACACATGGTGATCACTATTACAATGAACTGAACTCAGCGAGAACTTAGCGATGGAAGGAGTACAGACACTGCACCAACAAATGGGAAATCACGCAAGAGGTTGCTTATTTACGAGAAGACTGTAGAGGAGGCAAAACTTTATATGCTCTATTTTTTAAATACTCAATTTTTATTCAACAAACTCCACTATGCCACTGACTGCCCGATGATTTTTTCTTTATATTTTGTACCCACACCCTATGATTCTTTAGAGATGACAAGGGAAACATTAAATTAATGATAAATTTCAGTAATCAGGTGAAATAAAAAAAACCCCAAACATTTAGAGCTATTAATGTTAGTTTTTTCCAAATCACTGTTTCATATTGTTTAAAGACACGTCAGAAAAATAATTAAATTCTCAGTACTTCTCTGGAAGTAGGAAATGAAGTCTTCAAAAAATAGACATTATATCATTACCTATGCTTAAAAAATACAATAAATCAACTTAATTAAACATTAGGCATAAAGTTCTCACATATTTAGGCCCCAATTCACGTAGTATCCATTACCTTGGTGCAGCAGACTGGGCCTGCCACTGACACTGGAAATAGTCTCCTGTATTTAGTGACTCCGACTAGGAGGTATTTGTTAAGTCAAACTCTACTGGTAATTTCAGGCCGGAAACATATTTTCAACAATATATGGATTCTGCCAAGATTAATTTTTATCCAAAATGAGAATTAAGAGCAAAGGAGACTTAGAAGAAGCAGAATTTGTCCTTGAGATGGGGAAGGATTCCAGAGGTGCTCTGATTTTTCATTCCCTGCACACCCATTTCCAGAGGCCAACTGCAGCCTGATCAAAGGCACACAGAGGCTCCCACGATCTCATTCAGTCTTTTTAAATCATGGTTCAGACAAGCACCTATTAATACACAGGGGAAAAAAAAAAAAAAAAAAAGGAGCAGTCACCTCCTTTTCATTTAATTAGGTCATGATTATTCAGCTTCACACAAGAAAAATCTTATTGCGGCAAAGAGAGTTTTCTATTAACCTCCTCCATTCCTTTCTAGCAGTGCATTCAAGTTGTATGTAAATTGATTGCATTCCTCAATGTCACAAGCTATTACAGAGACAGGAAAGCAGGCAGGAGTAAAAGATGTCTGTGATTAGACTATCTAGAAGAATAATTTATAAGACTACCATATCAGCCTTCACACTAGAAGGGGAATGCCTGACACTATATGCCTAAGGTTAGGAAAGGATATTATTGAATGCTTGTCCATTATACAGGTTTTTTCTGATGCTTTTTCTGAGGCATCAAAGATAAACCAGATAGACCAGTGGTCTAATGAAACAATACAGTTTCTTTTAGGAATGGGGAGAAATTATGCTGCTCTTCATCCTACTATTTCAGAGTCAAGAAGCCAAGTCTCATTACCCTTTACAGCTATATCTATAAATGCTGCTCTTAGTTCTTTGTATTCAAAATGAGAAATACTTTCAAGCAGTGTTTTCACACTGGCCCAGTTTTCAAATACTTTGGGGTGGGAGGCTAATCTAACCTTAGAAACTAACGAAGGAGCTTTGCAACTGGTCACTTCCAGCAGAAAAGTAACCTTGGTGATTTTGAAAATAATCGATTACCAGAGTACACACTGAAAGTCTGTCTATGAATACAGCCTGAAACAAAACTTTTTGTATTACCTCATTTTTTAAGATGATCCAAAGCCTACTAAAGTCAATAGGAAGATCCATATTGATTTTAGGAGGCTTTGAATCATGCCTAAAATTGCTTTTTCATTACACTTCCATCCAACGCAGTAAAACAAATCCTACAAATCCTACAAATCAATATATTTCTATAAACACAGCAGTACAAGAACGAATTATAAAAAGTTATAACACAGCTAACCAAGATTTGCACACATAAGCAACAAAAAACATTACTTCTTCCTGGGGTTAATTATCTTTTCACAGTTCAAAAAGGTAATCACCTTAAATTACATTGGTCTCGCTAATACTTTCTTGAATAATTCTGAAATTTTAAGGTAGGAAATTTATGTAGAGCAATTAATGTATGAAATAGTTGTAGCAAAATTAAATCTACTCAACATTTTCTACTTCCTCCAAAAGATAACATTTTACACATAATTTATTACATGAATAAATATTTTGTCAAAATTGGGAATAAGATGCTTTTCCCATTATCTCTGCAGAAGTTTTGCATTTCTGCATGGAACTATTTGCAAGGAGAAATTATCTGGGCTTCAATATTTTGGTGGTACTTGTCATATGCCTCAGGTCAGGAGAGTTTGGATTCAGCTGCCTGTGGGCTGAGTTCACTCAATCTCATTGTGAAGATAAATAGATGCACTTTCATGCACTTTTTTTGGAGGGAAAGCTACATGTAAATACTTCTTGTGACCCACAGCCTAGACACCTTTCTCTCTGTAATTTTTTTTCACAGTTTTGTTTCTTCAAACATTAAAGTTATTTCTTGAAAACAAAACACTGCCCTATTAGGGAAAAACATAAACTTTGGAGATATAAATGCAAAACGTCAGTTGGACAAGCAAGCAGGAATCCAGACTAGTTTGAAAAAAGAGGCTACTTTTAATTTGCAATCCTTACAATTTTTTGCAAGCAATTAGGTCAAAGCAGTGCATTTCATCTCCTTTACAACTGCTCAAATAGATATCCCTCTTCTTGCACACCCTTTCCCTTTTTGAAGCATTTCTGGTGCTTGGCTTTTCTGCCAAACTATGGCTCTGCCTATGGGACAAAAACCAAACTGACAGACCATCCAAAGAATGAAAGAAACCATTGGCAGGAAGTTCTGATATCCTTGAACTACTGAAACAGTGTAGAAATAAACACTATCCAAATTGCAGCTATTATATGAAAACATGTTATAAGAAATTGTCCTCTTAAACCAAGACTCAGGACGTGTTGATTCTTGGGGTACAAGAGCTATTCTAAAAAGTAATCAAAATCATAGGATGCGAAATAAAATAAAATAGCATAGAAAATAACAAGTTGAACTGGAGAAATATTAAAGAAGTGATAAAAATATCACTTCTTTAATAAACATGTAATGCAGAGCTTTGATCATCATGCTGCAGTGGCCTTTTCCTAACAGTTCCTTCATTAACATCAATGTTATTGCAGAAGGAAGAAAGACCTTCATTCACTTTGGCTTTTTAACTGGCATTAGAAAGTGTTTAAGTTTCCAGTACCCAAATGGTTCTACAGGAGAGCTGGAGAGGGACCTTTGACAAAGGCATGTGGTAATAGGACAAGGGGGAATGGCTTCAAGCTGAAAGAGTAGATTTGGATTAGATATAAAGGAGAAATTCTTCACTATGACGGTAGTGAGGCCCTGGGACAGATTGTCCAGAAAAGTTGTGGCTGCCCCATCCCTGGAAGTGTTCAAGGCCAGGCTGGACAGGGGTTGGAGCAACCTGGTCCAGTGGAAGGTGTCCCTGCCCATGGCAGGGGGCTGGAATAGGAGGAGCTTTAAGGTCCCTTCCTACTCAAACCATTTTATGATTCTATGAAAATTGGTTTTGACAGCCTCAGTAGGCTCACACGGATTCTCAAACCATGTCTAAACTCCACATCTAAAATCCAGAAACCATTTCCCAAAACAAGCCTCAATATGGCAGAAGCAAAGCTCTTAACAAGAATCCACACAGTTAACTATACATTTTGTTTAATTTACCACACAGTTACCCAGGCCTGGTCTTTTTCATAATGATTGCTCAAATATATTCACAATCATTACAGCTGGCACTCAGGTAAATATTTCCTTAATTTGATATCAATCTACATGGAAAGACAGAATGTGTTACTCTGGTAAACTACAGTGTTGGTTATCAGAAGAATTTGTCATTCCTAAGACAAATTTTTGTACTTTACTGATCTAGAGAACACAGTGATAAGGAAGCTCTGAAGTGGTTATCATTTGGATAATATTTGTTTCATCCTTAGTCATCCAGAGATAAGATGAAGTGCCACAAAAAGAATACTTGCTATAATTTAATGAATATTGTGATGATAATTTTTAGTATGACATTTTTGTAATGAGAGCCCATTAATTTAGTTGCAGATCCTTGGAGGAATAGATCGAATCAATTTCTAGATGAGTCTGCGCCTATCATGGAGAGAGATTCTCGTTGGGACTTTAAATGCCACAGATCCCCTCTTGCTCTAACACTCTAACCTACATTTGGGGGAGTCCCTTTGGAGAACCCCTTCTCAGATAAGATACCAAAGAGGAAACTGCAAAGTTTTGGCACTACCAGCCCAAGTCCAGCTTCAGCAATGCTGTTTCCTCTGAAATATCTACAACACTTCAAAATGCATTTAGAAATCCACCCTGTGGGAGCTCTCAGTATTCAAATATTGAAAGTGCCACAAACCAGCATGCTCAAAAGGAATGAAATAATAGTGTTTAAAGCCAATAACATAGAAGAGTAAAGCAAAACCAACATCCACACATATAACCAGGAAGCTCCTCCGCACCAAGACAGCATTTACTAGCACCAGACAAAACAAGTTCATTACCTTCTGCTTGGTCTTTGTTTCTGTTTCAAGGCCCAGCTACACCAATCTCATCTCTTCCCTGATCCAGTCCGCATTGCACAGCACATCCAAGTCTTCCTATTGATTCATTCCAAACCCCTCACACACCATATCCAGTAATGTCATTCCTCATCATGCTGCAGCAAGAAACAAACCCTCAGTTATTTCTTTATAGCTCAAGAAGCCGTTATCTATAATTACAATACATCTCAGGCATTACTTTTTTGAGCAGATGTAGTGTTTTAAATTTGGAAATTTATAGATAACAAAAATGCTGTACAAAACAGTACAAACTTAGCCCCTTCCTATATGCTAAATAATCATAGGAAAATGACACAGGGAAGAGAGTCATATAACATCTCTTTCCAAGAATAGCCACTGTCTCTTTCCCCACACACAGCATCTCGTTATTCACTAACCACTCTCCTTTTGCAGGATGCAGTTTGCTAAGGATTCTATTGTTGTATCTGCTCTTGAAAAAGACTACTAGAAGAAATGAGAAGTTTCTCGGGTATTTATTACTCCCATGAGTGTATACAAAATAGATATACATTTATTTTTGCTGTCTGCCAAAATGCAATGTAAAATCTGCACAAGTTCTTGTGACTCCTTTCCACCAAAATCTTTTACTTTGCAAATTAATGATGAAGACATTTTAGCATACCTCTTTCATGTGAGTAAATTTAAATCCTTTATGCATTTTTATCCCAGTTTAAAAAGGATTTTTTGATGTATAGCCTGACACAGACTGCAAAGTCATTCAACTTTATAGCTAAACCATGAGAGGGATATGCAGGAAATTATTCCTAAACTGGTCTGTTTTGGGTTTGCGTAGCATAGTCCAAAAAGTAAATTTAACAGTATATAATGGTAAGGAGATAAATGTTGAGAGTGAAGAAAAAAAGAAAAAGGAAAATAATTTTAAAAATGAAGTAAACTGTAATTGTACATGTGTTCAAAAATTATCTCTGTAAGGATGAATTAAAAATGTGACTGCAAAATGAAGAATCATAAATGCAGCAATAGAGCAGGTGTTGCAAAGTTTATTAGGAAATCTCCTAAATGGTTCCATAAAAATTCAATAGTCCATTGTATGTAAGACAACAAAATCATATTTCATGGAGAGCTGTACTCTTGCCATTTAATTATTGGACAGTACTGCAGTCTTCTCAGAGCAGCTTTCAGACCTGAGTTTATAATGAGCAGACAAGAGTGAGGAGTTCCCTCTCCACTGTATTTAAGAGATTTCACGATAGCCAAAGGAAATTAGAAAGCATGGTATTTTCATGAAAAACACTTTTCAATTACCTTTGTATCCAAATAATGTTGCATTCATATTCACAGTGTTGCAAAGCCATTACCTAGACTAAGTAAAATGAACACAGTATCAGAACTTAATTGGATATAGAAAATTGGAAAGTTCCACACCACAGTTGCTGAATAAGTAGAAATACATAAAATGAAAGTTGCAGCTGTTTCCTGAAAGCCACTGTAACAACAGTCAGTGCTTGTAAAGGACATGGAAGGGTCACTGAGCTCAGGACAAGGTGAGCCCTGGGCCATGCTCACTTGGCAATCCCACCCCAGTGCATCAGGCCTGTTAGCACCAGTTCACAGCAACAGCCAAAGAAAGCAGCTCTCCTTAACCCTTGCTAAAGCAGAGCTCCAGCAACAGACTATCTGTATGTTTTAACTGAAGACAACCAGTAAAAACAAGAGTTAAAAGATGATTTTTACCTAAGATCAAGGTGAAGGTTTAAGCACTTTTTGATTGCTGAAGCTGCTCTTTAGGGTATTGACATGCATCATTTCAGACAGGTTTTAAAAAATCATAAGCCTTGTTGTATGTGTTCTGCTTTATATTTTATTTCAGTTAAATATATGTACCACACACACTGCATTCCATATTCTGCACAGAAATAAGCACAACAAAAGGAAACTAAAGTCTGGCTTATTTGGTTATATCAGAAGGTAAAAGGAGAAGAGAACAGTAAGAATCAAGACTTACATTATTCATTGACATGGGCTAAGGTGTGAACTTAGACAAGATTCTGTGGTTCAAAGGAACATCAGGACTTTAATGTTGGCTGTGTCAAATACCCTCCACCTTTTAATTAAAGTTACAGAACCAGAAAGACTTTTGAATTTTGAAAGTGAAACTTTCTTCAACATTAGAACAAATTTTCTAGAGAAAATAGAAATATTTGAAAAGGCTCTACTCCTAGACTGATATTTCCATTTCCTTTTGACTCATTTTCTACTCTAGGAACTTCTAGTGTGACAATAAACTCTTCACAACTCACACAAAAATCTTCTAAATCCAAGACTCTCAGAACTGTGGGACTATCTCCTTGCTGCTCTCAGCCAAGCCCTGGTCTTCCTGTTGGTCTTCCTCACTCCTCAGTAGTTCCTGGGAAAAACAAAGTCCTTTTCCCTCCTGTTGAGTCCACTTGACCCAGCTTACAGCAACGAGCACAAGGCAAGCAGCCAGACCACCCCTTACTGCTCATCTACAGCCCAGGAAGAGAGCATGACCCAACTGGCTCTCACACATGTGGAACTTCAACAAAATACAAACACAGAAAGAGTTCACTGGAGTTAACATGCCGTATACAGGGCCTCCGTGCTTACAAAGGAATGTTTTATGAAGTGGAGGACATGAGACAGCTTTAGGAATAGAATTTCATGATAAAATTTCTGTGTTAGTGGCAGTCTTACTAAATCTCATGGCCCAGGAAATATTTTCCAGTCCCATGTACAAGAAACCATGCTGACAGTTTTGAAATCTAGCTACAAAACCTGGGCACCCTGTCCATATTTCCCAGAAGTACAGAATAGTGGGGTTGGGAAGAGACTTCCAGAAGTCATCTAGTAAAATCCTATCATGCAAACAGAGTCAACTGCGGTAAGTTTCTCAGTTATGTTTTTAATATCTTCCCAAATGGAGTCTCCACAGCCTCTCAGGGCAACCTGTCTCGTGTTCAATCACCATTCCAGTAAAAAAGTGGCTTTTTTATGGGCAGACAGAGTTTCCTGTGCTTCTGTTTGTGCCCATTGATTCTGACCTTGCCCTTGTGCACCACTGAGCACAGTTTAGCTCCATCTTCTACATATCCTTCCATCATATATCTGTAAAAAATTAAGAAATTCCCACCTGAGCCTTCTCTTTTCCAGGCTAACCCACGCCAGCTATCTCAGCCTCTTCTCATATGAAAAGTTTTTTAGCCACTTGGACTTACAAAAGGACATTTGGGAAAAAAGGAAAAAAAAGAAAGAATCTGGTTTGGACACCATTCATTTTGGGTAACGCAAGTGAAAACATTTTGTGCTTTTCATCACAGGAACAGCTGTACAATATTTGCTGCCTCAATTCCTTCAGTGCTCCAATTAAAGATTGCATAGATCCTGGGCTGGAATGTGTGGAAATGGGAAACGCTGGGAATATAAAAGATTACCAATCCCCTTTAATTTATGCTTTCAAATGCTCAACACAGGGCTATAATTGCAATTTTAATCACATGTGTTCTGTGTGTGCATTGAATACCGAGGTCTCCATGTGTCAGCTAGCACCCAGTAAAGCTGCAGGGATTTTTTCCACTTTAATGTATTCATGTTAACATGTAAAAAGATCCATTTTAAAGGTTCTGAAAAAAAAGAAAATTGACAGCTTCAACTATAACTGTCAAAAACAAATGGATATAAAATTCCAGCTTGCCTCTAATGGCAGGGTACTTTTTTGTGTTGCCTTCAAACACTTCAAAAACAACCTGCTCAAGGTGGGTGGCAAACTGCTATTTTATGCCCTATGGATAAGTGTCACAAGGGATGCCACCAGATTAGCTGAGCAGGTCTTCTGGGAAGAGCTGAAAGTGAATGCATATAACACCAGGTTTTTGAGAGTTTTATTCTGGATTTTATGTCTGTTTTATGTTGTCACTTTTAGTAGGGACAAGACTTACTTTACAAAGCAATTTTTGTGTTTCGTAAAGTCTTATTTTGAATGTTTAAAACCTTCAAATACCTGAAGTGTTCTGCACTTCTTGTTTCAATTTCAAACATATTTTCTTTTATTGTAGTGTGGTAGCAATTTTGTCACCATTATTTAAATAAAATGGCAGAAAACACAGGGTAAAATGCTGCTTTCTGGGACTAAGGGTTGCAGAGGCTGATCCTAAGCTGTTTCCAAACTGACACTTTCACACTTGCTGTGGAAACACTGAGCTGAACACATCTATAACCTTGAAAGTGTCTCAGTTACGTTTAGGCTTAAAATACCAACATCCAAAATGGATACAAGTATTGTCAGGAATTAAGAGATGATTAGTTGGAGAAGGTCAATAACATTTCACCATTAACCTCCCCCTTTCCTAAAATATAACCAACCTCACATATAAATAACATAAACCAGCCTTAAAGATAAGAATAGAGTCAGGATGTAAGATTCATCCCAGCCATGGCAACAAAATTTCACTGAAGATAATGAAACTGGATGATTGCAAATCTTTTTGGGAGATCAGAATCTCATCCAGTATTTCCTGGCAAGAATTAAGAATTAAATCAGCAGTATAAAAACCATTTCAAATAAATCACATATTGAGAAAATGTAATCATTAAAATGGAAAAAAATATTATTTTATTTTAAGACATCAATAATTTATCTAGCAATATTTTCCTGCAAGTATTAACCATGAATATTTAATATGTACATGTGAGCAATTTATAAACAGAAACAAAAATGAAAATGTTTAAACAGTCCTGGATGTGCTGCTATAAAGAACCAAACTGAATCATATCATCAAGCCAATAGTAAATTCAACAGCTAGAAGCCTACTCTTTATGAAATTGCACTCCAGCTAGTAGAGCTTGTAAGTGCATTTTTGTTCAAGTGTATAGTTTTATCTATGCAAAATATTTTGCAGTTGCATTTATTTCAATTTAATTTCTTTTGGAAATATTTTGAGAGTTCTCTCTCCCCATACAAAAGGAAGACAGAGAAATGAATAGCTCAGATTTGCAACCCAAAATAAACTGCTTCAACAAAATTCTGTTTTACAAAAGCATACCAGAGGCCTTTTTTCCATCCCAACAAGCAATGTCATTATCTGTCTCCTCGGGCACTGCCACCAGGCAGCAATAAAAGTATAAGTGGATCAACTAACCTGACATTTAGTTTAAAATCATTTGGAAGCACCTAAAAAAGGTGCTTCTCGCACAGGGCCTCTTCAGAGGAGCTGATCTCCAGCTGTGAGCAGTATCAGAGATGACCCCACCATCTGCCTGATCCTGGAAATGCTACACTGGAATAAACTCAGAATAAGTCAACTGTGATTAACACTATCCAGCCCATTTCATGTCACAACAGCAGCTACATCTAGTTCTTCATTAAAATCTGCTTTCAGCACCTCTATTACCTAAAGCTCCATCACCTCTGTCCACCATTGCCTCCATGCTGGTTACACTCAGCTCCTCTCCTGTTCCATGGAAGGACTGACCATTCCTGATGGTTCTTTACTCATAGCCTTGCCTCACTTGGCTCCAGCTTGTGCTCCTCACATGTTCCTCCCTTCCTTCCCCTCAAGGGAACGGAAAATCTATCAACCTGGATATTATTATTTACATACAATTCTCTGATGCTGAATTTGATGGCATTTTTATCATTAGACTATCATCAGGAACTTGAGCAAACTCTTCATCTGAGTTTATAGCAAATCAGTCTTTACATTACTTATAACCATAGAGCTAAAGAGAAAAGTTTATTTATACAACTGCACAATCCTAAATTTTCTGTTCCTTTTAGCCCATGGCCAGTCAATGTCAGTCCCTCTTTCCCCACCAGAGTGGCAATGCCAGGGCACTCTCTCCAGCCAGGATCCGAGGGCTTTCATTAACTTTACTGCTCTGACAACTGGCTCACAAGCTCACACTTCACTGCCTGGATTTTAAGATGACTCCTGAAGTGGTGTCATCAGAGAATCCAGTGCCAACAATCATTTGGCCCATAAAACCTCTCTCAGTCACCAGGAGCAGGAAGGAAGCAGTTTGAAGAGGATGGCTTCCCAAGAGATAAAGTGAGAGTTATCTACGTCATTACTCTCTACATCACTCCTCCTGAGTGGAGGATTATGCACTCCTTGAAACACAGCTGCAAATACCACAGGTTAGAAAGACAAAGGATGTCTCAGCCAGTGCTGGTGGGGGACTGGCGGCTCAAGAAGCAACTGTGTTGAAGCCAGGAGGATTATCTGCTGTCTTTGGGGAGAGAGAAAGTAAAGGGGAGATGTACCTGTGGTATCCTGGTAGCTGAACTTCCCACCACCTCTACGTCATGCTGGCAGATGTGACTGGGACCTTGTGTCTCAAATGTTCAGACAGTTCTGCTAGAAAAGAGATTGCTTTTATATTGCTGGAAAGATTGAAGTTATTTCTTTGTTCCCCTGCCTTTTCTTCTGGAGTTTAATTTCATTTCTAGTTTCAGGTGAAAAAAAACTCATGATCACAGGATGTGCACAAATGTGTCTGTAGCTGTCTTTTGGTGCATCTGTTCAAGCCTTCTATCTCCTCTCCAAGTTTTGAGCACATTATTTCATTCCAACAAACACCAGTAATTCAACTGTGAGGCACAAATATTCAATGAATCAGGCTTCGTGAACCCTTCTGCTCTCAAAATCACTGATTTCTCTTTGGTTTGGGGTGAATGCTAGACAGCATTTTACTTTGCCTGTGCTGTTTTCCCTCACCTTGTCATACACATCAAGAAAAGATGGTGCCACCAATCTTGAGAGCAGACAGGAAGAGAGAAAATGAGCTCTCAGCCCTTCTTTTTATTGAAAGCTCAGATGCAGCAAAAATATCCAGAAGAACACAGTTATATATCCATTTAGAAAGTAGAATGATCTTGGGACACACTACCAATTTATCACAGGGGTTTAGATTGACTTTCTTACAAAATCTGTATTCATTCTACTAATCAACTAAAAATGCACAGTGGCCCCTCTAGATTCTAAGACAGAATTTTAAATCAAAGATTGTATTAGCTGGCCAACTCATTTTGGTACTCAAGAAAACCCCGGAGACAGTGACCAACAGTCCTTGTTTCATAAGCAGAATACTTAACCCAGGAAAAATATCTGTCCTTGGAAAGCTGATCACACATAGCCATAGATTATGAGGACAGAAAAGGGCACGTGTACCAAAGTACAGATATGTTTGCATCCCGAATTCTGAAGCAACCCTCAAAAACCGAATACAGAGCACCTTTCAAAAAGACAGTCTCTTTTGATCCCAAAACATTATTTCTGTTCAAACTATTAGTTTAGAAGGCAGTCCAGAGAGAGAGAGAGATTTAGACACCAGAAAATAAACCACACAGTATTTTTTCAGAACACTTAAGACAGAGAGTGCCAAATTTTCACCTGGCTCTCACAGTGAATATCACAGATCTTGATGCTGCATTTCTCATGAGTTTACAATCACACAGGATTTTAACTTTGTCACACACAGAGGAACTCTCAAGTTTTAACACAGAGTTCTACAAACATTGTTAAGCCAATAGGCTGCCCTGTTCTATTCACTTGTAACAACAGACAACAAGTACTAAATAGGTGAAGAAAAACAAATGTGTAAATTCATTGGAAAAACAAATTTCCCATAAGAAAGTAGAATAGCAGAATGAAACTCGGGTTTTTACCTTGTGCAATAAGCCATTTTGTCCAGCTCTGGTTAAAAAACCCACAAACAACTGTACCTGCCCATTGCCACATACATACAAATTAAAAAATTACAGTTTCTCACTGTTTTGAATACAACAATTTTTCAGAGTTGATCTCAGCAGAACAGTAGGGAGACAACTAAAACAAACCATGCAACAAATGTAAGGCTACACACAACAAATATGTTGCACTATCCACTGCACTGCTTTCTGTATCTATTATTACTTTAATTGCTTTTATTCCTGCTTTCTGCCTATATTTATAGTACCAGCATCTATTTTTGCCTTTCACATTTCATATATTTCTTCATTCACACTTCATCCACATACTTATGGTACTTTACTTTTCAGACTGTTCCAAAATGATCTCCCTGTCCCATGCTCTCACCTCTCCTTACAAAACGAATTTAATTTGAAATGTTACAGCCAAGGAAAATTAAAACAGAAAAATGAGAATTCGTGGAAAAGATGCAGAGGTCTCATCCAACCCTAACAATTCTGTGGTTCTATTTTACAGCTTTAAGACTGGATGTTATTTTATGACCGTATCACACAAACACTACTGAATGCTTACCTTAATTCAGGGCAAGTTTGGTTTATCACATGATACCCACTCACAACTGCAATAGAGTTTAAGGAAAATTCTCAACATGCAATTTACTGGCTTGAGAGGCTTAAACATACCCTATAGCTCTTAGTAACTGGAAAAAAAAGTGTTCTATTTTTAAAGATAAAACCCAATAGATTTTCAGCCTTAGGCACAGTTAATCAGATTCTGCAATCCACCTGTCAGTCGATGTAGGTCATTGCAGTTGTACTGATAATTATTCAAATTAATACATCACATATATTGAAATGTATTTATTATTGTTTAATCATAATTATTTAAGATAGCCCCATCTACACAGTTTTGTTGGGTTTTTAAAATTGCAACAGAAATATTACTGAGAGAGAATCAGTATAATTATTAACCAGATTGTTAAAGTTTCATCCTGGTTTTAAAGAAGCTACATTACTTTTCATGTTTGAATAACTTTTGCCTAAACTAGAATTATTTTGGTTTGTTGTACCTTTTTAAATTTTCCTCACAGTCTTCCAGTGACAAAGTAATTCAATTCATGTAAAGTTAAAATCCAATTCAAACATATTTACAAAGCTTCATATTCACTTTCTAATAAAGAGCTGTTTTTATAAAAAAAAATTTTTATAGTGCAAATAAAAGAGCCTAAAATTTATCTTTTTTGCATGACCATGACAACATTCATGCACATACCTATGAAATGGGAGTAATCAGAATTACACTCCCTCTCACACGGCTTTAAAACACATGTGTTTTAAAGATACTTCTTTTATTATTTTTTCCCCTGGATTTCAGGCAACTGAGAATCCTGCTTTTCAGTATTTTAAGTTATCATTCACTAATGTTAGGAAGAAAATATTTTCCCAAAGACTGATAATTCCAGCTTTGAATAAGTGCAGAAATTAGTGAAGGGAGGCAATAAGAGCACTTCAGCTCCTGCCTTCCCCATCTCTGGGTGCTGCAGCACGCACATGGATTTCCCGTGGCTGTGTCCCTCTGCCCATCCCTCTCTCCATGCTGGGCTGTGCCCCCACACAATGGATTCTGGCCTCAGCACTGAACTATGGAGGGTCCTCCAGGAGGCACACAGAGATGTCCCCTCAACTACAACAGCCCTGAACTGCCCCCCCCCTTCTGCCTTCCACTTCTGGCTTTCATTCCCTGAGTGTCTCCAGCTCTTTTGGCTTCCTCTTAGGTGAAATTACTCCATCCCCTTTGTCCACCTTCAGGAAAGCTTTTCACAACCAGAAAGCTCAGTGTGCTGCAGGATATGCCAAGACTGTATGTCTCCTACATGGGGTGTATCTGATCTCATCTAGAGTAAAACTCTCGGTTCACAGATATAATCCTTCCCCACTGCCAGTAATAATCACAAAGTGCCCCTTCCTGGGAGGTCAACATGTGAAACAGTGGCAAAATGACTGGACAGCTGCAGAAAGGAGTCCATGGAGACGCAAGGATGTCAAGACAACCTGATGTGTGGAAAGCCCCTGCATGGCAGTGCCAGAACCTGGCAGTTGGAAACCCAGTTCCGTACAGAAACAGCCAGGAGGGCTGTGCTAGCCATGGGTTCCCAACAGAAGAGGTCCTGCTCCATAAGGACCAACAGCTGGGGAAACTTGGGAGCAACAGCCCAGGGAGCTGCAGTAAATTAGATTTACTGAAGGCACACAGTAACACAAAGTAACAGGGACATGGTCCTGAACACACTGGCTTTGAACATGCTGTTCATTCACGGGTTTCTGTAAGGATTTCTGCATCCCCCATGGTCAGTTGTTCTCATACATTCATTTAACTCGTGGCACGTCTGACAGCTCAAAGTCTTTTGCTGATGTTCTGTACCACAAACAAATCAAAACTTCCTTCCCGATTTACTGCAGCCACAGTGTTTTGCTCTGCATGGAAGAATAACCCTTATACAATGTATTGTATATCTACAGCATATGAGTCTAAAAATATATTTCCTTTCCTGTCTGATTTTTCGCTAGATACCATTATTGTTATTATTATTATTAGTTTCTGCCAAGGAACCTTCCTCCTACCTTAAAGTCTCTACAAAACAGCCTCAGTTGCTACTGCAGGAGAGTTCCCTCGTGTAAAGGTAATGTGTGCCAGCATAGTTGCATCCATCTCCTGAACACAAAAAACAAGACAATTAAAACAAGAAGAACATTTCCCTCCCCTAGCACAGCTGCAGCCCCATGAGGAAGTTTACAACACTGTTCTGAGGGGTCTGAACACTTCCTCTCCTCAGCCAGCACACAGAGATATTCTACAACATAAACCAGCCTGCAAAGTGGGGATCTTGTTTGCAGTGAGGAAAAGTTCCTTAATCCACCTCTGAATATTTAGTGTTAATTCCTTATAATAAATTGGTATAGCTGAGTAAACCTTTAGTAAATGTTACAACTGTACCCATGATGTCTGTAAATTCCTCTTCTCTGCTTTTTCTCATTAATAATTTCTTGTGTTGTTGCTTCTCCTCGCCTCTGTTCCCAAGCCCTCTTTTACAGACTGTTTTGTTGTTTTACAAGACTTAGCCATCTTTCCCAAGACTCAATCCATTTTCACATCAGCTACACTAATTGGCAACAGACCTGACACATTTCTTGATTAGAAGTTAAAACACTTAGAACAAAGCTCTAAACCTTTAAAAAAGAAAAGGAAAAATGCAGTAAAGAAAATGTCCTCAATTAAATACTCTTTAAATGGAATTCTCCGGGAAGCAAAAGAAGATGGAAACCAAATTGTGAAAGACCACCCTGTTGTAGTGTTATTTAAATCCCTGGGGGTTTTATTTAAGAATCTGAGTGTTCTGAACTATAGTCTCAAAGCATTTCAAGCTTTTAAAGATATATAATATTTGTTCTATTGCCATGTAAATAGTTTCTTCAGATAACTTCAAAGCAGTACAATATTAGCTCTCTTGATAAAGATGCTGATGCTGTTTAAATGTTATGATAAAAGTTATATCACAAGTTATAATAAAATCTGTATCACATGAGGTTGATGTAATTTCTTTGTTGATTTGTAACTGAAAAGTTAGCAAAGAAAAGTACATGAGAAATCATAGTTTTGTAAATTTGGTATTGCTACATAGATGTAGCAGCACTTTGTACTGATGCAAAACACGAATGAAGGCTGGTTCTTTCTGCAGCTGACAGACAGTAGTATTGCTTTAGGAATGGTGTCTGGATGGGCCATCATTTTGGTCATGTTATTATCACATTTTCCAAAATTTTGTACTGTGTTATAATATAAAGTAAAACCAGCTAAAGAAAATGAAGCCCTTAAATTTCGAAGTTGAGTTTAGTCAGCTTATACGCATGCTTTGTGGAGGGTTTCTTTGTGGAGATTTTGCTTCTCAAAACATTTCAGGTTTTATTCTGATTAGCAATAAACCTGGTGGGGTTTGGTTTATATTTTTTTATCGTTGTTGTTTGTGGGGTGGAGGATAGGGTGTGAACAACAAAAAGCATCGCAAGGAGGAAAAAAACCAAAAACACCTTATTAACAGATTGACCTAAAAAATCTTATTTTTGATGAGTTTTATGTCGGGTTTCTTTAAGCTGTAAATGAGTGTGACTCCTGTTTTTTACATCATGTTCCCATCTGAGAATCCAGACCAAAGAGTTGGCACTTTTGGATATGCCAAGAGCTGGCACAGGGTCTGAGCTGTGTCAGTTACACCCCCATACACATTCTGTAGGACTGTGTATGTTTGATCTAGTCTCAAATGGAGACATTAATTCTTCAATTCAAATCTGATTTAAATTTGTTTCATGCATCTAAAGACAGTGTTCATGTTGGCATCTTTGCAAGCTTAGAGTCCTATTAGATTAGTTAAATGGTTTGCTGGTTTATTTAAATATTTTCCGTATATTCCAGACTGCCAGAGGAGGGAAGTAGCCAGAGGCAATCCCACGGACAAGGACTGAAGCAATATGTACATATCAGTCTGATTTTTCTTGCAAAGGCAGTGCAGTACAAACGCTCCCTACTAACAGGAACTTGCAAGTGCACAAGGTCAGGGCTTTGCAGACCAGCTCTGAGCATCTGCACCTGGACAGGAGCTGTTTGGTAGCAGCAGTGCCACAGCAAGGGCTTGGGCAGTATCAGGGAAGGAGAGGAGGTAACAGGTAGCTACACTTCTGACTCCAGCCCTTGCAGTAAAGATCCATCCCCTGAACTGCACCCATGGAAAGTTAAGGTGTTCCTTAAAAGAAAAGCAAAGAATCCTCAGCACCACATGCTAAGAAACTGTAAGATTTCTTCTTGAAGGGAATTCACTGCCTGGAGGACCGACACTAATACAGATATTTTGGACCATGACAAAAATATAGATACCTTTTTTTTCCCCCAAATTGGAAGATACCACACGTGCATAACGATGAGAAATGTGTTGCAAAGTAAATTATGTGAACAAAAAAGTCAAATTGCATGAGCAAATGCATTGAAATGAGCAGAAAATGGCTCAGTTAACACCTTTCCTTCCTGCTCTTTTAATTGCTCCAATCCCTAAAACATGTCTTCAGCACTACAAGAAAAAGAGTACTAGTTAAAACAATGCTGAAAGGACCCTCTTAGCAATATTTTCTGAAGTAATGCAAAAATAAATATACTAGAGAGAAAGCTTGTTAGACTTTAGAAACAAATTTAGTAAAGATAGGCCACAAACCAGCTTCTACATTAGGAAAGGTATGATATTCTGACAGTTTCTGCATTAGGAAAGGTGGTATATTTTCATTAATTCTACCTAGCAACTACAAGGAGGGTTTTTCAACAATACAATGAAATGTATTGAAAAATAGATACTTCTCTGGTAATATTCTTCACTGCACAGCTTTCTACTCTAACATAAACCAGAATATGTTCCTCCATGTCTCAGGAAATAGAGGAACATGATTTGCATAGATATATAGATCTGGCCACAAAGTAGTTATTCAACCTGTTCTCTGTGATAACCAGTGACAGGATCTGAGCAAATGGCACAAACATGAGTCAGGAGAGATTTTGGCTGGATATCAGAAAAAGGTTCTTCCCCTAGAGGGTGGGTGGGCACTGGAACAGGCTCCCCGGGAAAGCGGTCACAGCACCAAGTCTGACAGAGTCCAAGAAACATTTGGGCAACGCTCTCGGGCACACAGTGTGACTCTTGGGGATGGCCTTATGCAGGGCCAGGAGCTGGATTTTTATGATTCTTGGAGTCCCTTCCAACTGAGCATATTTTGTGACTCTATGATTCTACTTCCCATAGATACACAGCAGGAAAGCAGAGTTAAAAGTCAACAAAAGGGTAACAGAGAAGCCAGACCACTGTACAAATGTGCATTCTCCATGCAGAATTATTCTCACTCTCAAGCTGAATATAAATTCCCATAGAGAGTGAGGGATATAACAATAAAAGCACTTTGACTTCTAAGATGAGGAGCCTACCTGTTGAGTAGGGAGCAGATGTTTGTGTGTTCAAAGGGACACATTGCTGTTGTTCACTCCTCTGGTGGAGAGAGCTTTGCCACAGCTCCAGTTTGCCAGGAACTTGAATTTTTGGAGTACTTTCAGTTTTCTTTTGATAATCTGCCCCCTTAACAACAAAATGGGGGCATGGAGAGAGGAGAATGGCCTTGTTATTTGTTATTTCTGTGGTCATCGTACTTGGAGACCCTTCAGAGAACAGTTCTTACCTTTCTCAGAGGTGCAGACGACAAAACAAAAAGGAACTTTTCCCCAAAGCATCCAAATTTAAGTACGATTTATGCACATTTCCTGTGTGCTGTAAAATCTCTTTTCCTTTTCCAATCATTTTAATACACACTTCATTTCTCCCATCAAAGAGGACTCTTAGAGGCAGGTGCTTAGACATACCCACCACAGCAGCATCCTGTGGCTGACATCATGCACTCCTAGCAGGTCTCAGGACCACCAGATCCAGCTAGTCCCAGAACACACCACGGCATGAAAACTGGCAATGTAGAGGAATAACCACGAAAAAATCCTAAAAAATACTGCTATAAAAGTAGTAGAAATGTAGCAGAGTAGAAATGTAGCAAGTCCTTTCAAAAAAAAAATTTATAAACCTTCCATTTATTTTTGAATCCTACCTCTTTAGGTAAGAAGGTGCCAAAGAAGCATTTGAACACTAAATCAGAGATGCTTACGCTGGATGCTGTTGCTCTTTTTTCCCCATCTTTTACTATATTTATATATATATATATGTGTATATATATACACACACACATGCAATCAGGAAGTGGAGAGTCACATCTCATAAAGGCTGCTGAGTGCCAATAAGAACTCCGCTATTTGGATGCAGTTCTCAATTTCCTGAATCTGCAAAACTAAACCAGTAACCTCAAGAGACAGTCTGCTTTGGGGGCATTGCCAGCCCAGCAGAAATCATGCAATCTTGTGTCACTAGCCAGTTTTATAGTGGTCTGGTTCAAGGTTGTTGGTGCTTTTCCCCTGCTTCTGTATCACTGAGGATGTAGAAGTGCAAAAATGGGAACAAAAAATAAAGGGCAGGGAAATGGAACACTTTTTTGGAATGTCAGATGTTGGTTCACATTAGGTTTGAATTGGGGTATGAGGGACTGGTTATGATATTATTTCATCCAAGCCATTGAATTTTATTTTCTGTAGGGATAAAAGAAATGTTTGAAACAGAAATTATCAATATGTTTTCCTTTTTATGCCCGCTCAGACTGTTAATTATATTGTGAGGATTTTCTACTCTTGCTATAGTGAAATCTCTGCCATGAGTACTTTTCCCTCACAAATTTGGAAACAAGATATTGTAGAGGACTTGGGTTTGGCTTGGGTTTGTTCAAACTGAAGTTGGTTGAACAGTTCTTACCAATTTCTACTGTGATGTATTATTATTCCTGTGTTGGACACCACAGAAGACTATCACTCATACATGAATTTTAAACACCGATGTTTATCAACATTCCCTTCAATTAAGTGGTATATTCTCTGGTTTCTGCTTTTCAAAGCCTCCATTTACAATTCTACAACAAAACTAAGGAGAATGCTGTGCTTTTGTTAGAATTACACCAGATGGTTGATGTAAACCTGGAGGTACAATCTCATTTGCCACAAAATTCTTTAAGAGTTTTCCATATAGATATCAGACAAACGGTACTAATCCTTCCAGTGCTCTTGGTGTGTGTCAGACGACATCCAAAGAGTAGCTCAAGGAATGTGCCAATTCACTCGAGAAGGAAAGAGGATCCCTTACGGTACAAGAGCCTGAACCAGGCAGGACAAAGGAGAAAGAGTGACCTCTCCTGGCACCGTGGAAAATCTAAAGCTATTTCCTGTCAGAAACAAAGGGGTTGGAAGAAAGAAGCGAGCTGGATTGGAACAAATAAAATTTTTTTTCAAATGTAAACATTGTTCATCTCACAGGGAAATTCAAATCCTCACCTGAGTTTAGGAGGTCCATAACAATGAGCAAGCAATGAGCTGACAGTTTGGTAAAGTTTAATGAGGATAATTATTAATAAAAACCAGCTAACATGCCCTGAAAAAGCTTTCTGCTGGGCTTTGTATGATCATTTGGCCTAATTATTTTTGATGTTTTGCCCATCAAATAACGAATGTGCAGCTTGTGAAATGTCAGATATAATTAGAACAAATAAAGCTATAGCATGAACATCCAAAAAGACTCCAATACCTATTAGCAAAAATTCTCCTTAGGAGCCATTTACACAGCACCAGCAGCAGCATTTCACAGGTAGGAGAGTTGGCACAGAGGTAACAGACAAATTTTGAAGTCAAACAAAAGTTCTTGAGCGATTACAGACAGGTAATAGTTCTCTGTGCTTTGTTAATGGTATCCTTTTACAGATCTTAAATAAGTGCCTTAATTTCACTGGAATTCAGTGATAAAACAGGGCCATAAGAATAAGATTTTTTATTTTTCTTATCATCTGCCATAGAGTAACATATGTGGCATCTCTGCTAAGTTAAATAATGATTTCCTGAATCCCTGTTGGAGTCAGTTAAAGGTATAGAATACACATATGCAAAACAGGATATTGAATTCACTGCTCCAATCAGCCTTGCTCTGTGTGTTCTGCATTGCTGTGGGGTTACTACTCCAAGGCTCACAGGTTGCTTAGACGACTCCCCCCCCTTCTTTCCTCTCTTCAGAAATACTCAAGACAGCATCCCTTCCCAGTGAAGCAGAAATTATTTGCTCATTTGCACCACCACCTTACCAGCATTGCTTTTAATTAACTGATTACCCCACTTGTGTGCCCGACATGCAGCCAGTATTCGTTTGGAAGAGCAGAGAGCCAGGTTAAAGAAATCAGCATTGCTGTCATGTAACTCTGTTTTCAACCTGCAGTGGGAACATCTGGGAATTTAGAGCAAACAAAATATCCAAGATATTTTTGATCTAGTCAAACTCAAGTAAGGAGCTATGTGAAAAGCCCTATGATGTCAAAAATGCTGGAGTTATTAAAGAAAATAAGATCCCTGAGGTTCAGCCACAGAATTCTCCATTGAATACCAGGCTCCAAGATCTAGACAAGAACAGAGCAGTGAGAACTTGACAATGGAAGAAGCTCTGCAGCTTGGAATTTAATCCTTTGCATCAAAAATCACAGTGTTTAAAGACAGAGTTTTGATTCAGTTCAAGAAACACCTTTTTCTTCCTTCTTCCAATGCCAGGCAAAGATACATACACATATGTTATTATGGTAATGCAACTTTTGAAGAAGCCATAGCTGCAGCTCAACCGCCACAGTTCCACTTAGCCTCTTATCCATCCTATTTTGTTCTACAGGAAATACCTTTCATACTTATTTCACCAAGTTTTGAATACTTCTACAATGACCCCTCAGTATTCAGGGGAGAATTCTCTTGCCCTGTTCAGCTTGGTCAGCAGGTTCAGAGCTCTGTTTCCTGGCACCTCCTGTGGGTGAGCGCCCTGCAGCACCCACCATGCACTGATGTGCAGAATTTCTGAGGTGCAGAAATTCAGCTCCTGCCCAGGGTCCAACCAATGCAACCACAAAGCCATCCAGGACAATATCTTTGGGCTCTTCAAGAACACCACCAGAAAAAAAGCTGCTATTCTGGCTAGACAGGAAGTCAAAGAATATTGCCAAAAGAAGTAAGAAATCAGACTGTTTGAAACACTAATGCATGCACTGAGATTCCTGCCATTATGGGTAGGAATCTTGCAGTCAGAATTATACTGGGGACCAGTGACCCTGATTCTTAAGAGAAATGGGGAAGAGGGGCCAAGAGGAAACACGGAAAAGGGGTATGAAGGTAGAACTTTTCCATTAGAGAAAAATACTTAACACTTGCCACTGGAAAAATATTATGAAACAAAATGCCAGAAATCTTTCCAAGATTGTCCTGTCACATCATAAAACACTGAGTAGATCACAAAGACTCTAAAGCCTTCTGTCTGCAACTGTACCCTGAACCACTTACAATATTTTATCATATTCTCCAGTGCTGCTAGAAATCAAAAATTGATATACCATCCAACCTAAACAAGATGCAGCAATCTACATTCATTCAAAAATTATTTTAAAAATTATAGAAACCAGCCATAGATGACAAGAGGTACAGATTGATATTGCTGCCATCAGCACGAACTACAGCTAAACCACAAGAAAGAAAATAAATTGTATTAAAAGCAATCAATCATATGCAAAATCAAATACAGCAAGCATATTACTCTCACGCTGCCAAATACAGCCTGTCAAGCACAGAAAGTTCTAATGCAGGGGTCTGTGCTGAAACCAGCTGTGATTCCTACGACACTGAGATCCAGGAGGGATGGGGGAAGATCATCTCTGTCATTTGCAGTTGCCAGAACAACCATTAAGCCAAGAGGAATGAAGAATGCCCAAAAACCAGGGCTTATCCAGTTTTCCCATTTCTGGAATTTGCAGATACTAATCCAGTGACATTCTGCTCAGCTTTGTCTCTTCTCTGTAACTAAAGGGAGCTTTTTTAAGTAGCAGTAACTGTTCAGCATTGTTTTGCACTGCCAATTTAGTCTTCTGCATCTCTTTAGTTACACAAAATCAATGTATCAATATTAAAATTAAAGTCATGTTCCTACGTTATTCTTGCCATTCTATACTGAGTATTTGGAAATAAGCATTCAGGGGTTAAAGTCAACTGCTATTTAGCAACTGTGTAACTGCCTAGGAGAGAGATTTGTCTTTAGCTCAAAATAAATGCTTCTCCCAAAAAAAAAACAATGCTAGTCAATGTTCCTATGACAGAGTCACTGTAGGGAATGATCTGAATGAGCTGATCCACCTTACAGAATATCCTACATTTTGAGTCCATGTCAGAGAGAAGCAGCTGCTTTCCCAAAATAGCTAAAATCATGCTCTGGCACTGCTGCCTCTTCCAAATGTTTCTGTGATTTTTGTCTGCTTTTGATCTGAGTGATGGAATAATTTTCAGTGAAGCTGTTGTAGTAAATTTCAGCCCTCCCTTGTTCGTCTTGAAAGTGTGCTATCTTTAAAACACACACACTTTCCAACCAGATCTTTCAAAGAATGTTATTTTATTTGTTTCTTTGGGGATTTTTTTAATCCCAGCAAGGAATAAAATAAGTAACAAATTTCTAGTACATTTTATCAAAGTAGGAATGAAAGAGCTAGAGAATTATCTGTGATATATCATAATTCTTTTCTGAGATAATTACAAAAACATTACCAGGCATTCAGGTAATTTCACGTTCCCTAAATGCATACAGATGGTTGTCTCTGAGCTACTGCACTTTGAATTTCAAGGAAAACAGCCTCTGTTTGCCCTGAACTGCTGCTCTGCTCACAGAATATATTAGATATTAAATTTCAGATGCCTCTTTCTTTAATAAAATGACACAGACAGTCCAATCCAGCAAAATTCTGCACTTAATGGCCTCTTAAGCTATTCAGTGCTTTACATAAATTGATCAGGTGCATGTGAGGTGATTCCCACAGCAAAAACAGTCTCTCTGGCAATTTGAAAAATGTGCAGGAATGAGGAACTTTCCATTTAGCAGCCAAGAAAAGACCATTTTATCATCAGCAATATCAGCCCCTGCAGTAACTGAGAGCAAAGAAAGGTAGACTCTCATCACATCTTTAGGCTGGGCTACAAATGAGTACCGAAAACCTAGAACCAGAGTAACACTTTCCTAAATACCATTATCCCCTCAGTACTTGGAGGGCACCCATCACACACTGCAGCTGGGAAAGCAGTGACCATTATCTGATCAGAAATGTGGAGTGCAGACTTGGCTGCTGTACCAGCACAATCCTAACAAGGATATTCAAAGGTGTGAAAATGTTCAGGGTCACAATGCTGATGCTGGAGGGGCATTTACAGAGATGGGTTAAATTCAGCAGTCAGTAGTCCTCAGACATGAGTGGTCACCTAGTTCAGTAAGGAACTCTCCTTCACTGAAGCATTGCACAACATTTTCCTAAGAATGCAGAGTGGTTCTGCGGACCACAGCCAGCATGAGGACATCTGACCACTACAATAGTTGAGAGGAGGAGGACCACGATGAAGTTTCATCAGTCAAGATAATTGGGTCTTTTGCCACGACTGACTTCCTCCCTGCATCTCTCACAAAACTGGGAGCTACCACAGTTCAGAACACACTTACTCTCAAAACATTAATCCATTTCATTCATGCAACAGCCTGCGTATGGATACATTTCATGTGAGAAATAAGTTACAATCCAGCTTTTCTATGTCTCCTGTAGCAACAGGACATCATGGACCAGGCAGAGCAGCCCCAGCCTTTGTGGAATTGTCTGGATTTCCAGAGCACGCTCTCTCAATTCAGAAGGAGAAATCCATTTCTACTGTGTGCTGCATTCTGGTGCCTCCCCCCAGTGCTAACTTACTTCAGCCCCTGGAAAGGGCAGATCACATCCTGCTGCACTCCATCCCTTATCTTCTCATCCCTAAGGCATGAATGCGAATGTTTGGTGGGTGGTAAGTGGCTAAATTCATTAGTGGTTACAAAATATGTTGTGATCCTCAGCTGGAAAGATCTGTGTAACTGCAGAATAATGTATTATTTGCTTTGGCAGTAGCACTCCTATTTTGAATCTGGCAGTGAATAATTGGCAATTGCTTGGCCAAATATAGACAGCCAAAAATAATAGTCACCAATGCCAAAAGAAAACTAGAGCAAAAGAACCGATTATTTAATCACAGAAACTATTTTCATATAATGAATAAAATATTTAAATAAAGTATATGATGGAAAAGATACACATTTGAAGGCACCCATGATATGAGCTTTGGTCATAATGAAATAGATGTGAGGAATTACAAGTATTCTACAGTATTTGTTGAGCTGCAATCATCTCTGTTTTTCTCTGTGCTGTGCTCATGCCCTCCAAACAAGGTCAGGCTTGTGGAGGATGCCCCTCACTTCCCCAGCCCAGGTTCTCAGCTTGGTTTAGATAGATGAAACTTCACTTTAACTGTCATGAATTTATGTCTAAATCATTCGTTTGTCATCTAATTTAACTTTTATGAGGAATAACTTTAAAAACTGAAATAATTCACTTGTAATTTGAATTTTTATGAAAGATTAATGCAGTTAAGAAAAAAAAAGTTCAAAAGATAGACTGACTCAGAACTGTCTGCTTAAGATTATATAGAAATCCAATCAGTTATATTCTCTGCTCAGACTGAACCTGCACCAAGTTTCCCAATAACTTCCTAAGAAGGTTTTATTTAATCAAGAACAAGTTCCATGGAGCCCCAAAGGTCACAGTTTAGAAGGAATATCTGACCTAGACTTTGTATAAAGCAGATGGCTCTGCTTTATGGCAATTAGTAAGCAGGAACTGTGGTATCTGGTTATATCTTCTGATTCTCTGTTTATACGAAGTTATGTGAAACTGGAACCTCTTTGAAAGCCAAGCTGTGTGGAAACCATTTAAGACTATTTAATTTCTAATTATAGGCTTGATGAAGCCATTTTCATGCAAGAGTAGGATCAATGCAGAAACTGTCAAACTTGTGAACATCCATCTATTAGTAAGTGGTCTGACTCTTTCAAAGGCTATCATGAAGATAACCTTGACATGGGGAATTGGAATCTCACTTTAAAGAAAATGTGAACCCTATCTACAAAGTTTAAGTCAATCTTTTCTTGCAGCTTCAGCGTAGCAACAAACTTGCATATTTATTAGTAAAAACTGAGTTTGAAAGAATTAATTTTTTACTCCCTTTCATTTCCCATTCATCCAAAAATGCATGCATTTCCCACTGCCTAAAACAGGAAACTAAATTGAACTCTTGCTGGGTTCCCACACAGATGCAAGGTGAGCTGGTTTGCCAGGGCAGTCGGAAACAGAAATGGGCATTTTTCTCCCCCTGACCTCTGGGCATGTGTGGTCAGCCCTGCCACAAGTGTCTTGAGCTGCCTCTACTCCAAAGGAGCGAAACCATGCTGGAATGTCACTAGGCCTGAACTGACGCTGTCCGGACTTTGTGTGGGTTTTGTTAGTCCAGGCTCAGCAGGATGCTGCTCTCACAGTTCTGTGCTAGTGGAGCTGCCCAGCTCCCACACCCAAGGGTTTCAAGTGCAGGGCTTTCACCACAGGGGGAAGAGGTGCACAAGTGTCTTTGGCTGATGGTGCAAGAACACCCTGGGCTAAACTGCCAGCACTCTGAGCACAGCACCTTCCACTCCTCATCTCTGCTGCTCACAGCCTGCTACACTCTGATGAACTTTAGGAATCAGTGAGACAGCAATACCACTGCTGTGCACAGTGGAAAGCCTTCCTTGCAATAGGAAAAAAAAAATATGTTTTCATATTGCAAATCTTAATTTTTCCCTCCAGAAGAAAAAAAAAAAAGAGTTAACTGCAATTTTGTGAGAGTTATGTATGAAGTAAGTGGGAGGCTTTGCAAATGAAAATTGCCTTTACTCACAGATATAGGACATGCTTTATGTAGAATTCAGATATTTTCAAGCAATCAGTTATATTTCAAAATCTAAAGAGACAAATACTTTTTAACTCAATCACTGATTTAAAATATGTTCTTGTAGCATTGTACGCTTTAGAATTGATTGCAGAAAAGAAGGTGCAATACAGACAATAAATTGACTTTTACAAAAATCACATACACATCTAAAAGAGAACATGAAACACAAGTTGTAAGTCAGAAAATGTTATGGGGAAAAGCAGCTGCAGAACTGCAAATATCATACAGGAAAACAATTATTTTATCCCAGTGGTAACTGAAACAATTTTAAGAAAACATTAAAAATTCAACCCAAAAAGTGTTTCCACTAGACTAGCACTGCCCAGTATGGTGAGGAGTTTGCACAGCCCTAGACAAACTGGTCTCTTCATTTAAGGATGGAGATGTGCCCCAAAAAAATCTTAGTAGTCCAGAACTGGTTTTAGCACTGGTGCAGTAGAACTGCTGACATCTCTCAGACAATTGAGGAGACTGGTCTAAAATTCAGAAATTTTAGATGAAAAAAACCCTGACAAATATCACTTTACAAAACACTGGAGATTATCATTCACATTGCCTCTTAGGGCCAGGTTCTGCTACTTTCACAGACATGTAGAACTATTTTCCTATTCCTGGAGTTTCACCCATTTGTTTGTATCTGATTCTGAGCCCACTGGGAGCTCTGTGGGAAATTCCTCTGCAAAAGCAGCAAGGAGTCTTCCATCAGGTCTTGTGAGACAAGTGCAGCACCAAGGGAACCCTTTCAACACCATCAAGGAATGTTAACAATGCACAGATCAAGTGTAAACATCCTGAATAGATGGTTTCATGGTACAGCGGGAGGAAGGAACCAACAACAAATGATGAGCAAAAGAAGTCCAGGGCAATTTGTGGCATACATAGAATGCAAACACTTCTACAATGTAATCAGTAAAATGTATTCCTAACACATATTAAAGCCAGAAGACACCTTAGATCAGTGTTGATGGAATAAAGAAAGATATGTGGTAACTCTGTGATTACAATCCATAGTAGGACTAAAATGAAAGGTGCTGATTATGAATTTCACCTAAATTTCTTGCAAAGTATATCAAAGTTCAAACTAAACCTAGAAACTACATCTGATCTTCTTGTATTTCCACGTGTTCATATTTCCACAACATTACAGAAGACTTGGGCACAGACACAACTGAAATCGGTCGAGTGTCCCTAGTTTAACATTACCATCCACATCTGAGTCATACCAGAGAGCCAAGTGGGCTCTTAACACAAAATCTTTACAAAGAAAAACAACTTTTAAGAGTACATCTTATCATTTAATCTACCATAGCTTGTTTCACAACTGGGAGCTGGCTAAGGGCACATGGGAAGAGGAACTATTTAGCCTAACCTCTTGGTATCATCTTGTTAAAACACAGCAACTTAAACACTTCTCACCTTCTGACTAAAAGTTGAGTCAATGTGAGTCTTGCTTAGTTTTCCTCCAAATCAGCTAATTTATAATTAGTTATATTATTGGTTTCACCATTTGTTTCTCACATGCAACTCTCTCCTTCCAAGCTGTTTCTCCTGTGCTAGCACATGTAAGCTTTCCTGACATCCTGTGTGCAATGGATTCTATCACTTTCTGCTGGCTTAAGGAGTTTCTTCAATTACTGTTAACAGGAAGAAAGGTGACACTTCCTTTGCGTAGCAAAGAAAGTGCAAAAAAAAAAAAAAAGAATCAACTCTATCACAATATTCCCAACTATCAGAAAACAGAATCCATATTAAATAGAACACAAAAACATAGTCCTTCAATCTAAGTGTGGAACTAGGCAGTGAGCAAAAATTAAGTTTTGGGATGAGAGAAAAAGAGAAAGAATGATACAACCTCTGGTTGGTTCAGAAGAATGAAGGTGGCTGCAACACTGCCCTGATATGGGGGTCTAAACATCTGCAGTTCATCACCTTTGCACACAGTTACACACATGCACTCTGTCCCTTGGCTTTACTCAGCCTGGCCCTTCCCTGCTCTTTCTGACATTTTGAGTGCTATAAAGAACTTTTGTCTGATTTTGAAAAGTACCTGAAGATGGAAACTGCTTTTGTAAGACCAGAACGGGAGTCAGCCCTCTCTAACTGCACATCCAGTCCTACCTGGAGGTACCAAAAGAACTTCCCATGCTTATCATCTGTGCCTTCTAGAACATGCAGAGTGAGCTCTGACTCCATGATTTGCAGCCTGCCAGCAGCTAAACGTGTGGCCCTTTCTTGCTCCCTGAGCACTCCCACTGCCGTCCTGGTGCTCCAAGTCAGCAGTGCCACTGGTATGAACAAAATACTCAGGTTCTTAAGGGCTTACAGGCTCAGGGACAAATCTGGAAAGAGACTAAACAACTTTGATAAGGTATTTTTAAAAAGGGGGAGGTTAAAAATGGAAATTGCAATCATGGCACAGTTCTAAGCCGAATAGCTCCCTTCTTCCAACACTGCCTCGCTGAGTGTTGGAGAAAAAGCTCGTGGAAACCTCGGGCAGCAGGTGAGTTAACAACACACCTACTGCAACCCAGCACACAACTTGATTGTGGAAGGTCCCGTTGCTGAGAGTCAGAGCATTGTGACTGAAGAAGGGATGAAAATGACAACACCCTCTACAATAGAAAGACCAACAAAAGTCAAAAGACACCGCCGATCTCCATTCTCCTTCCAAAGGTTGCTATATTTAAGTCTACCTCATTGAAACCAAATATTTAAGGTGAGGACACAGATCAAGATGCTCAGCTGCTGAAAATGAGTGGCCAACTTCAGTGGTAGTTCCATGACAAAGAGCAGGTCAGCACTTGCCTTTATACCTCATAAAGTAAGTAAATCTGATCAAAATATCATTTATATTTAAAAAAAACCCAAACAACCAAGATTAAGTCTATTTCAAGAATAAGTTTTCATTTCTAAAAAAAGGCAGATTTTTTTTTACAGGAGTCTGTTGAGAAATGGAATAATTTAAACTATGTTTAAGTTTTCCTTCACAAAGATTGTGCACATGCTTTAATTATACCTCTTTGAAGAATTTTGCTTTAAGGTTGGGACAGATTGGAAAATTTTAAAACCATTTTAGGATAAACTGCACTCTTGATTTTACTTGGCACAGCCAGAACAGAGAGGTCTTTCAGCGTTTCTGTCCACATAAACTTTCTTTAATTCTGATGCTAAAACTGAGCTTTTAGTAGTGTTTTCATGTGATGTTTCTGAGTTCCAATCGCCAGTGTGATAGTCTGGTAGGAAGATAAAGTCCCTTTCTGCTGGCAAAAACCTCTCTCCATGTAATGAAAAATAATAACCCAGAGTCCCTGACATAGTTTCAGTAGTATTTAATTCTGGATTACTGAATCAAGTTAATAGCTTTAAACAATTTCCCTTAAATGTGTTGGAACACATATTGTATTATTTTACAAAGAACAATTAATCTAAATGCTAAAGATAAGATTTTCACCCTACTAAAGCAAAATGTTCCTTAGTTTCAACTTTCCTATGCAGAATATGCACAGCTAATATGTAAGAAAAAGTGACAGATTGCTCATAGCTTCTATTTTTTCCAAGCTATTTCCTTCATCTTCTCCTGAGCCAAATTTTTATTGGCTAAAATTAATGGACCCCAAAATGAACCCATCCTAGTTAGCAACAAATACTTCATGGCAATTTCAAAAACAAGTAAGATACTACTAACTTCCCAGCATAGTTTATGCAAAAGTGAGGATTTTCACCTTTTGTTTGACACTCATGCTCAATATCTTTTTTTTACCTTAGTTGTTTTATTATTGGTAGGAACTACACGTTAAAACCTCTGCATGTACGGAATTCCTTCTCTAAGATTCTGAACTGACACTAAATAAGATGTGACATCAGACCTTACTGAGTTTCTCTTTCCTTGTTGAATGTAGTCAGAAAAATGCACTCAAAGCAGAATAAGCTTTAAGGGAATGTCAGCCAAAAGACTCTCTTATATTGAGACTTCAGATACCTCTTCTCATGCCTAAAATGTGGATGCTGGTGGGTCAGGAAGCAAGAAGTCATTATTCAAATAATCCTATGCCCATTACTCATCACTCTCAGTACAGCTTTAAGTGCTGCCTCCAGGAGTACCTTTTTTGACACTTAAGAGATGGCCCCAATCATTTTGAACACTAAGGAATTCATCCATCAAAATACACAGCAACTGAATCAACATCATCCTGTTATCTACAGTAAAAAAGCTAAAACCATCTCTGTATATAAATTTTAGAAATGGAAGGGAGGCAACAAAACAGAGAAGGGAAACCCTAGAAATAAAATGAACTCTTTTCAAATCTCATTTAAGGCTTGGGAAAACTGTCATTTGTCCAATTAACACAGTTTATTTTTGTTATTCATTTTCATAGACTTTTGGGCTCTGGCAAGGATCATCAAGACAAGTATCAAAATACCTTGAAAATATTGTATATACTTCCTGATTGGGAACAAGACCTAAAAGAAAGATCTCAGATTTCTCTACCTAGCTCTGTAACTTCAAAACAAGATTTTTCACCAGTGTAAGAATTCATTTGGGCACAAGAATCTCAACCAAGATTTTCCAAGTCTTTTGGTGTTTCCCCTAGCCAAAGCTAATTGTTCTGAATATCCCCAAGTATTCATGCAATAGAGATGTAATAGTAATACTTCTTGCTTTGCAAAAAGAATTGAAATCAGGGTGTAACAGACAATTCATGGTAACTGAACAGAAAACAGAGATGAGATAATAAATTCACTGGAAGTTAAATAAAATAATAATTGAAAACTGTTCCAGTATTCCAGATTGATTTTATGCATTATAAATAATTACCAACAAAGTGCTAGTCAGCATCAGGGCAAGGAGGAGTAAATGAAAAATGATTCAGAGAAAATACCTCAAATTCACCTATATTTCTTCCCATATGAATTTTCTTTTACTGTCTCTTATCATAACATGGACTAAAACCAAATTTCTGTAGACTTACTAATATCTGACAGAACACAGCCTGAGGTGATACAAGAAAAGATTGAGAGGAATTCTCTGCAGCTCTATCCACACAAGAACATTTCCAAAAGGCAAACAGTACTTCCCATATTTCAATGAACCTATTTGTTTGGGGAGATGGAGAGCAAACACAGAATGAGACACAGCCAGTTACCACTCCCGCCTATGCTCTGCCCTCTAGGACTGAGACTTGTCCTGCCAGGCACCTTTGCAAAAAGGATGCTTCCCCACATTGCCCAGACCCAATAGGAGAAAAGAATTTCTCACGGGCCCTTGGGCAATTTAACAAGTAACTGCACACCTGACATTGCCTCTCTGGTTATCACCTGCCCGAGGTTAAAACAGCCTCTCCAGGAGTAAAGCAGTGCTCTCCCAGGAACTGCACAGGGCTCAAGAACTAGCCAGCAAGCTCAGCAGGGACAGAACACAGCAATGCACAGTGCCCATTAGCACAGCTGCTTCCTCAGCACCACTGTCACTCTGCCTCGGGCTGATTTCAACTACAATATCTCTCACAGATAGAGAGTGGAAAAACTGCAAGGACATCATTGATCTGACAACACTCCTGCTACTTGCTTAAGTTTCTTTCCACTCCATCAGCAGAATCGGTACCAGTTCTCCTTCCTGGCTTTACCCTTTGCCTTTCCAAGTGCAGGGCCCTCGTTCTCTGCCTCCAGCACTAACAGCAGTCCCGAGGATGACAGGGACATGGGCTCACAAACACTGATTGATGATGCACTTCCTAAGGAAGCAGGAGCAAGTAATAAAGATGGCCTTAAGACATGATTTATGTGTGTTTGGCAATTCAGACACATACTCACACTGCAGGCTAGCTAGAGACAAGGGCAGGGAGAGTGGATGCTGGTCACCTATCAGGAAAGCTCTGGCTAAAAGACAAGAACTTGTTAGTCAGCTCAAGTCAGAGGAGTAGAATGCGGAGCAAATGCAGCATCAGAACTCAATGCAGAGATATATTTAATTTTATTTTGTGTTTGTTGAAACTAAAAATGTAAAATGTTTTCAAGTAACTTGGGAAAAAAGCAATAAATAAAAGCAAAAACTATTCAGAATATAAAAAATACTAGTTTCAAGATATTTTTTATGAAATTAACTTAGAAAACACAGGATTAAAATATTAACATGACTCACCAACAAGATAAGAGGCCAAAGTCTTTGTCTTTCTGCCATAAAGGAAGGATGAACCTGAACTTGGACTCACACAGACAAAGGTAAATTCTGCAAAGACTCAGGTAATCAAATAGTAGGACACCATATGTCACTCCTTGATTAAGGTATGGCATCCTATGGCATCCCCTGTAAAACACAGCCCCAAAACCAGAAGTTCTATGCTTGGTTTCCTATTGGGTTTTTTAGGTAAAATCATTTAAGAATGTGATTAAGAGTTCCAGCTGCTTTGAATGTTAGTGGCTTTTTTTAAGTAACCAAGCAGTCCCAGAAAATATGCCAATTTTTTAGTAAGAAACTTGCCACCAATAAAATCTGGTCAAGTGCTGAAAAAAACTTTTCCTATTTATTTATTCCCATTCTGAACACACTCATTTGCTCACTTTCCTTGGCCCTTGCAGCAAAGAAGTTTTCCCAGCAGCAACAGAATTATAATGATTAATCAATGCTCAACATTTCCAAATATATTAAATTTTTATGTATAAAAATAGGATTTTTGCCTCAGATATGGTTCTTGAAACATTACCACAATGCTGCCCAAAAGGAGAGTCTCACTGTCTGTGGGGTGTGCAACTAAAAGAACTTGAATCTCAGAAATGGCAAACCCGAAAAATGTTCACAGCTCAGCTACAGATTCTGAGGGAGAACTGTTCAGTGAATAATGACCAAACCAGACAAAACTGTGAGTGATCCATGGAGCAGGAAGTTGTGTCAAAGACATTGCTGAATTATGCATGTAGTGAAGTGTCATCTTCATTTCAGTAACCTTTGCAAATCACGAGACTGGAGAATACCTGAGCCTCTAATTCTCCCTCATAGAATGAAGAAAAAATGAAACAAGCCTGAATTTCTACATCACAAATGATATTTACAAAAAGACTAAAACTAACAGGATTTTTGCTTGTTTTGTTTTGATTTATTTTTTTTTTTTTACTAGCAATATGAGACTATAGAGCCTGGAAAACAGCACTGTCCAATCCCACATTTTAACATAGTGTACAAAAACATATTTAGGGACATGAGGAAGCAGGCATGAAACTGTTTGTACCAACACTATTTATTTTTGCTCATTTATAACATATTCTTTGCTCTTCTCCTCCACACCGGGGTTCAAAATCACTGATCTCTTTTTTAGTTTGGCTTGTATATCCAAACCAACAGGAATTTAAAAAAAAAAAAAAAAAGTAAAGAAATCCACTAGGGGAATGAAGTCACTTTAGCCACTGCACAGATACAGCTCCTCTTTTTCCCCAGCAGCAAATGAACCTCAATGGTAGCATTATCTAGACCTCTTTGGATATAATCTCTTATTTTACCCCCAGGAAGCCAAAACATAGTAACCATAGCAAGACACTATCTATACAAACCCTCAGAAATGTGGGCCAAAAACATCTCTGCTCCTCATTCTTTTTACATCTAAAATGTGACAGGATCACGGGAAGGGTTTGTGCAGAATGCACATTCAGTGTCCAGTGGACAAGGTTCTACCCAGCAGCAAAATGTCCAATCGACACCTCTCCCATCTGAGGGACAAACAAAAGTCTGATTTTTTATATGGAAACACAAAATAGGCTGCATGTTGGACTTGTTTTTGTATAACTCCTGCTTTACTGTGTGGTCCAATATGAAATCCTGATTCCTGTGAAATAACTCTTTTCTGACCTCTCTCCAGAAAGAAACCCAGAGGAACATTTTCATGGCTAGAAGGAATTTCCAAAAGACTTCATCATGCCTTAGTTTATGCACATATTTAAGACAAAGGATCACTTAAATCAACCCTTTCATTCATCTAAATTTTATTGTGCTCAGCAGAAATGGTATTTTTCCTATCTGAAAGTAGTATCACACAAACTGTTTAGCTTTGGCTTAATTGAGAAAACACAACCCATTTTTTAACTACATTTTGATATAACACATATGCTTAAGCATTCTTGTTTGCTTTTAATTTTTCTGTGTAAGAGTTTTTAGCATTTCTCTGTTCTCAGCTGCATATGATCCAGCCAAAGCCAGTCAATCACATCCTCTGATGTGGGCTGTATATCCAAGGCAGTGGTTCTTTATTTAGCTACAGTCTGAGTGCTACCCCAGACAAGGTATATTTATGTCAATACTTTACTTGCGTTTCCTTTTTCTTCACAAAAATTTTTACCTGTGTATTTCCTTTACTTTAGGTGGAGTTGATCCTGGGTTTTATTGTGACATAGCCAGAGGAGAATCAGGCTGAATGCCTTTACAATTAGCTGCAAGACTCTGCTAAACCCACTTGGGAACAGTTTCAATGAAGGTGCAGTAAATGCATGACTTATCATGTTGGGATAAGTGCCGTATTTTGAAGGAAGCAGTGTAATGGTATCTCATGAGAGCAGCTCTTATTAATTGCAAGTTTTGTGTGGCTTGGATTTATTAAAGTTCTGAATCCATTGCCAGTTGCTGCCATACGTAGTCTGTAATTTGTGAAACACAAGGCTGTACATTTCCCAAAGACATTCCCTCTAATCATTTGCAAATTTAACAACTTTAGCATGAAGAGATGCTTCCTAATCAGGACCAGCAATCTGGCCACTGACAAGACCAGTATACAGACAAGAAATTATAAAAGCATAATTGCATCTATTTATAAAAACAGTAATGCTGATCAAGTAGATTTAGTCAGATTTTTTAACTGTTCCACACCCCTCTGTTCTGGATTTTTGGATGCAGCCTGAATGTTCTGCTTGGACAGAGTAAGTGCTGCCTAGCACAGCAGTTGTCCCCAGCAATGGGAGGAACAGCTCTGAGGAGCTCTCGGGGAGGGCAGTAATAGCTGCCCACATCTCAGCAACAACACCCTGAGACATTCCAACACCAGGGCAGGAAATAAACACCTGCTGTGGTGCAATTCAGAAACACTTCATGGAGCAGAAAATTATTGTAGGGAAGATGGGGCAATAGTTCACCAACAGCAAGCACACTCCCAGGTAGCATTAATGCTGGGAAATTCCTCATTCCTACAGGGATACCCACAGTGTCGACAGGCTGCTGCATGAAGCCCATGAAGCCTCAGGCACAGTTCTAGGAATAAGCTGAGTGAAGCTGCACACAGAGAAGGCCACACCTTTCTGGCTTAGCCACACTCACTGTTTTGAAAAGACCAGAATAGACTGTTTTAGTTGGAAGAGACCTACAACAACCCTTTGTCCAGTTTCCTGACCAGTCCATGGTTAAACAAGATAGAGCCTTTTAGTGAGAGCACTGTCCAAATGCCTCT
This sequence comes from Corvus moneduloides, assembly GCF_009650955.1. Classification (NCBI taxonomy): domain Eukaryota; kingdom Metazoa; phylum Chordata; class Aves; order Passeriformes; family Corvidae; genus Corvus; species Corvus moneduloides. The sequence goes on along the minus strand of NC_045485.1, from coordinate 7,607,244 downwards.
TAAATATTGACAGGCTTGGGGCACCCACCACACCTCTCCAGGACACCTTTTGCAGAGTTTTACCACCCTGGCAGTGAAGAAATGCTTTCTTAATGTCAAGTGTAAACCTCCCCTGGCGCAGCTTTGAACCATTCCCATGTGCCCTGTCCCTGGATGCCTGGGAGAATTTTTTTTTACTGTGTAGCTGACTTCACCTTTTTGATCTCAATTATCAAAAGAACATAAAATAAAGGACAGATTCTTTTCATAACCACTCTTTCCAACACAAGAGATTACAATGATTAATGATGAGGGTTGTGGTGCACAAACAGCTCCTGCCCGGCTCTGATGGAGAGCTCCCACCCACAGCAGTCCTACAAGGGGCTCTGAAAAGATAAAGTATCAAGTTTTGTAGCATAGACTCCACACAGCTCAGTGTAGTTTCCCTTTGATACTTCCAAATGAGCAACTTTCAATCTTTTCTTCTGAAACTGTTGGTTTGCTTCTTTGTTCCTTAGGTGACCTGATGGTGTTACGCAAAAGCCAGTTATTTTCCTCAGCTTTCAGTGAAAAGTGGTTTCATTTCTAAATGAAAAAGTTCTAAAACTTCATTCTACCAGCTACCATGCATGAATCTTTCCAAGATCTAAGTCAGTCTACCCCCCAATCCTTCATGATATAAAATTTAACCGAAACTACTGAAATTTAACCCATTGCATTTGGTCTTTTCCAATTAAACTTTTCTTTTTTTACATAGACAGTAATCTTCTGTTACAGCACAGGGACTTCAATACTAGAATTAATCTTTCATAGCAAGAGATTAAAAAAAAAAAGTGGATTAAGTCTTCTCCATAATAAAGCAGCTCTTTCCCTAGCTCCTTTTACAGAATTTTTAACACAGGAGTTTTCACTACAGGATAGTGAAAGAAAATGTAAATGAAATGTAGCACTTCAGGGTTTTCAGAGCATTTATGAGATCATGTAGCCACCTCTGCCATGTGTGTCTCTGATAACATTTCTCCTAAGTGTCCTTCACCACTCTTTAGACAAGATTACTTAATAAGACACCTCCTAATGCTGCTCAGCAGGTTAAAGGCTTTATCCTATTGGCTTATATGACTTTATCCTATTGGCTTATATTTCATGGCCTGGTAGTAACCTCACTTTTGTTACAGGGCTATGGTTTAAAGCCTCAGAAATATTATTGCACCCCAGATTAAGGCCTCATTTAGATTTCTTTCTAAAGACAAGGATCTTTGTGTCCAGATAACTCATAAACCTCAGCAATAACACAAAACTTCTTTCCTTAAAAAAATTTTGGGAAAAGTATTCTCAGTAGATGGAAAATATTATCCTCTTACAGTGCCTCCTGCACTGTAAACATCCACTGAAAGGAAAGCAGTTATTTTGCAGAGAAATTACTCAAATACTTAATGTCAAGCCTCCTCAATGCCCAAAATCAAAACAGTACAAACATAACCAGTAGCAAATTGAACTAACACCATTTATGGTGAATAATTAAAGAAGAAATAATACCTCTATAACTTACTGCAAATAGATTAAATTTCCATTCCTCCGAACACCATGTCAAAAACAGTGCCACTGGAGAAGCCAGGGAAAAGAGCCTGGGAATCCCAAGCGGGAGTGACAGCAACACACAGCAAACCCTGCAGGCAGTGGAGCTTCACACGTGCTTAACATGAGCACTGCACTGCCTTCACTGTGAGCAGAACTCAGGAACTCCAGCTATTGCAGGAGGAAGCCCCAGAATGTAAATTCCACACAATCATATATTATTAATAGACACACATAACACCGCAAAAAGATGGCAATGCACTACATGGGTGTAATATTTATGATCGAGCTTCAAATCCTTTACTCCCTCTAAATTGTTTCTGCCTCAATATATACAGTCTAGCATGTTCTTCACTACATCAGGTAGTTCCTTTTTTGATTCTGCATTATTATGAACTCCCACTTCTACATCATGTCACAGAGCAAATTGAAAAATGCCTTTGTTTTACTAGGAGGTATGTGAAGCATTTCTACATGAGCAGTACTTCTCCCACATTTTCTACATGCATTTATGGTATGTATCCACAAGCATAAATATCTTTTTGGTGAGCTTGCAAAACTATAAAATAAAAAGCATTTCTTTGAGAGGAAATTTGCATTTTCTTCGTAGTAAGCAAAAATATGTATGTTGATCCAGTAATATCATTAGGAAGAAAAAGTAAAACAGTAACACCAAATATGCTTTATCTATGTCTAGGGGGAAATGAAAAGAGGCAGAAAACTCGAGATTGCTCTGAACAAGGGCATGTTTGATCTCCATGTAAAAGGAGCACTTTACAGCCTTCACACCCCGAGTTCACATTGATGGACGTTTAGACTTTGAGCGGGACCTGAAGGAATTTAGTTAACTGAATGCATCCCCTTGCCTCAGAGATGAAAGCCACTTCTGCTGCCACATGATCTCCCTCTTTTTTGTGCTGCTGTCAGACATTTCAATTCTTCTGTGTCAGAGGGGCGAATTTGCATCCGTGGGATAGGTTGGGGAAAAGGCATTGAAGTTTTCTAATTTAAATAAATAAATAGATAAATAAATAAAGCACCATAAAATTCACCTACACAGTTGTGAAATGGTCAGCCTGCTTTTGTAACCTCCCCAGAAGCTGCTTTGACAAACATTGGAACATTTTTCAAATATTCTAGACACCCAAATAGACTCTGTATTCAAAAGTCAGTGAGGTTTTCATTGCTGTGCCTTCTAAGCTCACTGTTCAGACTCTGAACAGGAAGTCTTGAGGAAAAACACAGGGGAAAAATCCAAAGTCCTGGAAGTCACCTGACATCAACTTTCCTTGTGCCAATGACTGCTTTTTGGCTAATTTTAGTATTTGCTTTTGACTTCAGCTCCAACAGTAGCATCTAGAAAATTATCATGGGCCTTGCTGTACCTGGTGGAGTAGAAGCAGCTATTTCCTCAGAAAGTTTAGGATCTTAAGAGCCAAAAGAAGCAAAATTAAACATGATTATATGTCATGTTCAGGGCTTTCAATGCTAAAGAGCTGAGTTTCAGTCCTGTTCTAGCCTTACTCACAAGACCAGCCTACCTTATCCTGCTTAGAAAACCAGAAGACTTTCTTATTGGCACTTAAGCTTTAAGTTCAATGCTAAATTATATATTACCAATAATTATAGTACTTTGTAGTAACTGATCGGCAAAAAACTGATGTTATAATTAATTAAAACAGGGAAATCAGCAATTCTTTTTTTGCTAATATACACAAATATTTTTCCAGAAAAATCATAGTCTATGCTTGGAACAAGTATCCTAGTATGTGTAGAGCACTATTTTATACTCTTTGTGCAATAGCAAGTTAAGCAGCAGCTCCAGGTTTTCACTGACCAATTTTTTCTAATTTAACAAAGAAGGAACAAATGCAGCTAAGAGAAGTCCAGTCTTAAGCCTACAGTGTTTTATGCTGGCATCAGCTCCACAAAGCTGTGGAAATAGCTAAGGGTACCCAAAATCTTCTGTTCTTAAACTACAGTTGTCACTATAATGATTCTGGCAGAGTAACAGAATGCAATTGTTGGCTCAATCTAGTACCATTCTATCAACTTCAGGCTCAATAATGTAACATAAAACTGGTCTCTACTGGTGGTGTTGTCTATCACAACATGTTGCCCAACTGACTCTCATGGAGCGGTGGTTTTGTTGCTCTTGCTGAGACATTTTAGTGGAGATTCCAAGAACAAGTGAATTCTCACAATTTCAATAGTGGTTCTCTATACCCATGTTCACTATAAATACTACCAAAAGTATTGCCATTAAAACAGTATTTCTAAAATACTCTCAAAACAATGATTTTTTTTTTCCCACAGATTAGATGTTTTATTATTATGTCATATGCAGCAGTGAAAAAGTAAAACTGTGAGAAGCTAATCAAATAGATGACATTTGCTACTCATCATCACTTCTCTGAGATTCTGCCTTTGATGAAGGCTACAAGGATAAGGTTCTACAGTAAAATGAAGGAGACATCAGTCTTCTAAGAAAATAATCCATAAAATGTAAAAGAATTGCACAACAAGGTAGTGTTTCATTGATAAGTGTCCCTCTCTGGAATGGGTTTGCAGCCTTCTGGACAGAGATTGCATTGTTTAGATAACTACACCCAGCAGTTGTCTTCCAAGCCCTCCTCACACTGACCCTGACCTGCAGCCAGCAGGTCAAAAACACATCTCCAGAAACTGCATGTTCTGTTAACTTCAGCATTAACTTCAGCATTATTCATCCATAGGGTCAGAGGTCTGTTTCTTTTATTTGGGGGCAACCAGCATGTTGTGGTGATAATACTTAGTAAAACTCTCTTAATTAAAAGGCGTAATGGAGAAAGAGAGAGATGTCAAATAAAACAGAGAGCAGCAGCATCACGGCTGGGCTGAGGCTGCTGGGTTACAGCACTGCCTCTTCCCCCAGGATGAGAGAGCTCTTCCACTACAGGACAAAAAGGATTTTGCAAGCAATTGTTCATCTTGATCAGGTCCAAGGATACTTTCTTACCTTCCCCTCCTGCCTATTTTTTCTTGATATGAATTTCCTCTTAACAAATACTCAAATCAATGCATTGCCTAAAAATTCAATGATTTGCCTGCCAAGTCCAGGAAATAAATTTTTGAAACCATAATAATCTTTTGCATATCACTTTAAAGCATTTCTCATGTACTCCTTTTTATTTTTATTTTAAATGGTTCAACAGGGGAGCAGAACCATGACTCAGCAGGCCAAGCACATCACAAATACTGAAAAAAACCAGGCTCCACATATTTTAATATCTTTATATATGCCATACGTTGTTTGTTTAAAAAAATTAAAATTCTTTTTTTGAGAAACTTCATATCCCATCTCAAATTGTATTACTAAAGTCTAGAAAACTTTTTTTCAAAGGAAGTGGTTAAAAACATGAGTCATCTACACATTAAAAGTGGATAAATAATGTAATTCTTTTACAAGCAGCTAGAGTTGCCAAATTTATAATACAGAACTACAAAACTAAGTTTTATTATTGAAAATGCTATCCAACTCAAATATGGACTAATTTAAAGAGCAAATTTATCTTTATACTTTCTTATGTAGAAGATAAGGCAGAAGTTTTGAAGGTCCTTTACATACATTTAATATGTGGTATTCAAAACAACAAATCTATGCATACTTTTATGATATAAACTATCACATGTTCTCTTACTGTGCCCAGAGAATTCAATCCTTTTACTTACTCAGGTATGGGACTTTCATTTACGTTTTGACTCTAGAAACTTTCAGTGTAACCCCCTTTGGACTTAAGAAGACAGGAACCATCAACAGCCAATGCAGACAGAGATGTCTGCAGGATTGGGCATGTCAGGCCCCAAAAATCAATCAGAAAGAATATCCAGATCTTTTTTCAACCTTTGAAAGTTTCAGATTTCAAATTGCACTCAGTTTAATTGATCCTTCAGACTGGCCCCATACCTGGATGGAGCTATGCCAGAGGAACTGCTACTGTGGCAGCCAAGCAACAACATTCTGCATGCTTACAGTAAAATATAACATTCTTACGTTTCTTCTGCTCCAGTTGTGTGTACATCAAGGTCTAATTGCAAAACCATCCCAGCTAAGGTGATTTTTTTCATTGACTCCAGAGGCCTTTAACTCAAACCCTAATCTATTAATTCAAACCACACACATGACCCCTGTCCTCCAGGAAATTGAACTCATAAGATAACGTCCAAACAAACCCAAACAAACCAAACCCCAAAAAAAACCCAAAACCAAACCAAAACATAAACAAAGAAACAACCAACCAACAAAATACAACAACAAAAGACCCCAATCCAATCCAATTCTGAAATACTGATTCCAGTGCTTGAATTTGGAATTGGGACTGTTGCTCCCAATAGAAGTTCACTTTCAGCACAAGCTATGATGTAATATAGTCTACCGCCCTGAGCTTTTTGTTGCAGTTCCTCTGGGAGGAGATATCAAACTTGACTGACATTTTGTGTTTTGTTGGATTACCTAATGATAACGAATTTAGTGTAAAAAAATTCAATTTAAACATTCAGGATGCTGATGAAGCTAAATCGAACAAGCTACACAAACAGAGTCCTTTTATTTAACTCTCACCCAGCCCAGAGCACACCCCAGTGGTTTGTGAAGTCTGTTAGTTATTGATCATGGAGAATAACCAAAACCAGTCATTTTCAATTTTACCTCTTATAAAACTTAAACATGAGACTCCTAAATTGTGTGGGTCCAAGTCAGTCTAAGCACATTGCAAAGGAGAAGACATCTGCCAAATTCAGTGATCTCAGTACACAGAGGTTTTGGGTCAGTGCACTTAGCCGGAAAAAAAGACATTTTTAATAGCTTAAATTCAAAATCACTCAGAACTTCCAATCATACCAAAAAATACATATAGAAAACACAAAAATGCCTTCATCTGACTTCAACAAAATAAAACTAACACCAGAACTCCCTTTGTAATTTCCTATCACAATAAACTTTCTAGCCAGCTATATGTAAGGTAAGTGCCCCAGCAACTGCATCATTCAATGAATTCAGCACACATAGAAATAATACCAGATAACAGATAAAACAGGAGAATGGAGAATATAGAGTATTTCTCTTCAGATACTGCTGCATTTCAGCAAATAGGATGTGTAATTATAATGAAGAACAAAGTGCTGGAAGATCACAAAAGCTTTTGTTTTGGTGAAAGACTAATCTACACAGGTCAGGTTGTCATTCAAATATATATACATACTTGGTCAGCTTTACCAGCTTTGAATCTTCACAGCCCAAGCACCCCACAGGTCAGGTGAGCAGCAGTTTCTCTGGCTGGCTTGGTGCCCCATCAGACAAACACCCAGCCTGCCACCAGGGAGTCAAATCTGATGCAAAACCACAGGTTACAGGAGCTTAAAGTTATACTGAGAAACAATCTATTTGGTAGATCTGTTCAAGTCTGGTATTTTACTGATCCAATGTCAGGCTGCTTCTGGAACAAGGACCAGTCAGTATCACATTTCATAAATTGAAAAAATTGTCACAGTTGTCTTTATAAAGGTAATGCAAAAAATAGGCACTTCCTATGTGTTTTAGGTCTTTAGCTCCTACACTCAGGTCTTCAGCTGAGTGCTGAAATCAGTGTTACTGACCTCAGACCAATGCTGACTTATCCCAGTTGAAAATCTGGCTCACAAAGTGATGTCTGAAAAAGATTTTGAGAATCTTTTCTGAGAATGAGATTCATTGTTCCTGCTCTGGAACATAGAAAGGTTATGTCATTTCCAAGAACAGCAGCCTCCAGCCTCAAACACATTAACTGGGAAATTCCTGGCCACACAGTTCTGGTAACTGCATATACCTAGGGTGTTGTCATTTTGGGTGGATGATGTATTCATCTGATTATGTAATATGCAGATCAGCATATTTTTGAAAAGTAAAAACATATCAAGTTGCTCTGTGCAGTAACTTTGATAAAAAGAAAGAAATTACAAAAAAAAGGTATAAATAAGAAGCTGGCAAAAGAAACAGAGCATCTCACAATAGAAGACACAGAGCTCCACCACTTTTTTAGTTCATCTAAGAGACTGAGAGATGACAATCACAGGGCAGAAAATCCTGGCCTTATGAGTTCTTTAACCCAGTAGGAAGTCATAATGGGGAAAAAAATAGCTGAAAGGAAAGGCCAGACAAATTCAGTATTAAAATTAACACAAATTAACAGTTTCAGTGGGAAATTAGTAGAAGAAACTATCAATAAATCCTCCTTCATTTGATATTTTCTACTATGACTGGATGTCTTTTTGAGAGGCATATTTCAGACAAAATTTATATTGTAGGTCTTAAGTGGATAACATCAACCAGTGTGCAACACAATATTCTTCTCGAGCCTTAAAATCGCCTCTAAAATCTATTAACTGTACTGGCCAAGCAGATAGAAAGGCCTCAGAGTACACACAAATACAGTGTTTGCATGGTGGGGTGAAGCTGGAAAGACTGGCCTATGGACAGAGATATGTCACAGACTTGAAGCTGCTCAGAAAACAGAAATACCATAAAGGAAATCCATGAAATCCCAACAAATATTTATACAGCTAGTTCTTGACTTGCACATTCCCCAGAAGTGCTTTTCACAAAATGAATTATCTGAAATCAGGTTAGAAATCCAGTAATTCTGAGTTCAGTTTATTAATTAGAAGCACCAAGAGGAGCAGCTACTAGCAGGACTACCGCTGACAGGAAGGAGCACTGCTCAAAACACCTCTCCTGTACTGCTGCAGGCTAGTTTTACTGGGTTGTCTTTGGCCTATTAAATAATAAATATTATGAAAAAGTTCAGTGTCACTTATCTTCCATCAGAGCCATCAGCTCAACCTATTTATCACACAAAGTGCCTTCATTCCTTAATTTAATGCTTACTCAACCACTCTGACAATAGCTGGAAGAGAGCATCCATTTGAAAGAACAAATTCAAACTATGCTGCATTCCAAAATGAAACTTATTCTGCCCTCAAACATCCATCTTATTTATCTTAATAAAACATCCATCTCTATTTATCTTAGAGGTCTTATTATTAATGTCTAATCTGGATTAATTTAAAGGGAAAGAGGTTACAAATGAGGTTAACTGTGATAAGGCCAATCAATCTTTTGACGTTGTGGTAATGCAATCTTGTTAAGAAATAAAACAACCTCTTTGTGCTCTTGTTCCTCCTTTCTTTTTTTTAAACTTGGGAGCCTTGGTGCCATGTTTTACCTTGACTTCTCTGCCCCACAGCTCTCACTGTGGGGATTCTCTACAGTGGGCTCAGGGTGGGGGTATAGTAGGGGGTATGAAGGCTGAACGTGCCACTCTCTAAATGAAGATGAAGCGTGTATTGTATAATAGCAATCTCTACTTCTTCACTGTTCCAAATTAAAAGAGATGAAGGCATCTCCCACATCAGCGGAGCCTCTGTCAGCAGCCCTCCTCTGAAAACTGAGTATACACAGATGCATGAGGGAGAAAAAGAAGAGGGAAGTCATTTAGAGGGGATGAAGGCTCATCTCCTGACATATCCTCAAGGCTGGGGAGTGAAACACAATTTCCTTTCCAGTGAAGTCTGCCAGCGACACTCAGCACTCCAGAGAGTGCACAGGTCTGCAGGTCAGCACTACCTGGACAAGAGGGCAAATTCTGCTAGCAAACCAATTTAACTGGCTGCACTGGACAGCTGCAAACAAACCATTGTCCTAAAACAGCCCAAAATCAACAAAAAAACCAACAACAGACCCAAAACAAACGCCCGTTCCAAGAGATGCTGCCAGTCGCATTCTAGCTGTTAACAGGAAATTAAGAATTAGGAATTGAGCATTAACGAGGAAAAAAACGGTTAAGCCTTTTTATCCATTTTCACTTTACAATAATAATTTCGGTATCAACAGTAAAAGTTATCATAAGGGTGAAGATTAATTCAGCTGCTCAGGTACAAAGATCTGTCTGACAAGGAGAAGCTTTAAAAGCAGAGAATCCCTTGATGTCTAAGTCTTGAATAACATTACCTGTATTTTTAGTAACTCCTCACTCATCCTTCTGTGTCACAGAATATCACTCATCCTTCTATATCACAGAATATGTGAAATATTTGAGGAGATTCTTGAAGATAATCAGTGCCCAGGTGTGGAATGGGGTAGGCAGAAAAAACCAACAGAGAGCAAGAAGAAAGGAAGACAGTTTTGTTCTGACTAAGCTGGATGCCACAGCAGTGCACACACTTTAGGCACACAATCTTTGGCTCTGTTTTACTCCAGAGGCGGCACCGGCTCTTATCCTCACTGGTTTGTTCCCAATTATATGACCTCTGCCATACAGGAACTTTCCTTTTTTCCCTAGATAATTAAAGGTAGAAGGTGAAACTAATCAATGGAACCATAAAGCCATGTGGTATTTTGGTCCTGGATGATAAGTTTATACTCTGAGAATCTGCAAATTAGCTGTGAAAATTAAAAAAAAAAAGGGCATTTAAAAATAGATCAAGCAGAGATAAAAGCCTTGGAACACATTGTAAAAATTACAGATCCCCAGACCCGTTAAAGTGAACTAAAAGCAAATGACAACGTGACTGGCTAGCAACTTTATCAAACTCAGTAAAAAGTCCATTTCTTTCTTTATCCAAACAAAGGTCTGCAATCATGAGCACCTCACAATGTCATACGTTATCTAGAAAGCCATACTGTGTCACCAGCTGATAAACATCATCAGGAGTCCAGTTTCCATCTCAAGGGAAACTTCTGGGACTATCTCTGGTTCATGACTGGGTCAGGTCACTAAAAGTTTTCACTGACCTGAACCTGATCCAAACCAAAGAATTGAAATTCCTGACCTGCTCACCCCAAGGAACAACTCTAATGAAAAACTGATACAGAATCATACAGTAGAGCAAGAGCATGACTGGAGAGCAGCATCTGTCTAAGACAACTTCAGAAGAGCACCTGCCTCTTTTTATCAGGAGATCCCCTGCATTACCATGGTACAGACTTGAAGTGAGTCTTCTTGTCGGGAAGCTATTCTGCTCATTTTATTGAGTTAGTATAATAAAAGAATGTGAAACTGAACTGCATTTTTGGGACATTCATGGTAATTTGTTTGTAAAACCTCACTTCCTTAGTGTTTCTCCTTGAAATCAGTTCTTAAAGCAACCTGAAACCACTTACAACAACAGTGCTATTATTTTTCATTAAAATAGAGAGTGATCAAACTAAATTTCTGGCAAATTCTAGCTCTCTGTAATATAAATCCTAAGGCAGTCCTGCAATTTGGCATGCTGGCTGCTTCAACAGCTCTGTACTGTCACAGTAAGAACTTACTGAAATGCACTTTAATCTCACAGAGACTTAAAGTAGACACTGCACCCAAATGTGTAAAGAGTAGTTGGTTTTAAAAACAACACAGGAAAGGTGACTCCAGCTGAAATGACACTGGAGCACCCACGAACAATTTTGGCATTGTCATACTGAAGGTGCTTCAAATATTGATTATGGGTAACATTTCTGTGGGTTTAGTCCCAAATTGGGAGACAAGTAGGTGGGGAGTGCAGGCAGGGGGAAGAGGTTTTTATTTGTTTGTTTAAATTCTGTCTCATAAATACATAGCTCAAGACTGTATAGAACATGCAAGTGCTACAAAATTAATCTCTGCTGATAGCCTGTGGCACACCTCTACCCCTGCAGCAACATGCACGGATTTGCAGGGTAAGAACATTTCTACAATAATTAAGAAAGGGCCTGTGTGGCAAAGCACAGCGGTGTGCAAAGAGCTGGGCAACTTCGAGCAGGCAATCAGCACACTAGGCACAGCCTGAGAGCAGGCAAGGAAGTGCTGGACAGATCAAACCACCGTGGCTAAAGAAGTCCTTTGCTGCTCTCCAGGAGGCAACACAAAGCACCATCTTGAGACTGAGGTGCAACACCTGGCTGATACTCATCACAAAAACAGTGCTTGGAAATAACAATTCTGTCCTCCTCCCTGCAGCTTCAAGGCATCTCCCCATTTCATCATAAGTTTTAGCCAGCTACTTCATATTACATAAATCACTGATAACCTAACTACATAACTAGATAAATCAGGAGCTGTACAATGGAGGCAGGACCCGGTGACCCTTCCAATCTGACGCATTCTGTGGCCCCGTGATTCACCTTCACTGCTGAACTTGATGCAGAACTGTAAAATTACTAACACAACACACATATAACATGACATGAATGTATGAAATACATAAAATTCATAATGGGGTTTTACACAAAATATAGTATTAAATGTTACATACGGTTTTTTTCTCTTTCTTTAAAATGTATTCTCCCTTTGACACAGAGTAGGGAAGTCAGGGAGCAGCCATGCCCAGGAGGTGTATCTAAACGCTTGGTGACAGCCTGCAGGACCCCTACTGCTTTACAAATACAACTTCAGCTGTGCAACAGTAAGAAATATCATCCTGCATCAGGAAGATTTGTTGAAACTTGTCAGTCTCTGCTTTTATCAATCCTTTGTGATGTGACCTCCAGTTAAATTTGAGCTTTTCCTGTTAAATGTTGCTCCTCTTTCAGTTCAGAAGTTTGTCTATGTTCCTTAATTGTCCATATTGAATCATCACCTTCCCAGGAACTGTTCAAATAACTGATTAGAATTGGCTTTCAAGTAGCTTGAGAATGTGTATTTATGACTCTGTGATCATTAGACTTGTTTTCTTAGGTCTGCCATACCAGGAACAGTGAAACAAAACCTCTAGGATGTTTGGCACTAATAATTTTTTAACAATTTATCATAGCTTTCCTCAGGGAAAGTTCAAAAATGTACTTATAGCAGTAATATTTTTACCTGGTGCAAAGGCATGTGAACAGCCTAAAATTTAGCATGGCTACTTAGCACATGCTACACATGCAAGTATGAAACAATACATAAAACTCCCTCACTCATTACTTGATATGAAAATACTTTTACTGGCTGTTCAACATACACAGTCCTCAAAAAGTCATCATTTTGGGATGAATCTGACTGCCACTTTCATTTCCAGCAGCAGGTCAGTGTTAATTTACTCATGGTTTCATCCATCTTTTGTGATCAGAACCGTACTATTACTCATGAAGTGAATTCATTCTGGTGTTTATTTCACTGAAAGTCTTAAGAGCAGCCCACCTATCTATAGCACATATAATTTTTGGGGAATGGTTTCAGATCTGGAGTCATACAAACCACGACTCAAAAGATGTAACTACAAAGAACACCATGCAGATTTTAATTATTTTCATGGCATTCTCATCCTGGGATTTTGAAGGGGTTTGGAAGGGATGAGCAAGTGAAGGCTGAGTGAGGCCTACATTTTAGGCTACAAAAGCAGAGAGAAAACTACAGCACAAAGAACAACACTTGCTATAAAGAAGACTAGAAAGGAATTTTTTTTTTCAATGTCCTGTAGAGGAAAAAAAACACAGCAGAATTTTCCTTGGTCTAGTTGTTAGGGTAGATTTTGGAAGAAGAAGAAAATTGGATAACACACTGTCAAGGCTTGGCAAATGAAAGGAAAAGGACAGTTATAGCCATAATAGAAGAGAAAGCAATGGAATGGAGAAAGGAAGATAAAATTCTGACAGCATCAACCTTTTTTTTTTTTAATAGTTAGCAAGTAATTAACAGAACTGTAAATTTAAGAATGTCAAGGGATTAAAGCTTTCTACAAAGAATAAAGAAATTTGCATTCTCATCCTGGCTCTGACCTTCACTCACCCTGTACTTTAACTCTCCCTGCAAATAGTCTTACAATGGTAGCACTGTGTGCTGTGGTTTGTGGTATTAGTGCTTGAGAAAGCCTTCCAAATTTTCAGGAGAGGGAGATAAAATAATTTAAAAGGAAAAAAAGCAACACAAATACTGTGAGACTACAGGAGGGGAAGGATCCAGCCAACATAATAAACATTTAAAAAAAACAAAACACAAAGCAAACAACAAACCCACAAAAAAAAAATTTCACATGTGTCTCTTGTTACTTCTTGCCACCAACTTATATCGCATAGATTTGTAGCACACTGCCTTGGGAAACAGTTCTCAGGACTATCTCTGCTTTTTCTGACAAATAAATTTAGTTTGCATTTACTGCTTTAACTGTAGTAGTCAGGAAAACAGTGACTGACTTTATAAAGCAAAACTTTAAGTTCATGTGGTTTTAATTATATTTAAAATATATATATATATAAGAGGAAGAAAAAAAGAACTGCTGTCAATTGAAATTCTTGTATTTGATACAACTGATAGGTACGGCTTTCAATGAAAGAACACCAATTGAATGAAAATGCTCCTTGAATTAAAATTCTTCTAGAAAAACATGTACCATTATAGAATTCAACTCCTCCATCAATAATGATGAATGACAGCCTGAATAACAAAATCAGGTATGTTTATTTGGCCACTTAGTTCCACAGACACATGACAAATTCTGCTTGTCCTCACTGGAAAACACTGCCAATATTTTAAATCCCAGATTCTTTCTGCCAGAATATCCTCTGCTTTATAAAACATGACTGCAATAATTAGAAAAACATCTGTGGTGATCTCTTCAGACTGAGGGAGTCATCCCCTGAATTCACTGACTTAACTGGCTGCTGATTATTATGTTAAGAGTAGTTAAATAAACTTTAAAATACCACTCTCATTCAAGTGGTCTAACAGCACTGGACTGATGTTCAGCAGCAAAGAACAATGATCTTTAAATTCAAGTTTAAGATTTGATGCCAATTACCTCTTATGCTGCTTTTATGTTATAAGCACTAAAACAAAAGGTTTAAGGAAAAATATTTTTACCTTCTAGTCCTTAAGTCTTGGAATTCACCACAGACAGGCAAGATACTGGGTAACACTGCAGCGTAGTAGCCAGATATTAAAATCCTGCTGAAGCCATCTATTTAATCCCTTTATTTTTAATGAATAACAATTAAAAGAGCATGAGCCCACATGATGAATACCTGTTCATAACCCCTCCTGAAGCAGAAGGAGTCAGACTCAATATTTAGTTGGAAGTTTCACATTTCAGGATGAAATACATGATTATTAATCATCTAAATGTTTATTTACAACACATCAAGATACCACCTCCCTTTTCCTTCAAAGTGATGGGGAAATACCTCACTTCTCTCCAGTTCCGATTGCATAACTCACTTGTGGAAAGAAACAGTCATTTGTACTCAAACCTGACCTGCCTCATGATTTCTCCAATGCACATCTTTCTCTATTGCTTTACTCTTATAAAGCCCAAATCCACAACTGAATTCAGAAACAATTACTAAGAAATAAACAGGACAGTTTTACCCTTGCTACCCAGCCTCTTTATCTGGAAATCTCAGCTCTTACACTTACACTCCTCATCAAAAGCTGTGGAAAATCTGGCAAACAAGCTGTCAGCTACCACCATCCCAATATGGAGATACACCAAGGTTTTCTATCCCAGAACTTTTCCTTGAACAGTTCAGCACATCACTAATTGAAAGTAAATAAAGGTTTTAATGATTCAAGCCTGTATAAACCTTTTCCAATTCAAAAGCTAGAAGTCCCTTAAGGATAAAAAACACTTGCATAAAATCACTGCAGTAGAGCATAATCAATCCCTCTATCTCCATTTGTTTGCTTTAGCACTTTACAAGGTTCCCTCAATTCTCAGGTCCAGATCAATCATTTGTTAAAGAAAGAAATGAACAGGCTCGGGTACCTCAGCAGAATACTGATAAGAAACAGTGTCAGCTCATTGTAACTGAGGACAAAAGCCAACTTAGAGATTTTATTTTTTTTCCTCTTCACATCCTTGGTAGAAGACTTTAGAAAATCTACCACCAAGGTGAACAAGACAGAAAAAAGAAGCTTCCTAGCAACTCATTTATGCTTCTTATCTGGTTTTTATTGAATATCTCTGCTTTGAATGGATTTGTTGGGTTGTCATATGTCATAGATTGACAACATATTTTTCTTTTAATCTATTTTCAGCATTATTGGTTGAACATTTACTCAAGACGCCACCACTGTAAACCTTCTGATTTAGCTTAATTAGGTCAAGGAATGTGTGAGGGAGGTACAAGTTCATCACAAGCAAAGGACTAAAGTAAAAACAATATTAAGAAAGAGAAACTTACTTGTATTACAGTTGCTTTTAGTGCTGAAACTAAAGGACAAGCATATTTTGAGTTACAAGAGCTGTAAATAAGCACAGGTCCTTCATCACTACAGTAAGGGGAGAAAATGTTATTCCCATGATTAAACATCTTAACTGCTTTCATTTACATTTATTTCCTTTATGCCAGTGACCTCACTTTGACATCTGCACCCAGTAACACCCCAATGCCATCAGTGACTCTCCAGCATTCACTAAACAGTGCTTTCAGCCACATTTACAGATCAGCTACAAAAAACATGCAAAGGGAAACAGCACTATAAATAGAGTTGGGAGTCTGATGTGGGGTCAAATACTATCTGACTGGTACTGTGTGAAAGGTGTTTTTACTCTGCAATTGATAAAGGGAATTATCTAGGAAATGGTGTAATACACACTGAAAGTCACTAAAATTTCATCCAGGGGCAATGCTTAAACAGAAGCTTTACTGGTAGCACTTTACTCTCTCTGGCACACATTGCTTAATGTCTTATCTCCATTCACTCCTTGCCACTACAGTTTATTGCCCCAGTCAAAGGTAACAAAATACTTTGGCTTTCCACTGGAATCTAATGAGTGTTTCTCCAGCCTTTCCCAATGAAGCCACACGGAAGTTTCACTGGAACACTGATTGGTATGTGCTAATTCTCTCCCACATTACAAAGACAAGTCATATGCTTTTGGAGGAAGATGTGCTATTTTCAGACATGCCAAGTGACTGTGATTCTACTTGAAGACACAAGAGTAACATAAGAAATATTATTTCTACCAGTTAACAAATTTCCCCAGGTCCTGGTTTCCCAGCAAGTGTTCTTTTTCTGATCATAGGGGATGGTAGTTAAACCTTCCTTGAAAAAATAGCCAAAGAGTACAGGCAGGGGTATCATACCAAGACAAGTTGCTTGCTACTTCTACCAATATTCTTATTCCTGTCTCTACAGCAATGAGGGCTAACAGAGTGCTGCTATCCAAGAGCTGCATCTCTGAGTCTCATCTCTGTAAAATGACATCTGTGCTCTACAGAAACATCTTTACTTTTGCTCAGTCTTCTCCCAAGCAGACTCTATGCAGCAGATCATACACAGAAGTGACTCAGCAATGCTCTGGGGTTCTCTGCCCTCAGATGGTGAACATGCCCTGGCTCAGCTTCTCAGCATCCATGAGGAACCCTCCAGGTAATTAAGCAGCCTAATGTTTCACCCTAGGTATTAGGCTAGAGTTTTCTTAAGAGAGTCTTCCTATATTAACTGAATTTAGCTTCATTTTTTATCAGGATGTAACAGCTGCAGGAAAAAGCCTTCAGACCACTTTAAACTGTTTCCTATAGCCTGACCTTCCTTTTCTTTCTTCCTCCCTTCTTTTCACAATCTCATTCCATTTTTCTGACAGCTCTGTATCTCTTTCTTACAATTATTAATTTTTTTTAAAGCAGTAAAAGTATTAAATATAAAAATTCATTTTAAAAATTAATTTTAAAGTATCCATTGTTCTATGCACACACACAGAGTCACTACCTGTACATCAAAAGTGTGTGACAAATGGAAAGGGAGCTGGCTCTGGAACCTCAGCATAAGCAATAAGCAGCTGCAAGAGCTTTCCACCTCACTGAGCTCCTGGTGCTGAAGCTAATACCTCCTGGCTGAGTTACGGGCACAAGAAGATTTACCTGCCACAGGTGGGCTGAATTTGTGTCTCATCCAAAGAAAACCAAAAGCCAATCCCTACACTAGAAAGCACAGCTTCTAACCCATGACAGCATTCCTTGGGAGTTAAGGTTTCTGCCCCTTTGAATTTAAGGCTGAATGACACATTTTCCAAATCTCTGTTCATCATAAAGACACCTGTGCATTGCCAGCAGTGCACGACACAGATTTACAGAATTGCCACAAATGTGAGTTTTTGATTATTCATATATTGATTTCCTGCTTCCTCAAACTGAAGCACAGGGAATCCAAACTTCTGTGCAGAAAACAAAACACATCAACCCAGTGCATGTGAAGTACAGCTAGCAGTTTTTAAATAAAATTTAAATTAAAAAAGGGGCAAAATTTTGATGCTGGGGCAAAAGGATAGATTGAACATATCAGAAGTAGGCATGTACATTATATATATGTATGTATAAATGCACACATATGTACTGGACTTTTCTGTGATATCACTGTATTCACAGATTTACATTTTAGCTCATTTATGAGTAAGTTCTGGCTACCTATGACTAATGGAACGAGATTAATGCACTTTGCATCTGGAGCATTGCTGTGTAGAGGAAGCTGGCATCTTCATGCACTGGGGGCTCAGCTTCTGTGCATGAATGCCTCTACAGCCCTTTTTGTCCAAAAATATGGTTTCTTTGTCGTATGAAGATCAGTGGATCTTTAGAGCAGATGTTTGCTTATGCAAACAGAAACCAAGGCATTATCCAGCCACCTGCTTTTGTTAGAAAAATGGATGTGTAGGCCCAAAAACTCGTATGAGCTCTGAACCCTCTGTTTTTCAAAAACGTTGCTATATCCCAATGTCACTGACTACATGTCCTGAAGGTCACAGTCTCAAAGTCAAGAAACAAGGACAACTTTCCATGATTGAATGTTCTTCAGTCAGCTTTACAAGCACTGCATTTGTGGCTCAGTGCAGCTTTACTGGACATTATCCAGACAAGTCAGTTCTTTCTCCAATGTTATAGGTAATAACAAGAAGCTACCGATAAATCAACCAAACAAGCTTCAAGAAATTTAAAGTAAACAAATTGATAAGTTGTGTCAGCATTGATGTTATTGGTTCAGGTAATACCCTCTTCCCAGACTCCTTACTTCCTATCATGAGAAAAGCACTGTATATTCAGTGCATAACAACCAGGGCTGCTACACTGCCCTTTCCTTTTCCACAGAGGCTTATAAGATTAATGAGAAAAAAAAACAAATGAACAAACTAAAAATCAGTAGATCAAGCAAATTAGACAACATGAGCAAGTCAAACACATTCAGTGTATTCCACTCCTACTATCAGACCAAGCCACTGAGAAAGCTGACTTTCACAGCCAAATTAATATGAAGTTTAAAAAAAGCCTTTGTCCTGGTAATGGACATTAATTGATTGGACAGATAATTTAGTGGAAATTACTGGCCTATAAAGGTGTGCAGAGAAGAAAGACCAATGCTTAGCCTAGCTAAAGAGCAGTAGCGGTGTTGGGGTTTTTTCTTAATCTTCCTAGTTTGGGATGGTGTTCACACTTGCCTATTTACACATGATCCTCTTTGCTTGTAACCTACGCTCTACTGACAGAGATAAGCTCAATTCTCTTTATTTTGTCCATTTCATTATTCCCTTAGAATTTCATTCACTATAAACATTTTTTATTTGACTTAAAGAAACAATACAACTATTAAGTTGCATTTATCAGATTTCCAAGCAAAGACAGTCTTAGATACTCAAATCTAGGAAAGCGCAGTTGAAACAGGAAACATGAATTTATCTTAGCAAAGAATATACACATTTTGTGACGGGGAGAGAGACAAGAAACACAGCCTTAACAGAAGAACAACAGTTGCTCACTCCTTGAAACAGTGACCTGACAAATAATAACAAAGCTTAAAACCACCACTGGAGGTCAGGGAACTTAGAAACTTAAGGCTTTCCTTCGTCTTCACTCCAAATTTCCGTTTCATGGATATTCTCACCATTTCTCCTCCATTTCTCTCTGCTCCTGTCAGTAGCCAGTTTCTGTGCTCTGCAGTAACAAGAGCTCTGTTAATTGTCCTCCAGTGCCTGCCTGTTCAGCATTGCTGCCCCTTGATTGGTGCCCCCCGGTGTTGTACCCTCAGAGCAATTAGCCAGTCTGCTAATTTCACTTTCCTCTGAGGAATGCATTTTATGGAGGAGAATCACTGGCTCTTACAACACAAGATGTGGCAGCTTTGCTACATCCCAAACCAGCATCACCACCTGCTCCACCAGTGCTGTGCAGCTCAGTGTGAAGGGATATTAGGAGCTGGTACAAAGTGCTGCCAAAGCAATTTGGACTGAGCCCAGTTTTCAGGCCTTAAAATTTTCTGCAAATCTGTCCTCTTTCTGAAAATCTGAAAGTTACGATTTTGGTCTGCTCTAGCTTCTGCTTTGCTGAAGAGAACTGCATGTGCTGCTTGGAAAGTGGGGTGGTGAGACCCAGAAAGGGATGTGGATGACAGCACCAGATGCGATGAGACAATTGCCCAGGTTCCCACTTCACCCCTGGACTCAAATTCTGGACACCCTGAGCTATTAACAGAAAAGAGGGATTAGTTGCACCTTCCTAGTCTTTGCTCTATCACCACCCTGTTCTTAACATGTCTGGAAGATACTTTCTCCAAGACATCAAACACACAGCACACCAACACTGTGGAAGACTCCACTTTTCAATCTGTTCTGCAGCATTCAGGCCCAAGACATCAGACTACTCACCCCAAGACTACTCCTGCTCAGGAGGAGTTTTACCCACTCATTCTTTTAAACCACAAACCTCACAAGCCGCTGGACAATTTTCTGAAGCCTCTGCAGTATTGTAATTGGAAATTACGCCTCAAAAAAACAGCTCTGAGGGTCACAAGTGTAAAGTCTTGGTGTGGAAGCATTAGCTCTTTAACACACCACTGTATTGAACCACTACCACTGACTGGAGCAATAACCAATTGCACTACTTTCAGCTGCAATTCCAAACTGACTGGAATTGCTGCCTTTCCTTTAACCTAGTTATTTACTAAAGATGGACTGACTTTTCCATATGTTTCATTTAAATTCTCTGAGCTAATCCCAGTGTCTTGGATAATCAAGCCTTTACCTGAGTCATACATTCAAATTCACCTTCTGAAAAGAACAACAGTGCCTCAGAACAGCCATTAATGCTGTACATTTGGTAGATACCCACCCTCTCCTTTCTCTCCACCCATTGCACGCAAACACACACACTCCATAAAAGCACAGAGTTAGAAAAAGAAATGTCTTTTACTCTTGATTAAACCAGACAACAAGTAACCAACGGGGGAAAAAACCTTGATATATTGTAGCCGAGACTGAAATAATTAAGCAATCTACCTACTGAAAAAAGAGACACCATCAAGTTGCCACAGTGTTGCAGCTACAGGACAACGGCAGAGTACACACAAGCTCTTCCAATGAGCCAGCTCAAATCGTTCTGAAAACACACAGAGGACACAATCAGGCATTTCCGCTCAGCTAATAACCTTTAAAGACAGGTTACACTCAAACCCAATACATTTCAGATGTATTTTTGGATAATAAATCTAATTGATTCTTCCTTTTATAGGACAACCATGAAGTTTGGGGTGATTTTCCACTTCTTATCACGACTTCTTTGCAATGTAAATACAGTTTGAAATTTTGCAAGGAGATGTCTGCTTCTAATCTGGTGTTTCCCCTCAGAAAGTGCCAATTCATCAAAACTGAAGTGAGCAGAATCATACTGATTGAAAATAGATAACACACACTCCTTCCATTGATATTGCAGCAACACATTAAAGACTCTAGTCCAGCCAAATTACATGCCTGTGAGAAAGTCACTTAAATTCAATTTCTTCTTCTTCAAATGTGTAAAAAAAGAATTACTGACAGCTTCATTAGCAGGTTTCTGAACTATGCTAATGAGCATAACTACATAAAAGATTTAGGTAAACGTCAAAAATTAGCCATATATTTTAATGCACTGCATTATGGATTTCAGAGTGAATCAAACATTCCCATGAGATAGGAAAGGGACACATTCCTTGCTTACTACACTCCTTGTTAACAATTTAATATACTGTGCATAACATACCACTTAGATCTAGAGCCTTCAGACCAATATCAACACACTTTTCTGGAACACAAAAAAATATTGCCAGTAACAAGCCAGGAAATTGAGTCCTTCATCAGTAATGTCCCTACACAGAAAAAATTCTCAGTCTTTTAATAATAATGAAATATTTTATGACTTCAGTTAATACAGATCCATTTGAAATACCCAAAGTACAAGAGAGTCTTTAAATGAGCATCTTTAGAAGGATAACTCTCCGCAGTCAATAAGGCCACATGTAGATTCCCATGAAAAATGAACTGCTGTAACTGTCAAGCACAGCAAAGGAAGTGATCTGTCTCATGGAACTGCTCTACATCACCCCAAAAGAGAGATAGACAACACAACTGCTGAAACCATACTCCACCCACAAGTTTAGGAGATCCACTCCACTACAAGTTTAGGAGATCTCCAGGCATAAGGAATGACTCAGAGAAGAAATAAAAACACAGAAAGAAAAACAAATAATCTGAGTTTCTAAGCATATGATCTTAGCCAGCCCTGCAACAGAATCCCAGAAACACCAACAGCTTGATTCAAATTCCACTGGAGTCAATGGAGAAGCTCCCTTTAACCTCAATAGTCTCTAATTTAGGCTCGTACTGAATTTTCTGCTCCCCAAGGTTTGTGTCATTCCTAAGCGCTAATGTTGCGAACACTTGTCCAAGATCCACAGGCTACACAAGTTGAATAAAAAGTCCAGTTCCAAGACAGTAGGAATTCTTGCTCTGGGTTTCACAAGTCATCTCCTTGTGTGACTTCTCACATAACATAAGTCACATGGAGAAAAGTTGGAAGAAGCCCTCACAGAATTTCAAGCTCCTTCCAACCATGTTTTTCAGCTGATGCCTCTGTATTTTGCAAAAAGTGATTCAAAGTGCCCAGGCACAGACATTTGCATACACCACCTCAGGCAACAGCAGCTGGTGAGCATTTCAGTCACACTGCTGATTTCTATTTAAAAAATTTGACAGCAAAGGGGTTTGTTATACATTTATTTAATCAATCAATAGTGGGCATTCAGATACTGAAGCTGTCAAACAGAAGACATAAATAGAAGTGTAACTGCACTTCATTATAAGGTCTCATCAGACTTATTGATGCTATTTGAATGAGTGAATGCACTTCCCTCAGTATCCTGGTAACAGCAGCTCGAAAATATATTCTTTAATTTGAGATAAGCTTTTCCCACACAGGAAACATTTCACCTTGGAAGAAGGTAATGAACTTAAAAATGGATTCTGCCAGACTGTCTAAAGAAAGGTACAGTAAGCTCTTAGGTGTTTACAGCATTTTAAAGTCTGGATGCAATTCCAGTTACAGTATCTCCACCACAATGGGAGACTGTCACCCTGAAAGCTTTGTGTGGGATTGCACAATGTGCTCAGTAGATCCAATACAACTACACACAGACAGCGATGCATTTTGAGGATTTAGCGACAACTCTGGAAAAAAATATCTGAAGTGGTCTGGAACTTTCCACACATAAACGGGGTTTTAATACTTCCAACCCAAATAAAAAAATAGTTAAATTATTTTTAATCATCATGCAGTATTTTATTTAATAAATTGATGTAAACACCAAATTAAATTCTCTGCCAATGAATTAAATTGAAACAAATGAAAATGCTTTGATGAAGGAAAGTTGGATAAGTCATTCAGGACAAATATTCAGGCTGAAAAATTAAAACCGAGCAATGGATTTTGGTGGGCTATTAAAGGCTTAATTAATTGTCTAGTCGAAAAGTATACAATACTAAAACCATATGTAGTTCTGAAAAAAAATTAAGGAAAAGGAAAGTGTAAAAGTCAGTAACATTTTCATTAAAAACAAATCCTTCCCATATAAACAGAATGAAACATTTACAACTAAACCACACAACACAGCATTTCCGTCTGCACCTATGGTCCTGATACAAGTGTTGAGAGTAGTGTCTTACCCCCTATATGAAGAAAAAAAAAAACCCTAAAAATGAAAATAAACTTATGTAAACCTTGAGTGCTGCATATTTAATTCAGATAAGAATTTGACTTTAAATGCCATGGGAAAGGTCTCATTTTGGAGATAGCTGTTTTCAAAAGGGACTGCTTGGCCTTGAGGAGCTGGCACAAAATTAAGCTTATCAAATGCTCCAGCAGGAGATGGTGGCTCCTACCTCCATGCACAGTCTCTGAAGTTCATTTCTTCAAAAGTGAGAATGCCAGAGTTATCATATGTTGCAAACCCATTGTCCCTTCACATCAGCTCACAGAGGTGAAGTTACAGGATAGAAGTAGCCTCCTAGATTGCACTGACAGCTTTTATAATGACCAGGATTTAAAATGACAGGGTTTCTGGTGCTCCATAAACACAGTTCCTTAATACCTACTATCTGTTGATATTGATCAAAAACTTGATTAGACACAAATGCTGTTACCATAATGTTAAGGGTGATGCAAATAAAAATAAAAGTAAGAAGTCCTTCATATTTTTTTGTGGTTTTACTTCTGAATTTTTTTTTTTTTTGCTGGGTTTCTCCACAAGAGGTTTAAAATCCCCATAAGTTAACATTCTTGATCAGGGAGGACATCTACCAAGAAAGCTGCATTTATCAAACTAATGGCAGAACATTTTTAAGTTTAATGCATATCTATCTATGCTTGTTAAAATAATTACCTGGTCTTCTTACCACTTAATTGATCATTTACTCCTCAACAGGGATATTAAGAGTTATGAGAGCCAACACTATGAAAAAGAGTCTCAGAAGATAAACCCTCTTTTTTCAGGCCTTAAGCTTCTCTCTGAGCAAAATAGATCAGAACATCACCATTAAGGGAACAAATTTTGCCACCTCTATCTATTGAGAGATTTCTTCTCTGTTGTTTTTTAGCAGCAATTACCCACATCACAGAGTGATTCAGTAAGACAATTTCCAGTGGTTTTTGTACTAAACACCTTTTGTTTAGCACAAATACTCTGCTGTGGCCACAAGCAAAACATTAGACTTAATCCAAAGTGATACACAAAAAGAATGAAGGAGCTGAACTACCAGCTTTGCTTTTTCAACCTTTATAGCTTCATTTCTGACCTCTGTTCACTGGAGAGAAAATTCACATTAGAAGGAAGTGAATGAAAGGATGAACTGCCAAGGCACAAACAGAATCCAAAAGCAACAGCCCCTTGCTCCCCTCAGGAAGAGCAGAGGGGACAGCCAGAAGGAGAGATGTGCTGCTGAGGTATGTGTGGCTCTTTGGATCAGGTGTCAGCTGGGGGATGCTGCCAGGAGCTGCATCTCAACACTCTAGATGTGTGACAGAAGAGCAGTAGTATCTGGATAGGGCTAAGCCAAGCAAGACTTCGAAGCTGTACATAAACACTGAGATGCTCACCAGGCTCCTCTGCCCAAATACCCACTCGGGGAGGAAGAAACCATCATTTAACTCATGCTAATTCTTTCTAATTTTTCTGTATCTTGAATATAGTCAATCCACCCTCTATTTCAGAGAAAAGTCATCATAAAGCAAGTACAATTTAGCACAGAAAAGTATATATGTTGCATTTTGGGTTTGTTTTTTTGGCTGTTTATTCTTTGTAATGTCTCTCAAAAGGAAGAGGAAACACTAGCCCCTTCAGTAGCTATTGGAAATGATCCATAACAGCCATGAACTGCTAAAAAGATAATCGGCTCAAAAAACTACCAGATTTAGCAAGACCTGAATTTGGGCAGTTGGTCTTGGCTGTTCACAGTTCACAGATAATTCATTCTGTGCTCACAGGCTTTGTAACACAAAACTACACAGCTGACCTGTAATCCCCATTTCTGACTTCCATATATCCTCTAAATCCTCATCTTCCATGTATCTTCATCCATCCTCTACTAGCAAAATAACTGCCTGTAAAAGATCTGCCTCTTGATGAAAAACAGCCTAAATCACACTCTTGTTCTCAGCATTTTATGTCAGGATACAGGATACTCAAAAACAACAAAAAAAATGCTTTTATGACTACCACATCTGGGGCATAGGCAGAGGAGGAAACCAATGGTAATACTGGGAAATTCCCTTTCCTTTGGAATAAAAATCCTATGTTCCAACTGAAACAGCTACTGTAAATGAGCCATTCCTCCACTTAGGTTCTCTGGCAGGTTCCTGTACCCACTGAAAAATACGCAGAATATTAACTTTTCTTTAAATAAAATGTCCTGGAATGGAAATTCCTCACTTCACTTCCATACAATAGAAACATGTTCAAAGGGAAACACCACCTGTTCCTAGCAGATGGTAAATCAGCATTGAAAAGGATCACCTGTACTGGAAACCCCTTAGCTCTACCACTAAGAAGTAAATCAGCAGTGTAAGTCACAAGGAAGCCTGATTTAGCCCTATTACTCCAGGATCATGCCTGTAGTGCACACTATTGCTTGTCCATTCTCTTACACTGGTGCCCATTCATCAGACTTCCAAGTGTGCCAAGCCTGCAGCACAGCAAGAGGAGCTTGGCTGTAAACTACTGTATTTACATATATTAATGGCTCTTGCTGAAAAACTTCAGTACCTGATACACTAACACACTTCAGGATTTCCTTAGAAATACCTGTAGTTATTTTTCTTGTCAACTTTTTTTCCTTTGTTCTTTTGAGGAAGCCTATGGAATCAAAATTGAGATTGATGCAATCACTGCTCTCATGCTTGATCTTCATCTGTAATGCCATCTGACAGTCATATGTGCAACAAAAATTGAAAGTAACTATGAACGATGTAAACATCATCAATCTTTAATGAGGCCTTAATATGTGGAGCTTGTACTTGTCTGTGAGTCAGAGACCATATCCCTTTTCCACCAATCTCCAGCCCACGGTGAGTTACAATACTATGAATTTTTTTCACTGCTATCAAAGCTGCAATAAAGAAGGACAGATGCTTCTGCACTTAAGGCACTTTTACTTTATTAAAAGCCTTTCTAATGTGAAAAATGCTCACACAGTCACTCTTGCAGCAGCTGCATTACCATTATTTTCACTACTCCAAGTACAAAATGAGATTATGAAGGGGGGTCAAGAGCTGGATTTAAATCCAATTCTGCAGCTTCTGAATGTGTGTTAATGTAATATTGTGGGATTTGGAGGTACAGACCTCAATATCTTAATCTACGGCTTTTTCAAACATCTGGGTCATTGGCAATGTCACTGGTGCTTTTATTCTAACTAAATCAAAGGGATAATCAGAAATATAATCCCTGAACAGCTAGTTGCCTGTAAGTCACCAAAAATACACTTACAGCAATGAACCTGTCTTTCTGTGGAAGGCCTTGGTATAGCAGCTTGTATTAACCCTTTCAAAATAAGGGATGCACTGTTGAAAGCAGAAGCTGATGTTTTCACATCTATTTGAATGCCTTTGTAAGAACAAGGACTAGAGACCAAAAACAGTAGCCAGCCTCAAACTACCACAATAAACACCTGCCAAGACTGAATTCTGTAAAGGCAGAGAATTCTTAAAAAAAAATCAAATATGATTGCACATCTGATTCAGACGCTGAAATGAAGGGCTGAGCCTGGGCTTGCCAAGATGCAGCAGCCACAGCTGAAACCCCAGCTGTGGCTATAAAACAGCCTGTGCTTGCCACCTGTGGGCTCCCTGCCAACTGCACATGTCCCATGTATAAACCCTGCACCTGTGTTCATTCTACAGAGCATTTGAACAGCAAGCAGGCAGCAGGAACAGAGCTCTTTGCTTAGCAAAGTTCTTCTCCTGCCTTGCTTTGATAACATCCTTTAACAAAGGATACTTCTGCATTATATCTGGGTGGAGGGACGCTTTCCTACCTGACTAGGAAGACTATCGGCACCATCACTGGGTTCTACGTCCAGAGACAGGCACAGAGTGGGAAAAGCACATCAGTTCAATTATAATTGAGTTGTGGGACTGACTATAAGATGAATCACTCAACCACTGCAGACCTGAGTGTTTGCACAAATACTACTAAAAGAAGCAAGCTCACCATACCAATGCAAAAAAAGCTGAACTTCCTAATGTCAGCTAACCCACAAAACCCTGATGATTTCTATGAACACGCAAAAATCCCTCCTTGACCTATCTCAAAAGAGCACCAAGTATGTTCCAAAGAGTAAACAAGTACTTCTGGTTCCTTCCTCCTTTTTACTGCACCTGGTTTTCATCCACTATTCTGCTCCAGAGACTGGCGGAAAGAATAGTCAGTCAGCCTTCACTGTTCATGTAATTCTCTATCATCTTTTCCCTCACGCTTCTTCCCTGTCTTTGCTCTTCACTCTGTACCTCCATTTCTTTTGGAGGACACGCTCTCAGCTACTCTCTGAGCCCTAACCAGTTCTGTTAATTATTTCAAGACTCCATAGAAGTGGAAGGAACAGGCCATAAACAACAACAGCTCTACCAGGGCAATACAGCCATGCTATGGCTCTGTGGTTGAGCAGTGATGGACCACACCGGGCACTCAGCCTGTTCCTGCTCTGTACAAGAACAGGCAACTGAGAAAGCAGCAGCAACAGACACATTGTCATTTCTGTTTCAATCCATTCTGTTTTCCATCTCCACTTCAGGGTCTTGGCAAACATGCCTCACTGAGTACATTACTCAAAGAAAGATCAAGTACACTGCCTTATAAATAGCACTATCATGTTTTATGCTCCTATCTCCATTTCATGATTTTATATCAGCCTAGACTCTGTGGTCCCTATGGTACAATGGGGTGCCTATAGAAACGTTCATGTCTTTCCCACATAAAGTTAAAATTGATTCAATACTGTATTTGCACAAATAGTACCTTCTGATATGCATTCTTTTGCATTAGTCCACATTCTATCTCACCACCAAAGATTCCACTGTGGTTTTTATTTTTCACATTCCCAGTGAAACCAAGGTAGAGGTAGACCCTTAGAATTCATACTGTATAAGGGCCTTATACTAATATGGTTTTCAAGGCCTCACATCTCTGTGCACTCTCTTCAGACTGAAATATTAGCAGTTATGATTGACATCATTGCCCCTTCTAATATTCTTCTGTTGTGAGACAATATTATCAAAATGGCACTAATCTAAAATCTGAAATGTACCAACCCATAGAATTTTATACAAATCTCTGCATTGCCACGGTCTCTCCCAAAATACAGGTGAGATAATATTTTAGAAGTGCTCTGAGTGCCCAAAATAATAGAAATCAAAGGACGAAATTATCCCTAGAAGGAGGGAAACAAAAACTAGGCCCCACTCCTTCAGTTTGGTCTAATAAGAAACATGAAAATGAACCATAACAGAGTAACACACAAAAACTATGAAATCATGCAAGCGGTCCTATAGCAACACTGTACATCATTAGTACAGCCCTGATACAGCAGTGTGCTTGTTAATTGTAAGTCCCATCATTTGTCACCTTCTTAACACTGCAGACAACAATGAACTGCTTGGATTGGGAGAATGCAATTCCATTCCTACAGAATTAAAGTGGTTTGGTAACAGCTTCCTGAATGGTTTTGTCTTCTTTTCCTTTGGTTTATGGCAAAGGTCATCAAACCCTTGATGCTAAAATTTCTGCACAGATCACTTTTCCTCCCATTAAAAATTTCCAATTTAAGCCACATGCACCCTTTGCTTTCAGGAAGCAGGAATGAAAGGGCTGGAAATTAAAATCTCAATATTCCATTTATCTTATTTTAACTTAATAACAAGGTTTAGGCATAATATAATCTCTCCTGTCTACCTTTGATTGGCTTCATATGATACAAACCAAACAGAACTCACTAAAAATCTCTTGCCAATTCAATAGGCCCCTTGTCACTTACTGACTGAGCATATTGTTGCAACTAAATATTTAAATAAGAAATTATTCAATGTTTGTACAATCTGAAAATATCAATCCAGAAAGAAATCCTGTGATGACAGGCAACTTTTTGGTTTTTTTTGAGAGACTGATTGCCCTTCTGTTCAAATTGTTAACATTTTATCAAGAACTGTTTTAACAATGGACTTGCAAAGCCTGTACCACAACTTGAAATGCATTGCAGCCTTTACTTTCTTAGGAGAAAATCCTTGAAGTTTTGCCTTTTGCAAAGTTGGTCTCGAGAAACTTTTCAGTGTGTGCTTCACTGTCTCACAGTCATTGCTAATGAACCATTCTGTTCCAGCTCAAATTCTACAAAAGAGCTATTCAGGAGACACAGAACACTGTGCCTTCCATTGGCATGCCTTAAAAGTTTGGTGGGTTTTTTTTTTTTTTTTCAGAGAAAAATAAAGTTATTTAATCACTATATGTTATCAGAGACTAATTATGGATTTTAGCTGTCCCTTCCACTTCTGGAGGACATTAAGGGAAACACACCTTCCCCAGCTGACCACTGTGGTCAGCAAGGCACTAAGTGAAAACAGAAACTTACCTTCCTAAGGCCACTAAATAGAAAACTAAAGTTAACATTAAATGCATGGCATGTTAGGGAAAATTAAAAGCCTGCCTGATTCTCCTTTTTAAAGGATCACAGAAGTTGAAAGGATGTCAGGAGAGCATTCATTTTAATCAGCTCCTGTGCTCAAATCATGGAATCTTATGGGCTTGGTATGGACCTTAAAGTTCATTTTGTACCAATCCCCCTGCCATGGGCAGGAACACCTTCCACTAGACTGGGTTGCTCAAGGCCTTATCCAACCTGGTCTTGAGCACTTCCAGGGTTGGGGCATCCACAGCTTCCCTGGGCAGCCTGTTCCAGTGTCTCACCACCCCCACAGTAAAGAATTTCTTCCTGCAACTTATTTCCCCTTAGCATACCAGTGCTGACTGCTGAGCCCTGACCCCTCATCTCCATTCAGCCCCGCATCTGTCATCCTCTCAACCGTCTCTATTGTCGAATAGTCCCAATACAGAAGATTACAAACCTGTATTCATTTTCTCTCAAGGTGAACAAATTTAATTTCCTTCATGCATAACCCAGCACTCACATATGAATGAAATATCTCTATAAAGAACTAGAGATTTCAGTTTAGACTGCTTATGTCCACCCACCAGCAGAAATGATGAGAAGTACAACTTGTACATCTATACTCTGTCACACAGATCTTTTTATCTCTAGACATTTCTGCATTGTAATTTTCATCTCCAGAATCCTGCTTATCAGCCTGCCCAATATTTCAAATAAAAGATTTCTTGTATTAAAGTCAGGCAAAGTTTAAAAAAAAAAAACAACCAGAAAATGTGGGGGGAGTTATCCCAATAGGTCTTTTGTGTAGCACAATGCAAGTGTAACTCTGGAATGCCTTCCACCTACTCCATCACAGGTTTGAGTGGCAGCTGCTCCAGTAAAACAATAGCAGCTATGCAGATGCTGATGCCAGACAATGGCTTGACACACCGAACCACAGTTCAGCACAGTTACATTGTGCTCAAAATCTGATTGAAGTGATAATATTGGAGTGACAGTAGGAACGCTTTTATCTCCTTTTCTTACTGTGTTTCTACATAACTTTACTACATTACCTAAGTTAAAACTGACTGACCATCCTAAAGTGTTGTAATAAAAAAGAGGGGGGTTTGCACAACATCTTTCCTTGCATTGTAGATCTCTTTAATGTAGATTTTCAAACTCCCTCACCCAAGTGGGCCTCTATTTTCAAATTGGTGCTTAAACGCCTTTTATTACTTAGCTTTCTGAGACCCCAGAAGGCATCATTAATTTCAGATGATGGACTTGACTGGGCAGAAAATACATGCATTTAGAGAAAAGAAACCCAGCAAAACCTGTTACACCTCTGTGTAATGTCCCCCTCTAAATCTCTGTACTACCATTAATTGAGTCTCTTAAGACTAAAACTTTAAGGAGATCTGTCTGTATATGTATATGTAGATATTTATTGCTCCAAGTAGCAAAGAAATTACACATTCACTATATAAAAAAAATCAGCATTCAACAGCAAGTGAGCACTAAATACTAAAAAAACTTTTAAATATGTAGGTTTGTATACAATGTTTCTGTTGAATTTAGATCTTCTGATTAGAATTATCTGTTTACATTTTCATAGAGAAGTTAATCTGGAATATTGAGTTACACAAGTCTCAAATGCCATTTAATAATTATGATGAAAAATCAACCAAAGATACAGTGACTTGACTTTCCTGAAGAACCCTGTATTTTGGCAGAAAAAGTCTTTTTTTCTTCTAATTTCTCAAATTCAAGAATTTTTTTTGTTTTGTTTTTCCATGTCTTGTTTTTTCCCTTATTTTGCTTTAAGGTCAAATAATTAGCTTTTTTTCTGGCCTTGAAAGTTGATTTTTCTTTTTTTTTAACATAACAGTTCTATTCTGCCTACTCAGTAACAACAGGGCTTTGAATTTATGACCTTCAAAAAACCTGGCACAAATTAAACCACAAAGCTTTCCCTGACAAAGGTAATTAAAGAGGGGGACCCATATGCTCAAAGGAATTGAGATCCTAAGCTACTACCATAACTAAAGGAATTTTAAAAACAGATAGAAGTTAGCAATTATGAGCCTACTTATCCTTTTAATCACTGATGAAGGGAAAAGAAATGAAGTTATTTACCTGATTATTGATGTCAGCCAGTGCTAGAATTACGACCCAGGTCTCCTGACATTCCTTCCAAACACACTGCATTTCAATACTACTTTTTCATCTCCATTTATGAAAAAATATATACAGATTAAAATAGTTAGAGACACTTGTATCCATGTTCTGCTTGATACATGAAGATCCTGGGAAGGATAAATTATGATATACATAATATGCCATTGTACAAGGCTGGACCAAGATTTTTAAAGCTTGAGCTAGCAGGGAGGTACAGCTTGGCTAGGTCCTGCTGGAGTTACTATGATCTGACTGTTAGAACAACAAAAATCTAAGCCTCAAATATAACTTTTTGTTGCCTCAGAGCTCCCAGGTTCATTTACCATCAGATCTGGCCACAGGTTCCAATTGTTCAGTGTTTACTGAACAATTTACCTGGCTTTGGTACTGAGAAAAATTGCAGAAAGGAGATCATGGGGGGAAGGGTTGGTTATTGATGCTATTTTTCATTCTTACTTGTTGGAAAAAAACCCTAGAATTATTCCTAGGAACTTTTAAGGGTACATATTGTAAAAGAAAAAGGCAAGCAAGCAGCTGGTGAAGCGCTTGCTTTACAGGCTTGTAACACTATTGCCAATATTTCAATGACCTGGAAAATAAAACTTTTACTGATATGGACATTTCTAACAGAGAAAAACCAGCACTGCTCTCTAGGTTTGTAAAAAGCAAGCTGGTACCACACCAGGCTCTGTTCCCCACACCACAAGACTGAGCTCCACATGTAGTGTCTTGTCACATACATTTGGAATGCACCATATGGCAAAAGCAGCTTAGTTGTGGAGCTGGACTGCCCTTTTCTTCTCCTTCTCTAACACACAGACACATTTTTCTCTTCTTTTTCCCTGTTATTTGTGGAAAGACATTACAATCCTCACACTACTGCATTCTTCACAGCAAGAATCCTGTCTGCTTGCAAACGTCAACTGCTCTGTTAGCACAAAGAGGAAAAATGCAATACCATCTGACTGGTTAAATAAATAAATGCCTTTTCCACAATTGTAAGTCATTCATTCCATGTGAAACTGCAGAGACCATCCTTCTGCTTGATTTATGATACTCTGTTAGCCACAAAATTACTTAGTAAAATCAGTTTGGCTTGATGTAAAATTCTGTCTCTTCACCAGGAGTAAAAAAATAACGTAAGCCCCACAAAAAGAAGACATTAATTTAGGAATAGTTGAGCTATCATGGACTTATCAAAATAAAGCTAGAGACATAAATCAATTCTACCGCCTGGAAAAAGATAAATCAATAAAACTCAGAAAGACATTATTGATTCTGTAGCCATCACTCAAAGGCTCTTCATTTGATTCCTCAGCCATCTGTTTAATTGAAATGATAATTCTGATAACTTCTGGTGGGCCCTCTGCATGTTGACTTTGATACAATGTTATTCAATCAAATACAGACGGCTATGACCTCCTGTCAGTGAGAACCCTAAATGTGTTATACACATGGATTAGCTTGGATAGATACATTTTGTTTAAAACAAGATGCTTTTGTCTAAACTTTTTCTTACATGACGCTGAGCAGGCAAGTCTTTTGTTCAAACCAGCCTCTAGTTTCAGCTAATTTCAACCCTTCAACCTGCCAGCAGCTGGAGTAAAATAAACAGTTAAAAAGAGTGTTTGGCATCCATCCTTCAAATATCCTTCCTATCTTAATTTCTGCACAGGGAATCATTTGCTTGTATCTTCTCCTTGGGTTGTACCTATTCGGCATAAAGACAGAAGCAGAGAAGCTGTAAAAAGTGTCTTCAGTACAGATATTTAGATGTTTTTGTGGATTTATTACTCAAAATCTAACAGAATGAAAAATACTATTCATCTGCAAGCTAAGATGGTGATGTATTAGGATGTGTGCGTTAATTACATAAACCTAAGAAAAAACACTATACAAAATTATGCAGTGACTCTATAATGAGAATCTATAACCAATATTAAATTATTTCCTCACTTTAGAGAGGTTCCTTGTCAAGTACTAAAATAAAGACTCAGTTCTTTTCTATGGCAACATACAGGGGAATTATTTTCCGGTTTGCTCAAAAAGCAAGACAAAGTTCCTGGTGCACTATAGAATCTTACTCCTCCATCATTAAGCAAAATGCGCTGTACTGCACTGCAGGAAGAAAGCAGCAACATATTGTACACCCTTCTTCTGGTGCTATAATTAGACAGCAGAACAAAAATGCACATCAGAATCTGAGGAGAGCGACTGAAAGTTGTTAAGCTGTCAAGCACATTTGGCACAAGCTTTACCCACCACAGTTAACTTCCTCCTAAACTAGAAGAGCTCAATCACATAAAATAATATACACTATAATTAAAACAGAAAGGTCAAAATTTGCAATTCTGCTACGCTGTTTTTATCATGCTGTAAGAACAATAAAAAATCAGGGCTACACTGGCCTGAAAACCAAAGAAAATAAGTATGTAATAAATCTAAAGGAGTTAGCATCATAATATTTATGTTACTTTCCCTATTGGAACCATGCTATATTCATGTATTACACCTGCACTGGGAACTACAGAATGATGTAAAGCAATGCTAAGTTCTAGATTAATAGAATATATAGAAACAGAATATTTGATAATGTAGATGGCATCCTATTTCCAAATAAAAGATCTAACCTAAGTAAAAATTAAGTATTGAATGTCCAGCTATAAAATGCTCTGTACCCCAAAATTGTACCCTGGCAGCATCCTTCTAAAAGGAATGGAATTTGTGCTTCCATATTATGATGCAGCAGAACTAAGTGGGAAAATTTTTCAAATATAGACATTTGCTTGAAGAAATAACTTCTGAGCATGAGGAAGGACACAGTGGTGAGCTCTGGAAGCAGCTGCCTGCCCCTCCACCAGGAGGGATCCTCTCAGAAAGCACTTAGCTCTGCCTTCAACGGGTCAGTGCCTGCCTGAGCAGGCTTGCAGAGAACATCCTGGAATTCTCCCATGCTTCAGATTCTCCACGAAGCATGCAAGCACCTGCTGTCTGTCAAACAATGAATTCCTTGTATCTGGACTGAGCAACCCAGAAAACCGTGAAGCAGAAAGCTGTATGGAGCAAGGGGAATTGTGGATCACTCTTCAGAGGGCAGGAGAACCTTTTTGACCAAAAGTCAACTTCAGACTTTTATTTGGTTGCAGGCTTGTCATTCCTACTCAGGAGGGAGTTATAGTGAAATTACAGCTCTGCCTTCTCCCAGATCATTGCTAAGGACAATATATTCCTTCCATGAAAACATGGAGGAAAGAATCCACGTGAGCCTTAGGACTTCTACTTCTGTCTGAGCAGCAAATTGGCTCCAAGATAATGAGCTCTTTATAAAATTTCTCCCTTTTCCATACCCATCAAAAAGTCAGAAGGTACCAAACTTTCACAATATTCTTTAGAAGAGGACTGAAAGAGGGTTTTTTTTTTCCTGCAGGAAAAGGGCTCTAGCCTACTGGCAGGAGTTTTAGCCTGCACTGGAACCAGCTATTAGATACTGTTGAACTAATCTTACTTTCTTATGACACTGTCCACTGCAGAGCCCCATGTCAGCATAAATGGGAAATTATACTTTCTGCAATGATCCTACATTTTAACAGCAGTTCCTGGTAGCAGCAAATACAGTTAGAGGAGAATTTACTTAGAGAAGCAGGGACTGAAAAAACGTGCACACTTTTTCACCCCCATTATCAGTGTCTGTAATGGAAGTAACAACATTTCAGTGCATAAGGCTGGCCCAGCACACCAATAAATTTTGTAGCTGGAGGGTAGATGATAACTTAGCACCATAGCACCAACTATTTGCAATACAGCTACTTCCCATTAACATCAATTAATATGCTATTTACAACAAGCAATACATTTTACTTATAGAGCTAAAATAACTAAACCAAGTCATGTAAGGAGGCATTTTTTAACAAAGAATATACCCCTAAGGAGTTTTTAATTTCAATCCTAATTTATGTGTCTATCATGATGAAAAAACTTGAAAGAAGTTATTTTTCCGTATATAAAGCCTATCAGCTGTCTACTACTGACACAGTTTATGATTTTTAATACTGATATAGTTCATCAGGGAATAAAGTGTCTCAGAGATGGGAAGGGGACAGAGAACACTATATAATCAGTATTCTAAGTAAGTACCATTGTGTTAAATAGCCTTCTCACTCTCTTTGGTATAGAAAATTGAATTTGAAAAGCAAATACAGAGGCAGAGAGTAGCAAAAAATTGTTCTGCCTAGAATTCAGAATGCAATCATATCCAATTAAAGTCAATAAATATCATTTGCTGGTGGAAGCCTAGGAAAGAACAATTTGTACAACAAACATTTTGATAAATAATTTTTCATATAAATTTACCTTTTTCTTTAGCTATCGATTACCATTACAGAGCAGGGAATATTGACATGTGCATGAAACCATAACAAGCTAAAATCAAGTTTCAGATAGAGTGTCTTTGGCTTGTCTCCGTGCTTAGAATTAAACAGAAATGCTCAAGTTGTGCAATAGATTCTGTAACTGGCTCTACCACAGAGCTGTCAAGGTTGACTAACCATCCAAGACATCATTCTCCTGTAATCTCCCTGAGAAGCTGTGACAATGCAGAGATGCCAGTCCATGAAGGGGATTTACCTCCCAGCCAGGTTCTGCTGATTACTGGGCTTCTGGGCCACCCTGGCTTCACATACAAATAAAACAAAATCAGATTAGAAACTTTAAATCACACCAGCTCATTGGCAGAGATTGAGGGATCAAGTTTTCTTACTGCCAGAGTCCTGAGCTTTACTTCAGTTTCCCCATTTGCACCAGTGCCTGGGGGCTGTTCATCCTCCCAGGATGAAGGGCCTTACAATTCAAAATTAAGGTCATAATGTACCATTTAAGGTTATATTCTTTGTACACACAATCCAGATTCTCTGCCAATTCATCTGGGGGAAGGAGAGCATCTTTTCAATTGTGATTAAGAGTAAATTCACTACAAAATACTTTGAGACTCCTAAACTAAAACTGAGTAAATTGATACAAATTCTAAGAATTTTTAAAAAAACCTACTGATACATTGAGAATAATTTTTTTATAAAAATCTCATAAAAAATGATTCTTATGTCTGTTTTATAAACATTTTGAAGAAGCATTATGAAAATTCATCTGAGAATTTTGTTTCAAAGCAAAGTAATATTTTAACTCTGAAAAAACCTCCCTTTCTGATTCATGTGACCAGATGAACAGCTAAAAAGTCTAACACCAAGCTAGTCTTTATAGACTAAAGAAAAACCAAAGATAAAAATAAAATTTAAAAAGAAAAAACCAAACACACACAAAAAACAGAGGAAAGAAAACAGAAGGCATTACAGAAGTGGTGACTGCTAGAGGAACACACCACTACTCTGTTTAAGGAAAATCTGGTCAAAACATGGTTTACAGAAAACATTCTCGCTCTGTCAGTCTGATCCTCTCTGTGAAGAATAATATTCTCCAGCCCTACACATGGGTCCTTCTGCTCTTTCCAGCTCTTCTGTCCAGCTGGCCTGGTGAAGGAATTAGTAAAGGACTTTTGGCACCCTTTTGGCACCCTGTGCTATCAGAACAGAGGCCCAAAATTAATTTCATGGATGAACTAAAGCACAATGTATTCTCATCATACACCTCTCCCAAAGAAACCTTCCACCTCAACAATCATTTTGGCTGAGCCAAATAATATTCCTCTTGGGTTATCCATGCTGGTTTTACAGCAACAGAGGAAACTGAGGTGTAACACTGCTAACAGAGTTGGAAATCACAGAAAAACAGAATGGTTTGGGTTGGAAGGGACCTTTAAAGGACAGGCAGTACAACCCACCTGCAATGTGCAGGGACATCCTCAGCTAGGTCAGGTTGCTCAGAAATAAGTGACCCATTTCTGTTTGAAGACCCAGATTCTGAAGTCCCACCTCTATCACACTGGTAAAGAATTGCTATGCAGATTTGTGCTGTGTTTCTAAGCAGACCTAGAGACACCTAAATCTATGCCTCCAGCTGCCTGATGAGTCTATTTGGCAGGTGACAACATTTAAATAAATGCTTGGTGGTTTAATCTGCGCTTCACAGTGAACTTTCAGAGATGTAGTAACCAAGGGATAACCCCAGGCATTCACAAACCCTTGGATAGTTTACCATCCTACTTAAATTAAATATTCATTTATTCAAGTCTTAAGCTTTAAGAAAGCTCTTATTAAGAAGAGCAAACAATGCAAGTTCAAAATTGCACTGAGAAGTACTGATACAAGGGGGGCATTTTAAGCCCTGTGTCCCATTTAAATACAACCATTTCGTGACCAAACACTGGAGATTAATTTTGTCTCGGAGAACAACTTCAGCATTACACCTAAGTAAGGCAAATGTCTACCAATACAAAAATATGAGTTTTCAGGAACACATTAATTTCACTGATGTGGATGGAATTATAGTTCTGTAAGAATGGTTGGATTGCAGGCTGAGATAATTACGGGATGGGGAGGGGAATACCTTATAATTACTGTAAAAAAAAATCATTGTTTATTTCCAAGTTTTCCTCACTAATTCAGAAAATATGGATAATATTGTACACCTTAGGTGATCACACCACATCCTACAGCAAAAGACAAATGAGGAATTGCTGTGGGCTTAATACCCTGCACTGGCACACAGAGCTTGGCTCAGTTCCTGCAGTACAACAGACCTCTGACAAATTACTGAATCGTAACGCAGGAGAGTAATTGGGGAATTGGCTGGCTAGAAAACAATTCCATTGTTGGGGAAGGCAGGGGGAATAGTCACGATTTCACCCTTCTTTTGCTCTATCAAGACAGAACGGAGTTCCTTGCAAAATTGTGCTAAGAAAGACATACCTGTGTGCCCCTCAACAGCCCGAGGCCTTGGCACTCAGGCTCGGCTGGAAGACGGAAATTTAAACAATGTCTGATTTGAGCCTTGAAACTTGAGCTTAGCTTATGTCACATCTTAATTACCCAATTCTGGGTTCTTCTGACCTTCCCTTTCCCAACGCCAGCATCCTGCCTTGATATTGAGACACAGTTTTGTTTCAAAACAGCAATGAGAAAACACCAGGAGAAACCTTCTGTAACCAGTCACTGTGCCTTTTTCTGGTGTCTCTCCAAGGGCCCTCAGATGCCACAAGAGTACAAACAGGAAAAATGCCCAACTTCTTGGTAGCATTTAAAAACATTTAATTCTGAGGAATACTGTAAATATAGATACAGCAGCTGTAATTAGGATGAGGCCATGTAGGATTTTTCAACTGAACAAGTCAAATCCTTTGGCTCTTGTACAAATTATATACAATTTAATGAGAGCTATGCTGGGCCACATTAATTATCAGAAGGTACAAAACGTGATACAAGAAGGCTGTTACATGATTTTTAAGCCTCAACATCTGAGACTTCTCAAAAACATAAGGCCTCCTATTGAGTTCTTTTACAACTGTTTATTCAACAGCAACAGTCTTTTGGGATTCAAAAACTGGTTTCAGGACTGGGTTTTAAATTTTTGGCCCCTTTACAAGATTATTTCCCACAATGACACTTCATCTCTGTGAATCACAACTCTCAGTGAGGAAATCAAAATTAAACTCAGAGTTTTTGTCTAATTCTTTGTCAAATACTGACTAAAGTACTCTTGGTCCACATACTTAGGATTATGCTGTCCTTACCCATAAATAGACAGAAGCTGACCAAACCATGCTTCCTAAAGCTCTCCAGACCTCTTCAGAGAGAGCCGTGACATAAAACAGGCCAGTCACAGACAGTAGAAGGGACATTGGCTTTAAAACTCAGTGCCTCCCAAGGGAACATACAAGTTCCTAAGTGCTCAGATTTTCAATTAGTAGCTGCCCAATATCAAGTACATTTATTGTAAGCAGTGAATAAGCAGCATAAAACATACTAATCAAATATATCTTGTACCTCAATATTATTTCAAGGCCAAGCCTAGCAAAGGACATAAACTCTTGGGATTTTTGGTACCAATGTGACACATGACAGTTCCTCCTTGGAAAGTAATGTCCTGGAAGTAGAAAATTGCACAGAAAGCTGGTGTATGGTTTATCTGGGGACTAGTTTAGGCTTTGGGGGTTTAAATTCAGAAAATTTGTAAGGTTTACAGTATTGAACATGCTGGAAAACCCACCTTATAGGGAAATAGTCTCCTTTTTTTCTTGGAAAAGAAAAATAGAAAATTGGTTCATCCTTTTGAAGAAGCCTCATAACTTTGCAAGTGAAGAATTTACACTTGGAGAAATCCAAACTATTCCCAGAAAACAAAAGCTGAATGTGTACATGTGACACTGCCTCAGCTGTTCTAACATTTTCTTTATTTCCATAATTACACACCATTTTTCAAATAATACAACATGATCTGTGCCTTTCTATATCCTTAGATAAGAGTACAGTGTCTACTGCAGGGTACTGTGCTGCTTATTCAACACAAACAGAATTCATTAGAGCTGTTTAAACAAAAAGGACACTGAGATTAGTTTTTACCTACAGCTTAAACAAAACAAAAAGGGTGAAAATTTGCAGCCTTTTGTCACCTACCTAATTTTGAAGCCAAGCTAACTCTGCATTTTACATGAAGGTGGCTCTGCTGCTAGCGGAAAAAAAATTTCCCTCTGTGACTATTAAATTATTAAAAAAAATACCATAAAGTAAAGAGATCTTACCATACAAAGAATTTAACTTATTAAAAATATTCTGGACTATTATTATAATGTAAATGATATAAAAATACAGGATTTGGGAAAAAAATTACAAGATGTGGCATCTTAATGTCTATAAAATGGATATCACGTTGTATCTTCTATTGTTTAATTTTGCCTAGTCTTAATGTTTGACACTGTAATATGCAACTGAACATTTGCACAGCAAGTGAAACTTGTGGAATTTTCCTTTTCTTGATTTGAGGCAAGGCCAGACACCTGCGTATTGGAAGGCTCCTGAGGAGCAGGTAATGGTACAGGACTGCACTGCTGAGGACATCCTGAGGAGAATTTAGACAGAACAGAGAGGCTGTGCACCAGGCAGGGATGTCTAGCAGGGCTTCCCGTAATTCCATGATCATTACATTCTGCAGCAGCCCCCAGCACCTTCTGCCTGCAGCCCTGGTTATTAAACAAAGGCTCTGAAGCGAATGGTAGCTGTGATTCTTTCCATTTCCCATTCCAGGAACACTCAAGTGAAGAATTAAAGAGCCTTAATACCAGCACAAACCATTTCACCTCAGCATCCCTGGGCTTCTGCAAGGCCTGGTTCTTCTCTCCCTTTCTCCCTCCCTTTCTTTGCTTCTAATGCTTCACAATTGCTGCTACCTCATTCCTGCCAGAAGAGTTCATGGTCCCCTTTCCCCAGCTCAGCCCCACCTTTTGTTTTTTTCCACAAAACCCTGACAAAGACCAGAGCCTTCAGGGGCATCTGCCCACCTCTATGAAAGGACAAGACAGAAATATGGAAATATATCACGCATAACAAAACATTCAAATTTACTATTCATAACTACCTTTTGTTATTCTTGTTTCAACACATTTGCAATTGATATTTTTGAAATATTTAAATCAAGATGTTTATGGAAACAAATACGAAAACAGAATCCCTCCGTAACACAGAAATCAGTGCGAGATGAATTTCTGCAAATAAACTTAGCATGTGGCCTCCTCACACTACAACATCTGGAGAAAAACTCTTTTCTAAGCTCTTCTGAATTTCCTGATCTTTATTAAATATCCCTCTTCTTCCCACCATGACTCCCTCCCCAGTTCTTAAAAATTCTATTTGCTAAATTTTCCTTTTCTTTGGTCTGACAAACATTAGTCAAGGTGGATTATAGATTACTTTATTCTGTTCTTTTTTAAGAGGCTTTCCTGCTGGCACTTGACTGATGTAATAATGTTGTTGGTCTTAAAGCTTTAAGCCTCTAGAAAATACTGTAAAAAGAAACATCAACTTTCAAAAAGTTGTATTTGCTAAAAAAAAAAAAAAAAAAATAAAAGGAAGGACTACCTGAAGGGCTAAATTGAATGCTGAGATACAACCTCTGACAATCTACGAAGCTGGTGTCAATCAAACAGGAGAAGCCAGAATTGAAAAGAATCCATCTAGAATGTTAATGAAAACATATCTACTGCAATGAGAAAATACGGCAACCACAACTATTGTCCAACTCTGGAAGGAACAAGTTTTCTCCTGCTCACGCTCTGCTGAGGATCAAGGTGCTAATGGGCATGTCTGTGAAGTGCAGTCACTGCTGTACCCTGCCAAAGTGGGCAATGCCTTTCCCTTGGATTTGCAGTTATTAGCACTTAGCAGTAAACGGCCCAGGTGGTTAATCTTTGCCTTTCATTAGGTCTGTGTGATGTGACAAGAAGGAATGTTATCGTAATTTAAAGACAACAAGGATTATGTGAATGACAGTTGTTCAAAGGGCATTGAGAAACCTCTTTATGATGAAAAAATCTCCAAAGGCTCCTAAAATCTGCTACACCTATAGAGCCATCTCTCAGAATGGTAAGATACGACATTCTGTACTTACAAAGAGCTTTAGATGAGTCATAAGGAACAGAAAAAATTACATTGATTATCCCTCAGTTTATATGTTATGAAAGATGATTTTCTCTGCCAGTCCAAGAACTTTAGCCAGTTGTTAGACACAGTGAAATCCAAGACTTTAGTTCTCACTCTTTATAGCTTTAAACTCTGTTAAAAATACACAAACAGTGATTAGAAATTAATTCAAAATGCTTCAAACCATTCATTGTCATGTGACAGTCAATTGATCAGGCTCAGTTTTGAGCTCACTTCTGCTGTTTTACCCCAGAACAATATTATTGCCAATGGCGTTGGCTCTGGTCTTCAAGTTGGGAAACCAGTCACTTACACAATCACACACTTGCAAAAGTGTTCTTGGCTTCTGAATTGGTGATGTCCCTCATTTTCACTGAGAGCCCTCAAAAGTACAGGTCTGAATTGGTAAAAAGTAACTCAGTGCTCTTAACTATACAAAATCAGGCAATTTCCCCCCCCCCCCCCAGAATAACACTGGAAGTCTAAAGCATTCCTGCTAAGTTTGGCAATTTTTGGAACATGAGAAGTTCCAGAGAACGGGGAAGAAAATGGAAGGAGAGAAAGAAAGCAACCAAAAACATTTTGGAAGGCAAACAAATGGAGAATGAACAAATAATTTGATGCAGGTTGACATGACCCCTCAGCAAAATAATGGAAAAGCTTTTCATAGATACATATAGAAAATAAGATTAATAATGGCAGCCAACACAGCTTTATAGCCCCCTTCCTTGGTCAGGCCTGCCTATTCTTCATGAGAACACAATATGGACAATACTTTACCTTTATGTAAAGAAATTGTAGCTACCCTAAAGTGCTTCTCAACTTTCAGATAAAATTAATGGGACATGTAATGGTAATTTCTACTAAACTTACAATAAAATCAAGTTCACTTATTTTTGAGAGCATGTTGGGGATTACGGGGAGGTTAACTTAACAAAGAAAAAAACTAATTAGTAATATACCATCCCACAAGAGCATTTAGTTGGTTGAGTCCTTCACCAACACAACTGAACAACTGTCCCACTGTCACACACTCAGTAGTCTTGACTCAAATCTTTCCTTTCCCAGTCAAAATTTGTCAACTTTGTCTTTTTACTGGGAGGTCTTTCAGTAGTGTCTATGAGTCCATTTTCATTTTTTAGTTTAGGAACTTTCTTTTCACATTTTACCATGCTGAGATTGATCCATAACTGATGAAAAAGACAGTCTTTTGAAATTTCAGTGATTTTTTTTTTTTTTTAATTCTATTTAAAAGGCATCACTCCACATCAAATATGTGTGTAACACAGTATTCCAATGTCTCCCATATGGTTTCATAATTAGCCTACTCTACCAGAACGAGCAAAATATATTGCAGGTTTTCAGCTGCTTAAGAATCTGCTGTCATCGGAAGTTAGGTTAACCTCTGAATACCTCCTTTTTTCTGGTTAGTAGTGTTTATAAATTAAAATTGAAGCTGTATTTAAAATCTGATGAGACTTCTGACTATTTGATTCTTCCATTGAGAGGTTTTTTTTCTGTTTCCTTTACTCTTTTCAGTACATCATTCAGAGATTAACCAAGGAAATTTGGTAAAAGGCGTCAGCTTTCTCCAGTGTCTAAATTCTATATGGCTGCTGCTGCTTAGTAGGAACCTCCACAACACACATTTACAGCTTGCAAAGATACAGGTCCAGTGGTCCTGTGAACTCACCAAAGGGTGAGTCTTTTCAAGAAAAGGTTATGTCCACTCCTGTATTAATTTAATAAACATGACACTAAAAAAAATAAGAAGGCTTTACCTCACAGTGAGAAATTTGACAAATTCCATGTATCTCATTAATCAGGAGATACTGAAAAGCATTCAATAACAGGGAAAAGATTCTGATACCAGATGGTTCTTGAAGCACAAAATCTATGAAAAATGAAAGCTGAGAGGTGAAGTGAGACAAGTTACCCCAGAATTAAAACATTTCAAAGTAGCAGTTGGGAAAACTAGGCATTGGAATCATTTTCCTGGTGATGAGGGGGAATCTTTACTATTTCGAGTCTGTACAAAAAGAAAGGAGCAGCCTGGAAGATGCTCACTCTGTTACACTCAGTCACCACAACTTCATCACCGACTTCTGCTTATCCCTTGAATAAAATGGACGTCTAGTGCTATTCTCTATCACCTTTGAGGTGGAACTT
Source organism: Corvus moneduloides (assembly GCF_009650955.1). NCBI lineage: Eukaryota > Metazoa > Chordata > Aves > Passeriformes > Corvidae > Corvus > Corvus moneduloides. The sequence goes on along the minus strand of NC_045485.1, from coordinate 7,562,383 downwards.
TGAGACCCAAGATTTACAGATGGCTCTAAAATACTGAGACACAAACAGTTTGACAGCCAGGCTAAGGTTACAGGTAGGTTTTGTTACAAGCTTCTTAACCAAAGTTCTGTCTTTATGGAGAAGAAAAAGAAGAAAAAACACCAAAGAAACCTCTCTTTTCCTTTTCTTTTCCTCTTCTGAATTAAAAATTGATTTGAGGCCCAGATCAGAATTATTATTGCTCTTATGCCTTTGAATTTGTGCAGAATTCATTTAAAATATTGCAAATGAACATTGGGATAGCAAGGTTAAAGAGTGCACAAGAAACTGATTTTGGCAGGTTCCCCTTGGCTCTCAGGATGATGAAACAATCCTCTGAATGACAGATATGTGCACATGTATCAATAGACCCCTACATTATGTCATGTTCTTCAGTTGCTGCTGTTATCTTCACCTCTGTTCCTGATCCAGATAAAATTACTTTGAAATACACAAAAATCCAGATGAAAATGATGCTCCTGGTTTTTCACATCAGGGGTAGAACTGAGCCTTTTGTAAAACCTTTTATTGTAATCAGAATTTGACTATTCTTTATCATATATTAGTATCAGCCAGAATAGCATTTCCCTAGTGCCACTGTAACAGACTTACACTTCTGTCAAGACTTCCACTTTAGAAGCAATCACTGGAGTTTATATCTCAGCTCTTTTCCAGTCACACAGGGTTATGGTTGAAATAAAATTTGTCAGCCCACATGCATGTTCTGGGTGTAAAAAGGGGGGAAAAAAGAGTGGTGGGGGAGAAAAAAAACTGGTGGGAATTGAATTAACTGACAAAAATACTTTCTTGCTGTAGAACCCTGAAAAGCATTTTCAGGTAGCTGCAGTTATGTGAGTCATGACAAAACTTCAGTGTTAGCAGTTCTCAAAGTTCAACACAGATGTGCCTTCTGCAGTTAAAAACTAACAAACATTAAACAGCAATAGGTCCAAACCCAGCCTCTGAGTTCTGACATTCCTGACAGGCAGATGTGTGTGACTGTGGCTCAGATCCTGCAGCCAGAACCTGCCAGACCACCACAGCTTAAACAGGTCAAATCTGGAAGTAAGAATCCAAATATTTGACGATGTGGGAAAAACAAATCTAAGCTCATTGCTAGAATAAATGTTTGTCCTTATAGAGATATGCAGCAGAACACCCTTATCATTAAATCTGTTATTCTATCACACAATAAATTTACCCTAATTGAGAATTCCTTTGATACTAGGACTTGTTCTATATGGAAACAATTAAGCTACTAGCTGGAGTAATTTAAGGCAGTCCTGAGACTAATCTCAGCAGCATCAAGGGCTACAAGACTGTTCTTGCTCAAAAGTACATTAAGTCTATTTGACATATTTGAAAGATTAACCTACAAACTACTTTTATATGCACCAAGAATCTCCAAGAAGAAAAGAGTTAATTATTTGTGCCCACGTCACTATACTGATAACAGTGTTTTATTAGTAGTAATAGACCAAAATCATTTGTGACCTGTCCAAACTGCTTTTTAACTGAAAGGAGGAATGTTAGATGGGACACAAAGCTGCTCTATTGACTTCTGAATCTTTGCTTTCCTCCTACAGCTTCCAGAAGTCTATACAAACAGCATGGAATGAACCAGGAAAAAGACCACTGTAATGAGTACCATATTTAATTTATTTTTTCCTCCAGTATTTAAGTGGATAAATTATGAGAGTTCTCACAGACAAGAAGGTACTTTACCCATAAAAGCATCAAAATTGCTCATATTTTACTAAGAAAACAGAGAGTTCAGCATGAGTTAAAATAGAATTTGGAATTAGTTGAGCCTGTTACTGACTTTAAAAATTGCCTAAGTAATTAGATGCCATCTAGTGAGTAAATAATGGATTAAAAATACTGGTTTTTTCCATCTTTTATGAAAGCACAATTATGATGGATCCACTTCTATCAGTCTCCTCACTCTCACCTTTAATACTCAAATATTTATTATGCCAGCTCACATTTTCAGCAGCACAGTTCTCTTCAGCCTGTCTCTGATGCTCAGAATCAAGCTCACTCTCAGAAAAGGCAGCAATGAGCGGCTCAAACTGAGCTGTGTTTGTGCTTAAAGGGTCAGATGAACTCCCGGGCCTGTAAATGTCTTGGCATCTCCAAATACAAGTGAACTTTAGTCCAAAAATAACATCCTTCCTTGAGCATTTGGACACTAATCTGTGAAGTCAAGTTGCCATCTCCTAAATAAATACATTGGCAATCCAAAGCTACTAAGAAGAAGAAGAGAAGAAAAACATTTCAGTCTTGAAGAGGGAGCTGGGCTCTAATTGCCACCCAGCTATTAAGTGATCTTGGTGCCAGATCTTATGGTATCCATATGTTTTCCCACTGTCAAGACAATACAGTAATGCCAAACTTCTTTTCAAAAAGTGCTTTGAGAACTACTGATGAAAAAGGAAACATAAAAGCAAAATGTTTATTATTATTACAATTATTTGAAAGTAAATATGGTCCCTTAAGATATATTTGTTCCTGTTCAGGAATTTTAAATTCTTGCTGTCTACTGCCATATCTATGCCACCTGGGTTTTATTTGTTAAGGAAGAGTAGGTACAAGAGGATTTAAAATAAGACATTTTCCACAATAAATGACAAGCACAGTATAGTGCCTGATTTATAGAGACCTAAATTTCTGACACTTCTAGGAAACATTAGGGAGGCTTGGCACAAGAAGGAACTACTTCTAAAAAAGAGAAGCTGTTGGTCAGAAAACAGAGTGCTTTTCTTTGGTTGCTGGAAGTCATGCTCACAGCTCTCCTTCTACTGAAGTCCTGCTGCAGCACAACACGCTCCCCCAAAACACCAACATCCCACTGGAGTGCTGGGAACTCTTCCTAATGGCCCCAAAGAGGCAGCCAGCAATACACTTGTACGAGTTAAGCTGTGAGTGCTTTTTAATGGGAAGATTAACCCTCTTGGAGCAATTATTAGCACCATCTCACACAAGAACCCCTTTAAAAAAACCTTCTGCCTCTCCTAGAAAGCTGCCAAAACCAGCCACTGAATCTGGGGGCCTAAATCAAGACGGGGAGCCTGGTTTACAAATGCTTTCAAAATGTCCAAAATAATGATTATTTGAAATTATGTCTTTACAGATTTTGATCTTATGCGAACATTTCTGCAAAAAAAAGATCTGTTTCAAATGTATGCCACCAATCAGGTTCTTTGCCTTCACTGGTCTGCTGTGGCTGCGGTTTAACACAGGTTGGTTTGGAAACCTAGTTCCAATCACCTTTGCTTTAGAGAAAGCCAGGAAAAAATATAATGAAGTCAAAAGAGCTGTAACATATTTAAAATTACTAGGATGAGAATCCAGATAGTTTGTATATTTCTATAAGATCAAAGAAGATGAGATGAACATAATTCCAGCATGGAAATACAGATAAAGTCTGAAAGGAAATAAAGAAACAGCAAAGAAACCCATGATTCCCAACTTCAGGAAATAAGATGTAAGGAAGGACAGAAAAAAAATCTAAAAGTTGAAGTGAAGAAAACCAACAGCTCTGTTCAACAATACTTTGCGAAATAACCAGAGAATTTAGCATAGCTGGATTGTTTAGACAGCAAATCTATTGTTCAGTGCTAAGTTCAGGGCCATTAAATCCCCAAACCGAACGTGACTCTATTATAGCAGCAGATGTATTTCAATTAACTCATTCATTTCTCTTCCTGAGCTATTGTTCAGGGGAAAGTGAAGATGCTGGTATCCTCCCAGCACAACTCTGTTTCACACAGTTAAAAAAGTGGCTGAATTATTCATAGATGATCCTCAGAATTCTTCTCATGGCTCCAAAACCTCCGTGTTCTGTAAGTTATGATTTCTTAGAATATATCAAAAAAGCATAGCCACTAATTCTACATCTTCTTAAACCACATAAGCATATAGAATGATGAAACTGAAAATTTTAATTCAGTCACCTCAGCAGGAAAATAATTCCAAATGAGATTCCAAAAGGTATTTCATTCATTTTCACAAGTATTTTCCTGCTAAGGGAAGAGACTGTGCTCCTGGAGAATTTTCATCTAAATGCCCCCTTCTCCTACCTTCTCCTCACAGGTTTTTAGTCATTACAAGAAACAAAAAACTGGGCCATTCAGTGAAACAGCAGCTAATGCTGCCCAGAAAAAGCAAGGCCACCTATAATTTAGCAGAATGGGAATGCAGATAATGCCCAGAGACAATGACTATTCCACTCCAAGTCAAATCTTAAGGTTTGCATTATGCAAAGAAACTTGGTCAAAACAAGAACGTGTGTGGCCCCGTGAACACGGAAGGCTGCGAGTCTGCTCTGCCCAGCTCTTGGCAAGGTCTCTGTGCACAGGACCGAGTGACGTTACCCCAGCTGTCCCACATCCAAGGACAGTCCTCTACCAACAAGTTGTAAAGTATGAGTCAGTCTCTCCTTACGAAACACATGTCAAAGGGAACTAAGCTGAAATGGAAACATCTCCACAAGATTTCTCCTGCTGTAAGTACCTAGATCAGGGCTTTACCCAGAACACAAAGAAATTTCTATAGGTTTTACGTTAAAAAAAAAAAAAAATCATGTTAAAATGGCACCACACTCAAAATGGTCCAGAGATTTATGTATTCCTTTGGGATTGGTAAAACGTTAACAGTTTGAAAGGGAAGAACACACAGGGTGTGATGTCCTCGGGGATCAGTGCTTATACCACATAACAGGAAACATCTTGCTTATGCACAAAGACTGCAGTGGTGAATTAAGTTTATTTTTTACTTATTTTAAAGTGAAGTCTTCAGCTGTGCCTCAGCCAAGTCTTGCATGTACGTCACTGTCTTGGAAGGAGGAGGGAGAACAAGAAAAGAAGCAAGCAAGCACCTAGATGCAAGTCAGGCAACAAAATATGTCTACCTGCATTTTTGAACTGATGCCATTTTTTCAAGGGTTAATCTTAGCAGCTCACAGGATAACTGCCTCATTTGTGTGGTCTGAATAACTCTCTAGCTACCTCACTAATTGCAGTCAATCCATGGTGACAGAAAAAACATTGGATCAAAAACTGTATTTTTAAAATGAATTATCACATAGAAATTTTAGGGGAAAATGCCAAATAAATACCCTAATAATTGTTGCAGGCAACTATTTTTAATTCTTTGTACCACTGCGTGAATCCCTTATCTCTATAAAGACAGTGACTACTCATGGCTCTTGCATCTCCAGCTTTCCCCAAAAGACACCCCAAACCTTTCAAAATCAGTTCAAAATTAAATGTGATTCTGGACACGCCTGGTGATCTGTGTCAGGATGATATAAAAGTGACGAGTCTCCACAACAACTTCCACATTCTGTACAATGGGCTTTCTTAGTGATTCTTTCATGTTCTGCTAAGACTGCACAGTCACCAGAAGAACTTAGGCTGCAAAGATGGCTTCAGGCTCATCTTCCTGCCACACTGCCCTGTGTGAAGAGGGCCCAGCACACTAAGAGAACTTTCCTCTATAATTCTACCACACTAAATGCTTAAAAGACATCTCATCCCCTTAACAGAAGGGCCTTCCGTAAGAGTGTGCAGGGACACACAAAACAGTGGCTGAAGGAATAATACCTAAGCTCCTACTGCTTCTCACCTTCTCTAACAAAAGTCCTAAGCTGGTATTTTCTAGGCAAAGCTATAGATAGCCCATATGGCCCTTGGCCCTTGGCACAACACCTTGCAATAGTGAAACTGGCTGTTTCACAGTCCCACTTGCAGTACAAAGATAGGCAAAGCATTTCATAGGTGGTACTTTGTCCCTCACACTCATCCTCCATCATTCCTCTCATGCCTGAAGGCAGAACTACAGCTCTCCTACCCATTGCACATGTTTGTGTCCCATCTCTTCAGAACGCTTGTGTTTCCGTTAAACTTCAAGGAACTTAGCAAGTCTTTGAACTCTTCCCACTGCTTTTCCACCCTTTCAGCAGAGCAGAAAAAACACATTGTGTTCCACAAGTTATAAACAGATTCATAAGAGAACTCTTGGCTTAACATGGTAGAAGTGCTCAGACTTAGCAGCATTTTTTTCTTGCAGAAGAAACACACCCTTTCTTAAGCTCCCTCAGTGAGACTCTGCCTAATGTACAATCATTATCCAGAAAAAAAAAAAACAAAAACGGTGTTTTCATTTAAAATGTTACCTTATGGCTCTTAGAAGCTTGCCTAACTTCCGAATTACAAACACATCATTTCTCTCACAAGGGAAGCTTCTCAGGCTGTTTTGTGATGACTTTTGTGAGCAATCAGCAGCACAACATGCCACTGTATATCCAGGGCTAGAGCTTTGAGTCCATCTAAAATTACAAATAAAACAGAACTAGAGAATACAGCAATAACAAAATCTACAGACGTGATTACCACATGTTTCCAGTTTGCAGGACAGACAGAGGATACAGAATCCAGCATGAACACAGAGCACAGCTATGGCTGTCTCTATCCCATAGCTGTGCTCTCTTACCATGCTAAAGCTTTACTTATATCCACAGAAATTAAAAAACAAGTCTGTGTTCCATATGGTTAAAAGGTCTCCATATCTAAGGATTTAACCTAGTTATGCCACAATCTACTATTGTATTTCAACTGAGGAGAAACAATATAATCATTGTAGTAGAAAAAACACCTTGGTCCTGCAACCTGAAAATGTGCATTCCAAAGCTCGTGTTGCACTCCAAGAGATGGGGAGGAGAGCAAATGTAACAGTGGAAATGAACACATTCATGAAGCTTCTGCTGCTTTATGCAGGAAAAGCTGTAACACCAGCCACAAAGTACTTCATGAACCTTCTCCTACTGAAAGGACTTGTTTTGTTGTTGTTGGGTTTGGGTTTTTGTGGGTTTTTTTCAGAAAGAAGTAGTCTCATGGTTGTTTCATATTCTATTTTCTAGGTAATAATCTAATAAAAACATGCTGAATATCTGGTTAAAACAGTGCACTCAGCCATCTGCAAACACAGATCATTGCTGAAAAAGTCTGGTGCACATCCAAATATTATTAATGGCACCAACATACATCAGAGCTCCCATTTCTCCAACGATTAAAGGCAGATCTGGACTGTGGATATGGAGGGTTTTGTTCTCTGAAGAAAAATACAGCTTTTTTTCTGAACAACATAGAATGAAATGAAAACTAAAGAGATGAAGTGTTGAAATCTACAGAGCAGTACTTCTAGCTTTAGTCACTGACTTGTGACTCACAATCACAGCAGTTATTGGGAATAAAGCCATATTTTTCAATTTAAATGTTTTTCAATTATGCTGAAGCTACATTGACCCCTGTAGAAAGGGATGTGTGAGCACATGGGAAAGAAGAGCCACAATCCTTGAGACAGCTGCCTTATTAATCAGAATGACTTTTGAAGGGCAGTATGAATGCACATAAAATTGACACTTGTGTGAAAATAAGAACACATTCTTATTAGAAAGGAAAGACTAGCACAGAGAAAAAGACAAAATCACAGGAAAAAAAAAAAATCACTACAACTTTTTGCATTGGTCTAAGGCTTTAATTGAGGACCTGGAGTAGATTTTAATTAACATTTTTGCCATAATCTTTTTTTGCTTTTGATACCTGTTTATTTTCTGAGCTCTAAATAGGAACAAAGGACCTTAAATAGCAGAGTATTCCCACCCCATTTAAGAGCAGCTCCATCCACTTCTGGAAAATGGAGTGATTTGCAAAGTTAACAGAAAGGGTGACTAAAGCTAAACACCTAAGAGCTCAGTGCCTCAGGGAACTGTCCATCTCTAATTGCTACCAAAATACATTCCTCCATGGGCAAGGGCATGAGAAACAGCAGCAATTCCCTTCCAGTTAAGTACTAGATTACCAGAGAATAGCTGTATTTACAAAAAAAAAAAAAAAAAAAAGGTACATTTTATATAAAAAGCACATTCTTCCTTTGTTTTATATGGCTTAGATTGTAAAAAGGGTTGCTCAGAAATAAATCCTGTGGCTTGCATTTGTAGAATCTCTAAACAGGCAGAATCTCTAAAGCAGAATTAGGTGATTTTTTTTGAAGTAACTAAGAATCAGGTTTCAGAGACGCTATGAGTAGACCCTAACACCTAATGACAGTAATTGATGTCTTGAAGGGGTTCAAAAATACTTACATTACATATCTACAGTCAGGAATGTGAAACACTGGACTTCTAAAAATCCTGTTTGTGTGGTTTTTTTCAGGTGACTACATATTTTGAAAATCTGTCCCCAAATTACTAAAACTCCAGGTCCATTTAGAAACAAATGGAACATGATTCTTAGGAAGCTAAGCAGAATTTTCACTCAATTTTTAAACCAAGGCTTGAACTGTTAAAGTTATTTATGCTCTTCCAATCCTGTAGGCATTCATGCACTATTTCTTCATGGGCCTGCTTCTACAGTACAAGCATTTTGAAGTGCAAGCATTCTTACATATCTAAGCATTTAAAATTTCCTACATGACTGAAAAACTGAAAATCTGCATTTAAACACGGAAAGGGGAGTAACTGGAGTGTTTCTTTTTAAACTCAACTTAAAAGACCTAAACATCTCTCAGTAAGTGTTATTTAGCCTGTTTTACTAGAGGGTCAAGTATAAATCTGGAACAATTCACTGGTGTAGACTAATTTTGCATCTACAACTGTTACAGCATACTTCGCTGACTAAATTGTAATAGTAATAAGTTGCAACAAACTGTTCCTTTCACATACTGATAATCCCAAATGTGAGTTAGCTGAAGTCCTACTACACATTTGCATTCACCTTCTACAGTTTAGTTTTTTAAAAGTGGATGATAAACAGAAACATGTAACTTGTATTTCCTGTCATTCAAAATGCAGGGGAGAGGGAAAGAAAGAAGAAAACACATGAATTATTCTACTTTTGGATAATTACTTTGGAAACACTGAAAACCTGAATGTGTAAATACTTCTGATACTCAGTTTGGTCTATAGGAGGACAGCTAAGAGGCACCACACTTCCCAGTAAATTCCCCATATCACTGGGACTCTGAGCTTGCTGATCTCTAGGAAGGGTTGCTCTTGGCTATGTTGCTGCCACAAGGCTACACATCATCGTGTTAAGCTCTTTAATACAATTTCTGGCAACAGGACTCCAGGAGATCAATAGTGCTGCTTCCTAGGCTCTAAACCTGCTATTAGTGATTTACTGTACCATCAATGGCCAATAAAGCCAAATGCTGACGTGTCATCTCTTCCACATGAGATTTGTCTCTCTGTTTTCCTTTTTCCCTGTTGAGGAAAAATCTTTATGAATGGAAAACATGCATTGTGAGTAATTCAACCTGTCAATCTCAAAGCAGATAAGGAACATGAAGGACACTCATTCCGTTTGAAATGTATGCCCCTTACATTAAGAACTTCGAAGACTAACAGGCATGGGTGTAACTCAACATGCCACTGCCCATCCCATCATTCCCACCTTCTGACTGGGTGGTAATCATGGGCCATATTATTCTGTGTGTAGAAGTATAAGAAATAAAACAAAAATAAAAACAGACTAATACAGAAAGTGCATACGCTACATTGCCTTAGAATTCAGTCTCACTTCAGCATTTGTACCATAGCACAGAAATAAAAATATAATGATTTTTAATATTAAGTTTAGGAAGTGAAAAACATCACAAGATAGGATTTTTTTACAAATTACTTCTATGTAGTCATACATTCCCAAATTATTTTAGCAGAATTCTGAGAGAATGTAAAGCCTATGTGACATGAAAATACTTTTGGGACATAAAGCTCCCTGCAGAATTTAACCTAATCAGCTAACCAGGCAAGAGTCTGACAAAGAGGTTTGCTTTTAAAAAGCAGTGATGGGAAGCATGGAAAAAAGTAATTTTCTACCATTCCTGTTCTGCCTGCAGTGCTATTCTGCAGAGGGGGGAGTGACAAGCAAGTCTGATGACACTTTACATGATAGTTCTTAAACCTAGAGAAGACCATCATTCAAAGTCCCTGTATAACCTGCTTGTTCTTTACAAGTATTTATCCAATCATAGGTGAGTAGCTTTTAACAATGTGGTAGAAACATCCTCACTTCTTCTAATGAGGATGCATTTTGCTCTGACAGGGGTCAGCTGTAAAGCTTGTTTTGGTGCCCATGGCAGCTGCCAAGTATTAACAATCTTTCATCATGTCTTACTGATTATCACAAAATCACTTTGGAAAAGGTTTATATATAACAAAAACAAACAAACAAACAGTCCTGGCAGGAAAATAAGTACTCCCTGCAGAACCATGAGGTGGTACAATGGAATCACTCCATGAACACAAGTTAGATGAGGTCTGTGTTTCCTATACCGTTTTCGTAAGGCCAGAGTTTTGCTTGGATAAATGACACAGGGAGGAAGGAGAAACAGAATATCACACTGAAAGACAATAAAAGTAACCCCAATGTTCTGACTGTACCTGCAGCTGCTGGAGGATTTCACTTGCTCAGAGAAGCTGAGGTAATGCTGTGTATTGGACAGCTTGCACCAGTTTGCTTTGTTTCTACTAAAAATTATTTTCATCCCTATAGCACGTTTCTGCCTTTCCTTTATGACTTTGCAGGGTCTTCTGCAGAGACTGCAAGAAATAAGGAATGCTCCCCCAAGTTTTCTGGAAATGCAGAAGTTACTTATCCCTGCTTGCAGAATAAGTTAAACACTTTCCCTTAATCTTAAACAAAAACTAGGCATTTAATTTTTCCAAAATGGTAAACCCCAGCTTTATTCTGCTCCCACTGGAGAAATTTATTTCATTGTATTTACACAAGGCTCAGTATAAATAAATACCTTTAAAATCCAGCCCCCTGATTAATATAGACATGAAAAGAAATGTGGAAAATGGAAGTAATCTACGGAAGCAATACATGTGAATCAATAATGCCAACCAGTATTTATGGATCTCGTTATCTCAACATGTGCTTTTTAGGATCATTTTAAATTACTATTAAAAATAGCCATAGGTACATTTAAAATTAATATTTTAGAGTTCAAACGGTCTGCATTTGCCAGTGCAGATATGCATTTGTTATATAGCTCTATTAACTAAAGGAACAAAAGGTATTGCAGAATATAATAGCGTTCTGCGGAAGAAGAGATTTCTACAGGAAAATGATTCAATTATTCTAAATCAATTATTACAGGAACAGCTTCATAGCTCTATATCAATCTCCTTATGTGTTTCTAATTCTTTTGTCTGCTACCTGTGGATATTTAATTGGAATTAACATAGAAAAATATATCCCACTAGGAACAAGATTCAAATCGCTTAGATCATTTTTCTTGCTCTAACTTCTCTTTGTGAGACACACATGAGGGACAAGTCAAAGCCATCACACTTTGTGCAAGCAGCAGCAGTCAGCAACAAGTTTTAAACAAAGCTCCAGGCTCCTCTGTGTGGGACAGATGGATTGGCCATGGACATCATCAACGTGTGGAAGAAACCCACACTAAGCATAGCACCAGAGCTCTGTGTCCAACAAATCTGACAGCCATTATTTGATCAAGAGTCTTCAAAAACAATAGCAAAGCCCTTTCCAAAAGGAAAGCAGACTGTTCAACCCTGTCAGCAAGAGAAGTAAGAGGATTTTTCTTTAGCAGAAGAGATGCAGACCATATGATTAAGAGGCAAAAGGGACACCCCAGACAGAGTATTTTTGCCTCTGAAGCCAGCTTTGCAGGTTCCTGTCAGACTCACCAGCCACAGGGACATAACATGTTAATACAAAGTCTGTACTGAGAGAAACAAGATCCTACCATATCTGATAAGCATCTGCTAACAGACCACAAGAAGAGGAGCACAACAGTGAGCACTTCCTCTTTCTTTTATCAGAAGAGATTGTCTCCATGCCTCTCCCAGATCCTTCACTTCTCTGGAAGCATCAAAGGAGTTACGAAATGAATTACAGAGACAGCTGCTTCTTGGCTGAGAACATACCAAGGTCCTGCTGTACCTACCAGCCACATACAGCATGTGGGATGAGGAAAAGAAAAAGAAGAGAAAAAGCTTCACACAGCACCAGCTCATTCACTTCCATTTCCCTAAAGAGAACAAATTTTATTCCTGTTGGTCCTTCTGTCAGTCTCAAGGGGTGAAAAAGAGGCCTTGATATACCTCTGAGAGGCCTCATGATAAAAAGTCTCCGTGAAATCCCTCTCAGATTTAGGACATCCCCAGAGGGCTGTGCAGTAGCAGTTACAAGTGGTTAAGAGAAGAAACAGGGAAAGAAAAAGGGAAAAGAAGATGAGGAAGAGGAAGCACTAAGGAGACAAAAGTGCAGTTGAAACCAAGATTATATTAATCATTTGCATACTATGCTGGAAAAATCTCAATCTTACTCTGATGTCCTGAGGTAAGAATCAAAAAAAAAAAAAAAAATTACTGTCTTGGTTGAGGTTTGTTAATGAGGCTTGTTAATGAGGTTGCCTCATTAACACAACTGGTAACACTGAAAAAAAGCTTATGAGGAGGGAGAGAATTAGACACCAATAGGTCTCAGTCAAGCTGTGTCAATGCAAAAAATATTAGAAGTTACTACATGCCCCTAACAGCATTTTTAGTGGTCTCATTTGTCTTCTAAAGGGGCAGCTGACACTTTAAAACTAGCATCACCAATGGAATCAACAGGGTTGCAATCAGAGAGACAGGCTTTGGATGGAGATTATGATAAAAGGAGAGACTGGCATTTCTAATATCAATAGAGCCTTGATATTTTCCAGCCTGCAGCCCCCAGTGCCCTGGTGAGCTGAACACTGAGCTACTGCCACATGTACTGCTGTTTGCTGGCACTAATGGCTACATCCAGCACATACACTTCCAGCCTGTTTATTTTAATTTATGCTACAACACTTATTCTCATAAAAACAAACTTAACAACTTCATTTGCACCACACTGAAGGAAAGCAAACTTCCATGAATCTAAAAGATACCATGCTGGTGATCATATTAATGAAGTTATGAAATATTTCATTAGCACATCTTGGAGTATGAATAATTTCTCACAGAATTTCACTTGGCAGCCTCCTTCTCCCATGTGGCCCATCAAGAAAGTGCATTATCTTTTAACTTCTAGAAAATGGGACTTGCAAAGGATGATTAAAAGGCCAGAGCTGTTTATTCTAGAGGAGAGGGTGAAAGGGCTGTGTGACAATAACCTCCAAGTGTGCAAAGGGCTGGTGAACAGAAGGGAATGTGCTGCTTCCCATGTGTTTTGTGTATGAAACAGTAAGGAAAAGGATTAGACATAGGGCAAAGATTTCTAAACACAACGACAGAACAGCACATTGCTGCAGAAGTTTATGGAGTCTCCATCATGGGTAATCTTTAAAGATAGCTTAGACAAACAACTGAAGTGGTGCACAGTTCAGTGGGAGCCTCCTCGGACTGCATTGTTTCTTAAGTTCCCATCTTTTCACCAATATTCCTGTAGAATTCATACAACTAATTTTTACATAGCATGAAGTAGTTGGAAATGCAAAAAGCAGAGAAATGCAGTCTTGTAAAGATACAGAACCCCTCTGTGCAACAGAACCCCCAGCAAGAAGTTCAGGGACTGCATTTCTGCGTACTCAAATACATTCTTCAATGGTAAGATTGCAGTGTTGTTCTCCCCTTCTAGGCCATCACCAAAACAGGAATTGCAGTCACTTCTCTTTCAGAATGGTTGCATTTCCCATGTATATCACATATTCATCACCAGCTTCTCCACTGGCTTATCACGGCCTGATTCAGGAAGTAGATGAAAACCCTTTAGTGTTACTCTACTGATACCCAAATCATGGCACTGCACAGGATGGTGATAGTATGGCTCACTTTTCTTCAAAGTATGTGTCACTGCAGAGTTGCAAAACTCTTAGGTATGTGTGCATAACCACAGTCCTTATTTCCCTTTTGAACCAGTCTAGGTTTGCATTAATTCTCCTAAAAAAACTTCATTTAACAAAGGGGGGGGGGGGGGGGGGGAGAAGAGTCTGTATACAAATTATAATCTTTCTAAGAAAACTTTCTTCTCTTCAGCACAAGAATGAGTGGAAAATCCAGTCAGTTCCAGCCCACATCTTTATTTGACCCTACAGTCTTGTTTAACCTGAGTTATTAAAAGGGAATCCAAATTAGAGCATAAAGGCTAACCAGGGATGTGTTCATGACCTCGCAACTAAACTGTACAAATAATTGAAATTGGCACCACATATCCTACCCTTTAGAAGCAGAAAAATTATCTTTCAATTCTTTGGAGTCCATAATAGAGTCAAATACCAGAAGCATCCAATGGGACAGACAGGCATCATCCTGCCGTGTCCTTTCTTCTTTCCTCTGGCTATGAAATTTTAATGTGTAACCTCCATTTCATCATCACCTTTGTCTCCTCTGCATAAGGGAATGTCAAGAACAGCTTTCATTACTGCAAATTTATTTCCCTCTTGATAAGCTCTCAGCCAAGAGGCAAATCAACAATCTGAGTTTGATTTCCCTTCTTCACCCCAGACTAATAGTACCATAACTACAGCCAGGTCCACACCTCTATTAAAATTAAATCTACCCCTGTGCCAAATAAGTGCCTCCAGCAGGACAAAATAAATCTAGGTAACTATGAGTAATGAAATCATGCTGCAAAAAAATTGAAAATACCTGTCAGTCCACAAGAACAAGTGGTCTCTCTTTTGAGCCCAATTCATATACAGTCTATAGCCACAAGGATTTTTTTTTTTTTTTTTGCTTCCCTTCAAACCTACTTCAGCAGCAAAACAGACTACAATATTTCTGCACCCAGGAAAGCATTTTAAAGTCTTTTTTAACCTTCAAATCACAGTTCAGAGATGTTGTCTGACCTAACTCATTTCCTACAGCTTTGCAAGTTTAAGATGCCCCATGCACTGAGCACAATAAACACTGAGAGCTGCCGTGGCACCCAGCCACCCACCCTCCTTGCTATCAGAAGCAGGACCCCCTTGTTTGGGCAGAGGAGAATCCTGACCACATTCACACTGCTCTCACTGATTGCTAATAACAGTCAGGAATACCTCAGTTGCCCAGGGAAACTGCTACAAGTGAGAGGAAAATTACTGAGCTTTCTAACATCATCCAACAGGTCCTGAATCAAATATAATCTTTTCCATTGCTACAAAGGAGTTGATGTGAAATAGCTCAAATATGTCCTATAATTGCAAATGTTATTCTAACTAGAAAACTCACTATAAAGTCACTCATGATTTGTCATGACATTGTAATAATTTTTGTTACACTGCTAATGTAAACATATACAGAGAGAAAATTTAGCTCCTTTTCTTACATTTAAAATGTGCTTTACTAGTAAGTTTCCACCCCAAGATGTGTAACGTTCATTTTCCTGGAAAACATCAGGTTAATCCAGCTCTAGAACAGAACACAAAGAGGAGAAAACAGAAGAGGAAAACAGCCCTCTGTGACATGCAACTACATGGTATGAATAAGTGAGATCTGGGTTACTTAAAACAGCACAGTACTGCCTCTTTGACGCATTCACAAATCCTGAGCCAGATCCCTAGGAATTCCAAACACAGCTTAAGAACCATGAATTTTACAAAATTAAAATAGTGTGGATTTCCTGTTATTTCCCTATGTGTACTTAAGCCATCGGGATCACATTTCATGCTACATTTCCCCTATGACACTCTTGGCTAAAAAACATTTCTCCTTTATTTTACTTTCACACTGAAAGTGAGATGTTTCTGCACTCATTCTCAGGGCTGGCACCATGGCACAGATGTGTTTGAGAAGTGGAGGCTTGGGAAAAGACACCTCTGTTTAGGCTTTGACCACGTGCCTCAACTCTGCTGTATGCAAAAAAACCAAAATAATGAATGAAACAAAAATTAAGCGTTGAGGGAGTAAATCCTTACAAGAATAATCAAGTTCCTTGGTCCTCTGCCTTTGTGTTTCAGCATAAGTTTTAATTGTGTGAAATTGCTGCAGTACAATGGGTAGAACTGGTGAAATAAACAACTATGCCAGAGATAGCAACAGAGGTTTTGTGGAGTCCCCAGATGACTGGTGGTACCAGCTAAGTCCTAGAAAATTCCCTGTCTTGTATCATAGTAGGTTTCCTGGGAAAGATGTTACAAAGACCCCCAGAGGAAGCACCATGTGCATCTGCTCTGCTGATACCTCTTTGTTCCAAGCACTCACACAAAAGTAGTTTAATGGCAAAGAAGAGGTTAAGAAACAGCATAACTAAAGGCCCATAATTATTTCCATGAAACTCAATTTTTCTTAGTTAGTAAGAAAATAAACTCTTAATCAAAACCAGCATGCTTGTGCTTTTAATTATATCCCCTAACTGTGAGAAGAGCAATTTAGCATCATGCAATACAATATTAGACTGACCTTCAGAATCAAAATTATATTAAAATGTTATCAATTTTCTAAGACTAATTAAGGAGCACCGAGAAGGTGCTCCTTAGGTATGTTAATAAATCTTCTTGCCTCTCAGAGCCGGCCAGCAACTCCCAAGGTGCACAGACTTTATCCCCTTACTCACCTCTGAGTCTCTGCATTTACCTCCTGCCCTTGCCTTAGCCCTGCCTGCTCCAGTCCCACTGATGGGCCCCAGTCTGAGCTCCAGCGGGTTCCTTTTCTCACCATTTCCAGCTGCTCATAGCCTTTCCTTCTCTCTCCAGGAACAGTTCCACAGAAGTCCACACAGGCACCCCTTCTCCTCCTGTCCCAGTGCAGCAGACAAATACCCACAGAAAATCAGCTGTGAGCCACCAAACCCCGCATACTCCCTTGTCACTTTTATCAATACATGTCACAGATGGAATGACACCACAAAGCTGATGGGAATTGAACACCTGGTTCACAGCAGCTCTGCTGGTTCCTTAGGGACAGGGAACTGTGTCACCCTGCCTGTTTCACTTAGGAAAATGAACTTTGGGATACTTAGAGGTCATGAGCATAGGACAAAGTGCCTTATTGCCATAAAGGAAGAAAGTGGCATTGTGTATTTATTATAGAGGACAATCCAATGCATAAGAGCTAAATCTGAGAGCCTACACATTTCACGTCCTAAATCAAAAGGCCTACGGATTTCACATACCTAAAGCTCACCAGTGACTCTTGACGCTGTACAAGAACCAGCCTGAATCAGAATCAGTGCTGATACTTGCATGAGGAGCTCCAACCCACTTCTGAATCTCACATCTCCCAAATAATGACATCAACTTTGTGGGACATCACTTATGCTTTTCTCAACATCTTGAAACCCCATTTCTGTAATGAAATTACTAAGAAATTACATGTCTACTGAGATAGTGCCTTCTTCATCAGCAAAGTGATGATCAGAATTTTTAATTGATTAAATACTTGCAGTTGACTACTGTACTTCAATCCGGCCTTCAGAGATGATACTTGGTTAAAATCAGACATATTCTATATACTTTCAAAACACAACCAGGTATAATGTATGCACTGCTGCTCAGAACTCAAAAGAAACAAATGCAGTCACTAAGTAATGGCTAGAACAGACAGGTAGCTAAAATATTTTGTGATGGAAAAAATGGTTGGATTTCTCCGGAGCAGTTGCATCTCCTGGAGCCGTTATCACATATGGACATCCCTGTTACATCGAGTGCCTGGCGTCTTTGTATTTTGTGAGGACTTTATTTAACTGACATCTATGAAAATAAACTACATCACCACCAACCTGGATACCTGACTTTGAATTCTGTCTTTCCTTTTTCCCAGACCTGTTACAAAAGAGACTCTGAATGAGGTATCAAGAGGCACAATGAGATGGCGCAGCTCACAGAAAGTGCCTCTCAAAGAGGTGATGGCATTTCTGCTGTGCCAGACCACACCAAATTAAACCCATCATCCCTTCAAAGCTGTACCCCAAGGAGCAGGCACCTTGCCACTCCAGCAGATGGGCCAGGACTGCACACAGTCAACAGACATTGCTATGTGCATTAAATGTTTGTTGAGGGCAAGCTTCCCAACCTGAGATAATGAGTTAGCTATCAAGGATGCTCTGTCCATATGCAAAAGGTATCAAGTAGGCCTGTAACAGCTTAGCTTTTAAAAACAAAACCTCATAACATCTATGAAGCAAAGAGGAGGCTTAATCCATCCTGGCAGCAAAGCCCTATGAAGACACTTCTCTAACATCCTCATTCCCCTTAATCTGTCAGAAGCCAGGTATATTTGAGGAACATGTTAAAAGTCTGAAAGCCAGATCCACTTAGTCCAGAGAACAGTGACAAAAAAGCACTCAGTGAATAAATTTGGAGTCACCTGAAGAAATAAACAAGACTTTTTTTTTTTTCCTCAAGAGATTTATTTTCACTTTATTTAAGTAGTTGACCAAAACCCCTTCCTTTCATCAGTGATTTCAGTCTATTTGCACAAGACATTATAAAGTAGGCAGATATAATTACACCAACAAAATGAGGAGTCAATTTCAAGGAAAATGCAATTCTCCCATCTACTTATTGGAAGTTAGGGTCACACACTGATGGCCTGATTTTGCACCCTGACAAAACCAACGGCTTTAACCCATGTAAACTGCTCAAAAAAACCAAAGAAATCTGACACTTCCCCATTTATCATCTTAACTTCTTTTGTCCTGCTTTAGGGAGGACTTCAGGTGTTTATTTTCCTCTTCCTTGAATTTCCACTTGTTTAATTCCTCTGATTCTGTCACTTCAATTATGGTAACTGTACTGTGTTTAGAAAGCTCAAATGCAAGACTCATAAGACCATTCCTCTCATATGGACTTGACATCTGCATACCTGAATAGGTACTGAATTGTTCAAAGGATTTGTGACAGTAGGTATGGCTCTGTGTGTGCCTAGAAGCATTAGGAAAAAAAAAAACCCAATATATTATTTACAAACAAGGCATCCATGTTTTTCCTCAGAATTATCAGGATTCTTCTAATGGAAGTGCTGAGGTTAACTAAATTAGTACAATTTATCAAATGTTACAAACATGAAAGCTCTCCAGGCACTATATTTAGGCTCAACAAGCATCAGACTGAGATTAGCAAAAGTCACCAAACCTCATCACAGTGGAAACATGGATTGTACCCCATTCCAGATGTCATTAATGTTTTCTGGAGGCCTACTGCTGCCAGTCAAGCCAAAGCTATTCTCTGCAGTGGCTCAATCAGCTAACATGATATGGCTGCAGATGTTCCAAAACCGCTGTTGTTTTAAAAAAAAACTAACCTTGTGAAAACTACAGATGTTCTTCACCTTACTTTTAAACAGCTCTTGACTACAGAGTCCACTGTTAGTGACCAGTTATGCTGCATAGGAAATTACCCACCCCAAAAGAATAAAAGCTGAGTTGCAGCAAGCAAAACAAATTCTAGGTAGTCCCAAATTTACCCATCCAGCCTATTCCATCCTTAGATATAATAGCAAAAGGGATGGCCAAGGAACCAGAAAATACATTTGCTGAACTTATGGAACTCCCAAATCACAGTAAAAACCTCAAGGCAGCTCTCTTTTACTTCATGATTACTGACTGAAATCTGTGCTCAGGCTTCACTGCTCCTGTCTACAAAACGCCTCGTAGCTTTCAGCTGGCAGGGCTGGAATCCCGTGTTTGGACTTGAGAACATGCAAGGCTGACCTGCTTAGCATGGTCTCCAAAGTCTCCAATTCCTTTGGTTGCCCTGAACAATTTCAAGAGCAGACTTTTCAACCAGGATCTGCAGTGTGACAAGGTTTATGACCAGAAACTCTGATCAGACTGTCCTGCCTGCCCCATGTCACTAGATGTGGAAGAAATTGTGGAACAGCCCACATGTGGAAAAGATTACTTGCACTATTGAAAAAAAAAAGAGAGAGAACACACATCAGAGTTGCATCTTTGGCTAGTAGAAACCAATGTAATTCCATTAGCTGGGTATTTCACCCCCCAGGAGATCTATACCTCTAAAAATTTTCACCAAGTAACACCTCTCCACAGACAGTGACATTGCTCACAGATGACTGTCGCTATCTTACAGTAAGAAGACAGTAAAAAGCAGAAGAGCTGGCAACACTGAGGGACTGAGTCTGAAGGAGATTGAATGGGGTGTTTTTTTCTTTAAATAATGAAAAATATTGAGTTCTAACTTCAAAAAAATCTTTTTATTGATAAAAGCTGGAAGATGGGATGTAGCCTGAACTTTACCTCTACCCTAGCACTCTATGGGTTAGTGGTATTTGCCTAGGTGCTTTCACGTGTGTGATTTAAGAGCCCAGGTTAGGCTTCACTGCGCACGCAAGGGGGAAAGGCAGGTGCTCCTGGAGACCAAATCAGAACAGCTGAATTATTATCTCTGAAGTGATAGGGGTTCTGGAGACTTCCTTTGCTTTGTCCAGCATCCTGAGTACAACTTCCCTGTGTAAGGAGCAAGCACTTGTCCTTCCTCTACGACTCTTGAAGAAACAAAACCTGACTGACTGCCCCAAGCACCCTGCCACTTCCAAGTACTCTAGGGAGCCTCACATGGGCTGCTGATACTAGGATATTGGAAAGTAACTCACAGCAATTAGCAAAGGCTTAAAGAATACCTCTACCTATCTCTACTGCAGCTTTTGCCAAGCCTCATCGGCTATAATATTTGCCTATCTTTTGAAGATGTGCTCTGATAGCAATAGCAGAGAGAAAACACAAAATGTTATCACTAACCACTACTATTTATTTCTTATAGGCAGTAATTTGAGAAAAGCTGCTAACATGCAATCATTACACACAATTTTTAGACTTTATTTTAATTCATGAAAGATAACAGGATCCAGGAAGGAAGAACTTAGACCACAAGTCATTGTCTGCAACAGGTGGAAGAAAAGGTGTCAAGACACCCTCTCACCTCAGGCAGAACAGACAGGCAGATTTCCTCACCACTTTGGCAGAGCACAGTGGAAGAACAGAGACATAAAATGAATTTGAGTTTCTTTGTAAGGTTAAAGGTAAAATGCTGCTGTCATGAACTTTTGTAACTTTGATGGTGAAACAGAGTTTGTCTGAAAGGCTCCCAATAATTAAGATTGCTGGCCATCCATCTATAACCCATTTTAGACTTAGTACACTTTTCCCAATCCTGTTGGTCACGTTGGTCAGGCAGAACAGGTTTGAATGCTGGCAATATTTTCCTCTCAATGAAGACACAGCAGAATTCATGTTGGACATCAGCCAGAGAAATTACCAGGATGAGGTACTAGTGTTTTGTGAAATGAAGACAAGAGGTATCTTATTTCCCCCAAGACTATTCCATGTCAGTCTAAAAATTACAGAATTAGGGCTTAGCAGTAGAGCAATCCAAATGAAACACATGATGCAGCTGGTTTTGTGATTTCATTTCTTAGCCAGAAGCTTTTTTTGCAAAATCAGCCATTTCTTGATAATTAAAAATCTTCAACCAGTCATAGCAACAGATTAGATAATCCAGGTGCTTGACATTCCTGCAGGATTTCTTCTAAACCTTAGCAAAATACAATAAACTAACTTTTTTTTCTACCAAAACCCATTGCAGATCTGTCTTCCAAAAGGAACTTACTATTACTAGAGCTTAGGTTTGTCAGCAGCTGCATATTAAAAAATGCCTGTATTAGAGACAAAATATTTTCCGTCTCTTATTCCCATCTGCTCTGAAAGTGGAGGCTCTGCCAGTGGAGTAGAAGTCAGTGATTGGATGTGGTCTTCCCAGTCTTTGTGGCTAGGCCAGGGGAATGCACAAGCTGTTCTGACAAGTTCTATGCTGAAAGAAGGATTTAGCTTCTATATATTAATGTCTTGGGGTGACTTTATGATGTGTATCCCCTGTTGCTGCTTCATGCTCAGACAGAGGTGACAAGTAATGAGCTGTCCTCTCTTTCCAATACTTTCCTGTTTTAAGCTTTTCACGAGAAGAAACCAACGTATGTGTTGTACACATTCCCTGTGTTCATCCATGTCAGATAGAAAGATATGCTCTGAACCAAAATGAATTTTTCTTGAAAAAAAAAGAAATTTCCTAGGAACCTGAAGGTTTCATGGTCCTGTCTATGCCCCTCTTTTTTCCACTCCTCTTTTTCCTCTTCCTTTCTTTTCTAGCCAGCTCCCCCTCTTCTTCCCCTGCCCTGTTTGCCCTTGTGTTGGCATGAACAGGTTTGAGAAGGAAGAGCTCACTTGCATCCTTGCAGCAAACCAGCCATAATCAGACACTGTTGCAATCACAACATAAATCCTCAGAAGCCAAAATGAGTACAGCTCAGTCACCCAGAGCACACTGACCACATCCAGGAGTGACCGAGGGTCTGTGGCAGGCGCAGCACTTGGGCAGGCAGCAGGTCTGCAGAGGAAGGAGCCCACACATTCCCACGAGAAGAAAAGGTTACCAAAATGGTTGCCACGCTCACTCTGGTGACACCAGCCCCTGTCAGTCTTGCACCGTTCCCACCCACATCCTCAGTTTGCTCCCAAAAGCACTTCTGCCAAAACACTCCTGAGTACATACAATCTGCACCTCTTTCTGTCACAAATTTGGGCTTCAAAAATTAAACAGATTCGATCCTACTTCAAGAATTAAAACCCCTCCAGTGGGGTTCCTTCATTTTTGTCTTTATATTACCATGCACACTTCTGAGTTGTCTGTAATGTAATAAGGGGAAATTAATCCTAAATAGGCTGTCAAGTTCTCACATCTTTAACTGAAAATGTGTATTGCTTAAAGCAAAAGAGAGTTGGGGAGCAGGGTGGGAGCAAAGACTGACATACCTACTCTGAAAAATCCTTTGCCTCCTTTTACATACCTGCCAGAGCTAAGCTTACAGGGCTTTGTGTTTCCTATTGTATTTGATGACTTCCCTAACACCTAGAGTACTCAGAGGAATGCAGCTCAGGGCTGTTTCAGGTGTTATTTATGTTACCAGCTATTCTAGGGAAATCAGAGGAGCGTGAGGCCCTGAACTCAGGTCTTGCAAGGTAAGAAATTTTCAGTTCTCTCTCAAATAACAGTAACCTCAAACGACTCAGAACTCTATTGTTCAAGTCAGTGGGAGATTTGACACTGAATTTTTTGAGAACATGCCAAGGTCCTAGGAAGTAGTTAATTAACATCTCTCCAGGAAATCTGAAAATTTCCTCTCTCATGAATTTTGACAGAAGTTTGTTGAATAATTCTCAGATTTCACATCTGCATATGGAGTATTCTCCAGTCTTTGGCAAGACTGGATCTCCACTGCCATTGCTTTTCTTTTTTGGCCAGACATTTGTCTTGGTAAGCCTGGGAAAACTGTGTTTAGGAGTAAATATTGTGAGAGTAGAAAATTCTCTGAAGAAAAAGCTTCACTGAATAACTAGAAACAGCACTTTTTACTGTAGCTTTGTTTTCATAAATTAAGAATTAGGGCTTGGAAACCTGAATCAGAAGTGTTTGAACTCGGACATTCCCACCTCTCTTTCAGTCCCAGGCAATATTCTCACTTGGTTTATGTTTTCTTTGGATAAAACACTGGCCCCACTGAACTCAGTGGAAGCACTGCCATTTATTTCAGCAAGGCCAGCACTTCCATTCCCGTCTCTTGGAAGCTTCTGTGGGGTGCATGCAAGTTCACCTCAAACAGCAATTATCTGTACTTCTCTCTTTCTGTAATCATTGTGAATTCCCAGCATTACTGAAACAACAAATATGCTTCTGCTTTGTCTCTCTTTAAGCTGTATGAAGACCTTAACAAATAACCAACTGATACAGTGTTCCAGGAAACTCTCATGAACTTCTGATGAAATAGAAGATATGCCTTTAAATAGCACTAAACAAACCATCCAGTGCTTCCAACAGCCACATCAACTTGAAAACAGCCTTTTTTCCAGACCACCTGAGAAATAGATGGATTTTCCTTGCCACCTATGATCAGCTACTCTCTTCCATGGCAGCAAAGGCTTTTTAAAGGGAGCACCTGGGTCAGAGGCTCCGAGGCCACTGAGCAGATGCAGCCACACCAGAGACTTTGGCAGGGAGGCTCCACACACACAATCCCATGGAACCAGCCTCCACTTCCAGGGAGCTAAAAGCCTGTTTTGCTGATCGAACCCAGAAAATAGAAAAGCCTGAGACTGAAATGGACTAAGTTGTGGATGTGGCTGGTTCAGCACAGCTCACCAGGCACCAAGTTGATGTTGTTACGATCTACCACAAGGGTGACTCATAGTGGACAATATTTGCTTTATCCCAGTGTCCAAAGCATCAGGATAGTTGTGTCACATCTCACTTATCTAGCAGGGAAAAAAAGCCTACAATGACTTTTGTTGAGTTCTGGTACCTACTGTGTCATCATCCAAAAACACCTTTACCAGAAGCCGCACTTAACTCAGTCACCCCAAAAACTGGGTAAACACTGAGCTTCCAATGTTGCTTGCCTCATCCTCAGCCACAGCAACCATCTATTCACACTGCCAAATTATAGTATTTTTGTAGCAAGTGATTCCTCCCCACTGAAAAGGGGAATACACAGCCCCTTATTTTTACAAGCAATTACCTTCTTCAGTGGCATTTTCATAGGGCTCAGTGCATTTAATGAGTAAAACTTCAGCAGTATAAATAAAAAAGAAATTGAAATAAAACAGTATTATTTTGCAACTCTTCTCTGTCTCTTCACACTGTTCATCAGGCCTGATGCTTCAGGCATAAAATTTACAGTTTGGAGTTATCTCTGAACTGGCAGGCTCAGTTTAGTTCCTGCTTCTTGAAAGGAGAGTAGGTATACAAGACACAAGAAGATGTTGTTAACACTTTTGAAAACTTCTCCTCTCCAAGTAGAGCTTACTGAATCCAAGGACACTACAGCAGGTGTACAAAATACAACTCGTGTTTTACATCTAACTCCGTGCAGAGTTTGAGTCTTGGGTCAAATGATCCCATACTATGGAGAGACTGGTGGGAACTTTGCCCCAGAGATTTACTCACTGAACACCCTATTGGGAAAAGAGACTGGCAAGGAAGGGTAAGACAACAAATTTCTTTTATGTGGTGAAGCTCAATATGTACTTACATCATTCATTCCCAACTCAAGAAGAATATATTCAGATGCCCTCACAGGAAAAAGTGCTTCTCCTTGAATTTTCCAAAAGGACTATGTACTAACCTCTTCCTAGAAGCAACAGGCAGGAACCTAATCACTACCTTAATCCGTCTGAAGTCAGCCTAAATCAGAAATAAGCCTGAGTTAGCCAAAATAGTACAGTAATTATTTTGCAACATTTCCTGTCAAAGTCCTCAACAAAATGACTTTCCTTACCTAGTCACTAGCTGCTCCCTAGAGTTACTCCTTCTTCTAAATAACTTTAAGTATTTGAGGAAATTTGTCTCTCTCAAACATGGAACAATATAAGAAGTTTGCAAATCTTAAAGCAACCGGTTGCCACATAACTATTTTGGGGTTGCTTTTGAATGGCAGTCAATAGCAAGAGTCAGAAGTAGCATGAGGAAATTGTTCTGTCACTGCAAGAAACATCTGAAATAGCCCTCCAAGACTCACCATCTTGGATTTATTTCTATGCAGTCCTATCTAGAACAAAGATGTACATGTATTATTCCACCTATTAAATATATGACATTTTTTCTACCAAATTCATGCTCTGAGATATTCACAAGCTGACGCTTCCTTAGAAGGACCACACTGTCACTGAAATACCTACTGATTCAATAAAAATATGCCTGGCCTATATACTGCAAGTTTAGTTGAAACCACAGAAGTCAGAAGTTCAGGTATTCCATGGACCAGTGCAGAAATATGATGCCTATTTTGTTGGACTGTGAGCTTTCTAGTATTACCTGATTAAAATTTGGGTTCAACTATGTGTATTCAATTATCTGACTGAAATCTAGTTGAGGACAATAGAATTTAATGAATTTCATATTTGTTTCCTCATTCCACATACAGCACCTGCATCTTCAATCTTTTCTATGTTAATTCAACATCTAGAGAGGTAGGACATCTGCTGGGAAGCAGAAGTTAATAATGCTCTGGCATAAAAGATCAAAATTTGAGCAATGACATTTAGTTTTAGAAACAGAATTAGAAAAGTTTTTCTGCCCCTTCCCCCCCCCCTTTTACCTACCTAAATAATTTCTACAGTAACAGGATCGACTGAAGTCTGAAACTCAGTCACAAAGTCAAAAATCAGACTTTTTTGTCAATAACCCAACAGACAAAAAAATAAAAAGAATACATATTTTTCAGGCAAAAAAAAGGTTGCTGCTCCTCTTTTATGGCAGAGGAACAATATTCTCTAGGTGAAGAAAGTTCCTGGTCTTTGTACCAAGAGCAAGACCAGTGAATTTGACACTATCAACTTCAGAACCACAGTGACAGAGAATGTTAAATCTGAGTTACGATTTAGGCATAAAAACTTGCAGAGATAGATGGGATTCAAACAGAATTACAGTTGCAAGAGATTTCCCCTGAAATTTTACTCCTACTCCAAAATAGTATCTTTCATAGAACATCCACTTCTCCTGTACCACAGGCACTTCTACCACCCAGGCAAAGGCTACAGAAGAAGAGGATGTCCAGATCTCTCTCCCCTGCCCACACATATTTTCTGTGAGTTTGTAGTTCTTAAGTCCACATTATACTGTGAAGAAAAAAGGCGAGATGCTCACAAGCTCAAATTCTGAAATACAGCCTTTGAAATACCCTAGGAAAATTATCATTGTAGTGTTCATATATTCCAAAGCTCTCATTTCCAATATCATTTAACTTCCAAGCACCAGTAGTGGCTGAGGGAGAAGTTCATTAGTATTGCAAAGTGGTTATTTTTTCTGAAAAGCCATGAAAAATGGCACACCTTTATGATATATGCATGTGTTATGTGAACACATGCTTTTTCACAGGTTTGAAGCAGCGTACACCAGTGTGTCATAGAATACAAAATTCCTTAGCACTGACTGTGAGCATCATATAACAGCTTTTCAAAATCTGTCTGGACAAAACACTGGAGAATTAACTGCACAAAACAATCCTGCTTTGGCACATGTGTTCAAATGATCCTTCACAGTGCCTTTCCATCTGTAATTTCTAGGATTTTGCAACTGTTTAGGGATTCTGGATTCATAAATGCCTTGGCCAAATTGGCAACAGGCTGCAACAATTTCCCACCCTTAAATCAATTGCAGACCACAGACTCCCCCCTTGGAAAAGTACAGAGGAATTAGTGAGAGCTAAACCTACGAGAGGATAAGGTGCAGAGTCCAGGTCTCAATACCTCCCATATCCCTCCAGTGAGGTCAGCACAGGAACATGGGGTGTGACAGCACAGCTTGGGTTCAGCATGTCAGTCACTGCTTCAACACAAGTGGTTTGGCTTTTCAAGAACAAAAGCATTTTACAAAGAAAGGAAGTGGTGTTTCTGTGATATAAACTCAGGCACTGTTCTTGTGCTGCACTGATACATTAATTGACCATTATTAATGAAATACTTAGCTAACATAATTGAAGGATTTGATTTGTTTTATGACAACTTTTATGCCAATAAAAGCTGTGCATTCAGAGGTACAAAGGAAATTAAGACATTCAACAGAACTCATTATGGAATTATGATCATCCTCAAGGTTAACTCTTTGCTGTGTGGACTTCTGCTCATCTCACGAAAGGGGTATTAGAAAGGACAATTCAGCCCCTTTATGCAGAAGGCTTTCCCCAGCCCTAATGCCCAAGAGGGGGTAGTTTAACATTGTTTATGGGTTACAGGGGATTGTTACATTCCTTATGTGTCCTATTCACTCTCCAAAACAATCTCCTCATAACAGGTCCCACATTAACACACGCTGCATGTCAGGGGCAAAGAGCACATCTGTAGGGTCCACAGTTGCAGAAGTCTCTCCCCAAATCCCCTGCTTGGGGCTTTGTACGTAACTCCACTCACATTAATATTACTTCATGAGCAGAAACTTCACCCCCAAATACTTTATTCAATCTCCTCAGGGCTTCATTACTGAGGTCTAGAGCATATGTCATCAATTATATTGGAGCAAGCGAGCACAGACCACAAAAACCTTCAAGTAATTGCACTTCATTCTGGCCTGTATAGTGGCCTCTGGAAGAAGGGTAAGCAAGGCCTGAACCAGGTTTTAGAGGGCCTTTGAACTAGGAAGGGAAAGAACTATCAGTTTCAGTAGTCACCAAAGAAGCTTGATTCATTTTGAACTAAATACATTTCACACATTTTCCCTCTTCAGTCTAGCTACATAATAAAAAATGTAAGATCATAGGAGCTGAGAGATCAAATCAGTCCAAAACACAGTAGATGCCCACAAAACAGTACAGAAAAAGGGAAAACATGCATTGAAATATCCACTAACTCACAGAAATTTGTGCAGTAAGACTCTCCTGTCTGAAGCACTTTCTTTGCATTTGGTTTTTCTTGAGAGACTTTTCTTTCATGAATGACGTGAATCTCCTTTTTAAACCATGTAAGTTTTTTTCACTTAATCTTTCAGTAGGGAAGGCCACAGTTTAACATCACATTATGGGAATAACTCGCACTGTTTGCTTTGAACTTCTCACTTCAGTTATATAAGTTCCTGTTAGTATCAGCTACTCAATTTAAGTCACAGCACAGAAAGGGATCTATTCCAGCATATTGAAGTTACAGAAAAGTGACTTCTGTTCCTTAGTTAAAGAAGAAAAACCAAAACAAAACCATACATACAAATTAGGGTGCCTACACAAAATCAAACAGGCAGAAGGTACTTGTGATATGGAAAATCACTGTATGGAAATAAAATTAAATTATATGACACAGTAGAGCACATGTCCTTGGCACATGGGTGTAGGCAGTAAAACACTAGACTGTAAAGGGTGCAGACAAGTTATTTCCTTTCCCTACCACATTTTGATGCCATAAAATAAAATAAAATGAAAGGTACTTTGTCATTGCTATAAATACCAAGGAGAGAAACAAACAATAGGATTAGTATAAGAATCATCTTTAGAACTAATGCATCACTTAAATACATGTGTAGTACTCTGTATGTCAAATATTAAGAGGGAACAGAATTTAAATCAAACTGAACTCCATCAAGATGATAAAAGAAACTGTCTCAAGAGAGTCCACAGTTTGTTGCTTAAAATGGTGACATTAAGGTGTCCCACACATTAATCCATCATATCTTAGTGTTTTTCCTGGAACTTAAATAAAAAGGCCTGAGACAGTGAACAAAATTAGAACATAACCAGAACATGTAAATGCAGGATCTCTTAGCTAGCCTACCATGCAATTCAGCCCACCTCATAAACCATAGTTAAATAATACTTCTGTATATGGTGATATGGGTTATTGGTCATAGAGTATTAACACAATGATGCCTGTAAATGGGAATTTTACGATCTCTTAAAATGCACTTGTCACTTCACTTGGTCCAATTCATTGTTCCTTGCTGTTATGGATAATTATGGGTGCTGTCTTATATTAGGCAAAATTACAATTGATGTGAGCAGGGATTTTGATCAAAATGAGCCTATTCTGTTGTTCTGTGTTACTTCATATAAATTGATGTCAGAATTATTTAAAAGGAAAAAGCAGCCCAAAAAACAAACAAACAAAAAAACCTAAACACCTGTTCCCATTCCTGGTCCCAAAGCATTCACATCACCAGCAATGTTTTCAGTCACTGTCAGTGAGTTTTGGGTTGAGCCCTTATACATGGTACCTGCTACTGAGCAACACTAACAGACACAAGTAAAGGAGCCAATCTTTTATTCAAGGATGTTCTCCTGAAATCTGAGCTCACTACTTACTTAAGATATCTACTGGTATGAAGTCATTACACAAATACTGTGAGATTGCAACAGTCTGCACCATCCTGAGCTTGAGCCTAGGTGATCTAATACTTCATGTTCAGTGTGGAAAGCTTTGGTTGGTTCTAACCTGCCATTAGATTTGGCTTTGTTGAGAGGACTTGTCCCCCACTGTCCCACCCCCTTTGTAACCCAAGCACCATTTGCTGGAGGTAACAAGAGCAGGAGGATGAATGTATTTACTTACAGTCCCTCAAAAGTTATCTTCTAGAATCTGGTTTTTATGCAGCTTGGTAGTCTTCCAAGTGCAAAGGATTAAATCATCAGGAAGTGCTATCTTCCCATTTTCAATTCCTGTTTAAAATGTGTTATTTTGTGATGCCATCGGATATCAGTAGTGATGCTTGGCAACATTACATATTGCTGTTTAATTGCCTTAAAAACTATTTCCCTGGTAGTATCGTTAATAATACCAAGTCTAAATTGGATTAAGCACTACACTGCTATAAAGTTAATTCACTGTGATACTAATGAAATGTCATGCGAGGCTTCCTGTAAATCCAGCTAAACAGTCACTGCCAAGGATCATTAAATCAATGGCACATTCAGCTATTCTGCTTAGAAAGTATTGTTTTAATTGCTAGCAGGTGATTTTCATTAATGCAAGCATCTTCCATTTTACTGACTTTTTAGGTCTGATGGCAATAAGGCCTTTTGTAGTTCAGTAATGACAATACTTTGCTATTTCTACGACAGGAATGAAGCTCACTTGGGAAAGTGGTTGAACAGGAATGGGAAAATTTCAGCCACAATATTCTACTGCGTATTTATGGAGCACCCAAGTAAAAGACCTGCTGTAATGCTCCAGCAAGCCAGGAGGCTTTGGCATGATCATCTGAAGTAATCTGAAACGTTACATATCTGCAGCTCCTGCAGGAGATTTCCCACTGGACAGCCAAGTTTGAAAACCTTCAGCCTTCACCTCCTCTGCATGAGCTTACTCATGTAGAAAACAGCAGTAACACTTCCCTGCCTTTGTGAAATATTTCTAATTCACTGGAGGAAGGAGTGCAGCTGACACTGGAAGTGCTGGGCTCAAACACTGCTAAAAATGTTTGCTGAGTGGTTAAAAGTATGTCATAACCTTGACCTGCATATCCCATTGTTTTAATTTTATTGTTCATATTCTCAGACAGGACTATCTTTAAATTTAGTTTTGCCCCTGATTCTCATTGGGTTTTTGCTATTTTCTCTCTCTTATTTTTCCAAAATTACAAGCATGTGAAAAACAGCCTTTCCAGAGTATCCTTCGGCTCTGAGCTTTGTTCATAGCAACAATTCAGAATCTGAAGATCTTGGCTCCAATCTTAAACAGATTCTCAGACTGCAAACAATTGGGGCAGGGGTGAGAAGGAAAACTGCTTACTTAAACAGAGAGAAAAGGTAAACAGGAATGCCCAGAGGAGCTCAAGACACACACACCCGCACACCAGCGGTTACACTTTTCAGATATATAAGATAAGAGATGATACAGGCCAATTTACCGTGCAGAGGATAAGTGGGGAAGGTAGGTGTAAAGACAAAAGTGAAGCTGTTTCACCCATCTCAGACTGCTGGAAGTTACACAACAACTCCCACTACTAAAGCTACCTCTCAGCAGCCTCTTATTACCTTAATAGCAGGCACAGGCTGATGCAGTTAAGGGGGCTCTTGACAGAGTAACCTTGCATCTGTCCTGAGAAGATTGTGCACACCTATGATTTAGCATTGGCTGGTCCAGAAGCTGATGAGACTCTTGTAGCCTTCAGTTCCAGCAGCCTCTTTTGAATGTCCAGGAAAGGAACATTTCCCAGAATCTCAGCATTGCTTGCTCCTGTGTAAGTTAGAACTTCTGGAGCAAGCGCTCTCTCTCTCTCTGCACAGTACTCTGGGCAAGGCAAGACATCTCTTGGAACACAGCCATGCTCTGTTCTGCAGCGTCTGCATGAACTTGGGCAGGTCTGAGGTTTACAGAGCCCCTCTTTCCTACCAGCCATGATAAAAACAGCCAAAGGTACCAGGATAATCATTACCCATTTACTACCCTCAAAAATCTCTGACTTCTGATCTGTGCTCAGCCACATATACCTTCAGATCTGAGGGAAACACTCAATAATGGAGTGTAGAATTTAAGAATGTACTCATTACCACTTAGTTTTTTGGGTCCATGTATTCTATATTTTTGGTTCTACATTAGATAAAAAGGATGTAATTCAGTCTGAGTATTTTGCAAGGATTGGTGGAAGAAAGCAGGATTTCACCCACTTCAGTGAGATTACACAGTCCATGTCTCTAAAGGGGAGGCCAACAGGGCAGAAGTCTTACTGCCACTAAACTTCAGTTGTAAACCCTCCTTTCTTCTTAACAGCTCTTCTATATAATAATTTTCATCCAACTCAAGGCAAGAACAGAACCTCATTTCAAAGAAACTCAATTCAGGGTCACTTTTAATAATGACATCACTTTAAATCTTGCTAATTTGACACATAAAATCATTGCTAAAAACCTCCCTCTTCTCTCCAAGATATTCTTCAGCAATACTTACTCTACTTGGCAGCAGTCTTTCTCTTCTCTATGGCCCTGCCTGCCCAAAGCACAGATAATATAGACAAGCTGTAAATCAAAGCATTTACCAGTCAGATCTCATTCCACCCCTCTGATTTGTAGCCAGATTTCCCAGTGGGGGGTCAGAGCCATTGGGCAATTCTTAGGAACAGGTGAAGCATCCCTGAATTACCTGTAAGGGATTTACAATTAAGAATTAATATCTTTACCAGTGAAAATCCAACTCTTCTGTTAAGCAACAGGACTCAGACCTGGTTTTCTATCCCCACATCCACTCGATGACTTTCAGGGATATTTTAATTTTATGCATAATACTTAATTTTTAAATAATATTTTTAAGGATTCCCCTACAAAAATGCAGATTAGCCCAGAACACCACAGTGAAATCCTCTCATACCATTTTTTTAATAACAACACTCCTTCTGGTTAAACACCTGCCCTCTGATATTATAAATCAACTGAAGAAGGTCACAGGTTTCCTACAGCTGTAGTCCAGTTTGTGTCAAGTACAGCAAAAGTGTCTCAGGGACTGCTGTGGCTGGTGTTACAATTACTGCAAGCTCTCTGCTGGCCTGCGGATGTTTAGCTTGTCTCCCGAGCAGTCAGCATAGCCTCTTGTTTTGAAGAGGGCAAACTGAATAACAAGGAAGTCAAGGACGCTACAAAGGAGACTGAAAACAAGTTGCTTGGCCCTGATTTTGACATCAATACTGCTGGAAGCAGAGGATGGCTTTAGTGCAGATGTAACATCTTTGCCTTAGCTTTCACTTTATGAAGCTGTTAGGTTTAGCTCATGCCTATAATAGGCTATGCAAATGCTGATTCTCTTTATTGATTTGTATACACAAATATATGCTTGCTCACACTAGGAAAGTTAATTCTTAAGATTCTAAGCATTCAATTTCAGCACAGTGCTTTGACCTAAAAGTCCAGATAAGCTGAGTTTCCTTTTGACAAAATCTATACAATGGCAGTGATGTTTTTATTCCCTCATTCTTTTCACCATGTACCCCTAGATCAGACTTAAAAGGCAGTTAGAGCACTCAGAATAAACACATCTGTTTGTGTCCTGTGCTGCCTCCTCTTCATTTCTCTGTAGCAGTTATTCTTTTATCGTGAATGGCTTATCAAACGTCAACTCCACATCTCGCCAGACAATTAAAGGCTGTAGATCATATAGTAAACTACTCCACTGTCAGCTGGCATCATAAACCACAAGGAGCCAGTTGTTCAGGATGTCATCCAGCCTCTGACCAGAGGCAAGATGAAAGCTGAACTCTGACCTGAGGGAGTGATTGAGAATACACTATTTGTCACTGTCTAAAGAAAACATGAACCGCCTCCACTGGCATCCAGACTTTCTAAATTTAGTTCCATGCTGAAGTCCTGAGATTATTGAAACCTTTCAAAGACGAGATGATAATGCTTTGTTTTACCCAAGCACAAAGTTCAGTCATGTCCCTCCCAAGAGGACCTTACAGCACATTTCTAAAATAATAAAATTCCGGCTGTGTAAATTTGGACAGGAGACAGTCATTCAGATTTTTTGCTCCTATAAATGGGATCAGCAACCTAAGTGTGTCAGCTCAGAAATTCATCCTGCTAAAACACTCCATCACAATATCTGGCAGTTTACCTTCAGATAATTATGGTGCTCTCTGTATGTGTTTTCAAACACTGACCTTCCATGCATATATTTCACACATTTCTCATGACTCAGGAGGAGCTGCCATTATGAAAACATTCGAGTCAGAACTGAAAGCTTGGTGGTGCTGCTGCTGCAAGTGACTGGCAATACACATCAGTCTGTGCTGGGCTTTGACATAATTTCCAAATGCCCTACCAAGAGGATGAAAACACAGCACCTCCTGTAAAACAACAATCCTTGGCAGTCTCTCTTCCCTCATCTTCTTCATTTTCCCTCCCCAGCACACACTGGGAATTCAACAGTGTGGTGCTCTCCACCCCAAATTTCACTACCTTTTCAGAGGGGAGCCTGCAATCATTCTACACCAAAGCTTCTCCTCCTAGCACCTGCCTATGATCAGTTTCTTGCACCTCCCTCTCTGAAATAACTGGTGTAACTTTTAGCTCAAGATCCACTGCTGTAAAATGTAGAAGTCAGAGATGGAAGTTTAGTGCAGTTGTTCCATTTCCTCCCACACAGACAGGTCTACAAGGTCTAAGTCAATGGTGAAACAGCAAGACTTAAGGATTCAGGAGCTTGATGTTTATTCATCCGCCCCTAAAGCTATCCCACAAGTTGCATATGGGGCTCCAGCCCTCACCACTGAATGCAAAGGGAAGACTGAACTCTTCAAAAATCCTGGACATGCAGCTTTAGAGGGCATCTTCTCTGTGAGGCAATCCTTGTGAAGCTTTCCAAAGATGACAGAAGAAATGTCATTGATATTTTTTCTTCCCAGTTGAGCCCAGTGTTTTCAGCTCAACCCAGAAACTAGGAAACATGTATATAAGAAAATCTAAATTACGTAAATTTTAGGGCATTAAACCCATTATAACTGAGTATTAATGTTTTCTTATCCTTGCCTGTTGCTGCCTGCTTGTTTGAGTGCATACTGCTGACAGTGTAATGTCAGCCTGGGCAGCACTGACTCACAGCAGTGTCACAGCAAGAAAGCCTACAAAACACACATCTTTCTATACATTTATGCCATGAGGACTAACATCTGCATGGCCCTGCGTGACTGCAGAGGTCAGTCAATATGTGTGAACTTGAAGGAGTAGAGTCTCCAAATGGCATGAACCAAACAAATGGCCGAAGGTCAGAGACAAAGTCACTTCACTCTGCAATGGAGGTTAAAGAGTCCTGACTAAATTCTTTGAGCTGACCACTCAACCATGTTTCATTTCACGTCCCTCTCAGGAGTCATTAAATATTTCTTCAAGTGCAGCATAATGTATTTAGTGCTTAGTTTTTATTCTCATAGCAAATTTATCAATTCTGTAAACCAAGTTTGATAAGCACTCCTCCCCCCCCAAAAAAGAAGTCGCTTTTCCCCCCATTTTATTGGGAAAAAAGCTGAGGATATCTTCTTCCCCATAAGACATCCATTACTTATATATCCTCCTAATTTAAAACATAGATAGAAATATTTTTTTGAAATCACCACAATAAAAGATGACCTGGCCAGATTTAAGTTTGTGTTTGGAACTCCAAAATTGGTTTGGTGAACTCTTAAAAGATACTTCTGATAGAAAAAGCTATTGCAGTGATATGACACTGTGCATAAGAAACTACTACGTTGCCTAGCAATTCCCAGCTGCTTCACCATTAAGGTTTTAAACGTCATTTCTCTCTGTTTGACAAGCTCAGCAAAATCCACAAGTAACAAAACTGAGTCAGTTCAAAGTGACTTACACTGTGAAACATCTCTAGTCTCCCACACATCTGCAGAATTACAATATTTTGCTTTCTCTCCTTCCAGTTTTAATTACAACACTAAACTGTTCCACAAAAATACCAACAAAAACAACAAATAAAGTAGATTATGTGCTTCACAGCTTATTGTAATGCAATTACACCTAGGTGACAGGAGCTGATATTCCCTCTGCTAATAGCATAACCAAAATAGGGAAAGAATGTGTGTATATTTACTTTACTGACTAAATCAGAGCCACAGTATTGATCAGGCACTATTTGCTATTTCCAGGCTTCAGCACTGAGACTGCTATTCTGCATATCACAGAGCTGTCTGCTCTACAAGGCAACAGAGTCTAAATACCTGGGGTACTAAACCTCACAGATCACACCTCCCATGCAAGCTCAAAAGACCAATCCCTTCCCATCTCTGTTTTCACCCTGATGTCCTATTCCTCATACTAGCACCATCCTATTATGTCATGATGCAGCTTGTATCCAGTGCAAATTCCAGATCCACCACTCATTATTTCCCCTGTGGGGCTTCAAAGGGCAGTAGATGCTGCATAAACCACAGGGGAAAAGAAAAATTATTAAGATAGCAAGGGTTTGGAATCCAGGCTGCTGCTTCCCATCAATAAAGTAACACCATTTGCGCCAATTTTAGTTTTCTCCTTTTTGCCCCATTGTGGGGTGAGTGACAGTATTGTACTAGCACAGAATGTGCAGCTTGATAAATAAAGGAATGAGAAGAATTTCATCTTATGATGAGAGGTGGTCAGAGCTAACTGTCTTAAACTGATGGTTGACTTCCTGATGAAAGATACAGCCCCCTGGTTCAAGCAGTATGTTCATTTATAAATGTTTACTAAGTTTTCATGAAAATTCATTAATGGGAGCTACATGATCAAGAAAATAAGGTTAGAGCAGGGCAAACATTAGCAGCAATCAATTTATCTGACATGTTTAGCCACTTTTGTGCAAGCAGTGTCCCTTTTTAAAGACAGATTGACCCACTTCATTTTGAAACAGCATTTTAGCTTTCTGAGTTCTCATACATGGGTTGCTGTGTTGCCACAGGAATTGTTTTTTTGTACATGACATGCAACTGGTTAGATAATTTGTTCTCTGCATTTGTATGACATCTGCATGAACACTTCATACAAATTACTTCACCTCTCCACAAGTGTTGTGCATGACCATTCCCACGGACAAGAAATAAAATGGGACAAAAAAATCATCCAAGGAAAGTGATCCTCATGCAAGTACATGGTCACAACTACATCTTTGAAGAAAGTACACAGTTGTGCATCAAAAAGCTGGATGCATCTTGCAGTAACATAATCATCTTCCTCTTTCATGCCTGTGTCAGAGGAAAACACTGTTCTGTTCCACAGCCAAACACCACAGATGCTCCAGAGCTGCAGTGACAGTGACTGAAAGATAGATCACGTATGGGTAGCACCCAAACCAAATCCATAATATCTACAAGCAGCCCCCAAAGCCATGCCAGTCAAGCATCAAAGAGGGAGGAGTTTTGAGCAAGAGACCTTAAATGACTCAACCTCCTGAAATTCCGTAAAATGCCAAATTAAAATATTTCCCTCACCTTTAAATTCCCGTTCCCTTCTAAAATATTAACTAACCCAAACAATGGAGACCAAGGCATCATGGATTCAATTGGAAAAGAAGTATTTGTAATTAAGAGGAAATTGCTTTCAGATTAAATGAAGGGGGAATAACAAAAGGAGAGGAGAAAGAGGAGGAATGAGGAAAGATGCTCTAATTGCTCTCCTGTATTGAGAACATATATCCTCACAAAAGGATTTCCTGCTCTTCAAGAAAGAGCTCTTTGATTCATTTAATTAGTAACAAAGCATGAATATGACCACAATATTTTCACTCCTATATGTCCCTGCCATAATTACAAACCCACCAGGTTTACTGACCTTAGCAAGAAAGATATTGAAAGGATGGGAAAAAAGCCTTCACATTTTATTGCTTCCACTCTAGTACATTACAGTAAATTACAGCCAGGTATTATTTTTAAAAACGTCACAGCAGAAACCAAGAATATCTGTCGATGCCTGAATTTATCTTTATACCCATGAAATAATTTCTATTTAGAAAATTGTATTATTTGTCCTAGGCATCATATAATTTACAGGTCTGCT
Source organism: Corvus moneduloides (assembly GCF_009650955.1). Classification (NCBI taxonomy): domain Eukaryota; kingdom Metazoa; phylum Chordata; class Aves; order Passeriformes; family Corvidae; genus Corvus; species Corvus moneduloides. The sequence goes on along the minus strand of NC_045485.1, from coordinate 7,524,435 downwards.
ATTAAGCTCCTGACATTTTTGTGCTAACCTCCAACAATGCTGCTAACCCTACAAATCTGTAATTATTCACAACTTTTAAAGAACGGATTGACTTTGGGGAATCAGGACAGCAAACAAAAGCCTATTTTCACCCGTAGAGAAAATAAGAAAGTCTCAAAATAAATTTCTTAAAATAAGAAATCATTTGGGTTCCCCCTTAGCTGTTCAACATGCAAGGCACCAAACTGCATCCACTTCTCTCGTAACTCATCAGTTTTTGTGGGCTACTGCCCTTTGTAGAGGCTGGTGGCTGATCTACAAATGTATTTGAGCCCTGAGGGTGTGAGCTACTCCTGACCTTTCACAGCTGATATAAGAGAGCAGAGCTGCCTCTCTTCTCTTAGTCACACACGAACTCTCCTACAGAAGCATACACATATATTATACCTCTTTTTTCAGCATGAAAACATTCCTAAAAAATCATTTTCTTACTCTAGTAAGTAAGCATTCCATCCTTTGCTAGCAAAACCTTGATCACCAAAATTTTATAGAGACAGAGCTCTCCTGTGGCAGTGGATGAGGCCTGCCATACTTCTGTACCCGCTACTACAGCCTTTTATACTGTATTTTATGCAAAGCAGACTTAGACCATTTCTGTATCTTATATCAACAGAAACATTCTGTGGTATGCACCATCCACAAATGCTCTGTCCTAGCCTTTAGCCTATTGAGAATAGCTGCTACGGAGCTAGAAAACTACTCCAAGTAACCCAAAACACACTTCCAGAAGGTTTCACTTCCAAGTCCAAAAAAGAGAAAAATACCATTCAACATTATTAAAAAAGAAACAGTTGAAATTGGTTTTGCTTCTAGTTTGAGTCACACCAGGCTGTGCCCTAGAGCAGCAAGTCACAGTGAAAGGTTCATTCATTAGTATTCAAAAGGCACCAAGGAAGACCCTTTTTTTTCTGGCCTCTATCAACATAAAACAGGAAGGGAAAGAGGTATCAATATTGGGAACGTGCTTATCAGCAGGAGAGAAACAAACTTATTCTAATATTTTCCTTACCTTTACTCCAGAGGTATCACAGCAGTTCCAACACTAGCTTTGAAATGCTACCTGGCTTTATATTCCCCTGACATCCTGTGGCCAACAGGCAGAAGATGGCATTAAAGAGTGGGGTAGGTGAGAATCATCCTCATTAAATGCAAAGCCAACAGTTAGAGATAATAAGGCACCAAACAGCAGTAATTAGCAATAATAGCAAGCACCTTGTTTCTACCCTTGCTGCTTCTTTAGCCAAAACCACCTCCTGCGGGGAGAATTAAGAACAAAAAGCTGTGGGGCTGGGATTGAGGATTTAACAGTAAGGCCAGTAAAGCAAATGCTGTAAGTCTTATGGTCCTCTTCCCTCACTGTTGTAGAAAGCATCTAAACGATCTATTTATTGATAAATCAGACACAGATGTGGGCAGGCCCCCGGCAGCCAGAAACCCACTGCTTGCTTTTGCAGAGATTCCAGGGACACCTCACAGCCCCCTTAAGATCTAACTTTTGTTCCAGCTGGTTCCTTAAGGCCAGGTCTTCAGCACGCATAAATCATTCCAAGCTCCAGCGAATCCCTTGTAAAACCACCATCAACAGAGAAACCAGCCTCTTTTACCTCTCCTTGCAATCCCAGGTGTTTGTTTCCTTTTCATCCAGCACTTGTGCTGCTGAATGCTAATGAGATGAGAGGTGATTCATTCCCAATCAACCATCTCCAGCATAATTAGCATGAGCATCTAACCTTCACTCCCCCTGCTTTTTTAGGTACTACACATCCTCTGCTATCCACAGACACTGGGATACGGTGTGGAGTATTTCAGCTGTATCCCAGCTGCAATTATTTTCTCAAGTATTCAAGACATTTTGAAGAATCACAACCACCCCTTAGTGTTCTGATGGAAATGAAGTTGTTATTTTTCTATGTAATTATTTCATCATATTTATTACTTAAACCATCTCTAAGAACAAAAGCTACACAGCTAAAGCAAAGCTTCATTTCACCAGGTGCTCTCCTGACAGTTTGAGGAAAGCTATTTAGGAAAAAAAAAAAAGAAAAAGAAACCCTTTTCTTTTAACATCACTGCTCTGACAACCACAAAGGCTGCCTGACATTCTTGATAGCTCTATTTATGATGTTACATTATCCTGCAACTGTGAGGAATGCTGTTTCTACTAACCAGGCTTAGGTCTAAATAGAGCTGTGAGACAAACTCTCTTTCCAGCCGTGTGACCTCCTGGAGAGTGAACAAAAAGGGAATCAGAAACTACTGAAGGGTTGCAAAGATGGAAACAGTCAGTGTCCCACTTGGTCCCCCACCTGGAGGCCAGTGTGCCTCAGGAAGCCTCAGACAGGGAAGTTTCCCTGGTGGGGAAACAGCAAATCTATCACCCAGCTGTGAACAATGGCAACATACACCAGATTAAGAAAGCCATTTCAGCAGCTTGGATCCTTTCTTTTATATTCCTTCAAGTAGAAGAGATCTTGATGGATTGTGGCCTTTTGGAACTTTAAGACAGAAAAAGTAAGGCAGTAGATTCCAGAACAAGAGAATCAGAGCCTGTAAAACCCCAGGTGGCCAGCTGTCTGCAGTTACCAGATTTGCTCTCTCTTTTAGGCTTTTTACCCTGCCTCACACCCCTATCAAATCACAAAATCATACACAGAAACTTCAGAAGGATGTTCGTATTGTCTCAGTGCCCGCACTCACACAACATGTTTCTTACCTCTCAGAAAATACAGATACAGTTGGATGGAGCTCCATCCTACAACCAGTACAATAATATTTGGTGTTTATAAAGGATTTGTCATAAATAAAATATTTTCAAAGGACATCACAACCATTACAATCATTCTACAAATAGAAAAAGTGACGTAAAGTGGTAAAAGAGGTAAAGCAGGGGGGAGCTGGAACCAAATATTCCATGTTCCTGCTTGATCATGCTGCCAAATACATCCCAGCAGAGATAACTTTTTGTTAGTCTCTAGGGGAAGTTATAAGAAGTTGTATTAGGAAATAAATTGGATAAATAGAGCAAGTGAAAAGGACTAAGATTTTAAATCCTCTGATTTTAAGGACTATGAACTGGGGGTTTTGGCCCCATTATTTAACTGGTTTCAGTCAATTTGTAAGGTTTTTTAGCTCAACTTCTTAAAAGAAAATACACAAAACAGAGCTGGTGTGATTGTGCTTTCTATTCCCACTAATATTCTTTGAATCTGCTAGTTAATTTAAACCAAGTATAGAAAAGGTGTGGAAGTTTCAAAGGTAATTATATTCCCATAGATCTTAAGACTGGAACCAGATTAGTCCTGTCACTCAAAGACCCTGACAGATATGGCAGCTGACAGAACTTACAGAAGAAAGATGACAAAACCATTTTTTAAATCTATTTTTGGTGTTCATTTGTTAATTTATCTTCAATTTCCTGTTGTCACTGTATGCATGAGTTTGCATTTCAGAGTACTGGACAATTTGAACACTGAGAGTCTGTCTAAAAGTGTAGCAGGTTCTCAGTCCAGAGCTATGCTTCCAACCACATTGAAATCCATGTAGATGAGTAGCAGTAAAAATAACGGCTTTAAAAAGCTGTTAACTGGGTTTCTGGATGATTATTATCATTAAACAACTAGTTCATCAAATTAAAATAATTAATTGATCCAATCAAATTTCCAAATAAGCGAACTTTTAAAGCTTTTACTATTTCATAATTACAAGACAAAATTTTCACAATTTCTATTCCATTAAGTTCAGAACTTCAGGGACTAAGCCTCCTCTGTTTTATAAACATTTGGTCTTAATTTGACCAAGAATTTCCAAAATTAGCCCAGAAAGCCACCCATGTCCTGGGCTACAGCACAAGCAGCATGGCCAGCAGGGTAAGGGAGGGGATTCTGCCCCTCTGCTCTTCCCTTGTGGGACCCCACCTCCAGTGCTGCATCCCAACATACGAGGGACCACTGACCTGTTGGAGCAGATCCAGAGGAGGCCATGAAGATGAATCAGAGAGCTGGGGCACCTCTGCAATGGAGACAGGTTGAGAGAGCTGGGGTTGTTCAGCCTGGAGAAGAGAAGGCTCCAGGGAGGCCTTAGAGCAGCTTCCAGTACCCAAAGGGGCTACAAGAGAAAAGGAGAGGACTTCTGACAAGGGCATATAGTGACAGAAGAAGAGGGAATGGATCCACACTGACAGAGGATAGATTTAGATCAGATATAAGGAAGAAATCCTTCCCTGTGAGGGTGGTGAGGCCCTGGCACAGACTGCCCAGAGGAGCTGTGGTTGTCCCATCCCTGAAAGTGTTTCAATGCCAGGTTGGATGGGGCTTTGAGCAGCCTGGGATAGTGGAATGTTACCCTGCACATGAAAAGGGGGATGGTAGGAGATGACATTTAAGGTCCCTTCCAACACAAACTGTTTTACAATTCTGTGATTTCTGTGGAAATCTTGTGAAGCAGCAAATTTTCCAGTTTCAAAATCCAAAGACATTCAGTCTAATACCATCATCTGAGGCTGAGGCTGTGTGCTCTGGTACATTTTGCAGTACTGATACGGGTAAGCTATTTGCTGTTCAGACAGTTGAGATCTCTGAGCAGTTCTGATAACAAGGTGAAGAGTGGAATACAGATGCAATGGTGTGTTCACACACTGAGAGTTAAAGACATGGCTTGCAGAATGCACATTTTGCTGATTCTTGCTTCTGGAGTGAAGTCACAGACATTCTCTTTGTCTGGTGACTACTATTCCAGAGGAAGTGGCAGAAAATGAGTTGTTCAGTCCCATCTCAGCTATGCCAGACAAATAGCTTGGAAATTCACTCCAGGAAATGATTCTCTATTGACAAGGGAATGAACTGTATTACACAATGGGGTAGATTCTGCTTACTCTTACTGTGGATTAACACCAGTGTTGCTGAGATAAAAATATGACCCCAAGGGCCATTTCCATCTCTCCTTCTCATGATCCATTTTCTTGCAACAGAGCCATAAGGTTATGAATCGAGTGACTTATCTGAAAGAGGAGCTCCTAGAGACAATGAAGAAAGTTCTTATTCAAACACATGGATCTTCACTAAAAACAGACAAGGATAAATTACTGTCAAGCTATTTGCTTTATAATGTGCTCCATTGTCTCTCAGAACTAAAGACTCCACTTTTCCACACTTGCATGTGCAATTTAGCCATTACTGTATTGTACTTGTTGGAATGTCAATTTAAGAATCTAAATTTGTTATTTTTCTTTTCTTTTTTTTTTTTTTTTAATCACGGGCAAACAAACTTTCTGTCTCTCTTTCAGTTTCTTTTTCCCTTTTATTGCTAGTTGTTCAATTTCTTCGTAACTCCAGTTTTTGCTTCAGTCCCTGGAAATTCCCTGTTCTTCAAGGTTATCTTGTCCTGCCATCTAGCGAGCCCTGTGCAGGATAACACGCTGTTCACTGAGCCTAGGGACAGCTGAAGAGCTAAAAAACAGGGCGGGGGGCTTGAAAACCTTTATCTCCTCTACATTTGTTCTTTCACAAAACCTACAGATAAAAGGCTCCATCATGTTGTAGATTAATGTATCTTTTCCCTAAACAGCTAAACCTATTACTGTAATTTACCGTTTGATTTTGAAGAGGTTTAACAGGTTCCATCCTGTGACAGGCAGTAATTTAAGCGTTACCCACCGATGTATTCTAGACGTTTTGATGCAGGCACAAGTGTCTCCTTTCAATAGGAGTGTTCCTGGGATGGGGACCTGGGGAGAAAGATTCTGTTGTGCCAAGGTAATGAAACTGCCAGGATGATGTTTCGATGGGAAGCAGGCTACATAGATATTAACGAGAAAATCTTTTGCTGTTTGAGGATAAAAAACCAAAAATATTTCCTGCAAGCAGCTGAACTTCCCTTTGGTTAATAAAGCAGATTTCAGTCTCATTTGGACCAGGTAGCCACTGGTTTTACTGTGTTAGATGACTGTGCTATACACACAACCCACTAATAAGTATTTCTTAATACACTTGCTGTCAGATCCAAAGCCCATTGCAGTCCATGAAAAGACTTTCAATGGCTTTAAACTGGCTTTAGTCCAGGTCCTTATTCACCACAGAATTCTTAATTGAAAATTAAAAGATGCAAGTAAAAAAAACAATCAGGCCTGAAAAGGTAAGAGCATTTTACAACCAAAGTGCTACTCAGGTACGTGTTGGGATTAGATTGGAATTAAAGCCCCATGAATAAGATCGTCACCCACAAGAAGCAGGGTCAGCACACAGCTTAAAACAAATACTAACAGGGTGAAATATCCTATTAGTGCTACTATTGCAGAAACCTTCTTTAAACAACACAAAGTATCTAAGAGAACACCACAGGAAAAGAAAACTATACCAGAAGGATCTCATATTTTCTACCTCCTAGAACTGAATTAACTTGCATAGAATGTACATGGCCTTGGTCAAGATTAGCAGTTTCATTTTTCTATCTGCGTGGGACTTTCTGAAACATACCAGGCAATGTTTGAATGCACACACATGAAAAAGAAAAAAAACAGCAAACTGATCACTTCAATCTTTCATTATTACTATTTGTTTGGGTGATAGGTGGAAAACAAGCACTACTCTCAAATCAAAAGGTTTGGTAATTTCAGAGCTGCATTGCCAAGTTAGCATAATGCCTTTAGGGTCTGCCATGAAAAATTTGTTCAGTTGAAAGTATTTTCTGCCTTGAAAAAGATTTTATAAGCAAAATCACATTTTCACTTGCTGCAAAGGGCATAAAGGTTTTTATCTACATGGATATATACTTTCCCAAGTCCTAAGAGACATGATGTAAAAAGTACTTGAAAATGTACTTCTAAGCTACTTCCAGAAATGTAATATCCTTAAACTGACTGCCACAGTTCAGTGCAGTGCAAAAACATAAACCAAATCCAGAAGCAAACATCAATTTACACAGCAGAAAAGTGCTTTACATTACACCTATTGAAAGCCATTCAGAAAAGCAAGTTTAATCTCAAATCACCTTCCATGTAATCGTGCTCTTTGTAATAATGCAACATACAAACAGGAGTAAAAATTACTTTGTGGAAATGACAGCTACAGCCAGTAATAAATGGGGCTCTTTTCTTTCTCCAGTTTGAGTTTATGAATTTCAACATCATGCTCTTTCATAATGACATCCAAGACAGACCCCACTGAAAATTTTCCCGCATCAAGGAGTTCTGGTTTATTCAAAGCACAATGTTCTAAAAAACTTGAGGTTCCTATGATCATATTCTAGATATATTTGTCTACCTGTGTCTCCATTAGTAAGTTTTGAACTTACTGGTCTGTTTGCAATTTGACAAAAAGGTTGGAATCCAAATGATGTTAATTTCCTAAATCACCAGCTGGAATGAGGAGAGAGATTGATTTAGCATTCTGGAGAGAAAAAGACAGCAAAAGGGATTTTAGCCTGCTATTAGATATCAGCTACTCCACCCCATGCAGGGTATAATCCTCCCATGCAGGACATAAATCTTGAGAAAATCAAGTCTCATCAGCTCTGCTGTTGACAGGAGCTGTTTTGCCTGCACTCTTGCTTGTTGTGTTAACAACTCTCTCACACTTTGGACGTGCCAGTTTATTCGGCGGCAGACTTGGGGTGCAGCTGCCTGAGCCAGGCACTGGGGCAAGCCTGCAGGCCCAGCATCTGGGCTGGGATGCTGTGTGCAAACCCCAGCCAAGATCTGAATCAAACACTAACTGACACGACTTCAGGAGCAATGACTTGTAGTAGATTGCACATCTATCCACAGAAAATCTCTGAGCTCCATCAGCCAGCAGCTGTGCCTTAAGTCACTCCAGTTGACTCAGGGAGCCTGGTAGATGGAGCACAGTAGGAACAGATGCAGGCAGAATCTTTCAAGGAACAAATTCCTGCTTGCTCCAAGAGGAAGATATTAAACACAGAACTTTGCAGCAAAACTAAACCAAGACTCTCCTGAACTTCCAAACCACAAGGATTTTTCCTCAAAGTTTATTAACTGCTAGAGAGGTTGGACTTGGGTGTCAGAGACCTCAAACACGGAGGCAGAGAGATAATGCTTTGTGTATCAGTATTCATTTTAAATGTGGTATTGTATAATTTTAACTAACAATTTCAGGATGCAGGTTTTTACTAATGTGCAGGGGATTTGCTTTGTTTCCATGTGTTTGCTGAAGAGTCTCAGATCTAGTCAGAAATATTTTCAAGGTGTTTAATTTCTAGAATTTAGCCATTTATTTCTTCAAGTTTATGGAATTCAAGGGAAATCCTGGCTTTACTGAATTCACTGAGGAAACATCCTCATACTTCAAACTATCGAATAAATAAGAAAAGTATCTTGATAGGACGAATAAATCTAGCTGAAAAAGATTTTGTACATAGGCAAATTTCCAAGCAGATGTTATATATAGGAAATCCATAAATGTGAAGAAGTCTACTTTGGAAAAGAATTCCCTCATCAGGTAGAAATAAAGATGTATTCATTTTACCATCTCCCTTCACTTTCTTGCAGAGGGCAAGAGAGAAACATTTGTCTCCTGTCTTCTTCAAAGTTTAACATCACATAATGTCAGGACCATGCCAAGGTGAAATTTGGCATAAATAGTGCAACACATCAATCATTTTCTAAAAATCACAGTACATTTTCTCTGTTTTTTCTCTATTTCAGTATTTGTATCAAGAAGTCAAAATATATGGAACCTGTGCTTAAGGGCACTGTCACACATTACATTAGTGCTGTTGCAGACAAATTTTCATTGATTTTCTACTTCTTTTTATGTACATATATATATATATACTTTTATATATTCTTTCAATTAAGCTAGAAAAGATTCAGTCATTTTGTAGTTGGGACCAGAACAGCATGATTACATAGGCTTAAAAGTTCTACTGCAACTTCTGAGTTTGTTTTCTGCTGTTGCCAACATTACCAACAGCAGCAAAAGACCTTCTGAAACTCCCTGGTCCACACTCACATCTTCACACCTGTCTACTGACAAGTGGCACAGAGCATATAAAACTTAGCCAGGGATTGTTGGCAGGTTATGTCCTATGAGAAGCACCCCAGGTCAATTTCAGGACATGACAGAACTCAAGGCATGTCCAGAGGTATCAGAAATTACTGCGTCAAGCATAGCTGTTGAATAAAGAAAAATCAGTGCTAATCACAATATTTTTAGGAGGGGGGAACAGGGAGAACAAAACCATCTGTATTTTAACCCAGCACAAATGCTGGGTTCTATTTCTTCCCACACTCAGAACACGAGACTGGTCAGAGCTGATGACAGAGAGCAAAGAAGGAATTTTTTTCCTTACAAGCCCTTGTAGCAGGAGGGCACAGCTGCAGTCCTGGTACCCTTCTAAAAGAGGTGCTAGAAATCCTGCCCTGACCCAGCTGCCTCCCAGGCACTGAGTGTGGCTGTGGTCTTCAGATGAGCACCAGACTTATGCTGGACAACATTTTAGGCTGGAGATTCCATTGTGGTTTCACGATCTTCCCCCAAGATGAGGGGACACTTCTAAAAGATGTTTGGATGTTTTGCTACCAGATTGTTCAGATAAAAGAGCTCCTTTGTGCAGTGCTGGAGCTGCTGTGGGTATTAAAGTTTTCTGAAAATGCTGTTGTAATAATTCCAACTTGGTGGTACCAGGAACTTCTGCCTTGTAGAGATCAAGGCACTGCTAACTGGTGATACCGTGTCTTTACACACAACCCACTTCACTGAGTTCAGAATCAAGCCTTCACTGTCCAGGAAGACCTAGTTCTACACTTCAGATATGGGGTACTCTGTATCTTGCCTCTGGCAAATTTTTGAACCTTTTGTTTTGCCAAAAGGTTAAAAAAACCTCAAAACAAAACAGAATCAACAAAAAAACCACACAACATAAGAAACCCCTGTACATTTTAATCCAGTAAGTGGTTGAAAACCATGCACCACCTGACAAAGGCACAAGACAGAGTGTGGAATGCATCCTCAAATCAGAAAGAGCTGCTGACCCAGCACATGAAGTCATTGCTGCCTGAAGAGATCCTGGCCAGACTCCCACCGAGAAGCTGAGAGAGCTCCAGTTTCATTCTGATTGCTCTTAGCAGGAACGTAAATCAGGGTGGGTCAAGAAAGGTAAGTGAAGTCTCAACATAGAGATCACACTCAACTCTTGCTTGCCTGTCCTCACCCAGAACTGTGAAACACTCCACAGTGTTGTGCTCTCAGGGTGTCTCCTGGCTACACTTCCTCCCAGGCAGGCAATTTGGCAATACAATGTGAACTTTAGCTAGGAATTGGGATTTAAATAAGACACAACCGCACTGTAAGTCCCATGGAGTATCATGATGGATCTGAGCCTGTAGCTCCTCTAGGATTGCATCAGTTCAGTGTGTTTGCAGGGGTATCAATGTACTACCATAGCAGTGCAAAAGGAAAAGAGAGGTAGGTGGGAAAGGAGTGCGGTGAATTGTGAAATAATGTTTTACAGATCAAAATACTGATACTTCAAACTGGGGGCTTCCATGCAGTGGCAGATTTCACCCTACCAGCTCCATATTTTAGGAAACCTAAACACTTAGCGTTCATCCTTTCTATGCCACCAACACATTATAGCTTCTGTGCCCTTACTCTGCATTCCTGAAAATGCAATCTAAATCCTGAGCAGGCTCCTGTAACAGATTCCTAACTTTGCTCCCTAGAAGCTGGACAGCAGCACGAGGGAAGTGATTATTTCCCTTTTCTCTGCCCTCATGAGACTTCCCCCTGCAGTGAGCATCCTGTTTTGGGGTCCTCAGCACAGGAAATACATGGAATGGTTGGGGCAGGTCCAGAGGAGGCCACAAAGATGATCAGAGGGCTGGAGCACCTCTCCTGTGAGAACAGGCTGAGAGAGTTGGGGCTGTTCAGGCTGGAGAAGAGAAGGCTCTGGGGAGAACTCATTGCAGATTTCAGTACTTAAAGGGGGCTTGTAAGAAAGATGAGGGAACACTGTTTTAGCTGGGCCTGTTGCAACAGGACAAAGGGTAATGGTTTTAAACTAAAAGAGGGAGGATTCAGACTAAGCATAAGGAAGTTTTTTACAATTAGGGAAATGAAACACTGGAACAGGTCACACAGAGAGGTGCCAGATGCCCCATTCTGGAAACCTTCAAGGCCAGGCTGAATGAAGCTCTGAGGCATCTGACCTGGCTGAAGATGTCTCTGCTCATTGCAGGAGCATTGGACTAAACAGCCTTTAAAGAACCCTTCCAACCCAAACTGTTCTATGATTCTAGTTTAGGATTCTATTAGGCTTTTCATGTTCCATGTATGCTTGATTATTCTCTTACATATAATCTACAAAACCAACTTGAAAGCTGGCAAGCAGGCACAAAAATGTTCCTTGGGTTGAGACAGAGATGGTCTAAGAGTGGGCAGAAAGGAACAGCAGGAGTGTTTATGCAATGTTCACTTACACAGAACATGCCATAACAGATAACTGTGCTGAAGCCAGGTGGTTCTTAACAAACAAAACAAACACCTTCGGCAGACTGGCCTTACATGTGATTTCCACACAGGTGTTCACATTTCTTTCCTTTTACTTTTTTTTGTCAAAAGTAAAGCTTAACAAGAGCACAATGCCCCTTTGACTTCACAACAAAATGAAGCGCATCGGAGCTTGAAGTGGGGAAGCAGACTGGTGTACACTACAGTTGAACAAAGTAGCAGAGCCTTCCCCCAGCATGCAAGCTACAATGTCTCTGCTGGCCCGTAAAGCACTTTGATGACTTCCTGAACCATGTCCATACTCAAATGTGTTTTCAGAAATTTGAGCTTGCAACTACTACTCCAGGAAGATGCCTCCTGAAGCTGCAGTCATGAGCTCTGAGGTAGCAGTTTGATCAGCAACTTGCGAGAACAATAAGCACAGAGAGAACCCTGCACAGCCATGACACTCCATGCAGGGAAATTGATGGGGTTTATGCTGAACCAAACAGCTGGCAGCTTCTCCACTACACAGTGTGGCTTCAGGGAAAACAATCAAAACCAGAGTCCCAAAAGAAAACAGAACTGTGCAAGTTCAGCTTTACTGTTATTTTGGAAGCCAACATTATAATTTTAACAGTGCTGTTGAGGAAAGAAGAGAAGAAATCTTAAAGCTCTAAAATATGGTATTTCTCCTGTTTGTTGCAGGGCAACACCTGCTCGAATGGGACACTATTGGTACGGTTTTTATGGGTAAGGACATCAGGCCCTTCTGAGCTCATCAGTTGCAAGCCACTACGCACACTGTGCATTCTCCACTGATTGTATCTTCAGCTTTGTTTTGTTTGAAATCCTAATGTTACCACATTATCTACAGCCTTAGACAGCTTCTTGGCCCAGGCTCTGAGACTTTTAGAGGGTCAGGGCAGAGCAGTAGAGCTCTTTATGATTTCATGACAGACCACAAAAAGCACTGCATGGCTCCCCGCTGGTTCTGTTTACACATTCTTTTAAAAATGCATAACAGCTCCCGTCTGCTCCGCTGCCTGTGCTGCCAAAGGTGTGGCTGGTGTCATCCCACAGAGGCCAGGAATCCCAGCTGGGACGTCTGAAGTGCTCTCTCTCATGCTGGCAGAGACTGTCACAACTGGAATTGCAGAAGTACAAAACAGGATTACAAAATACCAGTTTTGTGGATGATTATTCTAATATAATTCCAAATAAAAAACAGGATGAAAGCCTGGATCCATTGAGATTACTAAAGGTTTTTGTCAGACTCTGAGAAGGGCCAGGCTTTCACAGGCAGCATTACTTTAGCTCACCAATGCAAAAGGGTATCTATCCTATAGGAAATCAATACCATGGAAGATTTAAGACAGCAATAGCTTTGAAAATCCAGTATACCAATGTCTCATGTCCTTCCTGCTCTGAAAACATGTTGCTGGGCTGGTTTACTGGAGTAACCATACCCTTTAGTTTAGGGCTGGGCTCCTCGCAGCATGGCACACAACTCAGAATGGCTAATGGCATCAGAAATGGCCGCCCAGCCTTAATGAAAGCAACAGAATGCCAGAACACTGTGACAGAAAAAAACCCTTGCAGTGTAGAGGAGAAAGTATAGCAAATGTCATTCAGAAGAGCAACAGGAAGGAGAAATAAGTAGTATCTGAGAATGCTCACAAGCTGTGCTGCTGTAGTAACTCTGCTGTGAGGAACTTGGAAGGAACCAGCTGGCTCCTTGCTCCTCTGCACTATTGATGGGCAGTTCTACTGATCGCCATCCCAAAAGGATGGTGGGTGTCCATTGTCCCCCATCCTACACAGGCAGCAAGGCTTGCCACTGAGGCCACTTCTAGCCATGGGTTGTGCTGATCTGGACAATTGTCCAGCAGGCAGCAGAGTGAGGGGGACCAATCAACATGGAGAAAGGAAGAACCAGGAAAACATAAATAAAAATTAGCTGATGAAAGAGAGAGCTGCAGCCAGACAAAACTAGACCAACAGCACACATTGCTGAAAACGCACAAGGAGGCTTGGCTGTGCCAGAAAGGGCTCTGTGTCTGAACAGCCTGGAACACCACACTGTGCCAGGGGCGAGGGAACCACCATGGAACAAGATACCTCAGCTGTAACACTAAACAACCTTCCCCTTGCTATGTAAGGTTTATTTGATAGTTCTTAGATCCAGACTGCAGCTCAGTTAATATCACACAGGTTAGCAATTCTAGCACTGCCACAGTTATTAAAGGCAGAGCTAACCAAAAGATGAAAAAAAATCATTCTTGCGGAAGGTTTTGATTATTTAAATTTTTGTGAAGTTATTTTATAACCAGAAAAAGAAAAAGCCCATTTAAACATCAAAACTTGGCTGTTTGATTCAGAAAATACAAGGATGTAGCATGCATGTCTTACTGCAAGAATGAAATCAGAGAGAGGACAAAATTCAATGACACTGGGGCTGATAGTAATCTTTTATGGAAGATCAGGCCCTAAGAACCTCCTAGTATTGACTTGAGGCGGGGGAAATCAATGCAACTGGGATGTGCTTACAGGAATGAAAGCACATCCAGAGATCCCCAAAGTGGTGGGGGCCCATTCTGCTGCACCAGTTTACTAACAAATACAAACCCCAGGTGAAAGGGTCCTTCCTGGCTCAGGTTGGCTGGGGCACTGCAGGGGGGAAAAGAAAAATTAGGGCCCAGAGTAGTGACAAGAAAATGGGATTTGCTTGAGGTTGTGTACTAAGCAAAAGCAAAATTCCTATTCTCTGTGTTCCACACACATGCTTGCAGGAAGCTGGTTGAATATACTGAGAATTAATTTTTAGAAACAATAAAAAATTCTATTTAAAATGATACTTTTTCACTTTTGATCTTTCAAAGAGATACAAAACCAGGCAACATGTTAAGTATTCTCAGGTACTCTTATATTACCTCTGTGCCCTTTGAAACAACATACTAAAATATTTCACAATTTTTAATGTCAAGCAGGATGTTCACATTCTAACAGCTTTTTCTGAGAGGCCACATTAATGACTGAGAAGCATGGAAGATTTACTACTTATTGCCTTTCTTTATGTTCCAAGAATTAATTGGGTGGGGGTGTCTTGCCCATTTTCAAATGTTCCTTTTCTGGTTTATGCTATTTGCCTCCCTTGTTTCAGGAGATCTTTTGAATATGGGATCTCATCAACCTCGTGTGTTCAAAGCTGTAATTCTAGTTAAGCTTCTGCAAACGTAGATGTTAACTTTTACACTAGCTATAAACTAGAACATGAGAAAAATACATTAAAAAAAAAACAGATGAAACTATAAGAAAAAGAGTACCTCAAGCAATTCTGGAGGATGTGCCCATTCCCACACTTTGCTTCTCTTAATTTGACAACTTCCTTCATGCAGTGAGAAGAACTGCTTATGCCAGACAGCTCTTCCTTGTGCAGTTTCATGGAACAAGGCTACCCAGCACTGGATGTCTCTTCCATTTCATCTGGAGTTTTTTCTACACACTTGGAGCTGATTTCTATGCTTTCCTTCTGACATTTTTTTGTGGCTGACAGCTCAGAATTCAAAGCGGAGCCATTCCTGGGTGGTAATGTGGAACTCACACTTGCAAGGAAGAATCACCAAAAGATTACAACCTGGTCAAGGAGTGGAGCTATCAGAAACCTTCTGTAAACATCAAAAGATGCTTACAGGACACACACAGCTTTTGTTTAAATACAAACAAACAAACAAACAAACTGCAATTTCTTCAAAACAGAACAAAAAGTAAAAAACACAGGGAGGGGTATTCTCAGCCACTCTGTCTCCTGAAGCAATACTGTCTGGTAACTTAATACAGGTCTGGTAACTTAACTTATGAAAATGAATCACTCTCTAGCTTTGAGTCTTGTTTGCTTGTTTTGTTGTGGGGTTATTTGGTTGGGGTTTTTTTCTTTGTTAGCAGAAATGGCGTCAATACTTACAGTTGGGGCCTCCAAGCTCTTCCCATGCTTCAATTTCATTTTCACATCAGTTTCTGAATCTCATTGAGGGATAAGATATTTTCTGCCCTTGTTCTGGCACATTTGCTTTGTTTAAAGTATCCAGATTGAGTTCAGTGCTTACTGCATCATTTAGAAACTCCTCCTTGGAGGCTGACAGACAACACACTCTTGCTTTTGCACTCATCCATCAGCTTCATATTTAGGACCTGTGAATATTGCCAGTTTATCCCCAAAGCTTGAAAAAGATGTGAAAAAAAGAAATGGAAGAGTCTTATGTCTTTTTCAGAGCTTATTTAAAGCACAATAATTACAAAGTTCACCCTCAAGCCTCACTCTAGAATCAAAGTATATTTTTCGGCTCCTTTCTTTTCAACCAGCTATGCACATCAATGTATGATGATGTTACTTTGATACATGAGATCCAAAAAACAAGTAGAAATTGCCTTCAGAAACATTCTTTGGGAACATTCCTTTTCTGGATACTTCCACCAAATGTGTACTTCTTCACATAAGTCTCACAAAATAATTCCAATAAATATTGTCTACAGATGTATCAGAAACTCCCTAAAATGGATGAATGGACCATACATCAACTGCATGAATCAGAGATGGAATTTGTCCAAAAGGTCCAGTTTTTACTCTTACAACTCAGTCTCACCATGCTACAGAAAACACTACATGCTTTTACCTGTCTGGATCCTGGATCAAGCTCAGTGTGACGGGTACTTGTTAAGATTCTGTAAAACACAGTGAGGAAACAACTAGGTGAACCAAGTAGTCTATGAGTAATTTCTGATTTTTCAGCCCACCTGATGGCACTGCCACCTCCTGTGTTTGTGTCAGGCCTTGCCCATAGCACAGCACTAACCCAGAGCAAACTGAGGCGCTCAGAGAAGCCTTCACTAACTGGCTGCCCCTGCTCTTGTGTCAGGCCAACAGCTGAAAGACATGAGAATGGAGTCATAGAGAAAAAAAAAATAAAAGGAAAACAACTCCACCACAATAAAAAAATGCTGGAAAAGCCTTTAAAGGAAAAAATGGAACATCAACATCCTTCATTTCTTTGATTGTTTTTTCACTTGAAAGCAAGTCTGTATGGAGTTCACCTCCTCAGCACACAAGGATCAGCAGGCCTGAAGTTAAAAAAGGGAAAATAATTAATTTACTGCATACTGGGATGGCACTTCCACTTATGATGATAGTAAGTCATCTGCTCTCTAGATGACTGTGCATATCCTGTTGTGTTGATAACTTTAATCAGGACACTTTATTTTTTAATAATATTTGCATTTATTTTTAGCAATGTTTCCTCTCCTTTTGTGCACTTCTCTGGACCCTATGGAAAATGTTACCAGGCATGATATATCCTTGAGATTTGCGTTTAGATATGACCAGCCACCTTTTTTATGGCCAAGGGACTGCAGAAAGGCCACTTTGGGAATTGGGGTGCATTAGACAGACTTGCAGCATGTGCAGCCACCAATTTCCAGCTCAATCTCCAGCAGACAGCGTCAAGCAAGTAGGGAGCAGAGCCAGAATAACCAGCTCATGCTCCTCACAGAAATCTCCAGGTACCTCTAATTCCTGTGGTACTACACCTGGATTTTCAAGCCCTTTCCTCCCCAGAAGAGTAAGAAAAAAGTAAGGTATTTCTATCCAGTTACCTGCCCATTTGCAGGGGTAGAAGAGGTGAGAACGGCCCAAGTTTCACAGCGGATACTCAGGCACAGTCAAGCATTCAGTAGGAACCAGCTACAGAATCCTGCAAACACACTGCCAAATGGGAACAACACACAGAGAAGCAAGGAAACAAAAGCTTTTAAACATATTTCCTTTTCCCAAGGACCACAGAGGTGTGTAATAAGGCAGATCTACCAGTCCTCTTGAACCATGCTACCCCACAGGCAGGTTACAGCTCAAAGAAGCGTCAATCTTGACAGCCTGACTAAAACTTACTTTGTTTAGAGGCTAGATTGGCAAGGGAAAAAAAATGGCAATTTAGTCTTCTAAACCCTGTGAGAAAGGTTTAAGATGTAAATAATACCTTTTCCTGAGGGAGACCTAGAAAAACATTGCTCTTATAGTAGAAAATCTTTCTATTTCAGCTTCAGAATGATTCTTGGGTCCATAATTATTCTGAACTCCTTCCAGGGATGGACACTTACAGAGCAGAAGGACTGGATGTAATGAGTGCTGATGTAACACCTTGGTAATTAAAGGATCCAGCAGCTGACCTGTGCTGCTATTTCTTGACAAGTATGGATTAACTACAGCACACAGCATTTTGCCCCCTATCTCACATACGAATTTTAGACCCCCAGCAAGGTATGTCTGAAGATCTGGAAATCCGTCATGAAACTCATCCATCAGATCCAAATTGTTGCTCATCTCCAGTAAAATAAATTTGCTTAAAACAAGCATTTTCTTTTTTGCCTGCATCAGTCTTTGTGCAGAAAAGAAAATATGAGAGTAATTGCAAGCCTTGGGAGATCAAACAGAAATATATTTTACAGTAACTTCCAGAACATATAAGCTTTGATAGAACAAAGAATCAGCCTAGGGCCTGTCTAAAAATACAAGCCAAGTCATCATTGTCCCCCTGGTGTATTCATGAAGTCAAATTTATTAGCTGAAGTTTGGAATTTCAAAGGCTGCAAGAGAAGCCCCTTACAATGACCCTCAGAAGACAGATGCACTGAGGCTTTTGAACATCTTACTGGTAGCCTGGTGTAAAGGCATTTTCAAGCTGCTTCTTCTGACAGACAGTACCAGTGCGCCAGGATAAAAGCCCACTCACTGTCCACTAGTGGAAAACTGTTTGAATTTACTTTAGTAGAATTATGAAACCTAGCTTGGTTTCTGGGGTTTTTTTCGTTTCTTCTTAAATATCCTCACAGACAACTATGAGTTGTTTCAATATTTACCGGAATGTGCAGATAAACTGAAGAGACCAGTTGACCAAAACTCACAGTAGCCCTTCAGAAATTCAGGTCCATAACCAGTTTTCATCAGGGGAGAGGGATGACAAAAAAAAAAAAAAGAAAAAAAGCACCACCTGAAAGCTTTCCACACATTAGAAAATACTCTTTAAGAAATAATCTTCTCCTTCCCTCCGCAATTTTCTCAACGGGCATCCAATTCTTTTTTAATAAATTACTCTGCTCTGGTGACACAGCAGGCACAAATTTCAGATGGCTTCCAAACCTCCTTGTTTTTAATGACTCATTAGCAACATGGATTCCTCTACATCAGCTTGTCCCTGTGGCCACTAAGCCAAAATGTAAATGTTAAGGTCGGTCGTATTTACATGTCACCACTTATGCTAATCACAATCACAATACCTCGCTCTTTAAGGGATGTTATCAATCATCTTGAATATGATTAAGCAATAAAGTGAGCAAACAGCTCACAAGGTGATCTCCCCTACTCCTCAGTCAATTAATGCTGCCTTGTACTCCATCTGTTTGGAGAAATGCTTCCTATTGAGTATTCCATGCCTCCCCTCAACACACAAAGAAGTAAACATGAATAGCACCATTTTATCATTATTCTTGATAGCACAGACATGCACCTCCAGCAAGCTGCAGCTCCCTGAGTGTGTGCTTTCCCAGATGTAGTCCAGATGCCTCCTAAATGCATATGGCAGGAAATTCTTTGCAATCTTTTCTGCTTCCCGTATATTATTGGTTTATAATTGCTGCTATCCATCATAATTTTTTTTTTAGCTACTGACTACTGCCCTGCTCTGCAGGTGTGTAGAAGAAACACAGGCCTAGCACGTGAGCTACTTTCGCGTCTGTCTTGGTGGGGAGCAGAATAGCCAGTCTTTAGTGTTAAAGGAAGCCTTTTTGGCAAAATCTAACATAAACAAGATATAATATTGCACAGAGTCCAGAAGAGAAATACATAGTACCTAGCAGACAATTAGGCTGTTTTCTTGATAGCTGAATTTATTTGACTGTTGTTTGGCTGGAATTGTGCTAACCAAAGCTCATACCCAGTGCCTGACAGGGAATTACAGTACAGCAGAATGCCACTGCACAGATCCACATCCCAGCTCCACAAGAGCGCGCTTGTCTGTGGTACAACACACAGATTTCATTTCTGCTCCCAGCAGCAGGATGGCTGTATCAACATGGTGCTGTGCTCTGACTGATTAGCCTGGCTCTAGGGCTGACTCAAGGATTCTCAGCAGATACTGGAGAGTGATATCTGTCCCCAGAGAACAAGGCTGGGTTGTTCTTATGGCTGCAAGGGGCAGGGGGGAAGACAAGAAGGACAGACGTACTGGACAGGTACACCCTGAATGTAGAGTCTTGGAGAGCAAGGCTGGGCAGCACCGGAATTGGGAGACACAGAGGCAGAGTTTACTGATAAACCCAGCACAGCTTCTGAAAAAGGAGGGATGTGTGTCGAGCTGGACATTCCCAGCAGAGTACACTGAGTGTTGTCCTAACTTACCTTGGGCCCATTTGCTTTTAAGAGACTGACCCTGTGGTTTCTAACATTTAGTGCTTTGTCTTGCAGCCCACGGTACAGACACACCATGGGAGTTACAATGTGTGGTGTCATCAGCCTGGAGTCCCTGGTTTCCTCAGGTTATTCTATGACCTGCAAAGTTTCCAGTGATTTCTGCAGAGCTTTGCCCTGAAAGGGTAAATTTAGTGCATTTCTTATGCTTGGAATCTGAAAAAACATCTCAGACAACAATTTTACCGTGGTTTTCTCTGGAACGTTCCACTAGATACCTCACCAATCATTAAAACTTGTAACTATGAATTAAGGAGCAGCTTGTTCAGTTTTAATTGATCAAAAAAGGGATGAAAGTCTCACCAGGTTACTCTAAAATTCTCGGTAACTGACACTGCTAAGAACAAGAGGCCAGCACCAATAAACCATGACAGAGAAATATTCAGAAAATAAGTGGCAAGAATAAATAGTAAGAAATCCACGTCTCCCTGCCTTTTTATTTTGTATAAAATCCTAAACTAGTTCCAGCAGATAGTTTTGGCTTACTATCTCTGAGAAAAATAGTAGATCATAAGGGTTTGGAGTGTTGGAGTTTATACTCCTTTTCCCCATCACATAACTATGAAGTTCAGCACACTACTGACTTGTAATTGTGTCTGTACCCCTTAAAAATCCTTCTCAGGCAACAGATTGGATAAAAAATGAGTGAGGACATGGGACCATTATCAGCCTTGCCCAGACCTTTAATCTTGCATGACCACAAAGGTTTGGATGACTAGTGAAGATACATAGATTATTACTCAGTGCCTCTAACATCTTCCCACCCCCACCATCAGATCAGCAAGGAGAACTAGTTAGCACTGAACTTTTTCTAATCTATTTCAGCTATTTACAGACACTTCAGAAAGTCACAGAAGGTATGACAATACCTTTTCTAAATTGGAAAGAAATCTTAGAGTTTATTGAAATAAAATTCCTATCCTTTCTACTTAGAAGTGTATTAAGAACCGCACCAGAAAAAAAACCCCTTCACTACCATATCTCACGTGTGACCTCTACAGCACTTCCATAATTCAAGCTGTGCATGTCCCTGGAGCACAATTTGTTCACCGTACTTATTCTGAGCCAAGATCAGACATTTGTTGATCACCAGCTTCAGTTCCTGGGTGAAATTATCAAATCCTACTTTATCTCCTGACTATGCAAAGTTTAACAAAATAGCATGGAGTTTTATTTGTACCTCTTTTCTACCTGGATTCTTTTGAAGACTATTAATCCAGGAAAATTAAAAGATTCTAAAAAAATCCTCTCACTCTGTAGAAAATGAAGCCCTGAAACCTTCACAGAGTCCTCAATAGAAACATTGAACATCTTAGTCTGTCTCCCAGTGGTGCAGATCTGGATGTCTGTACTCAGGCACAGGGTGAAGAGGAAGCAGTTCTGCTTCACAAAGCCCTTGGCAGAACACAGATAGTAAATTCAGGTAAGAGATTAATGGAATTTTTAGGAATATGTTTCAAAAAACATTTTCTTGGAAGAGAATTCTTGTAGTTTGAATTTATTTGCACACTACAGTTTGCTTAAAAAGTGCAACAACCTCTAAGCTCTGCTGCCTACCAGAACAATACCTGCAGAAAATAGGCCTTTATGAATGATCACTGTCATAGTTTATGTTTTTAGTGATATTGATTCATTTCAGCAATCAGATAGGATGGCTTCAGAACTCAAAAAAAGATCATTTAGTCTGTCAAAACAATGCTCATGAATTATAAAGAGAAACAAATGCGCATTGATTACAAATCTTCATGTATTGTGGATGTGTTTTGTTACAATGAGTTTGCTCCATGTTGAGTTACGTAGGAACGTTCTCCCTTCAGGGATCAGAGAGTAAGAATGACTTAGATCCTGCTCCTACCATGCCTAAAAGATAATGAAGCCAGACAGTAGTCCCTCACCAGCACATATCCCTTGCTCTTGGTGGTTTATGATGTCACATGGGACCTGTTGCATGACAGCAGTCCAAGAAAGCTCTACTCTCCTCTTTTGCCCCATGGTGAACTCTATTACATCATCAGTTTGAAAAAAAATTTAAAAATCATTATAGGTAAGAAGCATCTTTGTCTATAGATTCACACACTCTTTTAAGGTACCACTGCCCTCACAAAAAGCAGATTTACTCGGCAGCTGCCTCTTTCTGACCCTAACAACCTCATTTCTCATCCCAGCAAAAGCATTTGTGCAGCACCATGGCATAAGAGATTATGTAGCAGATGGAGAATAAAATCTGACCAGTCAAAAATAGCACTTAATTTTAACTCAGACTAGTTTCCAGTAGTAAATTCCAGCTAAGACTGCATAAAAAGTGACAGCCTCAGTCTTCCAGCCAAAACATACAAAGACAACACAGACAGTTCTTACCAGCATTTCCCATGAGTTAAGGCTTTCTAAGGGAAAGAAGTAGACATGGAAAAGAGAAAAAAAAAACCTCTTATGATTCTCACTGTTCATTAGAGTGATCCCAGTCCCCTCTACTGAAATCTAAGTAATCTCCCTAAAGCTGTGCAGAAGAGAACACTTCCAGTTCCATGCTCTGAGGATGCTGCATCTCATGACCTGGGAGGTTTACATTGTCTAATCTAAGTGAATTGATTTCAGTGCCAGGATTAAGAGCTTACACCTCTCAAGCTGTTCCTTAGACTCCCAAAGTTATTTCAGGAAACATGAATATATGAGTATACCACAAGCTCTGGAAATTCTGCACCCACATGCCATAGGTGGGCTCTCAGTCCAGGCCACAAAGTAAGATTATAAGAAATATGCTTGCACATCCATCCAAGTTAACATGCACAGAACAGAGATGGTATATGGCCTAAAAACCTCCCTGGACAATCCCAGAGGAAAAGCCAGCTTCTTCAGAGGGCAATTCAAAGCACTGCTAGATCTGCCCCGCCACACTGGTGTCACTTAGAGCTTTCCCCCAAGCCTTTTCATGTCAGCCAGTGCTGCCTTTCTCCTTCCCTTAATTGCTCAGCAACGTTCTCCTGGTCATGCCACTGTAATGTCTGCCAGCCTGGCTGTGAATGTCCTCATCTTTTGAGCCCTTTATTTAATCTTTATATCCCCTCAGTCTCTTCTCCTCTTTATAGCTCTTTGGAACATTTATTCATGCCCCAAAATGGATTTGGTTCTGCTGTCTGCTTGCCCAATCTCCCATCTATCAGCTCACACATTCTTTAATTCAGCTGCACATTCTTTCATCATTCATCAGTCCATTTACACATTCTTCTATCCATCCTCACGTGTCTCCCTCTCTGTTCTTCTCACTTGCTGTTCTGTCACTTCTCTCATTTTCACAGAGCTCTCCTGCCTGTCTCCTGTGGGCCCTGCGGGCCTGGCTGTCCCAGAGTACCAAACAGTGTGTCATTGTATACCATCCTGCACTCAAAATTGCCATGAAACATTTCACAGCTAATCAGACCTGCAAACCCAAGTATGTTTTATACATTCAGTGGTCCTGATTCTGATTTCATTCACTTCACAGTAAATTAAGTCAATGCTAGTGGGAATATACAGGTGTAAAATTAGTTTAAGTAAGATGAAAAAGAACTCATATTTTCTACCAATAACATAAGTATTAAAGAGCTAAAAAGGAAGTTGGATAAGTCAAAATCCAGCAACTGATCTTTTGAGGAGACTGAAAGACAGTGGAAGATTGGACAACTGTTGTTTTCTTAGCAGAAGTGTAACAAAGGAACACTCCCTGAGCTCATGTTATTTAGTCCCAGAGATTGTAATACAATGGAATATGTCTTTCTGACTACAAAAGGCATGAGAAAGAAACACTAAAACTGGTACAAAATCCAGTACAAATACAATTCACTCCACAGAGGTCCCTCTCAA
Organism: Corvus moneduloides; assembly: GCF_009650955.1. Classification (NCBI taxonomy): domain Eukaryota; kingdom Metazoa; phylum Chordata; class Aves; order Passeriformes; family Corvidae; genus Corvus; species Corvus moneduloides. Next base: position 7,500,600 of record NC_045485.1, on the reverse strand, counting down.
GGTTCACGTGCAAGACCTCTAAGTAATGGAACTAACAGACAGAAACAGAGCTTGTAACAAACAGGAGAATCCATGGAAACAATGGAAAAACAACAGCAACATGGACATGTTCAGCCATCTGCACAGACCTTGCTCTGTTAACACGCAAGGCATGAAAATGTGAGGCAGATTCTCCCGACACACACAGGTAAGAGCTCTTGCAATTGCGTTCATGGTCTAGACATCCACAAGGTATAAGAGACCAGATGAAGATTTAATTTGGTCCTAAGGAATCAGATCTGAAATGGGCTGATCTAATGGTCTTCAACAAAGAGATAGCCACGGAATTCCATTAGCACCAATAAAATTAATCAGGGACAAGAATATTCACTGGAAAGGTGCAAAGAAAAGAGAGGTTCTGTGTCCAACCCTCAGACAGAAGGAGGAAGAAAGATCTTTTGAGGAAGCTGCTAGAGGTGTAGCTGGAGTGAGAAAACAACAATCATCAGCCAAATGGGACTGATGGGAAATGAAAGTCCAAGGAGGAAGAGAATGCAATACCAACATCCAGAGAGTAATAACACACAGGAGAAGAAATGAGAGATGAAAAACCAGAACAGAGTCTTAGTCTAAGAATGATCAAGGAATAATGCAAGAGAAAGGCGTTGAGAACACATTCAGTTCCACCTCCCAAGTGCAGAAAAGAAACAAAAAACTCAAACTACCAAGAAACAAAAAACTGCTCACTAAAAAACATAGACAATGCCACATGATCATGGAAAAATCAGATAGGTCCAGAGTCAACACTACACAATCACTTACCATCAGGTTAAGAAAAGAGACAAGAAAGGACATTGCAGATTAAACTCCAAACACTGATCATAGCATTATACAGAAGTTCTGTCCTCCCATTTTACGCATCTCAACAGTTTCACTGAATTGAGCAGAGTTTGGTGAGGCAAAAGAATTAAATTCAAGCAGTTCTTTCATAAAGAATAGGGAAAAGAAAGCCATCAATACCAGGAACACAGAATGAGGAAAATCAAGACCTGAGAGAAAACACTTGAGAAACCAGCCATCCTCACAAAAGAAGAAATGACAGGATTTTGCTTTCACAAATAGCTACCACACCTTGGAGAGCTTGAAATGCAGTTAAGTGGAACCCAGTGGAGGCCACAGAGAGGAAGAGAGGGCAGTGGAGGTTATTTGAACCCAGGAATATGCATCTTAACTGACATAGAATCATGTTCAGCAAATGTTTTAGAGGTAATGGAATGCAGATTTAAAGATTATGGAAGAATTAAGGGGCAAATGAGTTCAAAGAGACCTCATTGACTCTGCCATTCATTCCTGACCTCTGAAATACTTGCAGCATATGATGAAAGCAGTGACATAGGCTTTGCCATAGCCTTGTTTATTAACTAATTATCTAAGGCCGCAATCATAATGAGAACTACACAAACAGCATTCAGAACATATTGTCATTCACCAGATCAAGTTACAGTCACAGAAAACTATTTTTGTGGCTTCTTTCCCGCTTCCAAACTCCTACAGTATTATGATGATGTGTTAATGGCTTAAAAGTAACTTTAGCAAGTTGGTACAAGGCTCAGCTTTCTCTGACAATCAGCAGCTTGAATGAGCCCATAATGATGCTTTAAATTCAGTTCTGGGCTTTTCCCCTCTCCAGAGCATCCATATGGTTTTGATCTCATTTCCTTCTCCAGAGGAGACTACCCACAGTGTGCAGGAATGGGGAAGAAGGAGCTTAAGATGTAATTTGCATTTCCAGGTGGAAGTTTTCTGGGCTGAATGTTTCCTAAGCCTGCACTCGTCTAATGCAGTTCAACATTTGAATAACGGAAGCTGATGGGTTTTGAAGTAACTGCAACCACTTGGAAGGAAAAAAAAAAAACCCAAACAAATCCAACCAACCCCAAAACTCTCTATATCAATTCATACCTCTGTTCAATATGCATGAGTGTTTAACAAAGTAAATCTGAGGCTGGCTAAGGGACAGTAGCAATATGAATATTAAAAATATTGCAATTGCATCAATTACAACTTACTCTTACTGAGAAACACTCGTTCTGATTATGCTACGGAACAAACAAAAATAACAGTATTGCAAAGCCAGTGATGGGTGTAACCACAGAGATGAACAGGTTTCTAAACACAGATCAAAACATCCAGAGCTACTCGCATCCATGTCTCCAGTGCAGCTCTTCCCTACCACCGTGCTAGACAGAGCTGCACAAGGGCCCATGGGGTGGGAGTCACTCCTCCCTCAGCATCCCAGCAGCTCAGTCAGCACAGCACAACAGCAACTGTGCCACGGCGTCGGGACTTCTGAGTGAAAAAGCCACAGCCCAAAGCAAAAAGCTGAAACTCAAACAGGGAGCAAACAAATGCACACTGAAAGAAATGGAGAAATAATTAATAAACCATCTGAGAGACTGGGGGGCACTGCTAGAGGCTTTTGCAGTCCACAAAACAACTGAAATGAGTTAAACTAAGCACAGAAGCAAGGATCTACCTTCCACCACTATGACAGAACTGGGAAGGGATGGGGAGTGAGAAGTTTATTTAAACTCTTTGTTTTACATCCTGACTGACTTGGACATTGTGAATTTTGTGTATTTATACATTATTCTGGCTTACGTTGTAACAGAATTTGTTTGTTGTTAGCTAAAGCCTTTGAGAAGGGATTATGACAGAAGGTTCTGGCATCTTTCTCACAAACTTTTACCAACTTGGGTTCTTGTCACTTCCCTTTACAACAGGAAAGACGTCTGCAAGCCTCCTCCATAAGGTCTATGGCATGCCACTTTTTTGCATATATTCTATAATTGATGCCATTTTAAATGTTCTTCTCTGCTGTATTTCATGGCAGAGGCTAAAGGGGGGGGACACCTTCCTAGAACTATGTTTGAAAACCAGTCTCAGATTTCTACTGCTGCACGTGACAGATGAAATAGCAGACATGAAAGGAAGGTATGGAAATTTTGACTAATGAGGAGAACATGAAATGTAGTTAGACTCTGGAAATACCTTAAAGCAGCATGTCTATATATTACCCTATGCTCTTTCCTGGTTACACATGGTTTTTATACAGGATTTACCACTGCATTAGCTAAGCATTTAAATACATCACTTCCACAGCATTTTTCCGGGGCACATCTCACTTTACTTGTCTGTGCACACCTGGGACATGGAAGCATTCTAGAAACAGAGTCTGGACAGCGTTTCTGAAGAGAAGTACAAACTGTTCCATTGGGCCCCACTGGGGCACCCCAAGGGTGCTACAGAGCACTGCTTACAACACCTCTCTTCAAGAGACACGAGTACTTGCCTTGAGACATTCAGCAAGCACAATGCAAGGCCAGAAATAAATTTCCAACAGATTTAATTAGAGGCTGGTGTTTAAACTCTCATTTCCCTATCATCTTCCTGACCAATGGCTGAAATCAGGCATGGACAAAAAGAGCTTGAAACTGGTTTCAGGAGATAATTTAAAAACTCTGCTATCTCTCAGCATGGCTAAGGAGGCATATCAGCAACATAAATCTATCCAGTCCTCAGGTTCTGTTTATCATAACTTGTTTGATGCTACTCAAATCATCTTGGGAAGAAGGCATATTAAAAAAAAAAAAAAAATCTAGCATAGGTATTTTCTGCGAGCTGCATCTTTTGTGCATGACCAAAAGAATTCAGCCTCCTATATAAGCTGTCAATGCAGAGGTTTAAAATAAATGTTTGTGTTATTAAATTCACATATGAGGCTAAAACTTCTGGACTGAAATTCTAAATTTAAACCTGAAGTGGTACACTACTAATCACTGTATTTCTGACATCTCATTTTCAGTGGTTGTTAACAAACTCAGTTTTTGTTCTCTCTAAAAGTCAGACCTCTCAAAAGTGCCAAAACATCTTGGTTAGCCAAAGTGCTCTGCTCCTTTCTACACTCTACATCCAAGAACATCTGTACTAGATTTCACATTTCTTCTTGCACAGGCCACTGCTCACATGACTGTCAGCATGACAAGCAAGCCAAGGAGTAACTTACAATTCTCTAAAAGGAAGCAAAACTTTCATCAGCTTTTTCTCACACTTCTGGTAGAGACTTAATGGAATAGCTAGAATTTTCTCACCAAGATGGAAACTCCTTCAGGAGAATCAGTAAAAATATGGACTGTTTGAGAGGGACAAGCAGTTTCTCACTCCATTGCTTCACTCTCTTAACCAACTTCCAGAATCTCTCTCATAATGACTGTTCTTTTAGGCCACCAAAATTTGCATCTCTGTCACTGGAAGAGAGCACTGCACTGTCCACTCTGGGCTGCCATGATTAGACATTAAATTTCCACATCTGGACACTTGTGCTGTAACACCAAATCTTTGCCACACCACCCAAGAATACAGAGCCAAAATTATACAAAAATACGGAGCATGCAGACAGTGACAGAGAGCAGTCACAGCGTGAGTGTAAGACAACACCAGTTGGTCTCTATGAGCATTTTTTTTCATTTGTTCTATTGCAAAGTTTGTATTTTTGTCACTCCACTTCCTTTACAGACTTGGGGACTGCATACCAGTTGTACTGAATTTCCAGCTGCCGCAGCCCAAACCAGGGCTGTTGCATGTCAGAGTTTAGAATTAAACATGCAGAATGCAGAGAACAGTCACAATACCTCCTTTATGATGCTAATGAAAACATAAATAAGGAAATTAAAAAGCCCCTGTCTAAAGTAAAAATAGCAGTCACTGCCATAGAGACTGTATGAGGCAAAATGAGAACTACATTTCAGCAAAAATGCACACACTCCTGTAGCCAGACAAGAAAATCCTTCTCCTTTGCTCAGTGGGATATTAAACTTTCTAGCTGTACTTCTTATTTTTAGATAGTTCTTTGAATGCATAGCTTTTGACTTCCTTAATTTCTTTTGTATGAAGTAAGTTTTGATTTTTTTTTTTTTTTTTTTTTTTTAGGAGCTGCACTGCCATAAATCAGTCCAGTCTGTGGAGGTCTTAAAAAATGTAACAGTTATGACTGTAACATTCATAAATACTTTTATTATCCCTTCTAGGCTTTGTGGAATGCCTTGACATTCATGTATCTGACTTGGCACAATAACCACCGTGTCTTTGGGCATGTGCAAGCCCACACTCACACACACACAGTCTCTCTCCTGCAGGCTGTTCAACCAAGAGCCTGTGCACGCTCCTGGTGTGCAGCAAGCGCCGCCAGCGCTACGGTGTGTGTGTGACACAAAGCAGAAAGGGACTCTCAGGCTCGCTTCTCACAGGGAAGAGCCAGAATTGCTAAAGATGGATTCCGTGTCGCTGGCAGAGCTCTCCTACACCTCCACACAGCCTCCCTGCTCTTTCCAGAGAGAGCAGGCACGCTGGGGAGCCCCGCCGAGCGAGCGCTAATGAGCCTCGGGAAGAGAGACATCATCACGCTTCCCATAACGAGTTGGCTGATGATCTTTCAGCTCCACCAGCCGAAGAAATGAAAATGAGCCTGAGTGCAGGAGCTGTGATCCATGGCCAAGGAGCCAAGCAGGGGGCTGAGGGAATGACCACTTGGCTTAAGATGTAGAGTGATAATTGATGGGTCGGTTCGTAGCTGTGAAAGAGGATCTGAATCGCTGCAGTACACAGGATTTGCAAGTCATTCTCAGGAGACTGGAACCACGTCCCTGTAGGAAATTACAGTGAATGCAGTCAAGTGTTGGCTTTCCTCAAATGTAATCTTTTCCACTGGACACATGTAAGCACAGGAATGTGTGTGATACCACTGCAAGGTGAGTCTCTCAGTCACACATTCTATTAAATGTTAAGCTTCAGACATAAAACAGGTTCATGTCACAAAACCACATCTAGTTCTAATCCTTTTACTGCTACTAAACCAGACATTTCCCTAGTTTTCAAAAGTTCTCTTGGTTCTAATGAATGCTTTGCAGCTGTGGAAAGCATCTGAAAGAATTAGTGGTTGTTTAGTAGGGATCTCAGACGAAACATTCCACACGTGATCCTTTGAGACTGCCACACAGCAAAGGCTGGGAAAGCCAAAACACAAAAGGAAATTCCATGAGGGGCTGTGCATATGCTCACATGGGATGCAAGGGCTGTTACAAGGCTCAGGAAGGGCAAGGATCAGGTCTAGCAAACAGAGCTGGAATAAGCTGGAGAAAAACCCAAATACGACATACAGCATTTGGAGAAACAACTGAACCCCAGCTACCAAGGACACAATGCACAAATTGAACACCACACACACACTACCATCAGCTATCCCTTTAAATCAGAAGAGTTGAGGATGTGAGCCTGGATTTGATTGCCACCACAATTCATGAGCCAAGTCAGGACCAGTGCTTTGATTCAGGTCTAATAATATCAATTTAAGTTACTTCCGTGACATCTGAGCACCACAGAGCAGAAGTCTTGAGATTATTTGTTCTTATGAAGTGAGTCAATGGAGTAGAGAAGACTTCCTTGGACTTACGTGTATTCCCCCAAAATTAACATTTACCACTGCGAAAAATTAACTGCAAATTCCGTTGAGGAGGCATGAGATCCTTCTAACTACATTGAGAATGCTTTTGCAGTATAATATGGATTCTATTAAGCCTCCTATGACACAAACAGTGTTAGCACATATAAGACTATCTGTAGAAGAATTACATAGAATCAGGGGAAAAAAGTATGAGATTAGGGTTCCCAGACTCTGCTGCATTTGCAATTCATGCTGAATGTGTTCACTGTCAAGCTGTCATTTTACATTAGGAGTTAATTTTCCTGCTATCGATCCTCTCTCTGCTTATTCTCTTTCTCATTCTTCAGCTGCCAGGGTTTTGGAAAACAATAACAACCAAAACTATAACAAAGAACTTGAAGTCCCAAACAAATTTTGCACACATTCATTCCACAACCATCAGCCAGCCTGACTTCTACAGCCCCATTCAAGTCTCCATTAAAGTTGCCATGTATTTGAATAATGAGTCACTGTTTAAAGAGAAAAGAGGAAAAGAGGCACAATGCATTCGTGTTGAAGAGGAGTTAAAATCAAATAAAAGTACTTCACAGCGTAGGTGTTTGTAATATTGTACTTGCTGTACAGAACACACCTTGTTTCTGAAAACAAAATCTGACAAGGACAGAAATATGGCCCACAAATTAGGTGTTGCATTTTGGTAAGGATTGGATGAAATATAGGATAGACTGTTACAGAAACAGAAAAGGAAGGAGTGTGGTAGGTACAATTCCCCCAGGACATTTGAACTACATTCTATACTCAACAGAAGGATTTGTCAATAGCAATAATCCTGAAAGTGAAAGAGACATATGCAGAGTCTTTCCATCAGCCTTTTCTAACACATTATTCTTTCTATTTACTCTCTCTGCATTTCTCCCAGCTGGTTTTGGCGGAGCAAGGGAAAAGCAGACCAAAGTGCGCATAAGCCTACATGTGAGATCTTTCTGGCACACAGTGATGGGACACCCTCTCCTGGAGAAACAGACACACTTCCTCTGCTCCAGCAGTGAAAGAATAGGAAATTAGTGATATTCCTGGGATCTAGAGACAAACTACCACAACAAATCTTGACATAATGACAACAAGTAGGAATATACACAAGACTCTTCTCTGGACTGACAAAGACACTGTTAAGACACAGCACCCTTGAGAAAAATCACTCATTCACATTCAAGCAATTGACAGCTCTATTAGAATCATAAAGAGAGGAACCTCTAGATGAAATAAGTCATGATTTTTGACTCAAATTCAGGTCTTCCACAAGAGAGATCCTGTTGGTTGACTGACTCCCTGCATCACTTTGAACCTGGCAGAATATCCCCATTCAGGTGGTTACTTCCTAAAGTTAAAAATTAAAATAGCTCAGATGGAAACAAAGGGTCATCTTGCTTGGCTAAAAGTCCAAGTATTACACATTTCCTCCACTCATTTCTCTAAGATGTCATAGTTTCATATCATTATGGATTATGGCAGTTCTAACTAATCCACTCATATTTGCTTAGGATGTTATCTGCAAAATTTATAAAAGGTAAGGCTACGAAACTTCTCATAGGAATGCCTCCAAGAGGCAAAATAATAACCAAAGTGCTACTGCCTGTGGATAAATAGGAAAGCAGTGAATAGAGCAGGGTTTTGTGGTGCCAATGACCAGGCTACAGGTGACAATGTGTTAAGTTCCTGACTGACTGCAGCCTTTAAAAATGAAAGAACTTTACAAGTACAGGGCTCCCAGATGAGCAGCCTGGATTCCAACATGGCATATTTACAGTGGCAGCAATATCTCAGACACTACAGTGGAACAAACACCTGGGGGATTCCTTTCCCCCCTGAGGTGGCTGGCAGCTCTGCTGTGTGCAGAAAGCAGGACAGCTTCTGAGCAGGACACTGCTGACTTGTATCTTGATTAGATGCAAAAAAGAATGGGAGGAGAGAGACAATCACAATTCAGTGTGGTCACTGATGTGAATTTTCAACTTCATTTGACATTGCTAACGTTGCTCTCATTTGGAGAGCTTCTAACCACGGTCTCCTGTCCTATGACAAGTTTGTAATAAATTACAAATTATCGAACTGCAGGTACGTCTCTCAGTTTGCAGCCCAATTTAGAAAAAATCAGTGGAAGAACAGCATCAGCACACGGCTCAGGCTATGCCTGATCAAAGGGGAATTATTCCTCACAGCTCCAGGAGCGTTCAGGCACTGTTTACCTCAAGGCAGGAATGAATAGCAAGGGTAAGGCACTGAAGCCCCTAGGAAGTCCTCACAGCCTTAAAAAGTCTGCAGAGAAAATTTCTAAAATGCATTAAGCACAAAGGTTCTCAGTGCCCAAGGCAAACTGGAAAATATTCCTTCCCTCAAGTTACTTGAACGCTAAATCATCACCTGCAGGCTCAAGCTGTCATTTCACACTGAGTCGCATCTCACAGTGTCAGGAGTTCTCCTCAAATCATTTACTCTCCCCCTCTCCACCCCAACACACACAGTGGTTTCTTACACAAGCACTAGCAGAATATTAATTACTTCTAGGAAGGAGTGAGACTTACATTCATATATAACATACATTAAATCTCTGATTAAATTCAGTCACAGCCTTCCAGTCACTTCAAACAGTTCTACATACAATTATAGTTTGGGATTTATAAAGGAAAAGAAAATTCTCAGCATTTCCTGGTGTAAGGGTTAGCCTGAGAATGTGAGGTTTAGCCTATAAACAATAAGAATGGACTTTCAAGAACCAGAGACAAGATGCAAATTAAGCACAACCACTTCAAAGAGGCTCCTGTAGTGAAGGCTTTATAGCACCCAACTGGCTCCAGGGGAACAGCCAAGGTTCTGGTGAGGATCAGGGAGACAAGACTTTTTTCTTTCACTGTCTAGTCAAAGCATTTTGTCCAGTTCTTTTCAGTAAAAGGGTCATCTCTTGGTGTACACACACGTGCATTATGGCAGTGAGATCTAATCTCAGCTGGCAGTCTCATGAGTAAAATTACGAACACATTGAAGATGGTGGTCATAAGTAAGGAATTAAAACATCATGTGAGCCGGATTAATGGAGAAGAACCAGAGGAAATCATTATCAGTCTAGGGAATCAAGAAAATCTGAGTTGCATGCAAGAATTTAATGCAGTCTGTAATGTTTCACATCCAGTATAAAGCCAAAATTCAGGCTATAGATGTTGGAGGTCCTGCACTGCTGTGTTAGGAGTAGTGTGCAAGTCACAAATCCACAGAACAGGGAACAATTCCTTAAAGAGAAAGCAATGCAAACCTCTTAACTCTGCTGCCCCATTAATTACGAGCTGCCTTCCTGAAGAGAAATCCTTTTAAAATTGTTAAAAAATGGTAAAGCCAAAGAGCCTTCCAGCAAGCCACCATGCAGAGCAGCCCTTAACCACAACCTACACAATGACAGACTCTGGGTAATGCCTGCATTTACAAAAACACAGGTGAAGGATGGCGCACACTCTTGACATCAGCCAGCTGCAGATTACCTCTTTCTTCCCTGCCTCTTCCCAAAACAGATGAAAAGCTTTCCACTGAAGGTAACTATGCGCTGGGAGCACATTTTTCAGAGTCCATACACACCCGACCAGCAAACAGGACTCAGCAATTGCTCCTAAATGAGTAGCACAGACTCTCTATTCGATCAATAGGACCTTTCTGCTGATCTACTTTTACAAGGAAAGCTGACCTATGTTTCAGGACACCTGATTGATGTATGTATACACGGATCTAGTGCATTTAGGTTTTAAGTTTTGGCAAAACACACAATTAAGTATAAAAATTTAGCATCCCCAAAAAGTTAAATAATAAGCCAGGCTGATAGAAAAAATCGCTTCAAGCAGTATCTCATTTCTGTTGTGCATTTTATCCAGAGGAATCCTAAAGGGACTTTAAAATATGCAGCAAAGCACAGTATAAATTATATAAATTATATTATCATTTCCCTCTCAGATGAGCTCTAGCACCTGTTTGACACTGAGCAGCATCGCTGCACAGCAGGCTGCAGCTGGAAGCAGAGCAGTTTTTTATAAGGAAACTGCAGGTGGAGTTCAAAGTCAATATAATTACAGAGTCTGGAATTTCATCAGAATGCTAAGGATGACATTCCTTTCATTGCTTCTTTTGAAAGTCTGTAAAACTTAAATTATTGAAAAGGTCTTCCTCCAGCCATTTTTATTTTGGATTGACATTTCTTCACTCAACTCTCAATTTCAGTGGTCAGTAAAATCACAAAGGAATTGTGCTCTGGTAGAGCTTCCCAACAGATACTGCATGTTGGAATGAGGTCAGGGTTTTCAATGAGGGTGCAGGGGAGCCTTTCCAAAGTTTGGTTCGAATCTGCGAAGGGACCATGCTCATTACAAGTAACACCCACCAGGGAGGTACATGTATCATTTCTTAATGCAAATAGCATGCTAACATTTCCACCAGTTTCATTTGAAATTGCTTCTTCTCTTGACATCAAGAAAGCAGAATCCCATGGCAAAAAAATAATTTGGAACTTACCTTCCTTCTCTCCTCACAGAGACCTCTCCCTTCAGGCCAGCTGTATGAGAGTATTAGCAGAACCTGGAAGTGGTGCTTTACCTGCACAACATTTATGGACAAGTGTCTATTGATGGAAAACAACAAAGAAAAAAGTAGGCTCAGGATTTTAGAAGCCTGGTGTCTCTGCATTTTTATCTTACCTCTGATCAATTCAGTGTCTTCAGAACATTCTCTAACTTCCCCTGGAGAACCTCTTTACTCTGCCTGGTCACATATTTTCACAAAATCTGTAGAGTTTGGTGACTTCCTCATTCCTGACAAAGGTTGTTGAAATCCACCTAGGTTCAAAATTTACCAAGGGGGAAGCTCTCCCCAAACTAGTACCCGGTGTGATTACAAAAACCCTTCTCTCCTGTGTTAAGAGGCTGCCAATAGACCAGATTGACTCAAGCACCACATTAAAGAACCAAAGCTTTGTGCTTTTTTCTCCCATACGTGCAAAAAATCAGTGATTTACAGAGCAGGCCCAACAGGGTAACAGCAGATATTGGCGTTCTGTCAGCCTGAGAAAAACTCAACAGAGAAGACCTCTGCTGAGAGTGTTTGATAAGGACACTTCACTCTCTTCCACTGGCAAAGTCATTTTCTGTTCCTAACGTCTGAAGGAGGCAACAACCAATGTCTTTGCCTATCTCTGTCCAGATGAACTGTACCAATCCCAGAAGTTTTGATAGAAACTGGATTGATAAATGCTGTAACAAGCTTGAAAATTTTGATCAATATTTAACAGGACTGTAATCTCCTCTCGCAGGGAAGTGTTCTCTTTACAAATACTACATTCCATACAGGGAACCTTGCTGGAAAATCACATAAAGAAATTTTGAAAATTCACATTTAGGAGGGCCTGAGGAAAGAAAACAGTTCACACAGAGCAAAGTGTTCTGTTCAATCCCAATTCTGACTTGACAGATTTGAAACCTGGGCATAAATAAGAAACAGCGAAAAAAGCTTTATGAGAAACCCCTGTAAAATACTGTATTTATATGCAGGCCCACAAACAAATGCACGTGAACTTATAGGCACCATTTGGATTCTGGAAAAGCCAAGCTTTGCAACAAGATTAAATAAGAAGTTAAAAATCATAACTTTATAAGATTTCTAAACAGAGGGATCAGAGATGCAATAAGCCCTTCTCACTTCTGTGTCTGGAAAAGAATCGCCCCCACACACATATCAATATTTTAGAGTTGTCTCAGTGGCCACTGATTTAAGAGAAAAACTTTATCAGCTTCTTTAGAAAGAGAGAAAATTGTGAGGGGAGGGGATAGGTTCAAAGGAAGTAATGAAAGGTAGAAGATTAAGATGATACAGGTTTTTCCCTGAGAAGATTTTTGGCAGCAATGAAATCTACATTTGCACACTCCAGTGGGAACTGAGAGAAACCCCAGCCCTGCCAAACTCTGTAGCTTCAGTTTGATGGATGAAAAGGCTTTAGACAACTCACTGTACATGGCTGGAAGACTTGGGAGAAATGCACAGCTTCCAAATACCCAAATTCATGAGTACTTTGCCAGGAGGCTACCACAAATACATGCCAGAAGTCGTGGACATTAGGAAAGTATTTCCATACAATCAAAGAAAAATAAGGATGAGCAAAACTTAGTAGTCACCTCTTCATCTCCTAGTTACAAAACAAAATAAATGGTCAGGGAGGTGTTTGTATCTCCTGTTCATAAAGACACTGAAGGACTGTGACTTCACACCTCTCCCATCAGTTCATCCCACCATTCTGCTAGGCTTACTCCTACAATTTCTTTCTTAAGTGTCCAACTTCAGTATTTTTAACTACAATTACTTCTAGCCCTAACCATAAGGACATGAGGAAGAAGAGATTCAAATCCTTCTTTTTTTTCCTCATAATAACCATATTTGCATTTGATTACACGCTTCTCCCTTTCCAGATTTCTCTCTGAGATCTGTCTCCCTCCAGGTTGTTCAGTCATAGTTTTGAGCTTTCTCACTGTTCTGGATGTTCAAAAGTGGACATGGCACTTGAGGCAAGTCCTTCACCAGCACTGAGAGAGTGGGAGAATTGCTCCATGCATTCTGTAGGGCAAAACACTTCCTTAGTGCACCATCCTCTCCTCCCTGGGATCTCCCTCATGCAGTCCCCAGACAGCAACATCACTTGGCTCCAGTTCTCTCTCACACAGCCCTCAGGAACACAGCCCCATCCAGGCTCTGAGAAAGACCCCCACTTCCTCCCTTGTCAGTGTTATTGCTACATAGATGTATTTTGTCTTAATTAGTACAGCCTGCAGGGAACTTATTCTTTGAGTTATCCTGAGAGTTATTTTTAATAAATATAGAGGAGAGAAATCTTCAAAGATTGCACCAGGTATTTTAACACCATTTCATACTGGTGAAATAATGTTTCAATGTGCTTGAGAGCTCCAAGAAGCAAAAGGAATTGTGACTGCTGCCATGATAAATTGAAAGCTTAAGAGAATGAGGATGAAACATGTTTCATCCTCAATCCATATTCATTATTTAAAAGCACATAGGATTGAGAAAACATGACCTGGATTCTGTACTGACGAAACAATGCCATTTTAAAAAAGAAATGCAATACTGCATTTCCTATTCCAGAGCAGTAAGTGAATTGCTCATGGTTTGTTTAGAGCTGGAAGTGTGCACAATGAACCATTTACTAATCTATCATCTTTTCATCCACAAATTAACCACACAGGATTACAGAACAGTCTGAGCTGAAGGATCATCAATCCAACTTCATATTTTCAGTGCCACTTTCAGAAATATTCAAAGGGATTTAATAACATATTTCAATTTTGAGCTTTAATGCAAACTGTTCCCCGCACCTGCTGTTACCAGTGGTTAATATTTGACATTCTGTAGCTTTCTCATCTCATTCACATACTTTTAATATTTATGTTCTCTGATCAGACAGCTTCCAAGTCCAACATACAACTACCAAAATATCTTTACAACAGCCAAAGGTGGACGAAATCTATACCATATTTATAAGGAAATAAATACTTGCACAACAGCTGATGACTGTGGAGTGTGCCAGTGCTGGTTTACTCCCCCTACAGATACATGAGAGCATAAGTACTTACAGGAAATAAATCATTTAAAGCTGGGATACAACATCAGCACAGGGCATGAACTCAACCTGCATCCAGAATTTCTGGATGAAGCAAAAGGCTGACTAAGGTGGCATTCCAGTTATTTGAAGGAAATGCTTTCTGAGGATTTACTTCAGGGAGAGGAGATCCTATCTCCGAGGAAAGCCCCGCCTTACACCTTCCATCGGACTTTGCTGCTGCTCAGACCTGCTCCCACAGACACAAGCACACACGGGGCTGCACGCACCAGGGAGAGAGAGCAGCGTGGGCCTCGGCTCACTCACACGGTCACACCCCACGATTCCTGTGCTGTCACAACTTGAACACGAGCGACTTTGCAATGTCCCCTATGAAGCGATTTTCAAAGCCCAGATTAACCCCCGGGTGACCGTAGTCTTCCTGCTGGTCACGTTTTGGGGAAGCCGTGCGGGTTCCTGCAGTGGGGCTCGGTCCTGGGCCCGTCTCCGGGAGACGCTGCCCGAGGAGAGGCGGGGGCGGCCCGGGGGTCTCTCAGCTCCAGCTTCACTCCCCGGCGATTCAGCAACAGCTCCCCGCGTTCCCCGCTTCGGGACCGCATGCCGTCAGTCCATCCCCGAACCGAGCCGCAGCAGCGGCCAGGGCACGGTCCCGGTCCCCTCATGCTCCCACCTCCGGCACCGCGGGGCAGCTCCGGCTCACCGGGGCAGCCTCCGCCCTCCTTCCCCTCCTCCTCCTCCTCAGCCCAGCGCTGCCCGGCCGGCACCCGCAGCCCCGTGCGCCCCTCACTGCCCCCCGCCCAGGGTATGAGACAACCTTACGGGTGGAATTGCGGGATTGAGAATCTGGACCACTTGCAGAAAATTCGACTTTTTGTATCCAATGAAGGAGTTAGAAGACAGT
Organism: Corvus moneduloides; assembly: GCF_009650955.1. Taxonomy (NCBI): domain Eukaryota; kingdom Metazoa; phylum Chordata; class Aves; order Passeriformes; family Corvidae; genus Corvus; species Corvus moneduloides. Next base: position 7,485,567 of record NC_045485.1, on the reverse strand, counting down.
AAACCAGTCTCTTTCCCCGACAAAAAAGGAGGTGTAACATTTGCGTTGTCATCTGATGTTGAGGAAGTAACGCTACAACCCCTAATTAAAATTGCAACCATCAATGACGGCCAAGGTCAGCAAGCTGCTATTAAAACTCTGTGCGCACCGACCGAGCTGCTGGCAAGGCCACAGGCAGCGTTCTTCAGCGTTGGTCCACGAACATGAGAGGATGGCAGCAGTGAAAGGGGAGCAGCTCCAGAACAGGGGCAGAGCCGCGGGATTTAACCTGCAGCGGGGAGGCGGTGGGGCAGCGGGGAAGGTGCAGGGCCCGGGCCGCAGCAGCTGCGGCACATCACGGCTCCAGCAAGAAGCTATCAAGGACACAGAAATGCTGGTTTTTTCTGTCCTGCCACGGGCTTCCAGGATTTGCAGGAAATTTTCTTCCAGGCCAAGCAGGAAAAGCATCCCAACAAAGCATTTTACAAAAATTAAGGATGGCAAACCTTTGTGAAACGGTGAGATTCAGTCAAATCCAGTGGTTTCACATGGATACCGGGATGCATGGGTCCTGCTGTGGCAATTACCTTCCATTCTATGCCAATCAGAACAAGCACTGCCAGAAGCAGCCCAGACTCACAACAAGCCCGTACAGCTAATGAGCCCCTGTCTATCTGTGTTTAAGCTGGCTGCCTTCCTCCTTATAAACACCACTTCAGAGCAGCACTGCCTGCTTCTAGTCCCCTATTAAAAGCAAAAGTATTTTTATCACTCTTCAGCAAGATGCAGTGCTCTTTCTTACCAAAACCCCAATTACCATATCGCAGACTCCAGTTAAATATTAACAGGTAAAACTCCCCCTAAACCTGCTTAACTCTGGGTTCACATCTAAAGGGTTAGGAACACAGCTGAGAGCACACTAATTGCTGACAAATGTCATCTTAGACCAGTCCTATTACATAGTCATGGACACCATTTAATCCCCCTTGGAAGAGGTTTAAGCAAAAAGACACCTCTCTGGGCTTGAGATAGGACTCAAGCCATTATTGTTGTCCACTTGACAGCTAAAAATGACAGTAGCTATTAATCATCCTTCAAGATAAGCCTGAGTTATGCATATATGAGTGTAGCAGAAAAGCACTGTAGCCTGTTACTTATAAAGGTTTGGTTGTCAAAGTTGTTTTTAAAAGGCACTGAATTGGTCAAAAGGCTGTTGATAATAACTGACCAATAACTGGCATTGCTAAAGAAGAACATTACGTATGTGATCAGTTCAAAAAGGAAAATGAAATTAGCAACGAGTGGGTCAATACTGATTCATCTGAAACGAGGCTTGATTCAATCTCTGTTACTCACCACTTTTGGGGACAGACAGACTTTTAAAAAGACGAAACAGTATTACAGCCATCTCTCTCATCATCTAAACCTGCAGAATCCCTTCTTGGATCACTCTGCTTCTGATGACAAAATTGTTTGGGCCTATGCAGTAGCTGCAGCTGTGCCTACCCAGGACCAGCCAGGAGTAAGACAGCATGCAGTGTGTTCAGCAGTTGGCCCTGGACCCTTCAGCCTTCCAGTTACCTCAGGCATTGCTGCATACACCCCAGCATTCACACATACAGCCTGCAGATACCCCTGCAGCTGCCCTCAGACATTCCTTCTGTCCTGTAGCTGGCCTTGGGTCCTCAGCCTCCTGGTAGGAACAGCTTCAAACAGCTGCCTCTGTACCTGCTCCAGGAAAGATGCATGCAAGAATTTGCAACTGAGGCCACATTTTACATTCGTTATCTATTTTTCATCTTGTGTATCCTGTTTTGCAAAGACCTACAGCAACAATTTCAGCTCAAACTTTCCCCTCCTATATCCTCCAATGACCATTCTACAATGTCATCTTAAATACTGGCACAGATGACTTTTTTTCACTCTACCTGTTTCTAGAATGAGATCTGGACTGCTTTGCATTTCAAATGCCATCAGTTTTATTCACCCTACCTTTTTACTTTCAACAGAAGAAAAGCTTAATGATGATTTTGGCCAGGGGATCCTAAAGGAATATCTTAAGTGTAATTCTAAATCACTTTTGAAAATGGTTCTCCAGGATATTTGAAAATAAAGAGCTTAATGGTATTTGACTTTAGTTTGAAGGAACTTTACAAAGTTCAGACTCTATCACATCTCAACTGCTTGAATAAGGACATAGCACTCACATGCAGCATAGCTCCTCTCATGTGAAAAAGGGGCAAGGAACAAAACCGCAAGGCAAGCAAACTGAGACCAAGCCAGAAAACTGACAGGAAAAAAAATACTCTGCTTTATATTTCCATATAGAATAAGCTTTACTAATTTTAAAAATAGCTCTGCTGAAAATTGTAGGGCTGAGTTTAGTACACGGGGTAGCAAAGCTGTAGAATACCTGCAGAATACAGCAACATGAAGTATTCACTTCAAAATACTCATCACAGCTGTCATCTTTATTCCTCCTTCGGTCCACAAGGGTTTGAGCATCTCACATAGACACCTACTCACTTAAACCACAGGGAAGGAGGCCTCTTGCTCAGACTGCAGGACGAAATCCATCTACAACTCTCCCGGTTTTAACTCCTGCTTTTCCGGAGCCGCTCTGCCGCGGTAATTCCCGCAGTGCCGGGCTGCGCCGCAGGGAGCGGCCACGCGAGGGCGCCGCAGCCCCGGCCGCGCTCCCGCGTGTCCCGGGGGATCCGCCTCCCGCAGCCCACCGGCACCGGGAATCTCGCGTTTACACGCCTTCCCTCCCTTTTTTATACACGCGTAACACACGGCAGCTCAAGCCAAGCCATTTGGCACTCGCAGGGTGCAAGGAGCGTTTGAAGCTAAAGCTGTTACGCCTTCCTAGGAATGGCACAAACAGAAGCGAGGAGCGGGTGGGGAGAGACGGGACATCAGCACTGCTCTGGGAAATGAGCTGGATTGGGTGAGGAAGCACTGACAGATTTCATTCACAGTACAAGTACTCAACATGTATAAACATCAGTTTCTGAATACCGTGTTTAGCACACAACAGAACAGCCCGCTCCTACGTCGGTTTCAAGCCAACAGTAAGATCTCAAGCAGCATTCCTTAAAGCAGCAGCTTTTAGTCCTGCTCTATCACCTGATTAAACTGTGCAACTGCTCAAGTCAATGCTTCCCAGCTGGTAGGGCTAATTCATCACTGCACCCCTATAGAAAGGCTATTCATCAATTCCAGGATAAATAAATTCCCACCGATTCCTCTTTTCATTGTTCAGGTAGTTACATCTGTTACCTTAATCCAAATACAAATCCACTTGAAATTGCAAATTGAATCATAAATCAGGTCAAACTTCAAAAGGTAATGATTAATCAACTTCAGTAATGCAGTTTGCTTATTACTTTATCTCCACAGCCAGGTCCAAGATTTGTGAGAATGATCTCAGTCCTGCAGTTCTTTCCTTTAGCACTTCTGGTGGCACTGGAGATGGATCGAGTTTTTCACTGCTGCAGATCCTCTGTGTGTGTGTTTTAGAAGAGATGAGTGTATCTTAATGAACTATGCATACACACTAGAATAATTAGATTTTGCCTTTTTTTTTTTATTAGTATTATTATTATTATTTCTACATTAGAGATTTTGTTCTGCTCACCCAGTGACCCTCAAACATATATAAGCGAGCAGGTGCTGACAACCTGAAGCTGTAACTGAAACTTTAGTTCCAGATTTCCTTAAATTGCCCAATACAAGTTTCTTGTCACTGCCCTGGCCACAGTGGAGGCTGTTTTGCCTGAAACAGCTATCAGTGCTCTTCATCACAGCAGGGCAAGAGAGGTGGAGCTACCAGAGAGCCCCCACTGACAGCCAAGACGACCAAGGGACTGGAACACCTGACATGATGATAGAGCTGGGTCTGCTTAGAGCAGAGAAGAGAAGGCTCAGGGGAATCTCACCAATGTACTCACCTGAAGGGAACTATAAGAGAGATCCTTACAGTCTTGCCCAGGAGAAGAGGCAGTGGGGGCAAAAACACAAGAGGTTCCACCTCAACATAAAGGAAAAGTTATGGGGTCTCTACCTTTGCTACTTATATTAGGCAAAAGGTCCCCTTCCCCTGATTTCCACAGTGAGCTCGCCTTTCAGATTCTCTCCCCCTTCTCCCACCAGCACACAAACAGGGATGACGACAAGCAGATCCAGTCTCTTGGGTAGAAAGGTTATCACTCCAATGTGGTACAAAAGCCCCAAATACTCCATCAGGATTTCTAGTTTAGCATTCATGAAATGTTTAGCTGCTCCTGCCCAGACTGGGGCCCAGGACAGATGCAGTGCAGAAGTTACAAATGCAACAAGCAGCTTAACAACACCCACCTTGTTCCTGCAAACAGCTGAGGAAGTCACAACGCACGTAACACACAAATATACAAAGAGACCCCAGAATTTTATTAAAAGAAACGTGTTCAAATGCAGCATTGAAAACAGAGAGAGCGGAATGCCAACAGTCAGAGAACTTATGCCGAGTTATGTTTTCTTTGACAAACTAGCACCATTGAATCACAAGTCACAGACTAATTTATTTCTAGAGGTTAAAAAACCTCCACCATTATAAAATTTCTATGAATTCTATTAAAAATTGGTTCTCAATTTACTACTCCTACAGAGATGAAAGCAGTCTGAAGTACAAGTTTTCATATCTACTCCTTGTTCAAATTACCCATAAAAGACAGTTTATTCTTAAGTCTAAACATCCTGATCAAGGGAAAAAAAAGTCTAAAAAGTGACCTCCACAAGTCTTTACAAACTAAACAAGTAAGAAAGACCTACTGTGTTATAAATATACACAGTACAATATGTACAAGTCTGGTCTTACAAAAGAAGAGCTCCCTAGTCCATAAAAATACTAACTCAACTATAAAATTTTCTCAGTATTTAGTCAAGCTGTCTCAAGCAGTCACCATAGCAAATTCCTAAAACACTTATTTGTTCCACAGCACAACAGCTTGAACGTGTTCACAATGAGAAAGAGCCCAACACTTCACCATAAAACTGATTTCTAACCCTAATTTCCCACTCAGGTTTAGTGGTGCTGTTAGTGTTATATATTTTAATGCCACAAGACCTTTACATGTTTCTAGACTGTGTTTCAACTATTCAAAGTGCTGAAAGTGCGATCAAAGAGTAGAGTTTTGTATCCCTTTTCCAGTACACCCTTCTCTGGCACTGGCAACAATAGCCAAGGGTTTCTAGGTCTGTGAGGGCCAAAAGGCACACACTCATTTGTACATGCTCGGGCAAGTATTCACACACAAATACACGCACTTTGCTTTACGGACCTGCCCCACAACATCAGAAGGCTTCCTCCAAGTAAGGAAATTCAAAATTTCCTTAAAAATGCATTAATGTAGACACCTAGAATTCATGACCCTGACATGAACTGCTTAAAATGGCAGTGAGATGGTGGTGAAAAAAAAAAAAAGTACTTTTGGCTTTAAACTTATGCTGTCCAAGTATTGTTCTGGAACAGAGAAACACAAAGTCTATGCTCTCTCACTCTATCAAGCAAGCGGCAGGTTACATTCACCCACGTGATTTATCACAACAGTTAACAGCATTTTTGAGCATACACATACACATAACCCTTGGCATTTGTTCTTCTACTTAAGGCCATCTGCAGCCTGAATGAAAATAAAACTATTTGAAGAATGCTTCAACCATTACCCTTCTGTACTTACACATACAAGTACAAGAAGTAACAAAACTGAGTTGTGCCTCCACCAGAAAACAGATCACTGACACAAGTTAACACTGCCTCCTTTCCTCCTCCCTTCTCTACAGTGCTCTCCTACGACATGCATCATAGTAGCTAGTACTGTTAAAAATCAAGAACATATCCCTCTTGACAAAGTTGACAAATTTTTCTAGTGGGCACATTGGCTTGCTGGACCGTTTATAATGATCCTTGCAAAATGAGGTCTGGAATGTGACATCAGCACCGTTGTACAGGATGCGGATAAAGTGTTCTTTGGGCCTCTTCCCATCCTGCCACAGCTCAAAAACTAATCTGGCAGCAAATCTGGGAAATCTGGCCTCTGTAATGCCCAAGGCACTGAGAACAGGGGACAAGGTGACATCATGCGCAGAGTAGAGAACAAACACTTCTTCCTTCTTGCCTTCTGCAATACGCTGCAGTCGATTGACAGTCTGGTTGAGGAGAGGATGAGTAGCCAATAGTGCATACAAGAAGTAAAGTTTCTTTTCCTGTCTTTCTCTCTCATCCTCCAGCTGATGTCTCTTGATTACTTTGAAGTGCTCCATACCAATGCAGCCAGTTTTGGTACATGGAAATGAGACATTATGACAAAAATAGCACAAGAGAGAATCTATTGGGTTAGAAGCTCTCAGCTGCCTGGTGGGAATGCCCACAATCTTTGCCATATCCACATATATTTTCTCCAAATCGTTGTTTTTCACCCGTAAGCTGTACTGCCTGCGCTGCTCCTCTTCTAGGTAGTGGTTTCTCATGGGACAGTCGCAGCTTCCCGAGCAGAAAATGGTGCTCCACTGGTGCCTCATGTTGATTTTCTTCCAGTCAAAATCTGGCAAAAAGGTGTAGAGCAGCGCCAAAGCACTCTGCAGGGTTCGGCTTTTCCCTGTGGTCTCCAAGTAGAGCTGCTTGGCTGTCCAGTCACCAGGGAGCAGTTTGTGTTTGTTGATATAAATTTCTCGGAGCAGTTGTCCATTTCGCAAATGTTGTACAACCCCTGAATTTAGAAACAAATTCACATGATTAGAATCTTTGCAGTTTTGAGAAAAAGAATTACAGCTAGAAGCCTTACTGATAAATGAACAGTAAGTTAAAAGGTTATAAACTTACAAAACTGAACTTCACTTGTGACTGACTATTAGGAAAACTGTCTGAAACATGAGAAACCTGCTATTCTTCAGTATCTCTCAGATTCTAGGAACTAACCTGAAATATAGAAAAGAAGTTGGTTCTATCAGATTTGTTTAAAACCTTAAGTGGTTTAATATTTATTCCTTGGACAGACTGATTGTGTCTAACATGACTATAAAAGTAAGGTGTTTTTGAAGACTGCACCTGAGTCAGGTTTTCAGGCAGGCAGAGAATGCTGTGTCCCTGAAAATTTATGGCAGCCAATAAAACCACCAGCAGTCAGGAAACAAATACACAGAATGTAAACTAGTGTGTAAACTCAAAGAACAGTGGTGAGGTGCAGTAATTGCATCGAACTTCCTTCTCCATCTTCCTTTGGGGAGTATTTAAACTGCTTGGTAATTTATGCTAAGCTCTGCCTTTATCCAGTTGGAAAGGGAGAGTGTATCCTTCTCATGTACCAAAAACCTCTACTCCAGTATTCGCATTTCTTGCACTAACCTCTCACAGCAGCAAAGCAATGGGCATGAACCCTTTATGCACTAGAACACCTTTACATAACTTGCTACAGGCCACAGGAGTCTCTAGATGCCAGCTCAGTTACACAATCCATGTACTGCGTGCAATTTCACACACAACATTATATTGTTAGGAAGCGTTCTGTGATGTCCTGCCTTGCTTTCTCCTCCTGGTATCACTTTGCAAGACTTGACAGTGACCAAGGATATCTCCCAAAGGGATCCCAGAACACACAAGGATCTGACAAGGGAAGAGATGTATAAAGCATTTCCACAGACCAAGCATCAGGTTTGTCTGCTACATCAGCATCTCTTGTAGGGGACAGAGGGTCCCTCTGAATCACAACCCTGTCAGTAACAGAGCACCAGATCTTCCTCAGGAGGGAGTGAACACTGCTGTTTGTCACAAGGGTAACAGTGCAACTGTGTGGTGTGTAGTAACCTGAAGGAAAGGTGCTCTGCCTTGCTACAAAGAAAGTTAAAAGAGATGCCAAGATTGACCAGTGTGTAACAGAGTTGTCAAGCTACAGGACAAAGCATGGTTTCTTGTGTTGGGTTGACCCTGAGTTGATGGACAGTCTTTAAGACCAATTACGCTTCTCACAATTTACATATTTAAACCGCACAGAAAGGCGGGACTTCCCCTTTTGGTCGGAGCTCGCCTGCTGGAAGGTGGGGGGGCTCCGAGCCTCCCGGCCCCGCTGGGCCGGGCCGGGGCCACTGCCCCTTTCCCCCTTTCTCAGCACCACGGCACGGACCCTGGGTCGCTGGGGGGGACTGTCCCAGAGCCGCAGGCAGCTAAAACCAGCCATGGACTGCTCACAGCTAAACCCATCCAGCGCAGCTTCTGGGGACAGGCGGGTCCCTCTCCTCTCCATGCGGAGCCGGCGGAGCCAGCGGGAGCCGGCGGAGCCTCCTGTCTGCAGCCAGCACACTTCGTGCTGAACTGAAGAGGACACCGTGCAGCCAGCAGCACAGAGGGAGCGAGGCTTTCCCCACCGTCAAGCCCGAACAAGAACACCCTTCAACATGGCGGTTTCAGAGTCAGAGAGAAAGAGAAGTGAGTCACGTGGGACGGAGCTGGAAATGGCGACAGGAGAGAAGAGGGCGGTGCCGCGATTCTGGCGCGCAGCTTAAAAGAAACCTTCTTGCATGCCGTGGTAAGAAACCGTAATACCACAAACTGTTTGTCTCTTTAATCCATTTGAAGAACATGGGGGGATGGAGTATCCTCGTGTGCCTATGAAGTTTGTGAAGAGTGCCTATGCCAGGCTATATAGAAGTAGTGAGAGGCTGTTAGAGACTTGTGGCGAAGAAAAGCCTCTGTGTGCAGGCCAAAATAACTTATCCTTAAAAAGATGAATAACCCCATGTGATGGCCCATGTTTTGTAGTATGAAAGAACTGTGAAATTCTTCATGGGAGAGATGTTCTACACACAGCAGACTGTTTGTTTCCGGGCGGGTGTGCTGTTGGTGGCAGTTTGGGAACCACGTGCAACTGAAGGAAAACCTTTTCTTCCTTAAGCATAAGAGAAAGACTTTTCAAGAACTGCAACACTGACTAACATCCCATGTTCTGTTATCCCTTGTGTGAGCTGGATAAAAGGAGAGAAGTGCTGGAAAGGGGGGGGGGGGGGAATTTACTTTAATTTTGTTTTGTTGTTTTCTCTTTACTATTAATTCTGTTAGTAATAAAGCTCTTTCATTGTACTGCAACTGTTTAAGGTTTGTGCCTGCTTTGCTTTTTCTCCTAATTCTTATCTCACAGAAGAAAAATAAGTAAATAATGGATATTTTGAATCAAAACCACTACATTTAATTGGTGTTTCCGCCCGGTTTCGAACTCAACCCGCTACATCAATGGTGGAGAATGCGGGCAATTAATGAGCGCTGTGAGATGAAGATTAATTAGGAGAAAATAATAAGCAGAGCAAGTAGAAAGTTATAACATTAAGTAGAATAATAGAAGAAATTTGCTTTGTAATAGTGGTAAAAATTCTAGGGGTGGAGGTTTATGGAATTTGTTTTCTTTTAGCTCTGGTTTTGCTATTTTAAGTAACTTTTGGATATGTAAATTTTAAGAAGCGAGGGGTGGAATGTGTTGGGTTGACCCTGAGTTGATGGACAGTCTTTAAGACCAATTACGCTTCTCACAATTTACATATTTAAACCGCACAGAAAGGCGGGACTTCCCCTTTTGGTCGGAGCTCGCCTGCTGGAAGGTGGGGGGGCTCCGAGCCTCCCGGCCCCGCTGGGCCGGGCCGGGGCCACTGCCCCTTTCCCCCTTTCTCAGCACCACGGCACGGACCCTGGGTCGCTGGGGGGGACTGTCCCAGAGCCGCAGGCAGCTAAAACCAGCCATGGACTGCTCACAGCTAAACCCATCCAGCGCAGCTTCTGGGGACAGGCGGGTCCCTCTCCTCTCCATGCGGAGCCGGCGGAGCCAGCGGGAGCCGGCGGAGCCTCCTGTCTGCAGCCAGCACACTTCGTGCTGAACTGAAGAGGACACCGTGCAGCCAGCAGCACAGAGGGAGCGAGGCTTTCCCCACCGTCAAGCCCGAACAAGAACACCCTTCAACATGGCGGTTTCAGAGTCAGAGAGAAAGAGAAGTGAGTCACGTGGGACGGAGCTGGAAATGGCGACAGGAGAGAAGAGGGCGGTGCCGCGATTCTGGCGCGCAGCTTAAAAGAAACCTTCTTGCATGCCGTGGTAAGAAACCGTAATACCACAAACTGTTTGTCTCTTTAATCCATTTGAAGAACATGGGGGGATGGAGTATCCTCGTGTGCCTATGAAGTTTGTGAAGAGTGCCTATGCCAGGCTATATAGAAGTAGTGAGAGGCTGTTAGAGACTTGTGGCGAAGAAAAGCCTCTGTGTGCAGGCCAAAATAACTTATCCTTAAAAAGATGAATAACCCCATGTGATGGCCCATGTTTTGTAGTATGAAAGAACTGTGAAATTCTTCATGGGAGAGATGTTCTACACACAGCAGACTGTTTGTTTCCGGGCGGGTGTGCTGTTGGTGGCAGTTTGGGAACCACGTGCAACTGAAGGAAAACCTTTTCTTCCTTAAGCATAAGAGAAAGACTTTTCAAGAACTGCAACACTGACTAACATCCCATGTTCTGTTATCCCTTGTGTGAGCTGGATAAAAGGAGAGAAGTGCTGGAAAGGGGGGGGGGGGGGGAATTTACTTTAATTTTGTTTTGTTGTTTTCTCTTTACTATTAATTCTGTTAGTAATAAAGCTCTTTCATTGTACTGCAACTGTTTAAGGTTTGTGCCTGCTTTGCTTTTTCTCCTAATTCTTATCTCACAGAAGAAAAATAAGTAAATAATGGATATTTTGAATCAAAACCACTACATTTAATTGGTGTTTCCGCCCGGTTTCGAACTCAACCCGCTACATTTCTACAACTGCTGCCACTTTTACAGTAGAGAGTCTAATACTTTATCCATATCCCAGCATAGCATAGGATAGGACCAACATGATAAGTTTACATAAACAAGCATTTATTTCAATATAAAGAGAATCAGAAGATCCCTCTTCAAGCAGACTGTGTTTTACAGAGCAGAGGATGAGACAGAGCTGCTATGGGAACTCACCTATCTGCGTAAGCTCTCCCATTTCACATAGAGAATGACTGGGGAAGCGAGGCAGGCTGCTCAGGGAACCATCCATTTGGGCTGCAGACCCTTTGGACATATGCTTAATGAAGGCTTCAAGCTGAGGATGAGAAGGTTTCCTAGAGAGGTAAAAAACCAAAATGTGAAAACTTCCAAAAGTGTATGGGAAAGCAACTCGAGAGAGTCAAGTATTCCAAATATGTCAGCTCAGAAATTTCATGGTGTGAGGTTATTTCCCACTGAGACAACATCTGCTCTTAGTCAGGACTTTTCCAAGTATGGAAAAGAAATCTAACCACTTACTACCAACCAAAGAACTATAGGAAAACAGATGTCATGTTAAAATTATGATACCTTTCAGTAAGCAATTTAGAACAATATCTGGGGGTTGCTTTGAATTCAGTCACTAATACTGTTATGAATTAAAATGAAGAAGAAAAGGGATTTAAAATTCCTTTAAAAACCCTGCAAACCTCTCTCCAGTTTCTGAAGTACCAACGCTCTTTAACAGTGCAGCCAAAGGCAGTAACATTCTAAAGGGGTTCAAATAACCAGTATTTTAAATAGATGATCTTGACGGAATTCTCAGATTTTGTAATGTACAAAGCTGATTACAATCTCAGCTTTTATTTCTACTTCCTTCAGCCTCAAATCAATTAGAATGTGTAGTCTCAATTACATGGGACAGGAAAGTACCATTAAAACTGGAATAATTGGGGTACTGCACTTTTATCCAGGAAGAAAGAGGCCAACACTGCTGGACACTTACACAGGTAAGATACCCCCACCATGCAAGTGATGAATGCAGCTGGAAAAGAGATATTCACAAAAATGTCTGAGTTAACTCACTGAAACAGAGTTCAAGTCAGTGAAAGAATGCTTAGATCTCCCAAACTGTGCTGAAAATTTCAAATACACTACAGACTCAGCTCACTGTGGTACTGCTGTGCAGAAAGCTACAGATACAAAAAAAAGCCCACAATGTAACCCAAAGGTAATCTGAACCTTTAAAAAATAAACCTGTGATCATGTTCCTACAGCAGAAATGCATTACATGAGTGGGGTCTTCTTTGTAAAATGTCAACAGTTACCAAAGGTCACACAGTCACCTCTCTAATTTTGTGCAAAACTAAATCAGAAACTGTTTGGCAACCCAACTCTGCCCTAGACGGTTCTTGTCTTAATAGGATGTTCAGCTTGAATACAGTTAATATATATTCATGGTGCTTAAAAAAATAAAATATATATAGAAAATAAATTTTGTCAGGGATCTTTTACGGAAGTCTGGGACTTGTGTTTACTGTTCATATTTACATTTTTTAGAATGATAAACTACTTTTGATATAAAAACCTCAGGTCTTAAAAAGAAACCCAAGTTGCAGGACCCACCAGAGGGAGCAGTAACACCACTAAAGCAAGACTGAGTGTGTGGAATCAAAGTTTACTGAGACAAAGACATGCGTGCTTACTTAGAAGAGCCAGCTGAGAAACTATCATACATGAGAGGACCTCTTGCAGAGCTATGCTCACAGCCTGCATAGACATGAGGGCTCGTAAGAATCTGTCTGTCAACAGAAAGGTAGCTCATATCATCTTATAAAATTGGAATTTTCCAGTATTTTATTTACATTCAGGAAAAAAACCATCCTGGCAGGAAAATGCTACAATTATGCCACAACTGCCAGTAAGAAAAAGAAAGGAAATGAGACAAAAAGCATAATGAGATTAAAAATCAGACTAATTTTTTCATTTTTACTTCAAATTAAAGGAAAACCAGCCAATTTATGATATTCTAAATCCACAGCTTCTTCTGTACATTGTAATTTTAGCAGGGCAAATAAAGATTAGTATTTGCAAAGCAGAAAAAGGAACGAAGCCTGGTTTACGTTTCTCAAGCAGCAGAGGCTTCCTGTTGTACAATCGTACATCAGAAGCTCACTCCAGCTCCAGAAGAAAATTTCCAAGAGAACATTTTGTACATCGCACTATTTTCACAGCCCAGCAGTGAAATCTAAAAATGGAAGAATTAAGTTGAGAAAATTAAATTACACCCATTAGCAAATGGCCTTTTAAGCTTATTACAGAGGTAGCAGGCTGAACCACCAATTTTCTAAATCTTCAACTTCACAAAACTCTACACATGAATAAACTGACAATCAAAATTTTCCTTAAATGCTGTTCACTTAATTAACAAGTTCTGCAAATACATATGATAGAAAACTAGAACAACTGCATTATCCATTCTGCTTCTTTTTCTGCTTTGCTCACAAAAGCCTGAAAGAATTCTAACAGAATCCAACCTGTGCTGATAAAACTGCCAGCAATCACTTGTGGGAAGAAAGAAAGGAAAGAAGAAAGCAAAGTATTTATCTGTACTTTGCAAAAGGCATTTTCTGAAAAAATAGCACGCAAAATAAATTAACTTTCAAGACAAAATTTAAAAAGGGATGATAATTGACAAATTTATATTCCAGTGTATTAATACAGCGTATTAATAATATTAGATATGGAGATTCAAGTTACTTAACTTTGGATTACACTGTATTTAAAGTGAGCACAAAATAAGCACATGCCTGCAGAAGTGCATTGTGAAATATGACTGTTGGACATCTTTCTGAATAGAAATTCAAAGCTTACTTCTTGTTCAGTACATATCCCTGTACAACTGGGCAAACAAACACCCATTTTTCTCAGCAGCAGGATTTGCAGCAGCACTCAGGCTCCCAGCTGACAAAGCAATCCCCCTCCCACACCACGACTTGGCTTTTATTTAGAATATGAATCCTCCTGTTGAATTGGCCAATTTACAGATGCTGCAGGAGATGGAGTATCCAAGGCAACACGGCTGAGGCTGCTGGGGCTGTTGGAGCAGGAAGCAAAGGAAATTGCTCAGTTGTACAGTTGAAAAGACTGAATTACCCTTAAAATTTTATTTCCACTAAAATAATCACAAAATAAAAACGGGCTAAAGAGATATCCTTCTGTAATTTTCCTGGCATTACAATGGCAAGCTACCACATTTACAAAAGGTATTAGTATAAAAAAAAATTCATATTTTGTCAGAAAATGGAACAGCTTTTCACTTAAACCCACTAACAATAGCCACACTTCCCAATTTTAACATTTGGTTCCTTTATTTAAAATCTGTTAATATGCCTTTTAATGATTTTATTTATGTACAATAGAATAAATTTTATCTGTAACAAAACTGAGGATGCTTCTTTTCCCTCAAATAATTAATTCAGGCGACCTTTTTGTTATTTACGAACTAAACACTGGGATAATAGATCCCAGATTTAATACTCTGTAATGCACTAGCATTAAGATGGACCAACATTTAAATCCTTAATCAACATTTAAATATCTTATTTGCAAAGGTCTTAAAATGCTTTAATACTGAAATATCACCTCTTTATTGCTACAGTGTACATGGAAAGAAATATTGCACAACTATTTGAACTATATTATGTATTTCTGCCAGGAACAGAGCTGGCATCCTTCAATAAAATTTCCTTTTTCCTTAAGGAGTTGAGATGCATGGCAAAAGCTGAAAGGACCAGGCTTCTCACAAGGAGTTGCAGAGCCCTCAGTGCATCACTCAGTGAGTAAATGTGACCACACCAGGCTTCAGACACACAAACATGACCTTTCTGTGATTGTACAACGCAAGATTCTCCCTGCAAACTGTACCAAAAGCAAGTCCCTTTCTCTTTACTTAAAATGCAAAAAATCATTTTAGAACTTCAAGCAAAAATAACATGTGTTTTCTGTGAAGTTCAAGTAGGCAAAAAGAAAAAAAAAGTGTGAGATCAAAGGACTACACAGTTTCCTTTTTAGAAGGAAAATGAATGGAAAGAGTCACTAAACCCAACAATAGATCACTGTAGTCTACAAGAGAGATCCTAAGGCAGCAGTAGTACTGTTGGGGATTATTTATTCACAAAGGTCTCGCAGTTTTTACATTTTTATAACAAACTCCAGAGTGCTCCCCTGGCAGGGGCTTGGAATGAGAGGATCTGTGAGGTCCCTTCCAGCCCAAATTATTCCATGGCTCTGTAATTCCATCTACTTCACTGCTCTGAGTCTTCAAAGTCAGCAGAGGCCTCAGGAGACCTTTCTTCAGCTGATGCTGGTCTGGATCCTACTTTGACCTCACCCCAAGTCAAACCCACAGCCCCTTTAGCTCACAGTATGATGGTTGTCTCATCTCCCACCTCCCAGCTCATTTTTGTGGCAGTTTCAAAACATGTGCATACTGAACCTAAAATTTCAGTATTTGTTACTAAGCTTCTTATGATTAACATCAACACCTCTCAAAATGCCTTCAAGTATATGCTAATTAACACAGCTTACTATCAAATTATAGCAGTCTTCTGAAATCATTTCAGCATCTTCCAAAAAGCATTTCTTCTCTCTCATATACAAACTCAGTGAAGAAACTGTATATTTTTTTACATTTGACACTATAAATGTGAGCTACATAAGGAAAAAAAACGTGTGGGATTAATTTATTTCCCCCATAAGCGAACACTATAATGAAAGGATTTTCATAACATCATTCAAGTCATTTTCTTGAGGAAAAAGTATGTGTTATTTGGTTCCCTCTGGAAATTTGCATCCAGAACAATAAAAATGATAATAATAATATTAATTGAAGTTTTAGATGGAAGAATCTCCAAAGCATTTAATCCATTTGCTTATATTCATTCCACATTTGTATGTCACAATCCATAATTCACAAAACCCAAGCGTGACCTCAAGGCTATTTTGCATATCCATTAGAAGTCCATGGGGCTGTGGCATAATCTGCTTAATTAATGAATTCCATCAGCCGAATGCCAAGTCAAATAAAGAGCAGCCTGCATATGAGCAGCTTGCTTATCTGATGTTGTGAGTCCAGAAAGCTTAAACAAGCCAGACTTTCCATCAGGCATCTCAACTCAACTGCACAGCAGCAAGAAACCCTCAGTTCAAAGGCAGCGATTACAGACCCTGCCACACTCCCCATATAAATACACTGACAATCGAGCACCCAATTTACATCACAAAGGAATATAAGCCTGACAGCCAAACACAGCAAATAGCTTCCTGATGCTGAAGTAATAAATGTTCCATTCAAAACAATGGCTGAATTCTAGATTTATTCAGTAAGGTCAGCTTTAACACATCTGGACAGAATGGTGCAGAGCCAACTCTTTTAATCTTTCTGATACCTTAAATTAGGAGAGGAGATGCTATTTTACATACATTCTGTTCTTGAGGAGACAAGGTCGTTCAGGGGCTGTGAGTGGTAAGGGCTGTGTCATCTACACACTGATGCTCTAATGCTTCATAAATCAGTGAGAGCCACAGGCATTCCCCCTCTGGCCTCCTCAGAGCCTGGCTGTGCCCTCTTAACTGCTCCATTTGGTCATTCTGTGTCAAAGCCACACTACTCCCTTGCCTTTTATGGATAGTTTTTCTGACTCCAGGGCCTTCATGTTGTAGTCCTTGCCTGAAACTGAAGTGGAAACAGCTATAAAAGCTTCTCTGACAAATACAAAACTGAGGTCTCCTGTGGCACACTGAGAAACACAGCTACTCATCCAACACTGTCACTTGCAGTTAACATCTTTTCAATAAAGCTCTCTCACATACATTCTAACATGACAGATATAAAGAAAGATCAGACGATCAGAGCCTTTAGGAACTCCAATAGAAATCTGGATCATATTTCTCTACTTAGTATTTCATGCTGGAAATAATCTCACCCTTTACAGGCAGGTCATTAAAAATGTTATCACAGCTATTAGCACACGATTCATTTTCCATCTTGTTAGAAAAATTAATTTCCCACTCCACTCTATGGCTGGACTCCAGATAACTGGAGTTTGGTCTCCTCTCTGCAATCTCAGGAATGCACATCTCATTTCAGGAAGCCACTCAGTTTGCAGCAGACACAGAGTGCTTCTGGGTTTAGGTACCGCTCAAGGAAATCCAACTTCTCTTGGAGGATGTTGGATCAGACCACTGAATAACACCTCTTGACAGAACAGGCACTTTGGTGGAAGCTGAAGTGTGAACACAGAAAAGCAGCAGCCAATGTCTGGCCTCCTGGGCTGCCAGTGCACACATGTTCAGTTTTTCATCCACCAGAATGCCCAAGTCTTCTGCAAGTCTGTTCTCAGTGATTTCTCCCAGTCTGTCCCCATGTCTGGGATTGCCCTGACCCAGGGGAACTCCTTGACCCTCTGGAGTTTCTCATGGACCCATTTCTCAAGCTGGACACAAATTTCTTGTCACTGCAAAGTTACCAAGGATGCACTTGCTTCCACTGTCCGTGTTAGTAATGAAGGTATCGAAGAGCACCAGTCCCAGAGCCCTGAGGGACACCACTCGTCACTGGCCTCCACCTGAACATAGAGCTACTGATCACCTCTGCATCCATTCAGTCAATTCCTCACCCACTGAACAGTCCACCCTTCCAATCCACATCTCTCCAATTTGGAGTTAAGGATGCCATGTGGGACCACACTGAAAGCCTTACAGAACTCCAGGTAGATGACACTGGTCAGTCTTCCCTTGACCACTGTCTCAGTCACCCCATCATAGAAGGCCACCAGACTGGTCAGGCATATGTGCCTTGAGTAAAGCTGTGCTGGCTGCCTTGGATCATCTCCTTGTCTTGCACATGCCTAAAAACTCCTTCCATGAAGATCTGCTCCATGATCCTCCCAGGCACTGAGGTGAAATGCACTTTCAGTGTGGCATTAACACCTCCAGCACAAGAGTAAAGCCATTTGTGAATAAAGAAATAATGTTCTTGCTTTTCTGGTGTGGAATTAAAGACAGAGGAGACTTCATGCCATTCTGGAAAAAGGTAGTTATGGTCCATCTACACTGCTTTGTGTACCTCCTGTGCCTCTTTTCCTGAGCGATGTAGGCAGGAACACAACACACAGCCCTCAGCCACTGAAATCTCCACACCTGACACTGCTGAGGAGACAGCAGCATGAAGGGGTAGATTTGTCCAGAGGTTTTGCTAACATATCTTGGTTATTTTTCTTTTAAGTATTCAGTAGGTTCACTTGCAAGTCCTCTGTTGGAAAAGTCATCATCATCATCATCCTACTTAAAAGTACTTACATGTAATCAAAGAAGCCATGTTGGGAAATTACATCATCACTGGTTTTTTCTATTGCTGTACACTATAATTTATCTGTATCAGTGAATAAAATCTAAACAAAAAGGAAGATTCTGCCACAAAGAAGCAGTTCAGATCATATCTGCACTCAGAGTGATTCAGGTGTGATAAGAGTTTTCAGCAACCTACAAAGACATGATGTTAGACAGAAGCACTATACTGAAACAGAAAGGAAAATGATGTTTTAGTGGCAGTTAGACACAACTTACATGTGACAGTTCTAAACAGTGAGAGGTAACTACAGGAAAGGGGTAGTTTTCAAGTAACAAACAGTAGCACTTTCTGTTAATTTTTATTTTAATAGTTAAATGTACAACTCCCATTTTTTCCCGAATTTTGACCCAAGTCATTAAGGGAAAACTCTGATAGCCTAGATTTCTGAAGAGTAAAAGAAAAAATAATATAAAATACAAATATAAATTTTCTTATGGTAGTGCTGAACTGCCTGAGAGCTTTTCGTATTCAGATGAAGGGAAGCATGCTGGGCTGAAATGGAAGAGACCACCTCAAACAACGCACTTACATTTTCAAAACGTAGAAACTTTTCTAAGAGGAATGGCAACCTAAATATCCAACTAAATAGCTTTTGCTTTTTAAAAAAACATGAAGAACTTACTCTGGTCTGAACTGGTAACATGTAATAGTTGTTTCACAGAAAATACTGTGCACCACTGATACAGGGGTTGTTTTTTTAAACCACGGTAATACACAATGGTCAGAAGTCACAATGTGCTTCAGGCTGCACAACTTGTTTCCTGAAGAGGAAAAAAATTATTCTCAAGCAAAAAAAGAGCTTAGTAAAGACAAACTCCAAGAATTTTACCTGCTGGGCACCAACATACAGTCGATGTCAGGTCTCTTTGTCTTGGGAATGGCATATAGAGGATACCTATCACCATGTCGAATCAGCACGTGAACTGACACCAGCTTAAAATAATGAGGGGCATGACCTAAAGTGAAGAAAGGGAGAACAAAAACAAAAAAAAAAGAGAGAGAGAAAAAAGTTGCTACCTGCATACACTTTCTTTAATAAAAAAAGCAGGTATAATTAGCTTGATAGCTGTGGTATTGCAGTGAAAGAAAACATCCCTAGGAAAATACAACTTACCAACCCAAGAAAGATTTCACTTCAGATCGCAAGACACGTTATAGAAGACTGAGGTTCTTAGCACATCTCCACAGTACATCTGAAGTCCACCAACCACACAAAACATTATTCAAGCACTGAACTCTGTCAACACAATAAGTTTATTCCACTTTCATAATGCCTCTCTTCCAGTCCCCATCATAATGATGGATTTTGCAGCATGTCTAATCTGGATCTTTTTGATATACTAGTTTGTGATTTATTTGATAAGCATTAGTAGGATATGCTAATGAAAGACTTCATTCAGACTCGCTGCAGCCGCTGTGGGATAAAGAATGCAAATATGCCTTCTAGCTGACCATGTCTAATGGCTTGGAATTCCAAAATTAATTGCTTCTGTGGGGGGTTTCTTCCAGAATTCCAAGTCAACTGTTTGAAATGCAGCCGACTTGCACCAGGAATTACAATTCAAACATTAAATATCTACACCTCTCCCAACCCTTTCAATCCTAGGCCTATAGCTGACCATTGGCTGGAGACAGAACCATTTCCAAAAATCAAGACAACGGAGAGGATACAAAGGGAAGGAAAGAGCAGGAGCATGTTTTGAATGATTTAACATAATTCGGCAACCAGCTGGCATTTGCTGCACCTTCTCCAAGCACCAATGAACTGACAATACACAGTTATCACTTCTAATAACAGCACATAGAAACAAGCAGCTTGGCTGAGGTCTGCCCTCCCAAAGCTTACCTTCCATGCTGCGCTCAGCAATGGTGGGAATATTGCAGTAAACATGAGCTTCGTAAACGGGGTCTATGGCAGGAGGCTCTGTCAGCAAATCGGGCATTATTCTCTTCCGGCTCTTAGGATTCAACCCATCTTCCCTGACAGGGTTTACTGGGATTAAATGCACTGAAAGATACAAAACATACACCATGCATCTTCAGGAGAGTTTAGGGACATACAGGATTATGACTTTTTAATCATTATTTTAAAGTAATTATGGATAAAGACTATGGTTTCCATGAAAGGATGTCTCTTGATAGTATACAACAACTTTGTTGTGACTTTTTTCCTGATTTACATAGCCCAGAAGAGCTTTTTGGCAAAGTCAATGCCAATGGCTTCAGAAGCAGATCTGGATGTGAAACAACTCTGGGTTTTGCACTTTTCTTGAAGCTGCTTTTTCTATCAGTCTCTGAGCATGAATCACAGAAAAAGGGCCACATAGGTCCAGCTGTCTCTCATCCTTTTAACCTAAAAACTGACACTGAAGGACATCAGCAAAAGACACAGCACAGCTATGATGAGGGTAGTACAAGCCACTGGGAAAATAAAGTGGTCACAACTGAAGGAGCTGGATTATTCATCATTTTCTGCACTAATCCCTGCCCTTACATTGCTGCCTTGTCAACCTTAAACAGTCTGGCTTATCTAAAAAAAAAAAAAAAAAAGCACACGAAATGTATTTCTTGAAATGAAATTGATATTACCCAAAAGCTGTGGAACACAAAGAAATGCAGTAAACACACACAGAGGAGAAACTAACGGAAATACCACCACCAAGTCTTCTGACATGAAGATGAAAGTTGAAGCATATCTAAATGTAAGGCCAGAGTTGTAATGACCCTGCCTTGATGCAAAAGCCTCAGTCAATTTATGAGCCTGACCAGACTACACTTGTAGTAACAAATGCCTCTATTCTATTCTCTTTTCCGGTATTTTAATCAGAAGCTTTAGAGGCGAAAAAGAGGAGGAAAAGCATTCACATTTTTACCCCATTAGTCTTCCATCTTGAGAGAAAAAGAAAAAAGAAAGAAAAGATGAGAGAACGAATTTGAAAGCAAAACTTTACTAATTCTTCGGCATCAGTTCCTCAGCTCCATCTTGACCTCCAGTTCCCATTTCAGAGGTGAATTTGTTCCCCAAAACAGAGTTGTGCTGACCAAGAAAACCAATGAAGACAGCAAATTAAAGCAAAACGCACATAGATTTTAAGAACATGTAGCCAGTAATAAAACACAGGCTCTTCATTCTTACACTACAATACACTACACTTGAAACGTTTTTATGTGGTTATTCTTTGTCTGCCAAAACCAGAACCCAAGCACCTTCCACAGCCTCGCTAGTGCTGTTGACCAGGCCAGTACCTGCCAAGTGCAGCAACTTCAAACTTTTCATTAAGCTGTTTCAGATTTTGCTTTCAACTCCGTTTGGTGAGAATATTAAACCATAATTTTGACTTTGGACACTTAAATTGCGGAGCTCAGCTGCCATCCCAGCATTTACCTAACAGATTCATTTTTTTAGCTCCTTGCTTAGACTCACATTGTTTTGAGACATTGCAAATCCATGCCCAAGAAACTGGCAGTAACACAGAGCCTTGGTAATATCTATCAGAGGCTGGGAACTCTGGGGCTTGCAGCACATTTGTATTTGGGGTATAAATCCCAAACCCAAGAATGTGTTACAACAGTGACTGGACTCTGCAAATAAACACCACTACAGCCAGCAGTTGTCCACAGTACAAATGGAAAATTACAGGTACATTCTATCGGCCAAGTTTCCAAACCAGAAAGTTACAGGCAACTACTCCCAGCTTTCTGCAACAATTCTCTCTAGAGCAACCCACAAACTACATTGCTTCTGCTCCCTTAATATCACAGACACAGAGTTGGCTGAAATACTCAAGAGGTCACGTAGCTCAAGCCAGCTTAGACACAGGAGTGTTTCAGCAGACAGGGGAAACCATACCCCAACAGCAAAAACTCCAAGTTAACTCTGGGTCCTCAATTTTGGTGGGGAGATTTAAAAGCAAAATAAAGATTCTAATTTTTTTTTATCTAAGGCAGCTTTAGCCACAAAAAACCCTGAACAGATCCCATTTTTGTACTGAGACTATTAAGGGCAGAAGCCAACAGATGCATACATCAGCTTATTAAAATCAAGTGCCTATGATTCCTAGGGCCAAATACATTGTCTGCAGAACGCAAGTCTCATTTCTAATCAAACTAATTTAATAAATCCCATAACACTGACAGACAAATTTAAGAATAAGGAAAAGCACTAAATCTTACAGAGAAGCATCTACTCTAAAATATTAAAAATAAAACTGAATATTAAGAACAACATTGAATACTAAGAATAAAGTTGAATATTAAAAGTAACACCTGCAGGACTGCCAGAATACATGCTTGCAGTTTAAAAAGCAACTGAAAGAACACTCTTAAAGCAGACTCTTAAGTCAGTACAGCAGCTATGGGTACAACTTAAAAATATTTTGTGGACTGAAAATGGACTCACAGATTAGAAACAACAATAGTTCATGTACTAGCTGGTAAATATTGTCGTTATTGTACAATGAATATGCTTGGCTTATGCCTGGGAAGAGGAAAGGACACATGATCGGCAGGATTTTCCTTTAACACACTGGAAATAACAAATGTTGGGTGAAAATAATAATGACAAAATCAGTCAAACCACCTATACAAACACCTTCTATTTAACATAGCTAAATAGAAAAAATAGCTAAATAGAAAAAAGAATTACATGAACTGGGCATCAGTCTCTACAGTCTCCTGGAAATCTCCATCAAGTGCATATACATGAAAATAACAAGTATTTCAGAGTTGGGAGAATGGGGACGGCCAGGATGAGGGGGACAACAGGGAAGAATGACAACGTAAGACCAAGGAGAGATGAATGCCAGCTGGAGCTGCCTTCTCTTTGCTCAGCATGGTCACCCTGAAGAGCCCACCCAGCCACACTGGTCCTCCTCACCCCTTGTTACAACTACTCAGAAGCTGGAACATCCCTGCAGTTTCAGAGCTTTGGGATGAGGATCCCAAGCAACACATCCTCTCTTTGTATTCTGGCTGCTGAAACAACAGAGGTATTTTCCATGCCCTTAGTTGTTTCTCAAATATTTCCTCATCTCCTACCATTCCCTGGACGTTGTTTGTGCCTCATGTACTTACGATGTTCTCCCCTTTCTCCCTCCCTTCTCATTTCAAGTATTTGGCCTTCATGCTCCCTTGCTGTCTTCATTTATCCCACTTCCTGGCTATCCAGTCCTGCTTTGCACACCTCATCTTCTCCAGCTCCTTTTGCACAGAAGGCTCAGTTTGTTCCTTCATTTTTGTACTCCCTGTACCACACAGAGCAGTTCTCTAAAGCTCTTTGAAGAGCTGACTCTCTGTATCCAAGTATTTCCCTGCTGAAGTCCCCCTCTGAAGTGTCAATCCCACCTCTGTCTCCCACGTGGGTTTTCTGGTCCGTTTGTAATGGGCAAACCTACAAACAGTATTGGACTGATACAGCTCAGAGAGGAAAGTGAAAAAATAAATAAAAATAAATTTTAGAAAGCCCCTCACAGGAAGCTGAAATTCATCTTTTTTTCCAAACTCAGTTGCTCTTCCAGATGTACAGCATTACAAGGTCAGAATAGTGCTACACAGTTTTCACATTGTTTTTTACAGCTTAGCACTATTTTATATGAATTTCTCTATTAGTTCACAGTAACATGAACTTGCCCAAAACAGAAGTCTGACAGTGTGCACATAGGCATACTTAAATCTATGATTAAGAGAGGTTTTGAACAGGATTTTTCCACTGCTGTGCCTTTCAAAGCTCATGTTTTACTATGACAGAAATACAACAATGTAAACCAGAAATGGAACAGATGATTTTGATGTGCATTTGCCTCAGCCAGAGCAGTTAATAAAACAGATCTGTAACATATTTCATCATCTAACTGGAAGCTTTGCCAACATGGGAACTATAAAGAATATGGACATATTATTACCGAGGTAGCTTGACAACAAAAAGGGAGAGACCATATTTTATTTCCCAATATTCATAAACTTATTTTTATAACTAAAGAAGCTACATAAAAACTACTTTGAAACAGTAATTCTGAAAAAGTTATAGCGAGGAAAAAAAGTAGAAAGTTACAGAAACAATAAAAGGAAAGAGAGCTCAACGCAACTCTTCCCAGGGTGCCACCAGGCTAAAATTGTGTGAAACATGAAATAAAACTAAACACGTAGGCTGGTATCAGACAAAAGTAAGACCTGATGGAACAGTCAAACAGCAACTGCTGCCCTGTGAGACAGAGAGGCACTGGTCACACAGTATTACACCTAAATACTGCTGCAGAATCACTCCTTCAAGAATCCTTGCCGCTCCAAACGGAGATTATTTTTTTAAGTCAACACAATTCAAAAGAAGTAAAATGCAAATTCTGATACTAAGTTTAATTAAACAAAAAACCTCCAGGAACCTTTATTTTAAATCACACCACAGAACCTGAAGACCACATTCTAAAATGAAGTCAATAGCTTGTCTAAGAAACATCTTTAAGAAACCCAGTGGCATCTCAAACATTATGAGCGTGGTTTTATTTCCAGTGTACATTAAGTATGACCTATTTAAAGAGCAACAAGTTGATTGTCTGACTTCCATACTCTCCCCAACCAAGTTCCTGAATGCCATGAAATATATAAAATCCCCCAAATATCAGACAAGTAGCTTCCAAGCAAGAGAGACAATCATTCAGAAGTGCTTTCAGTGGAACGATCGTAACAATTCCTACATAGCAACTAATCCCCTCTGGAAAAATGTCGAGTTTACCAAATCAGCTATTGTGCTCAGAAGCCAGCAGGGAGCCAGATACACATTAGGGCTACAAAACTGACATGAATTTGACAGAATTCAGTACAGCAGAAAACCAAACACAAAGCAAAGTGAAATTCTTGTAGAAAGAACACCAAATTAAATGCTAAATCACTTAATTATCAATTTTTCTCCCTCCTGTAGTCCTACTTTCATCTTGAGATACAAAAGGTAGCAGCACTGTTCACCAAGAAGAACACATTCATCCATGAAAAAGAATCAACATTTACCTAAAACCAGAAAGATGGGCAATAAAACCAGTTTCCACTGCTGTTTTTCCTTGTAGCTCCAACCAGCCTGAGAAGCAGCAGCACAAGTAGCCATGTTAGTCCTGATCTTCTGACTTAACAGAGAGCTGAAATTTTCATCTTTTATAATACAGAAGGTTCTTTCAGCCCCATGCAAACATACTATTTAAAACAGTCAAATAGAAATGCAGCCACACAGCAGAAATGAAAAACAGCAACCCCACTGTAAGTAACCTTATGCTGATGGGTAAAGAAAAGCAAACACGCATGTCAGAGAGCACAAAAAGTTATTTATACACTTCCACCTTTCCCCCCACCCCTTTCTGCTCCTACCAGGCTGCCTAGCACAGAGCAGAACGCTCAGGCTTCTGAAAGCCTGGTGATGAATGTGGACTTCATAGATTCATAGGATCATTAAGGCTGGAAAAGACTTTTAAGACCACTGAATCCAGTTGTTAACCCCACTAAAACCTGTCCCCAAGTGCCACATCCACATATTTTTCCTCATATCCAATCTACACCTCCCCCAGCACAACTTTAGGAAATTTCCTCCTGTTCTGTCACTTGATACCTGGGAGAAGAGACTGATCCCCACCTGGCTACAACCTCCTTTCAGGTGGTTGTAGAGAGAGATAAGGTCCCTCTGAGCCTCCTTTCATCCAGGTTAAACACCCCAGCTCTTCTTCTAGTTGCTCTCTCCCTGAAAAAACAGTAGTGTATGGAAGAACAACCCAAAAGAGGCAGGAATTCTTGAAAGCAATTGAGGTGGGGAGAAAAGGTAAAGAAAAACAATCTGGAAAAAGCAGCTAAGGCACACCAACGCTGAAGGTACGCTGCCAGTGGGGAAATGAAGCAGCATGAGCACAGCACTGCCAGAGCTCTGACATCCTGTAATCCTGGGTATGATCCCTGCAAGTCCCAGGTCAGGTCCCTGAAAAGCCCCAGGTGTGGTCCTGGCAAACCCCACCCTCGTGCCCGACCAGCACACCCCCAGGATCAGTTTTAGAGCTCTGCCTTGGATTGCAAATGCACATCTGGGTATCAATGAAGTTCAAATGCACCTGTGTGACACACAACAGCACCTTTCTCATTTTCTTCTTTTGTACAGCTAAATAAAGGCTTTGACTGGCTCAAAGGTAAGATCTGTATTAACAGCAAGGGCTTTCATCCATAATGCATAAGGCCACAGTCACTAATGTGCTGTATTTGAATGCTGAGTAATCACACAAAAAAAGGCTTATTAACCTACCACTGGTCAAACTATCAAGTATTACTATGAAAAATAACCATAAAAGTCTTTAAAAAGGCTTTCTAAGCCTGTGAACATAAGCTTCTAAGCTTTATATTTTATATTTATATAAAATATAAATGGAGCTACTAAACTTTTACAGTCTTAAATTTTCACTGGCTTTTAGTATATTAAGAACATGTAGTTTAATTAAGCAAAAAAAGCCAGTAATTTTTATTTTAAATCAAACCTCTTGCCCTATAGAACCTGAGGAGGAATTTTTTTTATATGTGAGACCTGTCCACACTGAACCTAAGAAGAAGTGACAGTCGAAGAAGTGACAGTCACAGAATCACAGTCATCAGTGTCTTTGCAGTCTCTATCCCTTAACCACTTCTTTCACCACAACTCTGCTTCCCCAAGGATTTGCCCTTCCATTTTCTCCACTTTGGCTGAGTGTCCTGCCTGTTAAGGAGCAAGTGGAGCAAGGGGCCCTAAAGCACAGATGTGTTCACAGGCATCCACAGCCCTCTCTACTACAGAACAGGCTCTGAGCTTCAAGGTCTTCTTCCCACAGAGCTGCTAAATTCTCTGAGCACAACTACAAAGGAGAAAAAAAAGAGTGAAGGGAGCTATGGGGGAGGTGGGTAACAGAGAGAAGAACAGTGGGGGACGGAGGAGGGCACACACTTAAATTGAACCTGGAATAGTAACAACAAAATGCTTTGCCTTGACAAACCCCTGAGAATATAAAGAAGGTTCCTTGGAGTGTAATTTCTCCACAATATTTCAACCTAACAATTGTGTGTGTTCCAAGGTGACACAGGTACAGCCTTCAGAATGCAGCTGTGTCAGGGCAGCAGAGGTAAGTGCTCCCCTCCTTACACACTTGAAATGTTACCTACCCAAACTCCGAAAATGGATGATTCAAACACAGATTGATCAACCCCAGTACGAAAGAGGGCAGGAACTTCCAAGCTTGTGGCATTCACTAAACAGCCAAATGGGAGCAGACAGAAAACAGAGACTACAGATCCCATCCTCTGAGTTTCCAACAGTTTGCAAACACTCAGCACCAGCGGTGAGTTATGGGCTGACACATGCCCAGACACATACACCTATTTAACCCACTCAATTTTGTGACTGCAGCTGCTGTTTTTCCTTCTGTAAAAGAGATCATAGTAATTTAGAGACTTTTAAAGCAGTCTTACAGCACAGTCATATTGCCAACACCCTACATGTCAAGTTCTAGGACAAACTTTAAAAAAATATTCAGGAAGACTATTTAGGTGCAGCAAGCAAGTAGCAGATGTCATTGAATAAATATTCTTTTCATGCCAGAGTTTCTAATCAAAAGTGCTGAAAAATGCTTGCTACAGCAACCTTGAATACCTGCATTTTCATACTGCAGAGCCACAGTTCTGCCGTGGCCTTCAGCACACCATATTCTGACACCAGAAATTAAAGCCCACTAGAACAGTTCAATCGATCCTATCAAATGAACATAGACATCTCCCTTCCTACAGCAAAAAAAACAATTACTTTGGAAGACCATGAGGAATGCTGCCACAGACTTGTGAAACAGAACATCGTATTTCAAATTCTTACAGAGAAACTTTAACCTGTCAAGAGAAATTGATTAAATTCACATAGCCAGGGATTTTTTTTTTTTTTTGGGGGGGGGGTCCATTTCCATTTCAGTGCACTTATCTTTGTTGGGTAAATTTCTGCATTACTTGGGTCACTATTAGAAAAATGCTGCTTTTAAAATTCTGTTAAGTGCTATGTTTGTCTTTCCTCATGTGGTTCCTTAAACTACATCTTCATAGTGACAACACAGAAGTCACAGCCCCATTTCCAACCCCAATTACTTCTTGTGACTTAATAAAGAAAAAAGGCGGATTTCCCTTTTCTTTTAGCCTTGCAGACTCAGTCACCACAGAGCCTGAAGCATCAGGTCCCTTCCTGCCCTTCTCCACCTGGAGAAGTCAGCTACAGTCAGTCTCCACCCAAAACATGTTGGAGATGAGAGCGGGGCAGCCAACAGGAAGAACCATTCTCCTCCAACTGGAAAAATACCCAGGGGAAATTTGCAATGAAAATGCCGTTCCTCTGTTTAACGTGTAGGAAATGTAAGTTTTCTGAAGCCTCCTGTATATCACAGGTTCACTGACAGAAAATGGGAACTCAGGGAGACTAGGAGGCTGCAGGTGTCCTCAGCTAACCCAGTGGAAGTCAGATCTGATTGAGGGGGAACAAGTGTGAGCTCTAGAGTATTTAAATTTTTAATGCACATGTTTTGAAGAAAATCACAGACATTAGGACATAAGGAAAAAAACCCTAAAGACTTAACAATGGTCTCCTGCCATGCACAAGAGAAATGGAAGTCCACACATGCACCCCAGTATGAGCTTTCTCACCACAGTCCCTGCTTTCTCCCCAGAACATCATAACACAATTGCAGCTACAACTTGTAGGTGCATCTTACTTTTTCTAATCAATCCTGGTGTCATTTTCTCACATGAAAGGCAACCAAAAGCTTATTCTTTAGTCTAATGCCATCTGAGTTTTCAGCCTTCTTAGTTTTCAGATCCCTAAAGTTTTTCCCTGAAGATGAAAATGTCCCTATGGACAACTGAGAACTACTATAAATAGGCTGCTCTCCTTAGCTGTTTTTTCACAGAGTTAGACAGAAATAGCCAACCCTCCCACCTCTTTCCAGGAGTGGGGCAAGGCCTATTTTTCTGCCTTTTTTTCGGCTCACAAGTTGTGAACTTCTTTAAAGGTTTTCCTCATTTTGGGGCAATTGCCAAAAGCAGCCCTTGCCCACAGAGTCATAGCTCGCAGGTACTGAGCCAGGGCCTTATTCCATACCAGAGTCAGGGCAAAAGACCAGATTTCAGTACTTGTGTATTCATGTTCAAAGATAAAATAGAACAGCTACACACAACCACCATGCCTGGTAGCTTACCAGGTTTAAACCACTCACACCAGTATTGCAGAGAACAGGTTTCTTATTTCCAGCCGCATTAGCTGCATGGCTAGCAGATTTTTTTACAAGGTCATAATCGGACTTACATGAGGAAAATAAATATGTTGAGAAAATCCTTTTTGCACCAAACACAGCATGGCAGGCCTTGCACTCTTGTGTTCGAGACCTAATTTAAGCAGATACATTAAATTATACACTGTGTGCTTGCATTTATTAAGTCCAGATGTGGCTCTGAAAAGAGCTTTATAGTTTTAAGGGTTTTCCTCCGCCCCCCCATTGTTTTTCACTGGACAATTCAGAGGAGCATATGGCATTGCTTAAATAGCTTCCAGGATTGCCTGACAGCAGTAACACAGCAATGCTGACTGCAAATCTGAGCCTTTTCAAGCTCTAGAGATGACAATCGCTTTCCACTTCTCCGCCCAAAGTGAAAAATTACTTGTTGTACTTCATCGTATTTTCCTACTGCACTGAAACTCTGCAATGTTCACCACAGAATAGATTTATATTTTCATCAATTTAATGTACTACTTTCTTTAAAATAAATACACATGCATACCAAATCTTTTCCTTTCCAGCATGTCACTAATTACCCCATTGCTTGGCTCCACACTCAGACTGGAGGGGGTGGGCGAGGTTCCTACAGGACATCCAGACAAGCACAGATTTGCTGCTCTATAAACACATTGCTCAAGTCACATCTTGCTCATTCTCCAGGTTTAGCGACAAGATGCAACAGGAGCCTCAGCAGTGCTTACAGTGACACAGTTATGTTGGTCCCTGGCCTACCACAGGCTCACTGGGATTCCCAAATGAGAAGGGCAACAAACACCACACTCTGAAGGAAGTCCCTCCTACTGCTGAGAGCTGCCATGTCTCATCAGGCTGTGAGATGACTTCAACTACGTCAAATCAGTGTCCTGAGGGCCACCAAACAAGGCTTAAGTATGCAGACTAAACAGGGGGGAATTATGGCCTGAGCACATGATTTTTATAAATACAGTCGATCCAGCCACTGCTGCTTATCCAACAAGACTCATGAGCATTGCAATAAGATTTTAAAGCACTGTCCTGCTTCTGTCTACAGAACACAGCAACTGCTAAATGAACTAATCCAGCTGAATTGTCCTGGAACAGATTTTCAAAACAGCTTTTATCAGCTGTGTTCAGAAACTGTTGGCAACTGTTCCCATTTCCATAGCATTGTCTCAAAATAAAGATCAAATGCTTTACACTGATATACACTATAGTGAATGCTCTGCCATCCTTTTCCAGGGGGTGAGGACCTTTGCTTTTAGTTTGGGGTTGGCTTGTTTGTGTTTGTTTGTTTTTCCTTTTGTCCTGCATGATTCTCACAACTAGTGGAGTGGGAAGCTGTGCAGCAGTGATTGCAATATGACTGAAAAAAAGATGCTTGGCAGATTTCACATGTGAACTGAACACCAACATCGCAGCCAAGAAGATTCAGCACAGCAGAAGAAAATGCAGGAAAAAGTACTCTCAGGAACACGGACTGCAAATCCTCTGGCTTCAGTGACCCTTTCATCTACAGCAGCAGGGAATGATACAGAAATATGCCCCATAAAGCAGAGTTCAAGATAGCTCAAGAGTTGCTCCTGTTCTGTTATCCAGCAATCTGTTGCTGACACTTCACATCTCTGACATGGACTCTCTGCAGCTGAAGCCCTATGAATGCTCCCTGCACACAGGGGAAGTGTGCACTACTGTTTTCTATCATCCTAGATGCCTCTTTGCCTTAGGGTTCTCCTCAGACAGCATTCCAAAATACTCAGAATGTCTTCTGACATTCAAGTCAACTGTTATTAGGGCATGTACTAGAACATCCAGCTATTGGAACAGGAATCCCAAAATACACAGGAAAAACAAATAAATAAAGGGAGTTAAAAACACACCTTAGCTCTGCCCACATCTTCACCAGTATTGCTCCCCTGGTGTCAAAACACCAAAGCAGCAGCTTTTGGGCTGCAACAAACTACATCTGCTCACTGGTAAAGGCAGCTTCTGATCACCTCTCCCGAGCTGTTTCCTGCACTTCCCTGCAGCACCTCTGCCTGCACACCTGGGCCGGGGGCAGAGATGTCTGTCCCTCAAAGGGCTACCACCCCAAAGGCAGGGACACACACAGCCTCTGCAGCTCAGCCACAGCCTCTGCAAAGGCACACGGCACCAACTGCTTAATATGTTAATGTCATCAGTCAGACACAATCCACACGATCCACAGACATCTGGCACTTCTCTACAGCACTGTCCTTCCAAGGTAAAAAGCCTTACAAATTCAAATCAATATTTTCACTACTGCATTAAATTAGCACTTTTCTGTTTCGCATCTAATCCCAACTGCTTTCTGTCCACAAACTGACCTGCTCAGGGAAGTGATCTCAACACCATATGCCACTGCTTACCCAAGCCAAGCCAGCTCACTTGTTTGTCCTTGTCAACACCAGGACAGGACACAGAAAGCTGCCATGGATTTGCCAGCAGCAAACCTCAAAACAACATATTTAATACAGTACAACCTGACAGGTTTTTGTGCTGGGGAAGCCTTCCATGACAGACCTAGTCATTAATCTCAGGAATTCAGAACAGTGCTCTCTGGATTAGAGAATTACTGGTATCTTTGGGATCCTTGCCATAAACAGCTTAGAGGAAGACAGTGAATCTTATTTCTTGTCTTCATTTAGCATTAATGCACACAGTTGGTAAACCCAAAATTACACCACATACGTTTCCAGCTCTTTTAATCCAACCATCTCACAAAAATCATGAAGGGAGATCACTTCCACTTTGTAAGACTTCATATTTTACTGCAGCAAGTCCACAAAAGCCCCAGTCTTTTAAATACAAACCAGACCCTGCCTCATTTAAAATAATCCACAATGCCATTAATTATGTACAAGCACTGCATTTCTCTCAGAAAATGAGTTTTGAAAAGCTAAAAGGGAACTGATTTTGGGAACAGAGATTACTCTTACTAGGAAAAAAAACCCCAGCCTGTACACATTAAAATCTTCAAAATCAGTTTGAGACCCCTTATTAATCACAGAAACTCCACATGCCCAAGAACACACAGTAAATTTTTCAAAAACCCTCACAGTCAAGTGACAAGACACTTTGGATTAAGTCAGTCGCTATATCATTTCAGC
The DNA here is from genome assembly GCF_009650955.1 of Corvus moneduloides. Classification (NCBI taxonomy): domain Eukaryota; kingdom Metazoa; phylum Chordata; class Aves; order Passeriformes; family Corvidae; genus Corvus; species Corvus moneduloides. Next base: position 7,452,980 of record NC_045485.1, on the reverse strand, counting down.
AATGAGAGCCCAGCAAAAGCACAGATAAAAGAACAAAACTCCCTGACAGAAAACCCACAAGAGAAAAATTAAAAGGACTAAGAAGAAACATGAACAACTATATGAAGCATATTAAGCATCTCTCTTTCAGATACACACAGTGGAACCAGCACATCCATAAACCTGATGGTTTTCAACTCAATTTGCAGCAGCACAGTGGGGATTAAGGCAGGCACAAAGCACAGCTCAGAGAAACAAACCTATCATCAAACATGAAGTTTAAGTAGCCCTCCATGCTTTTCAGAAGACTGTACATGGCCTAGAAACAGGGTAAGTACAACTGCATTATACCCACTGACATTACAAGTATTTCTCGTAGTGCTCTCCAGTTCAAACTCTGCTCACTGAACAAGGAGGCAAGAGAAATTTGGGTCAGAACATCCTCTGAGGAAGATGCAGAACCCAAATCTCAAACAATGGACAGCAAATGATTAAAGTATGATGAGTCCATTATAACATTGTCCTAAAAGCTCTGCTAAAAGTAAGAGGGATAAAGCTAATGAAGTGTGAATTGATTGTGAATTCTCAGAAAACTGGTCTAACATCAGCGTGGACAGCAAAAGATTAACAAAAGGCTCCTACTAAAAAAAAACCAGAGTGACAAGGCTGTATTTACTTTCTTAGCTTAAGACATCCAGGTTTTGGCTTGATGTCATCATCTCTGCAACATGAGAAAAAGAGAAGTACAAGGGAAGGCAGCCCTGTAAGCAAGGGGAGGAGCAGCTGAGAAATTGCTTATGGAAAGAGTAAACCTTTAGGGATGAGAATCGCTGCCAGTGCCCAGCCAGCCCCAACAGGAACACTCAGCAAGGAGGGCAGAACCAGACACAGGTGAGCTCTGCCTTTGCTGGCTCACCCACAGGTGAGCAAAGCCCAGGACCCATCTCCCAGAGAGCCCCGGCAGTCAGGGCTGGGGGACTGGGCCCTACACTGGCATCAGCTATCCTGAAAACCCCACACAAGAGCTACAATGCAAACCCCACACAGAGGGGCCATGCTCTTGTGAGAATCGAGGCTTTACATTGTGCCGATTTCACCTGTGTGAACTAACCCTGACTCACCAAACATTGATAAAGAATGGAACAGCCGCACATTAGGAACAATATTCTCTCTTTGTTACTTCTACAAACAAAATAGGGTGAATTTCCAAGCTTAAGAACAATGTTTCAGTTGTTAAAACACAGTTTGGCCCAGTATACAAGTAATGTATGGAAAAATCCTAGGAACAATTTTATTGGCTTTAAAAGACAGCCGTGCCATTCCAAAACACGCCTGCAGCGACCCGTAAGGCAGCCTGACTCGGCTTTTGAGAGCTGTGAAAAAGGAAGGGCAGAGAACTGGTTTCATGACAAAACAGAATTTGCTAAGACAAAACTAAACAAATCACATGACCTACTGCTACAGAATCAACTGTACAGCAGCCTTCAAACGTGTGCTGTAACAGTTCATATCAATTCTGCTTAAATACAGTCCAACTAATCACCACAGATGAAGTCAGAATGTATATTTAAAGAGGAATTATGAAGTTCTGTAGCCTGACAAGTAACTTTCATTAGTCAAATCCCGTCTCAAGCAACTAACCCTGACCTATATTTGAAGCAACTATTTTGAAATGATTGCTTTATTTTTTGTAGAAGAAAGTAAGACTGTCTCATAGTATAATTTTCAAGCGACTGTCTCATAGTATAATTTTCAAGCATTCATCACATCTCCTCTCCCTTCAAGGGTTCATTTGGTGTACTGATGCATTATACCACCACTTTTGAAAATCACAAAAAAGTTATTTACATCTCCAGTTACAACATAAAAAGGATCCTTAACAAAAATCTCTATATTTACAGTTAACTCTCTTCACTCACTATTAAAATGCACAAAGCCTTGGACTTATTATTTGTGGGTCATTTTTCTCTTTAATCTTAAATTCAGATTAAATTAGCACTCGCAAAAATAAAACCCAGAGAGACTTCTCATGAGTGGAAAATTTGCCATGCTTATGAGCTTGAAGGCAAAATTCATGAAGGGAGATATCTGCTCTCCTTTTAATTTCGTATGCTGGTAACACATGACAAAATCAAGTTCTCTACATCAAGGATTCTAAAGCTGTGGCTTTTTAAATACAGTTGCTTGTCTACACCAGCAAAATGCAATACCCACCCAAGCAGCCACTGCCCCACGGCTCTGGTTCCCAGCAGGGGCTGAAGGAAGCCGTGGTGAGGATCTCAGGCTAAGCCCCAAACACCTCAATGTTGGATATGATGCCCACACTGTCCTTGTAAGTAAGAGCTGCCTGCAAAGCTCAAGCCAAGAAAATAAAACTCTGCTGGGCTTTTTTTTGTGGAGGATCTCAATTTCTGTTTCCTGTGACTCATCTTTAAAACCAAAAGCTCCAGTGCAAAATCAAATGACAGAAAGTAGAGAAAAATTATTACTGGAACAACAAAATGTCATTTCCAGACATGCTGATACACCAACACCCAAGCCTGAACCATCAAGGCAGGGAAAGTATTTTCAAAAAACTGTAAAAAGCATAAAACAGCTCTCCACACTTTAGACGGGAACCAGCACCCTGCCTGAGCAGTGGCTGACATCCTAAAAAGCACTGGCAGATAGCAAAATTCTTTTTATCAAAAGGCAAGCCTAAGCCACTGATCAAAGTATCAAAGTATGCAGGAAAACAAACTCTAAACCAGAGGAGAAGCTCCCTGGGAAAGAGCTGCCCAAGAGCCAGGGCCTTCAGAAGGACAGTCTGGAACTGATACTGGGCACAGGGTTATAAAAAGCATCCCTGTAAAAAGGGATGCTTTCCCACTATAGTTTTAGTCCTCTTCTCTTGACTGTTACTTTCCTTAGACTTTCAGTAAATAGAAAAAAAAAAAACAAAAACAAGCAACAAAATAAAACAAAAATATTTATTTCATGGAAAAAATTAATTTTCATGCCTTTGATTACAGAGTAAAAAATCACTGTCGAGCAAACTCTACAGAGTTTACACATGGCATCCTAACAGCCAGCTTTTAAATTGCCTTTCAGTTTGGTTTATTCAAGGTAACTCATGGATAAATAGTTGAAACATCCTGAGGACACCCACTGTGAGGCTCCCTCAGCCATTCACTGATGTTCTAATGTCGTGGAAGGCCTGTGTTTGCCCAGTAATTGGGTTCTCAGGTACCTATCTTCAGGAGAAAAAGAGAGCAGCTCCTCGGGCATACTTGCAACCTCCTGTTGCTCAGCTGACCTAACGGCTAACCAATGCAATTAACATTGACAGGGTCCTAAATTCTGTCTTTTCCCCTTAGAGTGAGGCTGCAGGACCACAGCTGGATTCTGATACATCCTTTGAATGCAGCTGCCATCCTCTGTCTCTGAAACACAGGGACACTGCATTTACCTGCCCTTTGCACTGCTCCGAGCATGTTACACAGCACGGAGAAGGAAGAAAGACCTCAGCCACTGCAACCTCTTCTTCTGGCAAAAAAAGAATAAAGTATCCCTACATATATTCTTTGTGTTTGTACCCAAGGAAACTGCCCATTTTTAGTCAACAGCATTATGGATAATATTTACAGAGACAAAAATACAGCCCACAGCCCAGCACAGGCCATTTTTTCATTCTGCAGTTTTTCTGACAAAGAAAAACACTGAAAACTTCAGATAAAAACAACATAATTACATTTTAGTACAGCCTTAACTGACAAGTCTATCAAAACCAGCTCTCCTTTTGTCTCTAATGCTGAAGTTTTAAACTGTTTTACAGCCATGACCATTTACATAAACAAAGAGGAGAATAATAAAAACACATGTGGAATGATAAACACTGTAAGAAAAATACTTCACCCTTTTATGTAGAACTGGCCCCAAACATAAAACAAGAAGGGAAACAATGACAATTCCTAATAAAACGTTAATCTGCCAGTCATATTTGGTTTGAAAGTCAACCAGTTTCCCTATCCAATGGGTTTCCCAAACACAAACTCTCCATTGATATAATTATCCATCACAGACATCAGAGTATGCTTTTAGCCAGCAGTGGAACACATTTTTAGTGTTAACTTTTAACACCGTCATTTTCCTACACTATTTAAAAATTCAAACACTTAGAAAATCCAGTGGGATTTGCCATTCAAGAGAGGTTCCCTCTACTGCTGAGTGCTCCAGGTTTCACTCTGTGCAATGCATTAAGAGCCAAACCAAACTTGAGGGCACATCTGGTCCCCAGTTTTTGCTTCTTAGTCCAGGCCACACAACTATATTAAAAATGCCTAGAACTCCTCAGGTTTGTATGTTCTCAGCAAGTATAAACTCCCTTTTAAAAGTGTCCTATGTGCCTACTAGAAATGGTAACCAAACCTGGCAAAACTATGAATAGGTATTAGAATATTTTAGTAAATTTTCAAATGTGTCTCAAATGCATTTCTGCCATCATCTACCAGGTATGTGCAGAAAAAAAAACTTGTGGCATTATTTATCTAAATAAATACATGGCACTTGAAAACAGTAGGACTTCCTGAAGAAAGTTTCCTTACTCCACTCCTCCAAGTAAAATTCCCAGGAAAGCAGCCAGGCCCTCAAAGATCGTACAGAGACCCTGTGCCTTTTGCTCCTGTACAAGGACATAAAGAGCAGAACCAGTCAGGTGCCCCACTGCCCAAAAGGTACAGGACAGAGGACCCTGGCAGGAAGGAGGGTGTCTTACAGGATCCACAGCATCACATCACCTTGCAGAATGACTATTACAGTTTAAAAAGAGTCTCCAGCTGCACAGCAAAGTGCAGTCTGCTTATATGTCTCCTTCTTCCCAGGATAAGGAGACGAAGATGATGCAGCTGGCATTTGATCAGCCATCCAAGCCAGCACCCAACATGTGACGAACATGAACTGACTGCTCCAAGAGCCGCCTGCTGTACTCCTGGGACAGAGCTCTGAGGGCAGCTTCTGACCTGCATCCTTGCCAACTGCTCCATGTCCATCCACTGAAACTGTTGGTGGGAGAGAATACTTAGAGCACAGAGCTGTTGTTTGCTGTCGAGAGAGACACTGGGGGAAATTTTCTCCATGATTTACCCTGTAAGTTAAACTGTTAGTATCCATGTATAGCACCCGCCTCGTAGTGAAAACAACACAGGAAAGCAGACTACAGAACTCATAAACCACAACAGAAGATAAAAGGACCAAGAACAAACAAACATCAAAACGGGACAGAGTTTTCTATCAATCCTGGGTCCATCCCCAGCCTACCAACACTGAAGATTGTGAGGTCCTACACTGGTTGTTTTCCCCAGCATTTCACTCCCTGTGTCTAAACTCAAGACATGACAACTACTAGCTCTGAAACAATTGCCTCAGGAGTTTGTCTTACAAGCAAGGACAGACTTAATAGGACTACTGACACGATACCCATCACCTCCACTTCATCATGGCTGCAGGAATCACTGCTCATAAAGCAGTTCCAGACCCTTCCCAGCACAGTCTATTAAAGTAAACCAGCATCGTTTTCTTTTTGACTGGATGGCAAACTGCTGCAAGCAATTCCTGAACCCTCACAGCTCAAGCATGAGCCAGACTGTGACCTTGTCAGCCATCCCAGTGTGGGCTGTTTGTAATATTGAGTCAGAACTTGTGGTAAATCAGCTGAGCTTGGCCTTTACTACTCCCTTCACTTCAGAGTTAGCTACAACTCACAAGTCTGGCTTCAAATGTTACAGTTTCACATGTGGACAAGAGGGATAAAATATCAAACATTTACAGGAGTTATGCCCTGCCCTAATGCACAATTTTAAAAAAGGAAGATATGTACCACTTGTATAATCACACATTTAGTGTTACTGTTTTTCTTTTATAAACAAATTTATCACAGAAAGGAAGAGACATTTTGAACATTCCATGCTTAGAAAGGCAGTAGCATGTTTTAAAATTACCTGCCCTCCTCCACAAAGCTGTGCACTGCTTGCTAACAGAGATTCACAATCTCACAACAGTATAAAACATCCATTTCTACTCCAAATGCTTCAAGGAGGTACCTCCCTTCAAGCAAAATAAAATAAAACAGTGGCTTCGACATTTTCCTGAGTCTAAATGTATAAACACTCATTTTCATTCCATGAACATAAATCATATTCTCATAGAACCATCTAGGTTGGAAAAGGCCTCTAAGATCAACTCCAACCATTAACCATGTTCACCACTAAACTATGACCCCAAGTGCCACGTCTACGTCTTTGAAATCCCTCCAGGGATGGTGGCTCCACCACTGCCCTGAGCAGCATGTTCCAATGCCAGACCACCCTTTTGGTGAAGACATTTTTCCTAGTATCCAATCTAAACCTCCCCTGGCACAGCTTGAGACTATTTCCTCTTGTCCTATCACTTGTTACCTGGGAGAAGAGACCAATCCCCACCTTGTACAAACTCCTCTCTTTAATTGTAGAGAGTGGTAACATCCCCCTGAGCCCTCTTTTCTCCAGGATAAACACCCCCAGATACCTCAACTGCTCCTTATGAGATTTGGGCTCCAGACCCTGCACCAGCTCCACTGGGGAACTGCTCCAGATCTCAGTATCTGCCTTGTCATGACGGGCCTGTAGCAGGATGCTCTGCCTAAGTGTGGGTAAAACAGCTCAAATTTTACTCCATTTGCAAAAGTTATCAGTGATGAAAGGACAGAGAAGCAGGGGGTCATGCTGATTTTGGTGCTGAAGAATGCTGAGACCAGCCTGACTCAACAACCCCAAAGTTAAACATTCTGAGGATGTGAAAAAACAGTGTTTCCTGACAGAAACAGACACTGGTGAGGATGTGACAAAGTTCCTGATGAAGATAGCACTGGTAACTCACCTCAAGCTGCTGAGCTGCAGGCTGCCCAGCTGGCACAGCTCACCCAGAAGCACATGGTGATCAAAGACAGTTTTGGTTTTGCTGTGGAGATGGTCTTTACTCCAAGTTTGGACTAACTGCTCTACATCCTGAAGCCGGAAGAAGTTAAAAGTATCAGGCTACCTGAATGTCTTGGTTCCCACCGGACTGTATTGCAGTTCTCATTATGTAAAAGTTTCTGTATCAGTGTTGGTATTGGCACTGGCTTCATGGTGGCTGCCTGCTGCAGTTTACATGCTTTTTAAAGCACCCCTCAAACATCCTTATCTCTAGCAGAAATGTTACGGTCTAATTAAGTAGAAAATAATTTTATCTTTAGATGAAATGTGATTCACTCTCCTAAATGTCTACCTCTTCATCTCTAAATAAAACTCACTTTAGTTAACAATTCAGTTTCATGTTTCAGCTGCAGCTCCTCTAGGACCTTCGCCCTATGCACAATTCATAACCAACCCTACAAAATCAAGGGCAGAGCCGTAACGAGCCTAAGGGGCAAAACAAGCTGCAGTCTGACCCTCTGGCTTGTGCCCAGAGGAGGCTCAAAAAGCAATTCAGAGCCACAGGTCCCTTTACTACATGCAGATGAGTTTAGGCACACAAAAATAATAGCAGAAACCCACGAAGTTTCTTTCATCTTCTTTCTCCCCCTTTTTTGAAGTTGTCGGTCATATGCAAAAGACACATTCTAAATGTAACGTTTTTTTTACTCTATGCAAAAAAAGCATAGCCCAGAAGGACTGTGCTCATTAAAACACGATGAAAGATGACAACAACGAAGAATATTATCCTATGCTATGGACATGCACTTTTACTTGCCCTCTAAAAGCAACTCATTACATTGCTGGGCATTAGTACAGACCACATTATCACAAAACATGGCTTTACCCAGGAAATGTTCTCTCTCATGAAACAGGGGGTAATCAGCCACAGGGCACAGTGCCCCCCCACTGCCCTGCCTTCAGCACCACCTCCTGCTCACTCATCAGGACAGCAAAGCCCTCTGCAGTGACCCACGATAAATTCATCTGAAGCACAACACAATTTATCTGTTCTTAAACAAACCAACCACTTGTGATGAACCAATTCAACTGTGTGAAGTTTCCTGATGTGAGGGTACAAATCAGGAGAGGTTCCAGCACTCAAACCTCTCACAGCAGTTTCCTCAATCCCATCTGGTCTGATGCAATGTAAAATAGGAATTGCAGCAGTTTTCACTCCAATGTGGTTTGCCTGCTTTCATGGAGGGATTCAATCGCATTAAATTACTTAACTGCACTACAAAATGCAGAATTTTTTAAAGTAAAATAGCCTGATTTGAACTCTCTAGATCGTATAGATTCCTATATGGCACACAAAACTATGTTTCTTATTTTTTTGGAAAACAAACAAACAAAAATCCTTACAAACAAACAAAAAAACCCTGAAACAAACCCCATGTATTTCAATACAGGAAGAATGCTTAAACAACATGAAATCATGGGCATTTTTAAACACACCTATAGACCACTATATGTGGAAAACAAAACATGAGGACACTTACAGAATTGTAGACTGAGGCTCAAAAAGGCTAATAAGGCTGCCAAGGCCAGCAAGAACAGAAAACGGTTTCGGAAAAGCATTATTATTCACTCTGCTTGCTCTTCATGGTTTCATCTTCAGATATCTGTGGTTCCTGCAAACAACAAAACATTGGCAAATATATATTTCAGATGTGGAAGCATCAGCTATAGCAAAGAAAATTTAAATATGCCTTTGACAAGAGTCAAGTTGCTCCTCAAAGGCAAGCACATAAGGCAATTCAAATTGGCAACAACAGAATGGATAAGTTGCCTTCACCTTAATTTCACCCTAATAATAGGATTGACTGTATTTCCAGAACAAAACTTTCAGGTAGATAAAAAGATTCCCATTTCCCATAAAATTAACCTTCCTCCTGCTAAAACAAGGTTAATACTTACATCCACAATTCTTATTTAAGATAATAAACAGTAAGAAAAGGTGTCAATACCACAAACAAAAAAAGTAATAAAACCTCAGAACTCATTACTTGCTTCAAAAATAAAAAAAAAAAAAAACCACCCCTCTCCTGAAAACATCCAAACACACTTTTCCTTGCAAAATGACATTCCGAAGAGTATGGAATTTGCTGAATTGCCCTGTTTTCACAGATGTACGTTTTCCTGTGGAAAATTGCTCTATATAAGGGCTGAGGGGGGGGGGTTGCTCTCCCCCCTACATGCCTTTTTTTCTTTTTTAAACAACCAGCTGCTCTTATGTGCAAGAGATGCCTCTCCCTAGCACTGACAGCGTGTTGCAGGAAATTGGTTAGTCTTGAAAGAAATCTTCTGAGATTCCCAGATCCTTTGAACTGAGCTCTGTTTATGACAGAACATTCAAGCATGTTGACAGAAAGTAACTTTTTCCCCCCATCACTGTTTCTTTTTGACCCAGCACTTATTTCCACACAGAAAGAGGCCTCTCTTTATTTTTCCTGCTTTTGAAAATGACAGGTCTTACATACACATGTAATTAATATATATTTGCTTACCAAAGCTCTTCTGGATTCCAAAACCTGCCCATTTCAGCAAGATATTAATCTCTGAGTGCTGATAAAATCACAACCTCAAAATTCTCATTTTTTCTACTCCCTCATTCCCCCTCATCCCCCCCTCCCTCCCCCCAATTAATTTTCTTACTAGTATTTGAAAAGGTCTCAGGAATCATTGAACTTATTTTATCTGCTGGGGTTGCTCTTGAAAAGAGTTGTGGGATGTATGAGGTGCCCCAAGGGGGCTTTAGCAACATGAAGCCATGGCACCCACGAGCACAAGTGGTGATCACAGAAATTAAGGCAGTGGGGCTTGCTGTAAGTGGAATCCATTATACTCATACATTTTGTAGGATTGAGCTCTTTCCATCTCATTTTATTTGGACAGCTACCTTTGCAGCTTTTGGAAACTGGAAAAATGGAAAGATCTGGAGATTCTGAGAACGAAGAAACCAGAGTCATTACAGTATTTTTTCCAAATGCCAACAGCACCATAAATGGCATGCGCAAGCAGTAATAAAAATAAAGTAAAAAGAGAGGGAGAGAGAAAGTTGGAAGGAACAATTTTAACAGTTCTCAATTTCAAAAAATCATAGCTCATCCTGGAACATCCTAGTGAAAGGCAGGCAGAAGCAAAACTGAACTACACCACTGCAACTCAACAAAGCTGTGAAGGATAGAAGGTAAAAGGATTAGTGTATGCCAAACAATAGGAGAGAATAAAGCAGTTCAACCAAACAGATGGGAGAACAGAAGGGGAACCACAGGAAAAAGCAAAAAATAGACTTAGCGGGGAGGAGAAGGTAAAATCTATTAAAAAGCTCTCGGAACAAGAGGTCTTGTGCACAGTCTATACTCATTAATACTGCTGTTGCATAAAATAAAGCTGCCACAAAAAAGGAAAAAATACAAGACTGGAAAATAGGAGATATTACACATCTCATATTAGCAAAATGTTTTAGTGACTAAGCTTAATGAGCTTTAAGCCTTAATTGCAAGATCAGAAGTTCTAAAACACTGAGTGTGAAATGCATCATTCAAGACATTACAAACAAGGTGGAAAGATTTTTCTTTTAAATATACTTTGGCTTGCTAACAAAAGTTGCTGTGTTGTGACTTGTGAGGAAAAGGAACAGCTCCTGCTGAGAAGCTGTAAATTAAAAGCCTGCCAATACAATTTGCCAATAGCTCCTCCTTGGTAAGAAGCTGCTGGGAATCAGCTGAAGGTACATAAGACTGAGTCCTGAGCCTCTGCCCCTCCAGGCTGGCACACAAGGTACTCCCAGGGCACAGCAACGCTTGGCCAGCACATGTTAAATGAAAGCAGTACAGTAAGTACTGTAAGCACTCACTGAAGTGAGCATTTTTAAACTAAAAAAGATAAAATGAAGCCTGGAGGGGGGAGAAATAAAAGCAAACCAACCTCATCTTCCCACAAAACTATTCCTACATGCACATGAAACAAATCAACAAACAACAGATCAAAAAACATTTGGGGTGTTCAGGCCAGACTACCACAGAGCAAGAGCACTGCAGAGCATCCGCTGCTAACCTGGTATTTAGGCACTGCTGATCTTTATCTGTTTACCCAGGCCAGAGTGCAGGTCCTGCCCCTGGACAGGGGCACATCTCCACACTGAGAGCTCCCAACGGGCAATTCCATCAACAACTGACAGCACCACCTCGCTGGGCTGCAGGAATGGGCCTGGTTTGTACCCTCTGGGGTTTGGAGCCAAGGAAGTACTTACTACTTTTAAAGGGGAATAAGCACCACACTGAGGTGGAACAGCAGCATCAGGAGCAGCAGCTTCTGACGTGTGCCCAAAGTGCAGTGGTTGATGCTCATACCTGAGACAGGGAGGTTTAGATTGGATATTAGGAAAAATTTCTTCACAGAAAGGGCTGTCAAGCATTGGAACAGGCTGCCCAGGGCACTGGTGAAGGCAGCATCGCTGGAGGGATTTAACAGACCTGTGGATGCAGTGCTCAGGGACAGAGTTTGTGGTGGGTTTGGCAGTGCTGGGGGAATGGTTGGACTCAACCTTTTCCAACCTAAACAATTCTGTTTCTATGAATGCAGTACTTGATAAAGATGACCTATAGAACTCCAAAAATCAGTCACACTAATTTTAAATGTGACACACTTCAGTTTAGAAATTCATAGGGATAGTCATTAACGAAGCATCCTACGTCGAAATAGGGGTAAGTAAAAGGCTACTTCTGAGTCACCTTTTGCAGCATACCTACCTACAGAATTTAGCATACCTACCTACATACCTACCCACAGAATGTAACTTTTCCTTTTAAACATGATCCAAAATCTCAACTCATCAAAACAAGACAGAATGACTCACAGCATTTAGAGCACCCTCGGTTCTTACCTAATCTCACACAAGTGCTGGTGTAAGGTGTTATTGCATGCTCCCACAAAGGTAAAACCAGACTTATGGTTGAAGGCCGGGTCAGGGAGTCAGGAAAAATTAGTAACTACCTAGAAATGCTGGGAGAGAGGCAGCCAGCCCAGAGCCCAGGCGAGGCACGAAGCTGGAGCAGAGCAGCTGGCAGCACTAACCTACTTTCTGTTCAGCACTGCAGGGGCACTGCCAGCCAGGGCATCACACAGAACCTCTCCCTGGCAGCACCAGCTCCTCAGCAAACCAGAGAGAAGACATTTCTTGCACGGCTGACCAGCTAAACTATTTCTTTTGCTTGTTTAAGTCAGCCCCTGAAGATAACTTTACATCAATGCTTTCCAAGCACTTGTGAGATTAGATGTGACACTAAACCAGCACTGCCAAACTCCTGTGCCAATTGACTGATGCTGTTATATTCTCCAAATCACCAGCATCCATCTATAATACAAACCTACTCTCCAGCATGAAGCGTAAACACAGAATTATACTGACTCACCATGACAGCTTAAATGAATCTACTTGATTAAAACAGCATGTCTCCATAAATAATCAATAGTACTCCTCAAAGTCTGCCTTAATAAAATTAATGTATTTATGTGATGTGCTGCATCAAAATGACATTGTCTACTGAAACACAAGTGAGCAAAAGCGGTCATAATGAAAAAAACAGCAGACAAATGGTGACTTTGCCCCAAATGGAAGGTAGTGCTCAGTCTGTACATAACTATGTGCCAAAGACAGAGAAAAGTATATTTTGGAGCAAGCTTATAGAGTGTAGGAGGGAGAACAAAAAGCCCAGAGATAACATAAGGTCGATCTGGAGTAACATTCATAGATAGTTTTAGAAAAGGTCACAGAAGAACACAGGGACCCACCCATTAGTCTGATATCTCTACACTACATAAGAGATTTAAACTATCACTTCTTTTTGATATATCTTTTGCTATTTATCTCCATCTGTAGGCTTATTTTCTGACAAAGCCTGTTTTGAAGGCATCTGAAATGAAGGTGACAGCTCCTGATACAATTACAATGAAAAGTTCTGCCTTGACTTTCACTTTAACTCGTGATGCCCCACCAATCACTCCCCAGCCATTGGGCAGCAGCCCACCGGGGACATTTTTCATCCACTCACAAGTCCAGCCCCCAGACAACTTCAGACAGTGAGTTCATAGCCTTGAATTGGCAACTAGAGAAAACAGCTGTGTCAGCAAATGACACAAGTCAAACTTTTTCTTTGGCACTTCAAGGGATTTGCTTTTTTTCCTGCATGAATACAAAATAGTGGCTGGGATTTTCTGGTCATGACCAAATCAACCGGTGCTATGAAGAGCCTTGGCAAGCACCAGAACAGAGTGGAAATGGGAATACGCAGCAGAACCAATTCCCTGGTCAGCATGACCTGCTTAGTTACTGATGCTTGTAATTGTCACAGTGAGGAAGCCCTCACAAAACCCCTGCAGCCACTGTAGCAGCAGCAATTTAAATTGGACATACGATCCCTGCAACACTGAGGGTGCATTTTGCATGGCGTCACAAAATAAGACAGCATCTGTGATGCTGTTCAGCACAATTCTCAATTTTCCCATTGGAAAAAAACAAGAAGCATATATTTTTTTAATAGCATTTAAGAAAAATAGGTCACAACACTTGGTGTAAATAAATGCTTTTCTAAAAAGAGTAAAACTGGCTCATCATCGGAAATATTAAATAAAACCTGCTCAGGAGTGTTACTCATGTTAGCCCACCCACCCAGTGGGTCAGTAACCACGGGACATGCAAAACTCAACTGAAAATACAAATAGGTCAGCAGCCTCATGAAACAAAAACAAAACAAAAAACCACACACACAAAAAAACCCCTGTAGTGGTTTGGTCCAAAATACTCATTACTATTTACCCTCTGTGAGATAAGAATTAGGAGAAAAGCAAAGCAGGCACCAAACTTGAAAGAATATAAAGTTTATTAACAGACCTAAAAGAGGGAAAAAGAAAAAATAAAATCATACCACACCTTCAGAACTCTTCTCCTCCCCCTACCTTTTCTCCCTTCTCCCACTGACAATGTAAAAAGACAACCCTTGAGATGTTCAGTCTGTTTACCACTTCCATAATAACCTTGTTCAGTTCATTTAGGAAGAGGAGTCTCTCTTGCCCATGCTATGAAAACATTATCACAACGAGACAGCTGCCCAGGTTGGTTCTCTGCTTGCATGTGAGTCCCTTCCCACAACTTGCAGCTTTTCCCACAACAGCTTTCGAGGGTCCAATCTTGAGTTACTGGGGTACAATTTTAAGGTTGAGCCGTTCAGGAACAAAAGTTCTCTTCACCCATCTCTGGGAGCATTTCATCTCTAAGAACAGAGGCCCTACTCCTTCCCTGGGAGCAAAGGGTCTTCCTCATCTTCATCTCTAGGACTATCTCCGGGAGCATCTCTAGGAACTGAGGTCTTCTCCTTTCCATTTGGAACAACAGTCCTCATCACTTCCATCTCTCCCTGTTCAAACTTCTCATCAAATTACAGCTGCTTCAGCATCTGCTTATCTCACCACAGGTGCTTTTGCTCACAAGTACAAGCTGAATGGTCCACCCCCCATGCCTTCATGAAATTACAACGGGTACTCTGATACATCATAGCTTTACAACAGAATTTCAGCTTTAAGCATCTCCTCTTTCTTCTCCCTCAGGTTTTCAGCTCTTCACAGCAATAAAAGGGTTAATCTCACCCAGGCCTTGCAGCTGGAATGTGGCTTATCGCTGTTGGTTACATGATCTTTTGCCGGACAGCAGTGCAGCTTTCAGCCGGATCTTGGCCGCACTGGAGAGGGGGAGCTGAGCCGCTCCAGCTGCCCACAGCAGGGATGTGGGGGGGTTCCGCAGGTGGAACAGGGCCCATCGGCTCCAGGATGGCCGTGGCCTGGCCCGGCCGGAGCAGGGCCTGGGCTGGGCCCGCCGGCCCCCACACGGGGCCCGCAGCCACCTGTCCCAGCACTGGAAACGAGAGAGCGCTCTGCCTGGGGTTTGTCTATTCTCAAGTGTGTTAAAGAATTGTCCATATTCAAACTGGCCAGCTGATAGGTTCTGTCAGGTCACAGAGGAAGCTGTAAGCACCCCTTTGCAAAAACATCACTTCCGAGACTATGCTTGCTAACCCATGACAACCCCCAACACCCAAGTGAAGAAAAAGAAAGCCATGATAAAAAAGGCAGCGTGCACCATTCCACAAGTAAGGCATGGAAAGAGCAGGAAGCAGTGCCTGTCCAATAGAGCATGGCTACATGTTAATATGTAAAAACTAATAGTTCCTTATAAGATAATTTTATTTTTTAATTACTTAACATTTCACCAACAAGTATCTGATCAAAAAAAAAAAAAAAACCCAAAACACTAAGATGCTGAAGTTTAATATATTTTAGCACATTAAAATGTCCACATCTAAATTTTTCTTGTCTTCTGTTTGCAAGTTTCTTCCTTACCTAGCCAGTTCTAAAATCCTCACACTGGCACAGCTGGTCCTACAAAGGGCAAAAGCTCCTGGCAATGGCCCAGCAGTACTGCCCAGTATTTCAAGCAACCAGCATAAGCTCCCTCTTCATGCAAGCCAAGGGATCGAAAAGATCTTACTTGAACAATTCTGCCCCTCTGTACAGAACTCACTTTCCCTGCGCAGCAGATTTATCCCTGAATTTAATAAGCCTGGACAGTGACGAGTGCTGAGCACACAGAAGTGGTGAAGGGACCCTCAGCCAGGCTGAATATTGACACACCTTGAAGATAATCCCCTGCTCTCAAAATACAAGGTTCCCTTGACTCCAAAATCTGAGCTTTTAAGCCTCAAGGTGCACAAGCAGAGGAACTGGTGAACATTTTAAACACCCCTTTGTCCTAAGCAGCTTTCAAGTTTGAGCAGGACTCTCGTGAAGTTTTATGCTGGAAATGCTGGAAAAGCTGTCTTCAGCTTACATCTTTTAGAGGGGTTGTTTCCTTCTTTTCAATTCTGTCCTACTCAGTCACCATTAGGAGCTGCCTTCTTTCATGTACCAGATGCTAAGAGATGAGAGCAGAACAAGTGTTTGCACAGTTTACATTTGCATCTGATTTTGCCAGTCTAAGTCCTTTGGAACGTATTTGTTTTATTGAACTTAGAACCTACCAGTCTATGAATGCCCTCCTGAACCTGGGCAATAAACACAGTCATGCAGAGACACCTATGTTTGAGTTTTGTGCATTAATGTTATAGTTAATGCAAAGTAACATTAGAACACTACAACTATTCTTTATGAGTTTCACAGCATTGGGATTATTTTGCAGTCAGAAATCTCTCCAGCTTCTGGAATTTCCTTAGACTTACATCAATTTTCTGACAAAATGATGCCCATGTTATCTTGAACAGACATAAATGAGTAAAAAAAACAATTGCAGGAACTGTTAAAAAGCATGAAAAGATCATTAAGTGTTGGATTTTAATCGGTTTTTTTCAACCTTGCACAGTAAAACATTTAGGTGTGTGAGCTTACCTCCCCTGACCACTAATGATCATGCAAGAAAAGACTTCCAAAACCAAATGCTTCTGAAAACTCAAACAAAAACTTTTGGAAGAAATACCATACTTGTGACTTGTAAATATCCTTTTTGATTCAGTAATGTTTCAAAATCACACTTACAAACACATGAATACCAAAACATGGTTTTTCTAAGATCAAGCACAATTTCTGACAGCATTCACTAAAAGGGATCAGTACTGCAGTTATTTCTACATAATCAATGGTTCCTAGAACTATTAATAAGAAAAATATAAGTAAATACATTAACTAACTCAGAGATGAAGAAAATTATAGTTCCAAAATATAAGGTGCTGTAAATATCTATTTCTTTTGGGATTAAGTCATTGCCCTAGATCACTCTTTTCCTTCTCCATGCTTTCTTCTTTTCCTAAAATTATCAGTATATGTGAGAGAAGTTCTGAACAGTTGAATTCAAATATTATGTCTATGTCCGGCATATCTTTCTGTTAAAAATAAGTAAATAAAACCACTTTAACATTAGTCTCCTTTTCTCCCAGAACACTTCCCCTTTAGAGACTCAGCCTGGAGACAGCTTGCTGCCTTCATGCCCAGGCTCTGGCAGCACCCTGACAGCACAGGCATTTTTGCTCCTACCAGCTTCACTGGTCTATTTATACAGAATAGCCAGTGTTCCCATCAGCCAGGACACAGGGATGACATGTCCCTGCCTGCAGGAACTTAACAAGAGTCTAAATTAGCTGTGACTGTAAACAAAGAGAAAAAGCAGGGCTACACATAGAAACAATTATGGAATGTTTATTCCAACCTTTATGTTCTACTTTCTCAGATTTTGACATCTGTTTAGATCAGAGGACAAAAGAGTGGTCAGCAGCAAAATTCATGCCTGCCAGCTCATGCATTCTCTCCTTTTGATTTGTGCCTTTAGTCACTGATGCTGTGTCTCACTTCACTCTGGGGGCTCAGAGCCCAGGCAGGCACCTCTGCCCCTGAGTTCTGCTCCACATCATGGAAAACACACAGGGAAAGCTCCACTTGGCACCCACAGAAACCTCTGAACTCCAGTCCTTCAGCAGAGATGTCTGTTTGGCACAACCAATGCTGCTCTAACGACTCAGAGTGCAGCACAGTCCCTGAAGATGGATGTGGGTTTGAATCTGAAGCTGCATTTCAGGCAGAACATGATACAGCAAGGACTGCTTCCCTCAAACCACAGAGAAGCTTCACTGTGTTACAGTCTACCAATAAAATCCAGTCTGTAATAAAATCTGTCAAATTACAAAGCTGAAGTATTGAAGAAACCACTGCAGTTCCTTTCCTAGCTTAAAACCTCTTCTCTTATTTTGATATTTTTTTCATGAATTGTTGAAAGTTCCATGCTTTGGCCTTTGGTTTTCCAACTATGATTTTATAGGTCTCATGTGGATTACTCATTTGAACAGCAAATGTATGAGATCATGAAATATTTCCAGGAGTAGGTGTCCTTAACTTCGGTTTCTTTTGGTCCACATAAACCCTTAGTTCAAGAGATTCTTCCATTCAGACAAACTTCTCAGTAAGTGCTTTGATCTGGCTTTGATTACCTCTTTTTGGTTGGAAGTAAGATCAATGTCTTACACTACCGTGTAGAAATCTTAAAGAACTTGAAGTCAATACCAACCCACCAGTCCAGCATATCACTTTGGAGACTCTAGGTGAACCAAATTTTAGTATCTAGAAAAATCTGTCACAAGCCCAACTCTCTGTTATCCATTTCAGTAATGTCCCCATAGTCCTACTCCTTCTCCTATGCAATAATAGGTCGTATAAGCCTCTGAACTGGAGAGAAAGTAAAAACAAAACCAAAGGAAATTCTTTTACTTCCTTAAAGGAAACTGAGCAACTCTTTTTAAACAGTATTATGAAACTTGAAAGAAACCTTATGATTTTGATGGCTCCAGGCCAGAAATGGCAGCAAAACCATTCTAGAACATACAGATAATTAAATAATTCTTAAAAAACAGCACCAGAATGTAATTATTTTAAACGTACAACTTTAAAACCATATACCATATGCTCATAACTATGAGCATAGATCCTATTCACCCCCAGATCACAGCCAGTGGTTGATCAGGTAACATCACAGCTCCAAAACGGCAGTGCAACAACCTGATGTTAGAGGAGTTTGTGCAAGAGGGATGGAAGGGATGACACTGATTTCATTACCCATCACATTTCTACTCTATCCTATCCTTGTGCTCCAGCTGTATTTTGACCCTCATCCCAAAAGATTTTTCTTCTGCCTATAGCCCTGCATGAGATCTGTTCCATCCTATATGGAATATATATGATGATGTCAGGTCACCCAAAACTTCCATATTCAACCACTTCCACACAATCTCAAAGATTCAAAATTACAGGGTAGATAATACACTTCTGTTCCAAATGGAAAAGTTGTGCTTCTCCACAGATTCTACTATTACCCATTGCAGCTCATGGGGAGGAAAAAAAAAGATTAAACATACTTTGTTCAGCAGTTTTGTCATCTTCCTGCAATCTAACCCCAGAATGGTGACTACACAGATGCATTAGCACACAGTCAGCATTTTCTGCTGCCCTTTCTTCCCCACAACACTCTGCACAACTGCCAACTTGCCTGGCTGCTGAAGAGCTGAATGGGGAATAACATAGGCAACATACTGGGAAAACTGCCATACTGCTGGCAAAAGGGCAGGCCTGGCTTTCCACTGGATCCTCATGGCAGCAGCACAAGCTAACCACTAGGAACACATCATCTTACAGCTACAGACAGCTGAATACACAGGGACAGGCCAGGGAATTATTGCTTCAAAAGGGAAAATAAAAATAGGTTTAAGTAAACAGTGCTGGCATTAAACACCATGTCCCAGCATTTCCTCAGAAAGGCCCTTTGGCTACAGTTTTGTTGCTTTAGTTGCTTAGCTGGTTTTACATTTTATCAGCCCTCACAGAAGCTCCTCGTGAAGGTACCCAAAGGTCTTCAAAGTCAGAAACACAAGCCTGTGTTCAGACTCAGGAGCAATCAACAAACCGACACCACAACCACCACGCAGGGAAGATGAGTAAAGCATGAGAAATACATGGCAAAGTGCAGGAAGCAGCACCAGCATTGCTTTGTCCTTTTAAACAATGATTAACCACAGAGGGTACCAGCTGTCTGCAGGGTCCCCAACCAGCCACTGCCAGCACTAGGAAGGCACAGAACAGCATCTTCCCCCGACTCAAGTAACCGTGACATTTCTCATTGCAGACACTGACACAAAGTTGTGGTGTTTATTTTTTTATTTTCACAAGGGAAACCATGAATCCTGTGACAATTTCTGTGGGAAACTGACTTCATTCTTGGTTCACACTAAAGTTTCAGGTGGCTGTAGAAACGATTAATGGATCAGCTGAAAACAGCCACTGATTAGTATTTCCAGACAGAGTTCTGAACATGTTTACCATGTGGCCCAAACAAATAAGCCTAATTATTTCAGCTTCCAAAAATCAGTTACTTTCAAGAAATATGCCAGCTGTCTAGTTTTTCAAAGCCCAGTTTACTCCTCTAATCAATATGAAATAGCCTGTCAATCACGCTCTGAATCCTCTGCCTGTCATCAGAACCACTTAGTGCCTAATCACACAGTTATCATCTACCTTTGTAGCCCTCCTAGAAAATGTTTCTATTATCAGCTTGCACAGTGCAAAAAAATGCTCTTTCTTGCTGCTTACGATGAACCATTACATTGATGATTCAGGCATTATCTGATTTTTTAAAAAGAATTGTAAATGCCATTCACCACAGTATACCTTCCCACTCTTTTATTTCTTCACTGAACAAGAGAATGCCTTACCCAGCTGTAATCAGAGAACATCTAGTATTTACAAGATAAACAAGAACATGAATTTTGAATTCTAACCTAAACCCAATGGCACATAACAAGCCACATGGGCAAAGCTCATATGCTCCTACATTGACAAGACTCATGTATCCTCCCCTACAAATTTTAGACAATAAAATTTCCCAAATTTTTCTACCCTAAATAGTGTGCAAAGCCAAATGCTTGCTTCAGGGGACTCTCTTTGGGATTCACCAAAGAGCAGCCTGATTTTAACAGAATATGAAGCATGTTACAGTCTGTACAGCATCCCTTGTATCGTCCTGGAAAACTGCTACAGAAACCTTCAGTCGTCATCATCCTTTACATAGCTTTATGATCAACTGTTTCCAACTCTGTTTCTGTGTAATTTATGCCATACAGTGGCCTGCATTTCCATTCCCTGTTATGGAAAGCATTTTCAAAAGCTTTTCAAAGAAAATAAGAACTTTGAAGCACAATATTTTATCAGTACTGCAATATTTTAATACAAATCCAGTAAAACTACGATGACACTCAAACCCATGCAAGTAGAAATCTTGCATGAAACCTACATTTAAAGTCTCCTCCCAAGCATTTGACATTTCTTCCCTTTTTGCAGCAAAATTTAAATTTTCATTTTTGTATATAATTTACCACCCAAGCCAGAGTATTTTTAAATACACCCTTCTGAACGTGAATCAATGCATCGCTCGCTTGCCTCTCCCAGAAAAGTCAAGATTAAAAGCGATGTTCAAACACTACCCGAATGTGATGCACTGCTGGGACATTTTCGACCCAAACTACACTGTTTGTCCAACATTTGGACCACTAAGGTTCTTTTTAAGCAGCGCTTGAGGCTGCTGTCTACCAGTGTTTGTGTGTGTGCTGCTCCAGTGCCTGTCAGTGTGGCTGGGATGCCATGCTGCCTTTTCCTGCATCTTATCTGTTACCATCTACCAGTAACTCCCAAAACTTTCCTGTATTCCCTGTAACAAACTCCATCTTCTTTAATCTTCTCATATTTCCTTCACCAAATGATTCTTTTAACAGTCAAAGCAATAGCTGTGTATTTTCTGCACACTCCCAAGCTCCTTGGGAGAGCACCTTCATCCTTTTGGCAGAGGCAGGCTCGAAGACTCCACCCTCTTGAACAATTAAAGTACCACCACCTCCTTTGTAGCATCCATCATAAACCATAAATCTAAATCATAAAGCATATGTTAGTAGGTGGCTTAACATTTAATTCCTACGCTCGTGTGAGGTATGTTTGTGAGCACCACGTATCTCGCAGTGGTTTTCCACTTAATTAATTGCCAACACGTTTTTGTAAGTCAAAAGATAAAATCATGGGGAGATGAATTTGCAACTAGAACTGACCATAAATCCAGATAAAAGCCACACTCAGGACCACATGAATCCACCATTCATCTTTTGGGCAATAACATGCAGACACACTTACAATACAAAGCCTCTGTAAGTAAAAGAAAATTTTTTTCTGTATCTGCAACTTCATCAGAAAAAGCATCCAAAAAAATTCAACCAAAATCTAATTTCAAAGGTCTCTTGCAAGATTGTGAACATAAACAAAGACCTACGTAAGGAACCTCACAGAACACTTGAGGTTTCATTCGTCTAAGGAGGTTATGGTAAGTATGTAAGAATATACAGCCCCTTGTAAAACCACTGGAGGAAGCACACTTCACCGGCAACAGTGGTTTTGCACACCCTGAAGCATTGCTTTTTGTGTTTCTTCACTCCAAGATGCCCACCTCTAAAACTAGACAAAAAAAGCTCAGAAGACAAAAGAAAGCTGTTACAGAAAATGAAGTTCCCAATCATAAAAGTGAAACAATTTAAGTAAATGCCTGCAGCCTAACCCGAGGCACACCTCTACACCGGTACAGACACAGCCTCAGTTACACCAAAGCCAATTCACAGCTCTTGTTGTTGTCAGACCTTCCTATGACACCCTGCTATCCCCCAATGCTTCCTCTGCCCCGGAACAGGGAGCTTGTTCACCATGGATTGAATCTCATAGAAAGTAGTATTTCAGCACTACTGAGTTTACATAAAATATTTCAGATACTACAATTAAAAGCCATTAGAGAGAGGAGCATATGTGTTTTAACCATGTGCACTACTTGTAGTTACCTTTTTGAGAAGATTAAAATTAAGCAGCTTTTGCTTTTCATCCCACTCACACCCTCCCACTACAAATTCTGTCTGAGCTAATCCTCCTTCTAGAGACGTCAAAACAGGGCATAAGTATTACAGCTACTTACTGCCAAAATGTGCTGGTTTAATATCCCATTACTATTGTAATACTGGCACAATAACTTATTATATGTGACAGCTTTTGCAGTTAGTCAAGGATAGAGCCACTTACTCAGTACAGGATTTTTCACCACATAAAAATATCTTCGTAAAATTTGTAGAAGAGAAAATTTAAGGTCTGTACTCAGATGCTCATCTCAGACTATCAAGCCAGACAAAATAAAAAGGCTTATAAGGTTATTACACATGCTTTTCTCACCCTGTGATTTCCACAGTCAAAGACTTTACATAAAGTGATCCGTCCAGAAATTCTGGTTACAGTGTTTACAAATGCATTCTTTAACCCCTTACTTCCCGGCATTGTAAAATACACTTTCACAGCTTTATTTGGTTTTTTTAAGGGCCACACTCTGTGTTAAGGCCAAGACAATGTTCACCTCAGAACACACTTCCAATGAGAAGTCCATGCTTGTCAAAACGTTCAGGGTTGTTCTTCGGTAACCTGCAGCACAGAAATAGACTAAGAAGTCTGTTCAAGGCTCTGAAAATATTTAGGTTAAGTATGTGCGATGAAAAGGATGCTATGGGACACGCTAAAGACAAGAGGCATCAGGAAATACGTGAATTCACGAAGTTACTCCACTCCGGCCACAGCGTACCCGCCGACAATGGATGACAAGTGCCGGTGCCCGGAGCGCCGCAGCAGCTCCGCTCCAGCCGCGCTGCCCCTGCCAGCCGAGGCGGGCACACGAGCCAGGCTGCGGGCGCGGGGACTCCCAGAGGGACGAGCCCCTGCCAGACCCTGCGCTGCACCGCTCCCACACACCGGGTCATACACACACCGAGTAACACACGGCTCGCACACAGTGGGTCTCGCACACCCCGGCTCCAGCCCGCGGTCCCGTCCGGCCGCAGAGTGCAGGGCTGACCCGCCCCGAGGCCCCGCGGAGGGGCCGCCGGCCGAGCCCCCGCCGGTCCGGTCCGGTCCGGCCGAGGCTCCGCGCCCGCAGCGCTCCCGCCGCCCCTCTCGGAGCCGGGCGCGGGCCGCACCCCCGCTGTCCCCGCTCGTCGGCAGCGACCGCCCGCCGGCGCCGCCGAACCCTTACCGGGGGAACGGAGCACCGCGGGCACAGCCGGGGCGTACTGGGGCACCGGCCCCAGCGCTCCCTGGA
The DNA here is from genome assembly GCF_009650955.1 of Corvus moneduloides. Taxonomy (NCBI): domain Eukaryota; kingdom Metazoa; phylum Chordata; class Aves; order Passeriformes; family Corvidae; genus Corvus; species Corvus moneduloides. Next base: position 7,429,280 of record NC_045485.1, on the reverse strand, counting down.
GCCGCGCCCCGGGCGCTGTCCCAGCTGCCCGGCGGGCACAGCCCCGCCCGTAGCCACCCCTTACCTGCCCCGCCGCGCTCGGCGCCTTCTCCCGGGGCCAGAGCTGGAGCCACCAGAGCCGCCACGCCACGGCCGCGGCTCCGCGCCCGCCGAGCGCCCAGCCCGCCCGAGCGCCGCCCCCCCGGCCACGCCGCCCGCCCACGCCCCCTGCCGGCCGCCGCCGCCGCCACCGCCCGGGCAGCTCCGCACGGCCCGGCCCGGCCCGGCACGGTAACGAGACGGGCGGGTCCCACAGCCGGCGTGGGACAGGGCGCCCGCCGCCGCCCGCCCCATAGGCGGCCCGCCCGCGAAGGAGCCGGGAAGTGTCAGCCCTCTGAAGCAGCCTCCTTTCACAGGCACGGCTGCGGAGAGCACCGAGAGGCTCCGGGGCCAACAGCGGACGCCCAGCCCGAGTTCCCCACGCCCCAGCCCTGTTTTTCAACTTCCCGCTGCTTTCAGCTTGCAGCGTTGGAGTGGATGGCCGTCAGTTCCCCGGAGATGCGGCACGACCATCTCCCGCAGCTGGGTGAGGTGGTTACTGCCGCTGACTCCGCTGGCAAGTTCTTCTCATACTTGACTCGCCGGGAGTACGGCTCGAAGTTGTCACGACCCTTCGGAAAAAATGCCACAAATTTCAATACAAAGATAAAACATGCACATTCTCTTGTGCAGCTGATAAAAGTGAATTCATTCCATAACTTGCGCTGTACTCACCAGGTTTTGCTCCAAACAAAGCATCTCCCAGCTAACCAGTCTGTGCCCTCACAGGAGCCAATTCCAAGCTCCGCCAGCAGGAGTGCTTGTTCAATCCTACAAGCTGATCACCTTTCAAATACACCAGTTTTTCATGGATCCCTAAACCAGACTCAAATCAATTCTACAGATTTGGGGAATGCCCTAATTCCCTTTACACACCTACTCTGGTATGTGGATGCAGATACTTTGTGAATGCTGGGTGATGAAAAGCAATGCACTAAGTATTCGGCACCAGTGTCTATAGCAAGTGGCTGTCGGGGTTTTTGTGGCAGTCGGGCGGCACCTCAAAGAATGTCTGCGGTTCTCATACTCCCGTGGTTCCACTTGCAGCCCTGCATAATTCTGCCAGCTTCCAACTGTGCTGTCGCACTGCTCTGCCAGACCAGCAGACACACTTATCTCCGTGGCCTCTGCCCTTGGGTCACGGTGACTGGTGGTCACAGTCCTGCAAACAGCAGCATGGAGCCAAATTGTCTTCCTTTGATGTTGCACATCCACAGAGTCAACATACCCCGGAAAAAGATTGGGCATGGTTTCCTGGCTAAACTCTTACTTTTGAATGACTGGTATGATTCCACCTGGAAATGTGCTGAGGTTCTGCAACTTTCTGTTTGGGTTAAGAAGTAGAAATTAATCTAGTTTTAACCAACAGACTGCAGAGCAGTGTGGGAAGGGGTTGTCCAGCTGCAGATCAGAAGAATGGAGCCTTTACCCACTGGTGCTCTCCAAAAGCCTTCCCCAGAGCTGCTCAGCATCCTGCAAGCAACTGCTGCACATCAAACGCAGGCGCAGCTGTTCTTCCCTGCTACCAGCATCACATCAGATTAGAGCTAATTGATCATAATGATTTTCTTATTTAGTATAAAACCAGTGCCTACCATCTGAAAAATAATGGCTTTGCAGAAAAGCAGAAGACAAACTATGGGCCCCTAGGTGTGGAGAGTGAGTTCTGACTGCAGTTCACCAGATCACTTTAGGGCATGTTAGGATTGCAAAATGCCCAACAATTGCACAGAGAAATCTGGCCTTCCCCTACCCAGAAAGCGGAAGACATACTTTACGGAACAGTCATCTCCATACGGGAGCAGTGATTTACCATGATGGCAAATGCCTGCCAGGGCAGTCACATTTCCATGTCCCTCCAGAACAAAGTGCAGTTCAAAAAGGATTTAGGATTCAGAAACTGTCAATCTGTTCTCCATGGAATAAAAGGATTTAATTTTCGTTACAAGATGGTTTTGCTTTGGAGAATAAACTATGCTTGCTTATACACACAAAAGAAATCTACTTCCTTAGAGATAGTCGTTATGATATTATACAACAAATTACTGTTTACTCTAAAGTTGTTAATATCCTGAAAATTTCTCTGCAGAAATCACATGCACTTGGATTTTAGAGATGAAATTAGAAGAGACTAACTGAATACTCACAGGACAGAGCAACTGCAGCTCATGTCCTTGGGGCAGACTCTGAGTTACTCACAGCCCCACCATATCACCTCACTTGATATTCTGGTCAACTGTATCTACTTTCTGCTGTACATACCATTATGCATCAAATGATAGTGCAAATAACATTTCATAGCATCAAGTTTTGCTCTTCTGTCCTTTCAGTAGAGTGAATCAGCTATGAACTGACAAAGGTTTTGTTGCATTAACCAGACAGTAGCTGTGAGCATGTCTGGATGTTAGGAGTGCATGCTCATTCACTACCATCAACCAGCCATGGCCAAGACAATCCACTGTTATATATGGTCAAAACACTGCAGTGTTCCTCTGGTTGACCTCAATCCCAAGAGGAAAACTGACAACCTGAGTTAGAGATGATAGGTCATGGTGAAATGCAGCCCCACCAGCCTGCCAGAACAGTTCTAAACTAATGGTTTACTTAGATTTTCAAGCTCCTGGTCATAATGTTGTTGTTGTTGTTATTGTTTTGGAAATTATGTCTATTCCAACAGTTAGGTGGGTTTTTTTCTCCCTCTCCTTCATTTCTAGTCACTAAGTCATAGCAGCTCCACGTGCTTCTGTTTGCCAGCTTTTGAATTTGAGCTGATCGGGAGAAGCAAGGGGTTAGTTCACAGCTGTCCTGCAGACAAATTATAACACACGTAGTACATGATCAATTCGATTTCACAGCATAAAATAACTCAATTTTCTATTCAATCCAACAGCGAATACTTCTGCAAGAACTGGGAATCAGGCAGTAAGCTCAAAGGTGTTAGCCAAAATACCAGCTAGATCCTAGCTACTGCTTGAGAGATAAGTTTACGGTCAGTTTTGTGCATAAAGAAAGGTTTGAGGCACTTCTAACCTATTGTACTTTTTAACTGTGTGAGAGTATTTTATATGAAGTGATATTTTTATGTGCTTGTTTCACTTCTAGGATTATTTCTTCACTAACAGTTTCAGACCCTCTAAGTCTGTGGGTGGGGATTTTTTCTTCTTTTAGGAACAGAGGAGTTTCAGTGGTCTGAAGCATTCTTTCAGTTCCATTGTTTGACTTGGGCTGGATTTCTCAGCTACACGCCTGGATGCTTCAGGGAGTCCTCACTCTCCATCTAGTAAAAGGTGACATTCTTAGCAAGCACTATTTTCATTTTACTAATTACCGGCTGAGATGCTTTGTGTTTCGGTTCTACTGCTTTTAAGTATGTTACAGAAACTGACAGTTCTGGAAGGAAAACCCTTTGAAAACAGTTATTTATGCCTCTTTTTGCCACCACCACATATCTGAAGTCCAGTGTCACCTCTTTCAGCTGTTTTGTGCATGTTCTTGTGTCATTCCAGGTGTCATGTGGTGTATCTGCCCAATGCCTGACAAAGTTCCCCGTTTTTATAGCTCTGAGTGCCTTGGTGACTCACGTGTATTTCAGAACTGTATTCCTATAACTTCCTGGGATGAAAATATCATTACCCATTAAATTACCAGACTGTAAGTCTCATTGGATCTTTTGGAATCTTCTAATAATGTTGCAACCACTGGTCTGGATATGGTGCCACAGCCACTCACAGAGATTTCTGTAACTCTTCTGTTGCATTAAAGCAGCTTCTGTTTTCCTCAGAGGCTGTCTGTTGTCTTATTCATCAGCATTTCTACATATATGGCTTCACAGCATTTAAATTATCTCTGCAGGGAGTCATTCAATCCAACCCTCAAAGATGCTATTTTGCAGAGTATCATGATCATGTTAAATGCTATGTTTTCATCTCTTGCTATCAGGCTTAACTTCCTGATAATATCATCACACTCAGCCTCATCGGTTTCAGCAGTAATCAAGCAATCAGTAATTAAAGTACATACTAGGAATATTACCACGTATCTCGTTATTTTCCTCTACTCTTTCACGGGTTGATTAAATCCCGAATAATAATTACAGCTTCTACATTGTTTCTAGGTGAAGAAAGATACAGAAGAATATGCCTTATCTGGCTGTACATGCCAATATTGCCCTTTCTTCTGTATAACATCATAGAAAACCCCATTTATTTTTCAGAGTGAAGAGTGCTGTTTGCTCATGACTCTGTGTCCTGGTGGATATAATACCCCTTCATTTGGAAAATCACTGATTTATTTGCAGGACTTCAAAAATAAATTAGGACCTCTGAACAAATATAACTTGTACAGTTCGTTTGGCCTATTACTTCCTCCTAATTTTTTTTTCATGTCCCACTGCCATGAAGCTGGATGCAGACCAACCACAGGATTAAAATACAGGCCTCTGATCCCAGCAGGTCCATGCTTTATCCCAGCAGGAGCCACAAGAGTATTGTGAGCACATGGCAGAATGACGAAGGCCAGTGAAGTCACCCAACAGCAATGCAGTCAGCTACGTACAAAGGCAGCGTAGTGCTCACGGGACAGCAGCCACCACATGGCAGTGCTGCCCATCACATTCCAGTTGTGCTTTTTCTAAATGTGCGGAGTGACATATTTTGAAGAACAGAGCTTGTTGTCACTTCTTTATGGAGAAATTGCTGCAAGCAGCAGAAACCACAAACTTGCTTTGGGGCTGAAGCTTTTGAAAGAGGAAGTGTGTGTGGGACCACACTCAGGGAGGAAAGTGTGCAGTAGAAATAGGCTTTATAGGTACACTAAGAAAACACTCATATCGTGCATTTCTGATTTCTCCCCAGCAGAAAACCAAATGCCATTTCCCACTTTGCAGAAGTTCAGCAGTAATCTTCATAGCCCAATTTCTCCAGCATGGACTTGCTAGCATGAGACACTGTAGGGGAACCATAGCTCTCATTTTGCTCAGTGTCTCTGGAGAGAAAGCTTAAGTGGCTTCTTTATTTTGGCATAACACCTTATGACAAATCATACTTCACTCCTGATCAAAGGGCTCCTGCTCATAATTCACACTTCAAAGCAGTTTTAAATGAGATCCTACACTCATTTAAGAGCATAAACAAGTGACTCAAACTCTAGCTTTTGCTACCATCTAGGATCTCTTTTAATGAACTGTTGCACTGATAACCAGTAATTGTACTCACAGATTTTTATCCAGGTGTTATTCTGAATGCTTATCTAGGTTAGAACAGCACATATAATGAGGTGTGACAGACAACTTCTGGAACAGCCTTAGGCCAAAATTGAATGCTAAGGAGCTTTCCTCTTAGAAACCCTGCTTTGCCTGTCCAAATAGTAGAGCTGTGGGATGGAAACCAACTTGGAGAGAGCACCCACCTTTGCGTCTCTGATAGGTGCACTATTTGGCCAGCTTATTATTTCACCTATTTAAAGATCCATTTAGTAATTTTCCACTAGAATTAGCTTCTGAAAAGAAACTCCCCAAAGGGTTCGGCATAGTCCTCTGAAACACAGGTCTCAGATTGTCTGAATATGTATCATTGCTTTTATTTGCATTTCAAACAATGCAGATGAAAGTACAAATGCCCAAAAAGGGGGCAGGTGCATAGAAAAAGCCTCAAAAACAACCCTTAAAATAACTGCATACATACACAGCTACTCTCCAGTGTCATTTATGATCCCAAACAGCTCCTTCTGTCTCCCTGGAATAAGGCAAGCCATTCTTCCAGCACTTAATTGGTTCTAGGGGTAACCAAGTCCAGCTGCTCTGTCTTGCAAAGCAGCACAGCTGCCTTCTCTCAGTCCAGAGAAGCTGAGGAGGGGGGAAAAATGGAAAGTACCCATCACTTCAAGAGCTCCATTCCCAGGGTCTCACAAACCTGACTAGAATCCAGATCAGAATTTTAAACAGATCCTTTAGGAGCAGCAATCAGCTTCCTAGGCAACCAGGGTGGCCGCATTGCTGGCTGCTAACGTGGAGATAGGAGGAAGGGGAGGGGGTGTGGAAAAAAAAAAAAAAAAAAAATATATATATATATAAAAAAAAAAAAAAATATATATATATATATATATATATATATAAAAGATTGCCCTTATACGCTTACAGGAGGGTTTCCTAGTTCATAAATATTCTTGCTGCAAGCTGTGATTTTAGTTAAATTCAGACTCAACTTGCCAAAGACGTAGGCAGTAAAGTTATTCAGAGTGGCAGCTCTTAGCCCTTCTGTTGCCGGGCGAGTTGGGACCAGATGGTGAGATGCCAGCAAAACTGGCTTTAGTGTCTGAATGCTTCCTGGTTTCTGAGGAATTCCCAGGTATCTTGCTGGGGAAGATTTCTGACCCTTCTGGTTTTACAGAACTAAAGAGTTTTTCATAAAGTTAGGAGAATTTTAAGCACGTATATTATTTCCCTGTTGTATTTAGTTCTCAAGGAAACTGCTAACTTAAAAAGTATAATTAGGGAAACCTACCTGGAAAAATAGCCTTCAGCACTGACAACATCACTTCCAGCTTCCTTATTATCCTGTTCTCTGATACATGTCAAACCAGCTCATGAGGGACCCCAGCCAGACATGAAAAGTGGTGGCTGTTTCCTCCTGAGTCATTGTCCTTCCATTAAAATCAGTATCTAGGGCACTTTTATGTCCCACACTGCTGTCCAAAATGTGAATTTGGGAAAAGCCTTGGAATACTTTATGGACACACATGCACAGAAGTTGGTGTTGACATAAAGACATTTTTCATACTGTATTCTTTGTCACCAGAGAGGCAAAGAAGTCATATGGAACAGGAATGTTAGTCTCCTTAGTCTGTGGGCACTAACAGTGCTTTGCAACAAAGCCAGCAGGTACAGCTCCACTTGGCATACAGACCTGATGTTCCGTCAGGAAACAATGTGTACGTGAACGCAGATAACATGGGTTGGTGTAGAATACATTTGAATAAGAATATTAAGTTGCTGCTACCTGAAATATGAATAACACTGAATAATTTGGGCATCTGAGTATCTTAGTGTCCTGTTTCTTGTGCACAAATCCATTGGCTGAGAATGCAAGACACATATAGTCTGGAGCCATGTCCTAGTTTAAGTAGAGATAAATAGCACTGCAAGATCCACCCTCCCAAAATCTTAATTCTTCCTGCTTATAGTCAACACTGATTGGCATATTGTGAATCAGCAGAAGACTTCTACACACGATCCTGCTGTATCAGATGAACTTCCAGGATAAACACATGTAATTGCTCCAAGGCAGGAATAGTAACATACTAAGCAGTTATAAAGCCAGACGCTTCAATATAATTTATTCCTAGCTGCATTTGATACTCGTGTCAGAATACACCTCACTTTTAGGGTTCAATTCTTCTGCATTAACATGCAGAAGGCACTACTCCAGTGTGTATGCACAAATAAGGAAGTGTGTAGAATGTAGAGAGTGAATGAGTTGTGGAGTGTTTTCTCAGTGTGTCAGAGGAAAAACAGTCAGTGTGGCTAAGCCAGGTTTCTCTGTTTTACACCCACATATGGTGAGGATTTCAAGAATTAATTTCCTCCTCACTACTTTAAGGTTTGTCAAAGGAACAAATCCAGTAGCCTTAAGAGTAGCTCCAGTCTTAGGAGAACTTGCTTTCAGACAAGGAAGTGAAAAAGCCATATTTTAATACTTGATTCAGCCTGGAGGAACCCACTGTGAACACCAGTTATAAGCAGTATTCGCAGAATATCTAAAAACCTGCAATTGTAGCACTGCCTGATTCCTTTCAGCTTCTCCTGTTCTTAGAGATCTTTGCTGAGCACATTCTGTGAAGAAAAAAAATCCCCCATTCTACTGTACCTGTGGACCCCTTAGGCAGTTAATTCCTAAATCTTCTCGTGCCTTTGGATGGGGGCACCTGGTGAGCCTGGGCAGCATCATTAGGGGCCGTTAGCACCCTTAGGGCCACAGCACTTATTTCCTCTCCATATGAGCAACATTTCTTGTTTACAGCCATTCACAGAGGCACCTTCCTCAGTGAATTGTGTGGTGTATTAATCGGTTCTTTTAATATTCTACAAAGAGCACCGGTGGCTCTCAACAATCAGCTCTTACAAGATTTCCACTATCAGTTCAGATACGTGTGAAGCATGGCAAACACAAACAAGGGAGGCAAGGGCCAGGATGCTGAGCTGGGATGTGATGCTGGGTCAGGGGAATGACACTTTCCCACAGCTGAAGGTCCAGCATGTGCAACGTGATGGCAGCAACTTTTACGTCAGTGGGTCTGATGATGGCTGGAAAAAACCTGTAACTTTTAGAGTGCTCTGTAAAATTATAGATGCTAAAAAGGCTACTTGGAGATTACCCTTTATTGCATATGTCGTGAGGGGAAATGTAATTTTTGTATTTTTAGTATGTTAAAGACAGCATAATTTTTTTAGGTTAAATGAACAAACATCAGGCCAAATGATGGTCCTAGAGGTCACCTCTGTCTTGCTGAATGCAGACTATCAGCATTCAGCATTAATGAAGAGTGCCTGCCAGTATAAATCATTTGTCATTGTCACTCTGAGGACTCACTTTTTTTCCTTTTCAGAAAAACTGTGATGTCTTTGTCTTGTTAGTTTTTGCATACAGCTAACTAGCATGTTTCAAGGGCAGGACAAGATCAAGCAAAGATGGGAGGGTATTGAGTCAGGAATGTGAGAGAGACAAATAATGTTGTGCACTGTGTGATGATAAAAAGAGACCATTTGATCACAGTCACTGCAGAGAATAGCTAAATAACACAAGTCCTGTGGACGAGCATCAGATTGCCCCTAATGAAAAGAATTAGCCAAGCAAGGCCCAAACGCTCATTAGCTCAAGTACATGTCTGAAAACAAACATATCCATATGCATGGAGCTGTCAGGAAGGATTAATCCCACAATCCCAAGTGAAGAGTGACCTAGCTGCAGCAGACTGAAGAGCTTCATTTTCAGCTATTGGACAGACAGGGAGCATTTTACTACTGCTACCCAGAAAAAGCTGCAGGTCCCCTCAAAAATAAATTAGGGAACCCACTGGAGGGATCATAGATCCTATCCAAGGATCAAGACCTGAGGGATCCACCAAAATACTTCCTTACATGTTGCGTGGTAAGGAATACATGGCAGGGGCCATACCAACCAGACAGACAGGCAGGGCATGAATACTCTCAGTCTGACACTTATACAAAGGTCTGCAGACAACTCCGGGTATGGAACCTCCTTTCCATGTCTGTGCTGTGGGAGAACTGGGGATTGGATGTGTATCCCAACACCAAACATCTGTATGCATTGTGAGCTGCAGCCCAAGTGTGGAGAAAATAGAGCAACTTGGCCTCTCTCTCACTGACTGTCATTAAAGTGAGCTCTGGCTGCTCTTGCAGCTGCAGGAAGGCGGGGGTTTGTTTTCTTGACAGCCTGCAAGTGAAGAGAGTTTTCTATTTTGAGAATGTCTTTCCCCTTCCCCACTCCCAGTAGTTTGATACTTCTTTTCAGAAGCTTGAAAGTAATATTAGCCACTGAAATTTGTCTATTTTTTTGCTTCAAAAACTGACGTTCTAAAATTGAATTTGAACTTGAAACAACATTTAAGTGATTTTTTTTCCCCTGTATGCATGCAGTGGCAGTCTTAGTAGATGCTGAGAGTTTTTCAAGTGGTCTATATTGGTTGTGCTTATTTTGCAGGCTGATTTCAGACACGCAAGAAGAGCTCTGCCATTCCCCAATGACCTCAGTGGGGTTATTTCAGGTTTACATCTAAGAGGAGGAGAATTAGCCCTTTTAAAAAGCCACATAGCAATGCAAGCCTCTTGCCCACAGTCATGTGCAAGTTCTGAATGAAGAAAGCATTCTTACATCTAATAAGTATTTGAGTTCTACTGAACTCTGCTAATATTAGGTACGTGTTTGAAGGCTTTTTTTAAAAAATCCTTTAAATGGGCTCAGATACAAAGCAAGCTGCCTCTTATATTCTGCTTTTGGCTACACTGGTGTCAGATTTACTCCACCTCCTTGCATGAGAAGTAAAACCAAGCCAGGTGGGAATTACGGAGATGACCTGACGTGTCTCAAAGAAACAATCAAAACTTGACACACCAACTATGCCAGGTAACTCCAGTAAATCCTTTTAAGACTTTATGGCCCTTTAGAGGGACCACATACAGCTGGGAAAAAGGACAACTAAGGACCTGCAAAAAAGGACCTGCACAGGGTGTGCTATGAAAGTTTAGTATCTCTTTTTCTGGCTGCCTGTATTTAAAGAAGTAAAACCACAGCATAGGTCTCAGTTGGGTTTATGTGTTAAACCTTCTCTGAGTAAAATGAGATTTCACTGCTTGTATGTGGGTTTTTTATTTGATATCTTGCACACCAGGAGGAAATGCTGGTTTCTTAGCAGACTATTAAACAATCTGTGTTTATCTAAGGGTACTCTCTAATGTTTAGAGACCCCTATTTACAGTGCAAGTATGTTTTCTTTTGGATTTTTCTATTCTGGCAGATTAGAAACCCCCTGCAGAGCTGAAAATATTTAACTATAGACTTTTCGTAAATCTTCTGATGTGGTTTAACCTATCCCAGCTGAAACCAGGGCATCTTCAAACTTTTACACAGAAGAAATTGTTAATTAAATGTAGCAGCCTTCAGCATAATAACAGCTTCCTCACTGAAATTGGTAAGTAAGCAGTAGAATTGATAAAAGACATTATTTCCCCAAAGTCTAGCACTAGCAATCTTGGGTGCATTGTTTTCCCTCTCAAATGTGCATAATTACTCACACTTATGACAAATGTGCAGTTCATAGTCGTCAGTATAGGGTTCACTAGACTTTAGGTCCTTGTGATACTGGATCTCATAATTCAGTCCTTTAAGATCTAATTCATCTCAGCACTTGTCACAGCAGGCAAAACTGAGTTATGGCCTGTTTTGTCCTCAGCCAATAGATGGGTGGGGTATTAAACCACATGGAGAAGAGAAAGCTAATTTACCACCCTGCATGCTTAAACAAATAAGCATATTAAAAGAGACAGTGATTTTGTGTGACTTTCCTACTGCTGCTAAGTAAAAAAAATGGCAGTTTTTCTGTCCGGTTTTAAAGCTAAATATTTCAGTTCTGAAGAAAGGAGGTGGGTAAACAAGTGGCTTTGAGGACAGGAGGAAAGCATTGCTATTCTTTGCAATGAATGCCCTAAAGCGTGAAAGCAGAGCACTCTCATTGTCTCCATGGTTCTGCTGTCTCCCTAAGGCACAAAGGGATGGCACGGGGGCACATACAACTTTGACTGCAGCAAAGTAGCAGGGATCCCAGTGGAGTTCCCATGGAGCTTTCATCAGAAATGGAGACTCACGGTGTGTTTAATCTCAGCCCCTAAAGACTGCTCTGTGTCAGACAGCAGTGGTGCATAAAGATTAGAACAGTAGACTGGCGAACTGGGTCTAAAGTTGCACCGTTTAGTGTAAGCCAGCACACACATGCACATCATGGCTCCTCAAAAAACAAAAAAAAACCCCCAAATTTAGGAGAAATTGAAGAAAGATCACACTTCAACCCCCCAAATACAGAGTCTGAATTATGATGCCTCTGCCTGTACTCAGCAAAACATTGTTATTACAGGACAAACTCCAGTTGGAGTTGCAGCCTGTTTGTCACATGTGATTATGTCCGGTTCTCGCCCTCAAAGTCAACAGAACATGGCTACAAAGGCACTCATTAGTGAGCTGCCTGGTAAAATACAGATGAAACTTCACACAAGAGTGGTATACTGAGGAATTTCTTGCCTGGAGAGAAAGAGACATTCATTGTCTGACTGCTCTAAAAATCTGAACATGCTCAGGTCAGACAGATCTGCCCACAAGGTTACTGTTTTGTAAGATCCCAGGCAGTGCCTCTGAAACAGCTGTTCTACAAATTTTCTCTCCAAAAGTGCAGTGTAAAAAAAGACTTCTCTTACTATCTCAGCCTTGCCTCCAATGATTCCATTTTCTCTTTGTATATTTTGCTCTTCCAATACAGGCTACAGCTGAGGCATTGTTATGTTAACCCATAATTTCACAGGGTCACCAAACTCCTCCTGTCTACATCATCTGGCAGAATTTTACCTTCATGTAATTTGTGAATGGATGTAGAGCAGAAATATTACTTAGCATCAAGTATGGATTAGTTTGACTGCTTCCTGAAGTTGAAGAGTGTTATAAGAAGAGTTTAATTCAGCCTTTATTCCTGTACATTTTAAACATCTTTTAACACATTACCCAATCTGGTGTCATACATGCTTTTAACTTGAAGGCTTTTCAAGTACAACTGATGGCAAACATGTTTCAGCTCTATAATTGCTTTCTCTTCTTTGTCAAAACCAGTGACAGAACACAAGTCCCAGAGCCAATAATATTGATATTAAAATGTGCTGTAAAAAAAATTTTTTTAGGCTAGTGATTCTTGTTACTCTGGCAAGGGATTATTTCAGCATCAGCCAGTTATTCTAACTGTGAGAATAAATCTCAAAAGTTACCTAAGTGTCCAGAGTGGACACAATACGCTCTGCTTTCAGTTTTGCCTCTTGTATTTTATCTTTTCATTTTTCTTCACAAGACAGCAGTAAAGAGGATCATTTAGTACTGCCAGTAACAAAATTATTTTGTTTTCAGCCCACTGCTGTATTTTATTTTAATGGCCTTTTCAATCGTTTCCAGCTGAATTGTATGGAAATATTTTTAATTTTACATATTTTGCTTGAAAAAACCCCACGTTATTATGTAGAATATGAGAAATCATTATTGGAAAGACTTCCTCAGTCTAAAGACTTCAGTTTTAGACAATATTTTCTATTCCCAACATAAATTGCATAACCTGAATGGTGTTCCCAAAACTTTGTACTCAAACTAAGCTCCACTGGGAAACTGCTAGCAACCAGTACTTTTTGAGGACTATGTCACTCTTGCCACTGGTGATGTCACTGCAAATGTGAATAAGACGCACAAATCTCCCTCAGATCTGCTGGTTTCTGGCATGTCGAGAGAGAAATCATCAATAATAACTATTGATGCAAAATATACCCGGCAGTCAGCCACTACTGGTGTGTCCCTCAGGGATCAGTGCTGGGATCAGTGCTGTCTAATGTCTTCATTAATGATTTGGATGATGGGACAGAGTGCACTCTTGCCAGGTTTGCAGATAACACAGCATTGGGAGGAGCTGTCAACATGCTGGATGGCAGGGCAGCCCATCAGAGGGACCTGAACAGCCTGGGGAAATGGGCTGATGGGAACCGGTGGAGTTAAACAACAAAAGCAAATACAGATTCCTGCATCTGGGATGGAATGAACCCTTACAGCCTAGACAGGCTGGAGCCAACTCTCTGGGAAGCAGCTCTGCAGAAAAAAATCTGAAGGTCCAGGTGGACAAGTTCGCATCAATCAGCAGGGAGTCCTTGAATCAAAGGAGTCTAGGAGGCTTTAGCCTGGGGTGCATCCTTGTGGCCACCAGTTGAGAGAAGTGATCATTCCCTCTGTTTGGCACTTGTGAGACCTCTCTGGGATATAACATCCAGGACTGTCTCTCCAGTACAGGACAGACATTCACATTCTGGAGTTCTGTGAGTGGCCACCAAGATGGTTTAGGGGGCTGGAGAATATTATGGAAGAGGAGAGGCAGAGAGAAGTGGGCCTCTTGAGCCTGGAGGAGAAAACACTCGCAGGATGTCCTTACTGCAGCCTGTGCTTCCCTGATCAGGGGGTACAGGGGAGATAGATTCTTCTTGGAACAGCATAGCAGTAGGATAAAAGGCAACAGGCACAAGGAGGAACATAGGAAAGCAATTAGATAGAAATAAAATTTTCTTACCATGAAGGTACTCAAATGCCCAGGCAGCTGTGGAATGTCCCTCCCTCTTTGCAGATGTTTAAGACTCCCCTGGACAGATGCCACCACAACCTGATCTCATTAGACTTGCTGTGAGCAGGAAGTTGGCCTAGGTGACCTTTGGAGGTCACATCAAACCCAAATTATACTATGACACTATGATTTTTAGATACATGAAGAAAAGCTACAGGGAGCTGTTGGCAGTTAACCTGCACATGGCTGGAAAATAAAAGCAAGATAAACAATCTAATCAACCATGAGCCTGTTGGCTTATCTTTAAGAGGTTTTAAGATTTTAGGATGCAATTTAAAAGTAAGAAATACTGAAGATTAAGTGATGAATGGACAACAAGATCATATCCTGTATCAGATTACCAGTAGCACACCCTTGAGATCATTCTAGTATTTTCTTTGATAAGAAATTCCAGGTAGTTTAGACCTGCTGTGATTAAACAGCACTTTAAGTTTTTCAGGCTGAGGAAAACATTTAGTGTAATAAGTATAAAGCAGCAAGGCATCTGATTAAACCAAAGAACTGATAATTTGTGCCAAAATGAGAAGGCTGAAAATTGGTTCCTAGATGGTCTTTTCAAGGTCTGAAATTGCGTCTACATCTCTTTAATATTTAATTTTGCCATTATCATTAAAAAGATGCAGAAGGTGATATTTGTCAATGTCAAAGGTGGGACATGTTATCAGTATCAGAGAAGACTGAAATATCCTACAGAATGAAATGAGAAATCTTTGAGATGACAGCATAGGAAGTGGATGATATGTAACTGCACAGCATGCAAAGCTGTGTATTTAAGGAATTGCAGCCAGCTGGAAATGACTAAGGAAAAAGATGTGGACACGCTGGCAAATCACTCACACTCTGTCTGCTGTACAACACAAAAAAGGCTGTCATTTTTACTGACTTTTTTTGATCCTTCTAGATTTTCTACCAGAGAGCAACCCTGAATATTGTACAGTTTTCCAGAACAAACTTATTTTTGTAGAAATCTTTGGGTTTCCCATACAGCAAAAAGCAAAAGAAAAGTATGTATGTGTATGCACAGAGGAAGAGATGGAAAAAGAGTAGATAGGGGAAACATTGAAGCACAAATATAATTTTTAGGGTTGGGATTTTCTGTTTGAATAAACAGCTGCCAATTCCAGACACATGTCCAAAGACTGCTTTTGAAAGCTTTTGGCAACATGAGTTCCACTAAGGAAGGTACTACCCCAGTTAATGCCTTTGGAGGGATAGCAGGTGATGTCTTGCCAGCTTTTATTTTGGCAGTGTCATTTCCATGCTAGGCCTATCACAAAGATTCTGGATGCTTGAAGTACTCAGAAAATGTTGTTGTTAGGCTGTAAAAGTCACAAGTAACAATTTTCTTATATTGAGTCATATTAGTAAGTTCTCTTATTCTGCTCTGATAGTTTCATATTTTATTATTATATACATTATTAACTATGCTAGCAGCAGGACATAACAAATGCAAAATACTTGTTCAGGAACACTACTGTTTCCAGCAGGGAATAATTAAGAATGCATGTCAATAACATTTAGGATTCTAATGAATAAAAGATAACTCATGCAGGCAACTCAGAGACCTGCATAATTTTCTCCAAGGAGGTTAAAATGCATGATGAGTGCCTAATTCATGGGGAAGCATTTTTGGGTCATATATTTCAATAGAAGACAGGATGAGATCAAGGTTCAGGTAATATATAGGTTTGAAATTTCATCTTTCCTGCAGGAAGCCTTCAAAAGGACGTCAGAAATCTTCAGTCCAATTCACCTGAAAAGCAGAAAATGCCTTAGAGAGGTGGAATTTTAGACCTTCAGCACTCAGCAGAGAGAATGTATATCAAAATCAGAAACTTTACCCCTCAGTCATAGAAGCACTGACTGCATTTTCCCAGCTGGATGTGAGATGGAAACCAAGCGCTAAGCACAACTGTGCTCCAATGTCCATAACAGCAGCAAATGAAAGCAGTAAAGAATGTGACCCTCAAACTGGCTTTCTTTCACACCCTCCACCATTCCTCTAATTCTCCTAAATGCCAGAGGCAGCTATTTAGTTTTACATCCCAAAACGGCCTTGATTTTATTTTTTTCTAGAAAAATAGCAAAGGACAAAATGTGTTTCTGTGGCTCAGTCCATTTAGACCATCTCATTTGGTTTAAACTTTGCTGTCAATGGCAAGTGTAGGCTGTAGCATTATTGGCTGAATCCTCTTGAATTCCACACCACAAAATTGTAACTGTGTTTAGAAATGACTCCAACCTCTTTAGAACTCTTCATTTCAACTAGCATTCTGCAGGCATTTTGGGGGCAAGGGAGAGGTGGGGACTGTGGGGAGAGAAAACAACAAAGCCAGCAAGTGCAAGGGCTGTTATTGTACAGAACAGAGGCTTTAGACAACCACAACTCAAGAGACAGACATTGGTACACAGAACCACTTACAGTGTTGCCTTTAAAACAGCATATCCAAAACTTATCAGAAATTTCTAACACATAAAGCACAGACAAGATTAGTTTGCTAGTTGGGAATTTTTAGATGCCTGCCTCTCAGTCGCTTTGATAAAACCAAATGTTGAAGCACAGTCGATGTCTTGGCATCACCTCCTCCCTCATGCAACTGAACGGTTTTCCCAAATTTAAAAAAAAATTTCTTAAAACTTGAACCAAACCTAGAGAATATAATTGGTTTGGGATAGGTTACAACTGTCCTTCCTACCAAGCAAGCAGACAGGAGCCAGGATTCCGTGTGAGGCACTCTGAGGTTTCCAGAGTGGCATTAGGATGTGAGAGGTACCCAGGAACAGCCAGGCCTCTGCTGCAGGCTGAGACTGTTCAGGGCTGGTGTAAGACACACAGAGAAAATAAGGGGCTTTGAGTGGACAAGAACAAGAATTTTTCTGCCACTTTTTGTCAGTGTTGTTCAAAATGCTTTCCATCTCATAAATCTGCTCACCTGGCAGCTCACTTTGTCTTTATCCCTGCAGGGACAGCCACTACCTAGCTTTGCTCCTATTCCAAGCTGAGATGAGCTACAAGAGAGCAGGATTTTAGGCAGCATTACCTCTACCCCTGTGCTGTTGCCTGGACTACAACAGACAGACTGGGTTTGGCCAGGTTGGTTCCTGTGATGGATGGGCACAATGAAATTTCTTCTGCCCCTCTGGGTGGTTCTTTTCCCATCAGCACAGATCCCTCCCTAAGCAAGCCCTTTCCCTTAGGCCACTGCCATGTCATGTGTAAAGAACTTGGTTTTCTTTGTTATAGTCTCACCATCCCATTTCTTTCTCCTTCAACACAGTTTCTTTTCCTGTTACGAGGGAGACTAAATTTCTGTGTCCAATTTTACAAGCTATATTTTTCTAAAAGATGATAGAGTATTTCATCCATAGGCAGTGATGTGAATTTAAGCTGCTGATCTCCTGGTTCCAGGGCCCTCATGATTTCTAGAGCTAGCTGATGCATTTCTGAACTTTTCAAGCTCTCATGGTTTTAGAACAAAACTTAGAAACATTATCAGAGGAAACCCTACATTTAAATGCCAGGGAGTGAGCCAAAATAGACCTACAAGCATTAGTTTAAAACCCTCAATTGACATGTTTGTTAAAAGTCAGTATTTGAGGTGCTGTTTGGCCACAGGAGATATAATTAAAATAGTGTTTCTGACAGGGAAAACAAAACCCTTCAAGTTGATCTCTTACCCACGCTCGCTAGCTGCAATGATTTAGCCCAGGGAATGTGTGATGATACTTTTACATCAGAGCTTTTGAGGGTATTTTTTGAAGAGCAAACATGTGGTGGAGGTATATCAGGCAATTTGACGTCGTAATTTTGTCTGATCTCCACCAACCAGACTCTGCAACCAACAGCGGGAAGCAGGGCATCAGCTGGCAGCTCTAAAATTCATATTCCAAAGGCTGAGGTACATTTTACAAGCCATCTGTGGCCTGCTCTCAAGGGGACAGAAGACACACAGGAGTGCTTTGAATTCTAATGAGTGCATTGGCTTGTCAGTGCCCTCTGCACTGGCACCCAGTTTCCCTTCATGGTCAAAGTTATTTACCTTGAAAATACAGCTAAGGATCTATGCTAAGTCATCACTGTTCAGCTGAGGTGCTGTGCTTTCTGATATCCCAGCCATATCCCTGCAACTCTTCTTTTTCCTCCCCCTCTTTGAGAAGACAGTTTCTTGCTTGGAATTAAGAATCTAGTGAGGATGAAGAAAGGGCTTCTTTGCTAAAAATAGAGTTAGAGAAGTGCCAGATAATAATTCTCTAGTTTCTGAGAAATGCTACACAGCACTTACCAGAGGCCAAGTAATAACTTACTCGATTTCTCCATCTTTACACTGACCAATCTACAGAAATCATGTAAGATTTGTCACTCTGACCATTTCCTGGAGGTGCTTTCAGAGGAAATTGTTACTACTCCTGAAAAATATTCTGCAAATCCCAAACAGGAAGAGGATGACAAGAGAGGAGCTTCACGACAAGCAGAATAATTACATTAGAATTACCGTGGCGCAATTGAAGACAGTATTTGGCCCTAAGCCTTTGGTTTAAGGCTCTAAGTCCAAATGTCTTTCTGCAAACAGCAGTTACACTACTTTCCAGCAAATTAGGCAACATTCCAGGGGGATACTTGGGTTTACTGGAAATGATCTTTTAATTCATCGTAAATGAAGGACTAAAAATTATGATCAGGTCAAGAGACAGAAGGTCTGGGGTGCACTTCAGAATGTAGATCAATAGCTAGAAAAATTCAAAATAGACTCCCAGCTAAGTGTCAGTGCAGATTTTCCTCATGAAATGAGTAAAGTGCTGGTCTATTGGCAACCTCATTATTCACTACTTAGCAGATGCAGTAATGACTTTAGGTAAATGTGAATATTGAACCTGAAAGGTCTCAGTACTATAAGCAGGAAACAAGCAGAAATGACAGTTGTGTTATGTCATAGCCCCTCAGAGGGCCAACAGAGCAGAAAACAGGAACTCAGAATTTGAGCAAATTGTTCTTCTAAGGCAGAGCCATTCTGAGAGCAGAGGGGTGGAAAGTAAAGCAGAAAAAACCCTGTGGAGTACCTTCCTTGTTTACTGTGTCTTTCTTTCCTGGAGAGAGCAGGGGCCCTGTGAATGTGACACATTTCTAGTAATGTGCAGGGGTGGATGGGTCACACAGACTCCTACTTCCCTGCTCAGAAAAAGAAGTGAGAACCAGAATTCTGTCCATTTTCCTTACTATTTGTCCTCTCTCGAGGTAAAAAACACCTTTTCTTTTAGGAGTTGGCAAATCTATAGGCAACTATTGGAATTTGAAGTCATGAGACCAGGAAAAGTAAGAAAAGCAGTATTTTCTGTGGCTGTCTTAATACGCTGTCATTTCATTGTAAAATAAATCTTATTCACAAAACAACTCTGTTTTAAGTTCAGTGCCATAAGCAAAGGTAAACATGAGGAAGCATTTCTCTAACTAAATGATGCAGCATGGATAGACTTAAAAAGACTATTTATTGTAAACATATATTGAAAAATCTACCGGTCAGTGTTTGTAAGAAGTTTTTTCAGCTTCTTACAGGTGAATTTTTTTCACAGGAGTAAATATTCATCTTCAAAGACATTAGGTTTTAGGCAATATTTTAAATTGTTCTTGGTTAGTTTGGCCTTTGTTTTGGTGGGTTGGTTTTTTGTGTGGTTAAGAGGATTCATGCTACTTCCAAGGTAGCTAAAGTTTGTGAATGAAAGTCAATTGCCAGCTTCAGAAAAAGCACGTAGAAAAGTGAAATTTCTCAGATTTAAAACAAATCCTAGCACCTTGGTCATTCAACTTAGACCTCTGCCATGAATCTTCTTATCAGGTCAGAAGGACCTGAGGCAGTGGGTCCAAACACCTTAAAGAATTGTATTCTAATTGTCAAGATGCTGAGGAAATTTTCCTTAGCACTGCAGTTTAACACAGCCCCAGACTTGGAGGACAGTGACACTCCATAAGAGCAATCCTCAGGTAACTCCTCCCTAGTTCACTGTGCCTGAGACAGATTAAGATGTCGCTGTGCCTATAGAAAAACACTGAACATTAAGGAATACATAAGCAAAACTTAACTGAGCAATTCCTTTAATCCTCTGGTAAATCAAAACTGAATTTCCATTTGTACAACCCAGCCTGACCTGTTGCCTGAACTTTCATGGGATTTTTTCATATGAAGTTTATTTCCCTCCCATCATTCAGTGTAAATAAAATAAAGTTAGACATGTAATATTACCCACCTAGTGAGATAAAAATCTCAGTGCTACAACTCAAGCCTTTTGTATTTCAAGGCTGGGAAAAAAAGGGAACAATTAATTTCAATGGCATTAATATAGGCAGAAGGACCTGTAACAACCACCAGCAGTGATTCCCAAAAGCAACATTCCTCTGCCAAACACTTACATATTCTCAGACCAACAAGCAAATTACAGAGAAAACTGAAGCAGCTGGAGGCCACTCTGAATTCTGTCTGATTCTTCTTTGTTTGCAAGTGAAAACCCTTGTTGCAATATGGCATAGAATTGTCCTCAAAAATGCTAGATGGGTTTGTCATCACAATAGACTGAGGGAAGCTGCTCTGTAAGAGGCTGGGTTTTAATGGCATCTGATTTACTGTCATGAGGGGAATGTGTTGCAGATCTTGGCCTGTGTTCAATTTCAAACTGGAAACACCAGAGCTATAGCTAATTTAGCTAAGGGGAAGCTATAGTAAACTGTACCTTCTAAAAGTAGTTATTTGTATGATGTGTGAGGGGGAACCTTGTTGTTTGCTTCAACCTTACTGAGCAGAGAGCTTAAAAAAGATAGAAAAACTTACACAGGGAGGAACTCATCCCAGGCCCCAGCTCCCTTTGTGTTTGCCTCTTCTTGCATGTAAATTTTAAATGCTTTTTGAAGGTCATGGCATGGAAAAACTGAATGGGACTGGTTTTGTGGTCTCCTGAAAACCACAGTGCACATCACCATTGCTTCATCTGTGTCATTTCCTTTGCACACCAGCTACTGTTCAACTCTGCTTAAAAAAAAAAAAATTTAAAAAAAAATCAAGCATATCAGTGGACCTCTGATCACTTGTTTATAACCTTTTTCTGTGTCTTCCTTAAATGCACAAGCAAAACGTGCCATCAGAAGGAACAGAGCAACCTTTTGTGTTTTAGGAAGAGGCAAGTGCAGAAACGCTTGGCATTTTGTAGTGTTACCTGCTCGCTAAACGCTTGCCTGCCCTGCCTCCCTGTGGTTACTGCTGTCCCTGGCACATCACAGCGTGTCCTCGCAGCTTAGAGCAAATCACCTCCTGCAAGGGTTGCCCCAGCAACTCATTCTTCAGACTTTTTTAAGCCTGAAAATATTCTGGAATAAGCCAAAGGACGCTGTGGAGGCCAGGAGCATCATCAGCGGCAAACAAGCATGTCAGTAATGCTGGAGTATCTGCAACACCTCTCCGATTATGAAGAGATATTTAAAAAAACCCACATAAAGTAGGATGCATTCTAGTGTAAATTAGCTGAATTCTGAGCTTGGGTAACTGAATTAAATTCATTCAGAATTAACATATTAATCCTTCAGAGTGAGGCTTTTCAAAGGAAGCTTTTATACATTTTTTGGCTACAATTTGATTAAACATCTCTTTTTCCAGTCTAAAGCCTGTTTCTAACACTGGTGTGTTATGCATGTTTTCTTTCTAGAATAGGTTAAAGGGTATTTGTTATTAGCCTTTCCCTTTGCTTTACAACAAAGAAGAATAACAAATTACTGTGAATACCAAAACACTTTGGACACTTTAGAACAATTTTCATTATTATATATCAATATTCATTACTGATTGCATAAGACAATCAACTGTATTTAGAACATTTTCAAAACTCATTATTTCTCTTGGCCCTTGAAACATAGCTCACAAATGATGATGATCTATGGAGCTGTATTTTCTGTGTTTAAATACCACAGGTGCCTTTTAATGTTTTTAACAGGTCTTGCAAGGGTTGAGCTCAGTCTCACTTCTCTGCACCACTAGAGGGCAAAATGTTCTCATAGAACTGCTTAAAAAGAGAGAAAAAATATGTTCAAGACATTAATTTTGAAAGTACATAAACTGTCCTAAAAACAAGACGATTACAAAAATAAGAAAAAAATATTATGGTCCCCAAAACTTAAGAGAAAAAAAAAGTATCTTTGGAAACCATAAATCTTCTTTAGCCTGAGATCCTATGTCTGCATTTTTCAGTTACTCTAGAGTTATCAAACTAGAACAAAATTCTTCTTTAACTACAAATAAATAACAATGCCCTGTGGGATACATGTCTGTCTCAGCTTCAGGTGAATAGTTTTAGTACACTAAATTTTGTTCTTTGCTAATGAATTAATGCTCAAAATATCAATAGGCCATTAATAAACAGAGTTTCTACACACAACTCCTATCTGTTAATGCAGAGTCTAAATCAGACCTGCACAGATGGAAGGAGATTTTGTCCCCCAGTATTAAGTATTTGCTTAAAGGCCATGATAAATGAAGAAAGGGTTTTTCCTCCCTCCTCATTCACACACACACCATGAGCATTTGGACAATCTGACTTTCCCCCGTCTCTCAGCACCACAGTCTGAGAAGGGCTGTCCTCACTTACAGAGACCAATTGCCCCCTGTACTATTGGCATTAGTGTGTGGCATTTTGGTAGTATCAAAAAGTGAAATGTGAATTCACCTACATTTTCACCTCAAAGAGTTCTCCCCAGGTGAGGATAAGCCAATAAATACTTACGGATAGAACAGAAGTAGTGAGTAATCAGTGATAATTGATAACTCAATACAAATCACCTGGAAATTCTTCCTCCAGTGCGACCTAAAAAATTTATCATGATCTTGAGGCTTGAGTCCTCATTGAATAGTTTCTTCATTCCTTTTCTTAACCAACATAAAAACAATAGAGGAATTTTAGTCATTAGTCTGAATTTCCTTTTTTACACCTTTACTTTCTCTGTGTCCACACATGAAGTTCTACAGAGACTTTGGACATTTAAAAGTAAATCCAGAGCTGCCCATTAAGAACAATCTTTCTCCTTTCTCCATCCTAAGTACTGGGGGGAAAAAAAGGCAGAAGGAAAAATTCTAACATAAATAAATGTTTTGCATCCAAAAAAGTGATAGAAGAATCCCTCTCAAGGGAAAGTGGCCTGGAACTGATGCAGATGCTCCCTCATGGCTTCATTGGGCAGCCAACTTGTGTAAAAGAGTGAGTTAGAACAATCAGTTGGAATGTAATTTTGGGTGTAGCAGCATAGGGAGGAGGACTGGATTAAGTCCTATTTAGTCCAACTTAGTAAACTTTTCCATTTAAATTGGTTCCTGTAGTAATGGTAAAGGAAAAATAAACCACATCTGATGTGTTTAACAATAACATGTATGTATCTGAAGTGTTTAACACTAAGATGCGTGTTAGTCCCATGAAAGGGTCAAAGAGTTTTCAGAAGCTGCAAAACAACAGGCCCTGCATTGATAAGGAAAAAATGGGATTTCTTTCTCTTTACAAAGCAGTGTTGCTAGAATAATTCCCCTACCAGTGATTCTTTGAGCGATGCTCTGAGAAAACTGGTCTGAACTGGCTTTAAGTCATTCATATGTCCTACTTTGAGCTTCTCTGGCCATGAGATTGAGTGCATCTTTTAATTAAACACTGGTTTTAATAATTCACTGACAGATTTCTCAGGGACTGCTGGTACTAAGCTCCTTTCTACAGTATAACTCATAGCTAGATCAGAGAGATAATTGATGCCCAGCTCCATCGAGACAGGCTGCGCAAACAGGGATGACTTGCAGTTTTAGTGGTCCAGTTCTTCACACTCAGAGTGCTGGATGCTGCTTCAGCACCACAGAACAGCCATAAACCTAGGTGTCCTGTTTATGTGGGATACTTTCACCAAAATAAAAAATATTATCTTCCAGATACTTCATGAGATGGACTGCCCTGCTGGGAAATAGTGCAATACAGAATGGATCTCACCATTGGCACTCATGAGGAACCAG
The DNA here is from genome assembly GCF_009650955.1 of Corvus moneduloides. NCBI lineage: Eukaryota > Metazoa > Chordata > Aves > Passeriformes > Corvidae > Corvus > Corvus moneduloides. Next base: position 7,405,263 of record NC_045485.1, on the reverse strand, counting down.
TCACTCCAAGTACAGCAAAAATGCAGCTGCAACTTCACCTCCTCCTGCAATTGCTGATGTAAGGCCCTACAATGTGAGGCATAACTGCTGCCTAATTCAATCTGAGTAAATCTTTAGATGCTTTCCTGCTTTCTATATCTGAGGGAATAAAGCTGTGTGAACATCTGTATTTCTAGGACTCTGATATCTGAGTGAATATAAAGAGAAAACATTTTGAAAAGTATCATTTTTCTATATAAATCCTTGCTTTACCCACATCTTAAGTACAGCATGCAGTTATGGTCTGCATCCCAAGGACACAAATTAATTAACAGAAAGTAAATATAAGGGAAACCAAACAGATCAGAAGGGTGTGTGGCACTGGTTCCTAGGTGTGCATAATTCCTAGAGCTACAGTGATCATGTACAGCTTTTGCAACAAGTACCATTGCCCTCTGCTCTTTAACCCAGCAGGAAGGGTTTTTGGCTGCCTTACTTGACAAAAGGAAAGTATCCCCACAGGCATAAGATTGACCTTAACTTTGCTAATTCCTTCCCTTTCTCTGTCCTATTTAGGTAGTTTTCCCAGTGTAGTGTATCTTCAAGGATGGTGCCTGACAGCCTGTGACAGATTCAAACTGGTGTGGTTGCTTCATGAAAATTAGATCTTATTAGCTTAAATCAATTAAAAAGAGCAGGAAGTTCTAAGGGGGTAAGAAAAATATTTTCCCTGAACCAACAGTGTCCCTTTCATTTATTTGCAAATAAATTACAGTATGTAATATTACTTACTCAGATGGAAAAAGGACAGAAGACTACAACTGGTTGAGCTGAAAACCCTCCCATGGAAATGTTACTGGGTGTCACAGATTTGGTTTTGAATAGGCTTGCTCTCACTTTCTCTGGAACATGCATTCTACATGCTTCTGTATATTTGAGGAAATCTCACTCTGCTTTTTAAAGCTGGATATAGGAAATGAAATTCTCCCACACGGAAGTGGATTCTGTACAGATAAGTGAGATCCAGCTCCAAGACTTTCTCAATGCCTTGTACCTGCAGCACTACCATTTTCTGTCTCTGTTCCCCACTGCACCCAAATGTATGACTTTCCTCAGAGCTGGCATGAACCCTTCCCTGATGAATGTTCTTCACAGAAAGGAATTGTTCTGCTAAATTTATAACCTTTCTTAAAGACACTTCAATTTTACCTTTAGAAAAAAAAAAGCACAGGAAATTTGGAGATCCAAGATAGGCCTGATTACTTCTGAAGGTCACATAACTGATTTTCTTGATTTAAAAGAGGTGGCTGCAGTAAACTAAAATATCTGTAAGTTTTAGGGTCTGTATCAATGTAGCAGGAAAACAAAACACTGGGAAGTTGCCAAGTGAATTGTCCAGAGACTCTGCAGCCAGGACTGACTTTATGAACACTACAGGAAATTCTGGTGTCCCTTAGGCAACAGCTCAGGTGCAAGAAGTGAAGTACAAAACCTAATTACCCTGAGCTTGCAGGGCCTATGCCATCAGTCATATACTGTCTTTTAGAATGTCCATCCTCTTAACTGGATTAATTTCAGTGACTCAATTTTTAAGCCCCCCTTCAACAGTGCCCAAATTAATATGAAGAACTATGAATTCTAGGAGTAGGCCAAATTCAGCACTGTGAACTGGGCATAACTTCCAAATATAGCAGAGATCTGCAACAGCTGAGAATGAGGCTCACTAACTATCCTCCAGTATTTTATGTTATAAAACAGATAAGACAACCTCAGCACCTGGGAATGCTGGAAACATGCAATGGAAGTTAAGAATAATCAGGCTTACACACACAACTAGTTTGCTTCAAAGCCCATACCTTGGTAGTTGTTTTCATTCTTGCCATTTATGCCACTGTCTTTACTCTGGAAGGAGACCTGTTGATCAGAGCAAATGAAAAGAGAACCTGTCCTCAAACATATTTTCTGATTTCTAGCAGAACAGATGAGGGAACTAGAGTTTTAAAAAAATCTCTTAAAAATGTAACTGAAATAATACCATTCTTCCCATACCTACATTCCATCAAGGTTAGCTTTCTTTCCCAATCTGCTGGCCAGGTAATGCCATCACAATAGCACATTTTGTACCCAAAGTACCTTTGTGATATAGATAAAACCAGGTATCAGTGAACTCAATTATACCAGAAGGCAGAACTGATGTCAAAGCAATTTCAGAGTGCCTTGCAGATCAGTGAAGTGTGGGTCTGTTTTGGAAACACTGAGAACCAAGTACACTATTACATTTCCTTGCTGTTGTGGTCAGCAAACAGCACCAGCAAATACACTGCCTGCACTCATCAACAGCACCAACCTGCTCCTTTCTGCGTGTTCCCCACAGGACTGAAGGGGAAAAGCACAAGCTGCTCATCTTTAAACCACCAAAATGAATCCTTTTCCTTGCCTTGCTATTATCTCAATCCAAAGAACTGAGCAAGTTGGGCGGATGTCAGGCTGAGCCAAGAAAGTTTCAATAAGCAGTGTGTGTGTCTCTGGTTAAAAACCTGCTGTAACACCATCTTGTGAATGCTGGTATTACTTTGAGTGAAGGCAAACAATTCATGCAGTTTTGCTTTAGTTTTCAGACATTTGAAGGCTTGTGCTGCAAGGCATCAAGGCATGTTTCAAGTCAGAAGTTGGTCTTTTTTTTTCTTGCTAAAAGGTAAGTTTCATCTCATCCTAGCCACTGCTAAACCTATTTTATATTTGGACTCTGTAGAATCTTATTATTCTGATATTAAGTTTACATGGTTTGAGCCAAAATCTCCAGAAAAAGCATGGATAGCACATGAATGAAAGCTTTCTAAGCAGACACTGATAAATGACATCATTGATCCAGATTTCTTTATAACTCGCAGAGCAGGGTTTATATAATTTGTTACTAATATTAGAAATTAACTGCGGGGTTATTTAAAAAAAAACCAGCAAACCTGTTTCCATCTTTATATAAAAAAGATTCCGACTAACAGAGACTGTGTATTTTTTCCAATTTTTTTGTAGATAGCTCTGTGTGTAATGCTTATGAATATACAAATTCCAGTTCATATATGATCTGCTATCAAAGCCCTGTGAAGTCAGCAGAAGCAAGCCTGTTGACTACATAGACTCCAGGTAGACATCAGAGAGCACCGTTTTGCAGCCCTTTCAAAGGGACTTCTTCTGAAGCAAAGATGTCATATAGATGAGACTACAGTTTTTACAGAATATAAACGTGCATTATGTCTCAAATCTTAAAATATGCTTCAAATAACTTGGGCTTGTACACATATTTAGCCATTGGTATGAACAAGCAGCAACTTTCCAAAGGCCACATTTGCTACAGCCTCAAGATCAGATCTAATTAGTAGTGGTAGTAGTAGCAATACTGTAATAGGAGTAATTTTATTTTTTAATGCATATTTAGTAGCCAGAAGGTGCTGTTACAATGGTTTTGTAGCTATCTGCTCAATATGTGCCTTACTCACCAATCTCAGGAGTCCTGGTGTTCCTGTTTTACTCACCCCAGTGCTCAGGACCCTTGCAATATAACACCTTCTGCTTTCACACTGCCTTCCCCAGCATTGCTGATAACAACACAACTGGCTGGTTTTCATTAAAGGATTTTTAAAGAACTTATACAGCACATAATTGCATTACTGCTTTTAAAAGGGCTACAGTTTTCAGCTCTGTCCCACTGGAAGGCAGCATGAAACACTCAATAAAGCACACGCTTGTCTGCTTTTGGCCAAATACGTCTTTGCTACAACAAATTAGTTTTAGACCCTTTCTACCACAGGTCGGGCCTGCTTCCAGCTGAAGCTGGGCTCAAAGTGAGTTGGTAAACAGTTCAAAGCTTGGTAGAGAGGAACTCAAAGGCAAGTCAAACAGGTGAAGGGTAGGGAAAGTCCATTAGGATTTAATAATGTCAGCCAAAGAGAATATGTCAGTATCTCTGTGCTGGTTGGTAGTTAAGAGCTCAACTACCACTTTCAATCCATTTTGCTGTGGATTTGTTTGCTTTGATGGGGAGCTGCAAGGATTTTGATAACTGCCTGAAAAACACTCTTTCCAGTACAAGTTCTGCCTTTCCTTATCGTGAGTTGTCAACACAATTCTCTTCAGAGCTGTTACATGTCAGACAGGGGCAGGAGATAAAGGCCAAATCCGAATCCTTCTATATGTCAAAAGGAGGGGAAGACTACAATATGCCTTTAACATTATTTCTGGCCTAAACTAGGACTTCTGAATTCCCATTTTACAATTTTTTGAAAAACTGATTTTTTCCCATAATTTCTGTGTTTTTCCTAGATTAGCTCTGAGACATATCTCCTGTTGAGAAACATTTCCATCCATCTTCAGAGCGAAATACAAGCTTTACACAAACATGCCATCTAACTCCTAAGGGAACTCACCACACCCCAGGGCAATCAAATCCAATCAATCATAATCTTAACTTCGTCTATATTAGACTGAGACACTTTGTCCTTCACCTCTGTGATTTTTCCAGGCAGTCCATACAACCACACTCTCTCTGCTCCTCTGTTCACAGCAGCAATATTTTCAGCCAAGTTTTTCCCAATGCAGATGAAAGCAGTGAGCTTGTTTTGCACAGCTACCAAGGATCTTTCTCTCAAGGATATCAGCAGCTGTTAGTGTTAGCAAATCCAAAGTTCAAACAACTGTCTCTAAAGCATTACTGTTCTCCATAAATTTCTCTTTGATCTTGAAATAAAACAAGTTAAGCAAAACAAGGCCTCTAGCTACTCTTTGCATCGAAGACTGTTTTCTCTGAGTTTTACTTGTTTTCAGGACTTTCAGCTAAAGAAAACACTTAGATATATAATCTCTCATTTTGGCCATGGCTCCATAAAACAAGTTCTCTTTGTGTTAAAAATTGAAAGTTCACTCACTGCTTACCATGAAAAACGTATTTTCTCTCTTAAAAAGCAAACAATGCAAAAGTAATTTACCAACAAGAAAATGAACTTCAATGAAAGTGAAAATACTCAATGCTAGGGATAAAACAACATCATGGGCTTTAAGCTGTCTGACTTCCTGTCCATTCACTGCTTGACATTTTCCCACTCCCTGTTTGAGTTACAGAGGTTTTAACCAGAGCCTAGCCAACTTTAGCCAAGCTAGTCTCTTCACCATTGCATGTTCTAGCATCCTGTCACTTAGAAATGACTAGAGTCTATAAAGGTTTGGGGTTCTCAGCAGGAGTACTAGCAGGGAAAACTGCCTTTTAGAAAAGTGCTGCAGCACAGATTGTAGTAACAAATGCACTGTGACTCAAGGCAATGAATGTGTGTGGATGGATAGGAGAGGGAAAGTAGCAATGGTAGGGGGAAAATCTGGAACAAATCAATGTTTTATCAATGTCCTGCTGAAAAACCTACCAACTTTGGTACCTTCTTTCTCTGAATACAGTGCTGAACCTAAAGTGCAGCAGAAGAGTGCAGTGACTGTTCTCATGTTGCTGTGCACTTCCTCAAGGAAGGAACTGACCGGTGAGTGTGGGGACAGTCTCCAAGCACTCACCTGTCCTGCACTCACTTCCAGCCCAAGTGCTCCCCATGCACAACAGCTGGTGAGTCACAGTATGGCCACAGTCAGCAGCCAAGTAGGGGAGCAGAAAGATAGGGAGGGAAAAGATAGCTCATCTGTTTTATCTTCTTGAAGTGCAAGCTGGTTCTCTGTGTTTAATAGGTTTTAAATATTTCTTAGGAAAGCAGAAACTTCTAATTGAACCCAGGTCTTATGGGTTTTGCTGATAACAAAAATAGTTCTTCACTTCTAGTTTTTCACTTTCTTCAAAGCACATCTCAAAATAAGTAATGGTACAGCACTAATTCTCCTCTCCCTTGGCATTCATACCCACCAGAGATCTACTGACAGTGTGTTTATACTCAGTACTGCACTACAGCTTAGCCAAACTCAGACTTAGCTCTTTAGCGCTCCTTACTATCCTATGACAATTATAATAAGAAAATTTGTTTTCAGACCTATATTTCCAAATATCAGACTGGCAGTTTTAATAAAACAATTACAGATGACTAAGTCTTTGTTCTGGTAGATTTAATACACCATAAATTCAGGCATACTGGATGCACAGGCATGCCTGCAAAATAAAATTTATCACAACTGAGTTGAAAAGCTAGTCTTGGATATTTTGATAAAAATTTGGAGATATACCTTTAATGCTGGTCAGTAATCAAAGTGCAGGTCTGACTGTGTAAATGCCCGTAATATGACCCATTCAAAATGCATGTTTTATAGGACTTCATGAAAAGGGCACCAAGCAGTGGAAGGAAGGGTAGAAACAGGCTGCCTTTGCTCTGAACCTTCAGGAGTAACTCACCAAGCCTTCCCCTAAAGCATCTGCGCAGGTATGGCTTTGGGGTCACCAGATGTGCTTGAACTACTTCCTTAAAGCTTGCTAGTAGGAATGTTTCAAAAAGGAAAATGGGGGAAAATACTGTGCATTGAGCTATTCTCTTCCAATATAGCCACAAATTGATGCTGCTTTTGCAACACATTTCCACGACAGGCAATAGCTTATGTAAATTAATAATACAATAAAAGCATATGTTCATACAGTTATGAACTTCATCGTTTACTGCAGTTTTCTTTGTGGTCTGGATTGTGGCTAGCAAAGAGTTAAAACAAGGAGCATAGACAGAGCTCCAGGCAATAGAAAGCCAATTTGCACTGCTAATTCATTTGGGGACTCTGAAGGAACTGTTCCACCTTCTGCTCTAATACGTTAAGTGATGGCTGTGTCAGACATTAAACATAATCTGTGCTCTTGCTGTAGGCAGTTCCACTTGTGGGGCTCTTGCAGAAATGTTGTTACAATGGGTCTGCATTTGCTCCAAACCTTGCCTACATCACTGACTAGGGGCAGAAAAAAGCAGCTTTCTTGCTTTGCATGCTTGTCATAAGAATAGAGAAAGGAACAAACAGGCAGAGAAGAAGCATCAGTGCAGGGACAAGAAGGCTTTGATTGGCTCAGCACTTACAGAAATGCAGCCTGTCCCTGCTCCTGTCAGAAGGCTGGAACAGGATCTCCTGCCAAGCTCTGTACAATCAGTAAGTTTCCACTCTCTAGCAGCATAAGCATGCATTTTTGTCTCCAGGAGGAATGTGAGAGCATGAGTGGTGCAGAGTCCAAAGGGCTCCAGCAGGACAGCCTCTGATACTGATGAAAACAGGGTATCTAGATAAGTTGAAAACATCAGTGATAGGAAAAGGACTTTTTTTATCAAGTCAAATACAAGAAAGGGAACTACTCCAGTTCCAGGTCATGGAAGTACTCAGCACTGAACCACTTTTCTGAATCCAGCTGGTTTTATCTGAAAGTAAATGCCAAGAAAGGAGGATAAGCAATATGTCTGGCCTGAGCTTAGCTGTCCCACTTCATACTGAATTCTCTGCAAATTTAGAACCTCTTAAAAGCTGTCCTCTTTTATAAGATTTAGTAACTTTGCTCTTCTGTATGGCAAAACTGGATGTTCACTGGTTAGACTCCCTGCACCTAAACCTCACTATCACATTCTCTTTTTTTTTTTTCCTTTGTTACAGCTTCTTAAAATTATAGGAAATGGTTATGGCGGCAACTGCAGTCTGTCTTGAAACAGCTGTAGCTTTTTAATATCCTGCACTGTGGTTCCTATAGGAGCAAGAAGCTTTCAGCAATACCCGACATAAAGTGTTGTCCAGCAGAATTGGTCTTGTAGTGGATGGCTCAGCTGAACTGCCCTATGGCATGTAAGTACTTCACCTACTTTGCCAGATGTGTATTTCATATACAAATGCCAAATGCATTTTTGGGTAATAATTTAATCATTCCAAAGGTTACCCCTCACTTCCTTCTGAATTTCACCTTAAATATTTGGTATCATCAGCACTATCATTGCAACCTGCTTGTCTGGAGCAGTTCTAGTGAGAAGCAACATTTACCTCTAGCGGCATTTCCCTGATGCCCACAATGAACCACTAACACAGTGTTGTAAAAAGGCAATTTTGGCCTTGTTTCCTGAACACCTCTCAATAACAGAAGATGAACAACTGGGCAGTCTGGTGGCGATTTGAAAACTTTCAGGGCTTCTTTCAGTTCTGGGACAGGCACTCATTATCTGCAATTAAAATGTGAAGAGCTACCTCACATGTGGGGTGATAGTGCACATATGGGAAACTGTGGGTGCCAATAAAGTGAGCAGCCAGGCTCTGCAGAGGTGTTATACAGGAGCACATCACACTGCTGTCACTGGTATTCTGCTGGCACTGTTGGCATGCTCATAGAAGGACAGTCAGTTCCAAAGCAAAGAGCTAGTCTCTCCCACTGGCCCTATAAAGTCTGATCACTTCGTTCTGTCAAATGGTTCTGTTGAGGTGTTCAAAGTACTGCAGATGACTTTTCTCCAGTTTGTTTGACTTCAACTACATCCTTAAGTGCAATTTAAAACACCCCTGACATTGTGGCAAATCTATTGCAATACATTTAGGCTGAAATATATTGCTCAATATTTTGAAGATGTCTCTTAATCTGCATCTCACAGCTCCAGTTGCTCTGCCTTTTCCATTCTTCTGGGCAGGCTGCAGGCAGTGGGACTTGCTGCTACTGTAACAGCAACTCACCTCAACTGCAAGAAAGGCCAAATGGGAACAAATATGCCAGCTCTTCTAGCTATTACTGTCACCACAGGACCACATCAGGAAAAAAGAGGTAGAAAGCAGGAACAGAGATAGGTGCCAAAGTATCAGGTGTTCAGTCCCCTATTTTTCTGTTACAGGCTGGAATAAAGGGAATCATATCTTGTGCTACCTTTCTACCAGCTCTTCCTGAAGTAGGCAAAACTTCATGTACCTAGAGAACTACATGTGTCTATTTAATATTAGTCAATTTAGACAGTGCTCAACACATCCTGATTAGAAATCAAGCAAGCTGCTCTAGCACAGGGGTAATGTAGCACTGCATCTGGTCTCTCATTCTCAGAAGTACTTAAGCATGTTACAGGATATAGGGAAAAACCCACAATCTACCTAGCCAGTTCTCTAGGACAACCCTGCAACAGAAGAAAGGACCCCTACATGTCCCAAATCATGTGACACACCAGTGTGTGATGTCACATAGCAGAACCTGTATTCTCGAGTCTGCTCATCAGTGTTGTTTCCAGTCAGGCCATGGCTGGAAGAAAGTGCACAACTAAACTTGGACACCCCCACCTAACCCATCTTCTGGAATTGTGGCTCCACTTTTCAGCAGTGGCTCACTAATAGGCTGGATATGTTAATGTTTACAGCTCATCCCAAACCATTTACAACTTCCTGTTGTAAAGTTAAATTAACTGTTAAGTTGTTAAGTTTTCTTGAACTTGTTTTACAATACATGCAGAATCCCCCAGCCTGTAGGATCCCTACTGTCTGAACTAATTTTGTTGACAGCAGTAATATCTGGCCCATACAAACCAGTCTTCACCATGACAATGGGACCTACATTTTAGCAGGGTCAGTTATCTGCAGCTCTTCAGCTTGAATTGAAGGTTTGTTTAGTATTTCTAAAAACTAACTTCTCCTCAAGGAAATATATGTGATATATAACAAAGAAATAGAAACAAATTATGAGCCATATACATGTGATTTGTTCTAGGATGAACTAGAAAAGATATACAACATCTGTCCTCAAATGTTACTTTTTTTTTTTTAAAGTCACTTTGGAAATTACTGAGTAGCCTAGGAATGGAAGCTTTACGATTATGACTACCAACATTTGGCTTCCCAAACTTTACTGTCTTCTCCCTCATCTGAAATTCTCTGTGCTTGCTTTAATCCCAGCAGTGATTTTTCCCCCTTACTTACAAAAGGAAGAGTGTTATAGTACATTAAACTGACTGTAACAAGGGAAGGGAATTTGTTAGGAAGATCCAGTTATCTGTCTGCAAATTACCTTTAGTGCATTTACTCAGCCCTCAACAGCTCTTAGCTGTGTGCACTCTGGGAGCTCAGTTCTCCACAGACTGTTCTCATTTTATGTTCATGTAAGAGACTTAATAAGGCTAAAACACAGACAAGTCTTTTTAGTCCCATTGTCTCTAAAAAGGCAGTAAGATTAAAGGAGAAAGTTATAACAGTGAATAACAACCTGAACACTTTAAAAAATCTCCTTTTACTCACACCAGAGACAACACTCTTTTTACACATGTTGGCTATGAGATGTCATGTTCCCCAGCTGCCCTGGGTGATACTGGCACTCCTTGATCTGTTTCCAGTCCAAGGACTCTGCTGTCTGGAATCAAAGTACTGCTGAATGAACTTTCTTCCCTCTACCTGATGCTACAACAAGCAAGCAGAAGCCTGGCTGGTGTCTGTTTCCTGCTTTGCTGCAGAGGCTCAGCATGGCAGAAGCTCTAACCTCATTTTGCATAGTTTTCCGGTGCTGCAGCATGTGTGAGAGGAAAACGTGGCATCTCTCTTCACACTAAACTTTTCTGGGTGGTGACAGTGGCAAGGTGCCATTGGGGAAAAAGGAAGGAAGTGGTATGACCATTCCAAGTTTGGGAAAGAAACCACATGCACAAGTCATGCAATTCTTGAGTTCAGAATGGAATGATCTTCAAGTGCTTCTTCGCTGTTTACTGCTTTATAGACTTCAATGCAATAAAACTCTTTTATAGTCAGAAAGTTAACACAAAAACAACCAATCCAAGTGAATTTATCTACAAATCCAGACATCGCTGTGTGAATAACCTTTGATACCATTCACTCGGCCTTATTCCTGACTGTAATTCTGTACACAAACCTCTCTCTTGGGTGTGGAAACATATGTGGTTCCATCTGTCTCACAGCTGGCTGTGCCTTCTTGCAAAATTATTGTGCAGTATCCAATGCAATGTAAGAAATCACCATCAACTACCAGAGCGTGTTGCCTTTTGGCTAATTTTTCTAATAAAGTTCTTGTAAATCTTCTGAACTACGGCCAAATGAACATATCTGTTGTTGAGAAGAACACAACCCATAAAGCTCTCACATACTTCTGTCCTCTGCAAGCCCAAGATCACCAGCTCTTGGAGTTAGAACAACCTACTTCCTAGTTTTGAGGACAAACTCCCTGCCAAAGCACTTCTCAACAGATGTTCTGATTCAGCGGTTTTTTTCCTGTTAAACAACAGTCTCAGCAATGGCACCTCTAACTAGCAGAGGCATCATTGCTTGGGGCCTATGAAACATGGCTGGGAGCCAAAATATCCACACAACAAAAACAGAGATAAAACAATGGTATTTATCAAGTCTATTGGATTACAAGACAGTGGAGGAAAAGAGGCTATTTGCATGAAATAGCCCAGATAATAAAGGTCAATGGATAAATATTGTAGTCTCACCCACCATAGAAACAATCATTGTTAACAAAGACACTTAAGAGATAGCACACTTAGGTTCCATTACAGCCTGGAAGTGACACATTGAGGTTTGCTCAGTTTTATCCAAATTGAGGTATTTCCTTCACACATATGTGCATCACAACCAGCTTTCATTTTGAGTGTTGAAGGCAGGCTGAAATAACTGAAAAAAAACCACTGGAAAATTAATGAAGTTGAAAAAACTCAAACCATTGTTTTCTGTAAAGAAGGTTTGGACATTGATATTTTCACTCAAAATCTACACTCCGTGTTCTATGAAAAAAGTTTGAGCACTGAAGTTTTTGCCTGCCATGTCTAAATTATATTGCTTATAAACACAGCCAATGATTTGACTGCTTACTCTAAAGCTAAATTCACACTCCCATTTAAGAAAGGGAAACACTGTTGCACTCGAAGAAGCCTGCTGTTTATCCTGCTTTTAATTGATGTCTCCTTTATCCGACCTCTCAAAAAGGCTACAAAAGCAAACGCCACAGTACATTTCTGACTCGCCTACTCTCTTCCTGTCCAGGCTGATTTATTGATTGCAGTTGAAGATTAGCCAACACTGAAGTGTAACTGATTACATTCAGTGTGAATTAGGTTCCACGCAGAGTCTGAGGAGATGGAAATGTCACATTGTTTGAGGATGGCTCAGTTTTCCAACTGAAGTATTTCCTTCACGCGCACACACCAGTGCATCACCTCCAAGACAGTGAAAGAAGTCACTTGGCCAAAGATCGTTAAAGCCAGTTAAGTTGAGCCTCTATAGTGACTGCAGTCCCAAATTCCAGCTATAGAAGTTCTTGGAAACTGTATTCAAAATAGTGGATATGCTTATCTGACCTGGTGGAACATAAGCCTGTCTTTTGACCACCAGATAGTTTTGGTTTTGGGGTTTTTTACAGACTGCTACATAATTGCACATCATTAACATCATGGTATATGCTCCTTTCCAGCATTACACACTAGTACTGTTTAAAAATATATTAGCAACATCCTCTTTCAGCAGGAACGCTCTTTCTTCTAAAGCAGGGACAGAAATGAGGAAAATGTTGGAGCTGTATTTCTAAGTTATTCTTCTGTCTATTTCTTTCCAGAATTAGGCTGAGATTGAAAATAAACTTCCACAGCAACCCATTCAGATATAACAAGCAAAACCAACTATGTTTCTGGAATGGTACCAGCAGCTGGCAGTGCTTGGAAATTTTTCATGCATAAAAATTTCAGGATATATTTGCCATCTGATTTTAATTATGGTTCCTCCAGTTAGAAAATATCACTAATAACTACAAGCAAAAAATGCAGAAGAGAACCAATTTCAGCGTATCCTCGCACTTTCAGTCTTTTCTGTGACTGACTGGAAAAAAAAAATTGTATCTTGGACTTGGTCTAAGATGGAATTCCTAAAGGCAACTCAGAGAATTAGAAAACAAAAATCCCATCTGTTCACAGTAAATATAATTTAACTGACATTGAAAGTCTCACTGCTATCACTTAACATATGTTCAGATCTCAGGATTCCCACCCCATCCCCCAATAATTTAAATATATCACTGCAATTGGTTTTAGTAACTCTCTTGGAGTTACTAAATACTAAATAATAATATGGAATGACTGCTTCCTGTAAATACCATGGACCCTATTGCTTGTAGTGCTCACCAGTGCATTTTGAACTACTTTTCACACATATTTTTCAAAGGTGGTTTGAACACACTCTTAATGAGGGTTCTATCAATAGCTCTTTTACAAAGTGTCAGCCGGATAACTCTAGGGGAGTTGAATTATAACTTAGAGGCTTTGTTTCAGTGTTTTTTATAAACAATAGGAAAGCAGCGTTCTTATTGTGATAAATCCTTGTACTTGTCACGCTCCGAGAATAATACATTCTCAATTTAAGCTTACCTGAAAGAAGCAGCAGATAATAATAATCTTAGATCCATCTCACCATTAGCTTACTTTTCTGGAAATAATTGTTGCAGAATGGCAAGTAACTTTTCCTCCAAATGCTACAAATTCAGATTTTTAAGAAGAAAGTCAGCTACCAGAGTACTGTCATTCAGGTGCTCGTTCCTTAAAAAAATAAAATAATTTTTAAAAGACCAGAGGTTAAAGCCATTCAAAAAGACCTTTACACATTGTTAAAACAAAAACCTGTCATTTTATTTCTAACATTTATCTCAGAACCCCTCTATCAGTATATCTACCACCATCCCAGAGATGCAGGCTCTACATATAAATTTGACAATTACTTGAACAAAGTTGTAATGCTTCCCCCCTTCATCCTCCCTTAGATATAAGAATTGTCCATATCCATTTCTGAGGATGATTTCAACATACAGATTGATGACTTTCATTATTTGAGCATTCTTATTCTTGATACCATAAAAATCAATAAAAGACTGTGAAGGATAATGGGTAGCAGCAGTAGGAGCTGGGCTCCTACTCCACCTTTATTCCAGTGGGGATGTCCCCTCCTTTCTTTGCAGTGGCAGATGGTGGTCAGGAAAGATAGCTTGGTTTATAGTAACTGGTGGTATCTCTAAAAAAAGTAATTCGAAACATCTATTCTGACAGAAGACAGACCTATGCCTCAAGTTACACAGCAAACCTCCCCTCAGATGCCAGTTCATGGAAAAATGTGGTCAAATATCTCAGAATTTCAACACTGCTCCATTCTGGATAAAACACAGTAACAGGCAAGGAATCAAACTTCTCCTAATCTGAACTCTGGACTTGTAGGACACAGAAAACAAAGTCAGCACTGTACTACACAGCTGGATTTAGGACCATTTGAATTCTGTTTGGAGACACTTGAAGTACATGTGTATTGCATAATCTCACACAGACTTGGCTTTGTGAACACATAGACTTCTGCTTTGCACACAAGGCAAACTGAACTCAAGATAAGATTCAAATATAACTAGAAGAAATAATTAAGAGTATATTCTTAGCCAGAAATTCTTGTATTTTGAGAGATGGAAATTGAAAAGATTCTTTTAAAAAAGAGAGGCAGAAAATTTCATAGTATGATTAAAAATAGCGGGGTTAAAATCTTAGGTCACCATTGACACTGGGTTATGCAGCATGTCTATTTCATTTATGGAGATAAATACATCATGTTTTATCATGAAAAGATAATAAATTCAATTTCCTCATCACTACATGCCATAGGTAAAAATTAAATATAGCTCTTCTCACCACAGTGACTAACAACCTAACTCTAAATCCAGTCAAGACTTGAAAGATTAATTTGCCAAAGCCACCTCCATCAAATATCACTCATTTCACATCACAAAAACCACTGCTCTTTTCACAAGCCTGATAAGATCAAATTCACCCAAGCTGCAATTTCATCAAGGCTAAGGCACATACAGCATGTTGTGAATGAAACTACTTGAGGTTCATTGTGTCTAAACTTACAAAAAATGCACAGAAGATTTTGTAAAGTATTTTCAAAGAACTAGGGAAAGATAACTCACTGCATTTGATTAGAGAACAGGTTAAAAAATAAGTGAGCTTGTGTTTCACAGGAGAGGAAATAACAGCACTGAGAAATGAAGAGTTACCAGGGCTTTGTATCTGAGACTGTGATGTAACCCCAGAACTTACACGAGCCTACTTTTGCCAAATAAATTCCAGAACAAATGGGGATTTCATCTGTTTGACCTGATGCCCTGTCCCAGAGCCATTAATTGCTCATCATAACCTTGTTAATTTGTTATCAAAGGTCAAGTAAATCAGTGTTCCACAAAGCCTTGAAAAAAATAGAACAACTTGTAAGTGTTCTTTTTTGTTTTGTTAAACATCTTTTAAACTGGCATTGCTAACACTGTACGTAGGTTCTTTCCATTTCTGAAAGTGCCTTTTCTAGGCAAAGGAATCACTTCCACAGGCTGTTCAGGGGCAGAAAATCAATTACAATCTGACCCTTTCAAAAAAACAAATTTAAACAAACTTTGTTCCCCCACCATTTCTGGAAGTAAATGAGATTGTCAGAAGAATCTGGAACATGACAAGACCGTTCCATAGTCTACAGGAAACAGTGAAGAGTTTATACAATGAAAATAAAATTGGAAATAATATTTGCCCCATTAGGATAAACAACCTGTTAACAATACTCTACTTTCTCCCTTTGTAGCAGCAGCTGATGTAACAGTTTTCCTTCTAGTATGGTTTCTACACTTCAAAACTGAGTCTCTAATGGAGCTTTGTGTCATATGCATAATATCCAGGAAACAAACTACACTGCACAGCTACACACCAAAACTTCCAATGAATTATCTCTTGCAAAAAACAAAGCCTCCTGGCAATGTCTTTAACTGCTTCATTAGCAATAATGAACCTTATGTCCCTAATGTACACCTGGGTCAGAAAATTCCTTGTCCAGGCTTAGACAAGCTAGAGAAATAACATCTCCTCCAGAGGGACATTAATTATTAAACCACATTTATCAAGGGAGAGCAGCAAGGCAACTGACTCCCTAGGCAACTGCCAGCGGCCTGAAAACACTTCTTTAGCCTCCATGCACATCTAGGATGGTCGGGTTTGCTCAGCTGTCCAAAGCAGGATGCTCACATAGAACACCAAGGGCCAACACAGCCCAGAGAGCAACATGTGCTGCTGTGACCCCTCCTCTGCACTGAGACTCAGCTTCTCCCAAGAAACACAACAGCGACGTGCAGGCAGTAACCACATTACTGCTAAGCTCCCTGGGTTTGCTTACTCCAGCTTTGCAAAACCTATGCAGTCACACATTCAGCTTTTCTAAATGAATCACAATTCCTTCTGCCTTCTGATAAAAAAAGAAAAAAAGAAAAAAAGTAGAAGTTCTGCTTCATTTAGAAGTGAGTAAATATCTCAAATATTTGAAGTTTTTCACATCAGTCATGGGACACTGTTTACACAGGTCTCTCAAAGTAAGCTAAGAACAAAAGCCCTTTCTATGGTGATGGGCAGAAACAGAATTGCATCGCGGATTCACAGGTTTCAAAAGGGGGATGCCTTGACAAGGTAACCCACCTATCTCCTGACAGTTTGAGACTCAGCTGGGCATAGGGTGCATACAACACTTGAAATCTTTCATTCTACCCTCCACATGCTTTAGAAAAA
The DNA here is from genome assembly GCF_009650955.1 of Corvus moneduloides. Lineage (NCBI taxonomy): Eukaryota > Metazoa > Chordata > Aves > Passeriformes > Corvidae > Corvus > Corvus moneduloides. The sequence continues at coordinate 7,388,761 of NC_045485.1, read as the reverse complement.
CACATCACAGACTCTCACTTTTTTTCTCTACCTGAATTTATTCATGACATGTGGTGACTCTGCTAATATTGACCTTTGGCTTATGTAGTATTTTACTTCTCTGGTCTCCGTAGATTATTCCATTGACATATTTTTTCAGCAGAAATCATATCTTTTCTTAATCTATTTACCCAGTCTAAACAAAACAAATCTTCTAAGTGTTCTTTGATATGATAAGGCATCCATTCTGCAGATAATCTGAATGGCTCTTCTGTACACCTAATTCTCTGAATAAACCTGTCATAAAAACTGGAAGCCTAAGTCCTACAAAGTGCTCACCATGGCTGTCATGAGGGCCAACTATCAGGAATTAACTATTTCCTTTATTCTGTACTAAGTACCTGCATGTTCCTGACTATAAAACCCATATACCACTCTCCCAGTCTTCATTTACATGGTACTGATATCCCACACCTTTTTAAAAGATCAGCTGTTCCTCTTTTCTTCTTTCCCTACTAATTATCCTTTTTTCCTGTCCTCTTCTCCTTTATCTTCTGAATATTCTGTAAGCTACAGACTTCAGATAAGCAACTGAGCAACAGACTTACAAATATGTATTTACAAACGTGTATTACAAAGGTTTTTATGTCCTCAAGGAACAGAGGCTGCTCCATTCTCAAGCAAAAGAAGGCCTAAAGAAACTACACAGTTTTTTATCATGCCCTCCCTGCTGGCTTTTTTGGCCAAAAGGTTGTTTCTAAATCTGTCACTGATCTGTCCAATGGTTTTGATTAAACATCTGTCTTGTTTCATTCTGCTTCCTTATTTGTGAAATGGAGTTTAAAATATATTAATAAACAGATTGATAATATTAATAAAATATTAATCAAGGTACTTCTAAAGTTTCTCAGTGGTCAACTTTTGCTAGGATAGAGTAGATGTCTTGTACTTTACGCCATTGCACAAATTCACTTCTATCATTTCAAAGGAGCAGTGCAAACACACTCATTTTGTTCAGAATCAGTACACTTTATGAGCTAAAAAACACTCCTTGTAATATCTTGCTATGATTCCAGATTCACAACTTAAAATATGCCCAACTCCTGGCAACAAAAATCCCAATCTCACCATTTATGCTGGTGGTATTTATCCCTGGAGTCTGAGTTGCACAGGTCAGAAGGCTAGTTATTTATAGGACAGTCTTAAGATTTCGCAGTTTATATGTCTAAAATTCTTTTCCCTTCATTGAAAAGCATCTCTGAACATACTAGCAGAGAGAAAAAGAACACTGTGTGAGAACATAACACCATCTCCCCTGTTTTGAACAGTCTATGAAAACAAACTAGATAAAATATCAGGGAAATGGTATTTAAAAGGGGGAAAAAAACCAAACCCCCCCCCCCCAAAAAAATCCTCATACATATCTCATGTAACATGTACTAAAGAAACCCATCCAGCTTCTTTGCAGAGGCTTACTTTAGATCTAAATTTAACCTTTCCACCCTCATTAGTAATAATGAAGTAGCTCAATTTCTCAGTGTCATTAATAAGAATGAGCTCAAGTCTCATTTCTAAGCCAGACATATCAGGAGATTAATGCTGGCTGTTTAACAAGCTGTACTTCATCCACTTACAAATGTTGAATCAAAATGCTTTTAAAAATGCCTTCCATGGAACACAGAAAATAATATGAAAAAAAGGAAGTCTTAATCACCCACTACTCCTTTTCCAAAGCATAAAAGTTATAATTTAAAGTCTAATGTTAGCCTGACTTCCTTGTGAGACCAGCTCACTGTTTCCCCTCTTGGAGTAACAGCCCACTCACATTTTGTCACTGCCAAGTCCTTGGGCTTTGTCTCACTTTGTGTACTTGTAACGAGGCCTCATCTGAGCTGTCCCTGCAGTACAGGCTACCTTTAGTCATTCCAGTTTGGGATGTATTCTCAATCCCCTGGAATTTACAGCCTATGATAGTTCTTCAGGCACAGACACTTTGTATTGGTACTAATTCTGGCCCTGAGACAGAATAGATGTTAAACCCTGGAAAACTGTGCCTTCCATTGGAATATTCCTTCTTCACTCCCTCTTCACTCCCTGTGCAGTGCCTGATATACTCAATCTTATTCCACTGGAAAGAAATACAGGAGAACATCACACATCCTCAGGATAACCTATACCAAGTGCAATTACACAAAACATTACCTTGTGAAATTTAAAGAAAATCTGATATAGTCTCTGACAATTTCTCAGATTGTAAGTGTTGAGTTCCTAGAACTAAAAAATACTTAAAGAGGAGAACATGAAGGTAGTGGTCACAATTTTATGAATAGTCTGCATCCACTCACTCTTCTAGAAGCTCTTGAAGTATTTGAAAGACTAAAGAAAATGAATAAAAACTTAACATCATAGGTTTGAATTCTGAGTATTCCTAATTTTTTATTTTCCACATCTTGTCATTCCTGAATACATGTGTCTAAAGGGAATATCTTAAGACATCTCTCCTCTCCTTGCTTGTCATGATATTTGGAGACAAACAGAGCACGGTGAATGGGATGATCATTTAAAGTAGGCATCAAGGAGATGAGGAAAAGGTAGTTCCTAGGAAGAAAACACAGCAGCGCACCTCAGCTGAGCCTCTTCCTGTGCTCTCAGCAACATCCATAGATTTGCTTGCTCGAGGGAGATTTGTTTCTTCCATCTCACGACTCAGCAGCTCAGGGCCAGCAATTTCATAGTAATTGCTGTGCCTCCTGAGGCCTTAAAAGAGAGGCTGGACTCTGCCTCCACTCTCGGGAGCACCGCAGGCCACACGCAGCCCGCTTTATCCACATGGTGTTCCCTGAGCCAGGCCCTTAGCTGAGCTCTGTGCCACTGTCTGCTGCTCGTCGGCCTCAGTGCTCCATTCATCAACAGGAAAGGGGGGGTTGGGTTTTGTTTGCGTATTTATTTGGTTTGGTTTGGCTTTTTTTTCATTCACACAAACCTCAAAAGTTTATTGGACTGAAGGATCCTCCCTACTTTCAAGTCCCCTGGGGATACAAATCTCCCTCTCTCTGCCTGAGTATGTAATATGTACATCATTATTGCATGATATCAATAAATAATGTTATCCCAAGGCAGGAAAATTTCATAGAAGGAGAAAGAAGGAGAAAGATTTCTTGAAGGGAGAAAACATATTTCTGTGAGCTTGATCAGGAAAAGGAATAATGTATCACTTAGATAAAAAGAGCATCTAAGAATGCTAAATATTTTAAATAGGTTGTTTAGTACAAATATTGTTTTCTGTTGTTTTATGAGGGTTAACCTCGGTACTGGCAGAAGATAGCAAGTGCTTGTTTGAAGAACGCTATAGGGTAAACAAAGCTATGACTACACTAAATCCATGTTTCAGATGGGGAGTAATGGTCCCATTTCCTGTATATTTTAAATTTGTGAAATGTGGTCATATAAATATTAGAAAAACAGAGGGTCATTATAACCATAGTAAGGAGGATGTGAATCCAACACAGTAGTTCTGAAGAGAAAGACAAATGCAATTTTTGGCGACCCAATGGAAAAAAGGCAGCAGAGATTCTGCTGCATGGGAAGACTCTATTCTCCCACCTTAGGTTGCTATAAAGGAGCAGAAAAAAAATAGCTGTTATCAGGTATTCTAATGTATTCTATTACTCTTTTTGACACAGAAAGCCAGTGATGAAACTTAAGAAAGGGTGTGTTCTGTTCAAAGACTACAAGAGGAAAAGTGCCACACATGGTATGTGTATCTTGAGGAAAAGTTAGAAAAAAAACTGAAACAAAGTCTTCAATTTTTTTTTGTCTCCTATGACATCTTTGTTAAGTTCTATTACACATATTCTGCTACATGAAGCAGAATAGCAAAGCTAAACCCAAATCCCATCCAAACAAATTCTATTTTAATTTATTATTTCTAAGAAATCAAGAGGTAAAAAAGACCGAATATTAAGTAGAAGAATTAGTCAGGTTTTTGCAATAAAAGTATGGAAAACCCCAAAATCTTACAAAGTCTTGTATGAATCAGATCTTTTGAAAATGGGATTTCATGCAATTTGGATGTTTTTATTTATGGTCTGCACTCTTGGGTGTGATCCCACGTGTCAGCTCCTCTCCACACTTACCCTGATGGATGAAAGGGAAAATATGCTGTAAGAATCCATATCCATCAAATATTATGGATATGCAGTCCAGCCAGAAATCCCAGCCTAACAAGGAGAATAGAAGTGGCATTAAAGTCAATTCTCAAGAAATAGTGCAAAATAATTTTGAATCAAAGTGCTTCAGACTCCTAATAAAAATTGAAAATATTTCAGTTCAGACCCTTTAAACATTTCAATGGAATGTCTAAATTTTCCATAAAATGATATATTTTTAAAAATTACAAAACATCCATTTATGTAAAGAAAATGTTTCAACAGCTCAACTCATTCTAGCTATTCAATAAGTATTCATGAAAATAACCACATTACTTTTTCTTGTTTGCCACTGTGGAAGCCATGCATGCCAGATGAAGTTAAAATTTCCCAGATTAGGAGTTCACCTATACAGAGACAGAATAAAGCAGAGCCTGTGACTAGTATTGAATCTTCTTTTGAGTTTACTGGGACACATTCTCCTGGATGGAATCACATGGCCTGCAGAAAACCCATCTTCTGTTCCCTTTTAAGCTACTGAAAGAATTTTAAAAAAATTGGACCCATGACCTCACATGAAGTATTCGGCATATGACCATCTTTCATGTAGGATTTAATAAAATCACTGTTGAAGCTTTCCAATACTTTCAAAATAATGTATCTGTTTTAATTAACCAGAATATATTTACTCTTTTCTGTGTGAAATCTTGTGCCAAGCAGCATATGATGCTTTCTCACTTTTGAATATTAAATTTAATATATCTCGTACGCACATACTACAGGCTTGTGAAAGTCTTGCATGTTTTTCTACTTTGTAACAATTATTCCTCTGCCATTCGCTAGTTTCAACTACATGCTGTGCCCAGGGGTAATGCAGGATCCCAGCTGCAAAATCATTGTCCTACTTTTACTTGTCTCAGTGCAATGTAACAATTTTCTTCCCCATCATCTCCACATCTCACACTTGTCCAAGCCTTCTTCCATCCAACCTCCTCCTTAACTCCCACCACACTTTCAAAAATCTCACATTACATTTCCAACATGTCTTCCACATGAGCTCACATGCTCAGAGGAGCATTTCTCATTTAAGACATAGCTTTGAAAATGCATTCTTGTTCTGTTCTGCTGTTATGAAATATCTGCTTACATTTTGGGGGAGGGTGGGGGGGATGTTGTGGATATTCATGAAGATTTTAGCAAGTCATGTATTTGTCTTTAGGTACTTGGATTTTCAACATATTAACTCTGATGACAATTTTACACATGATGTTAAGTGTTTTCCTGTTTAGCCTTATTTATTTTCCCTTATCCGTATGTTTTTGAGGAAAACCAAGATGAAAGCCACTCAGTGAGCCAGGACACTCCCTTCAGAAACACCCGAGGAGCAGTGTTTGGGTGCCTCTGGGGAGACGCATTGCTTCAGTAGCTGAGGGGATGACCCCTAAGTCAAGAATAAGAGGAAACAAAAACTAAGACCACCACACACCTTACTAGTGCTGCTGTTTGGGGTTGCTGAGGGCCCTGGGGCTGGCTTTTCATACCCTTTTCCCCACATTTTCTGCACTTGCTGGTTGTGACCTTCCCAGCCTCAGCGGCTGCGGGTGTAACAGAAGGGGTCAGGTTGGAAGGGACCAGAGTGGGGCATCTGGTCTCACCTCCCTGCTCCGGAAGGGTCATCCTAGAGCACAGGGAACAGCACTGTGTCCAGACACTTCTGGAATATGAGAGGCGGGACGGGCCCGCCACAACCGGGCCGCACCGGCTGCGCTGCCGCCTCACGGCTACCCACGCCAGCCCGACAGTCTGAGGCAGCGCTCGCGTGACGTCACACCCCGGGGCCAATGGCGGCCTCTGTTTACTTGGGGGCGAGGAGATTCGTTGCATACGAGGTGGGCCCAGTGCCTGCGCTGACGTCACGCCTCCGTAGCCAATAGCAGCATCGGTTTTCCGGGGCGGTCGTTGCATATTCATTTTATGCATATTCATAGCCACGCACTCTAGGTGCCGCAGCGGCCGCGGCGAGGGGCGGGTCCGGCTCGGCCCGGCCCGGCCCCCTTCCCTCACAGGAAGCCGCTGCCCGTGTGCCTGCGGAGCCCCGCCCGCAGCGGGAGGCGGAGCCCGGCCCGGCCCCCGTTCCTTCACAGGAAGCCGTGGCCCGTGTGCCTGCGGAGCCCCGCCGGCAGCGGGAGGCGGAGCCGGCCCGCCCGTATTTATGCTGAGCCCTGCCAAGAGCGGCGCTGTGAGCGTGGGGCGGAAGCGCCCGGCACCTCTTTCCTCCCGCCCGGGTGCAGGCGACGAGGATGAGCCAAAGAGACACCCTGGTGCATCTCTTTGCCGGCGGGTAGGTGAAGCCCCGGGAACGGCTCGTGCGCTTTCCCGTCCTCCTCCCCGGGATGCGGGTCTGGCCCCGCTGCTGGCTGGCCTGGGCGCGCGGGCGGCGGCGGCCTGGAGCGGCTGCCTGGGGACATCTCGGTGGGGCTGTGAGGGGCTGCCTCGCCTCTCTGTGCCCGCGGGGCCGCGGGGAGGAGAGAGGGGGCCGCACTCTGCTTCCCGCCGTGAGGCCCTTCCGGGCCCGCTGCGGGGTCGGGCCCGGCCCCGGGTGTTGCGTTGTGTCGCGGGTGGAACGCGGGCCCCTGGGGAGGCGGGGTGGAGGCTTCGCGTAAAACCAGCCCGCTCCATCTGATTGCGGTTCCCGGGTTTGTCCCTTATCTGGCGTTTTCGTGGAGAAACACGCAGGGCCCACTGTACAGGGGCTACCCCTCTGTACGGAGAGGCTGCCGGAACTCCCCTGGCGGCTCCGCGGGCTGGGAATGCCCCGCTGGTCACGCTCGTGTCCAAGGGCCGTTGTATCCATGGAATGGATTTTAACGCTCCGGTATGTGCTGCGCTTCCGTGTGGGGCTTTGGCACGGTCGTACAGCTCTCCACCCACAAAGGCAGAAGAAATAGGAGGGAAGAATGTTCCCAGAAGTAAAGATGTAGCCTTAGTTCGTTTTGAAGTAACTTTTTTACCTTTACAGCTACTAATGAAGTTTCAAAATGTATGTTTTTAAGTTTCAAAACTGTATTTCAGAAGCCTGTGGTCCTTCCAGGGGCAGGTTGGGAAGGGCACCCAGCTTCAAAGGGAAAGCTGGGGGTCCTGGTGGACTTGACTGTAAACGTGTGCTTGGGTAGTGAGCATGGCTATGCAGAAGTGACAGGGGACACACCTTGCATCCCATGAGAGAGCTTGAAGCTGTGATTTCCCTTTATGCTCCTGTGCTGCTTCTGGACTGAGGTGTTTGAGGTGGCAGAACAGTGTATTGATTCTGAGCAAGTCTGAGTGACTTGGATACATGTGAGTACTTTCTCTGCTTTTGGCACACTTTGCAGCATTGTGCACCTGATCCAGTGCCTGTGGGGGGGCTTTGTCATCCCCTTAATTTCTTGCACCGTGTTTAAGAGGGGAGTGGTTATGCAGCAGGAGGCCCAAGATGCAGTAATGTGTACTGGTTTCTTCAGACTTTGCATCCTTGTAAGCATTCAGAAAAGCAATAGCAGGAACTCAAGCAGGATAGGGAGCTGCTGGAGAGGGTCTGGTAGAGGGCTACAAATATGATGAGGGATCTGGAGGATCTCTGATATGAGAACAAACTGCAGGAGCTGGGCCTGTTTTCTAGCCCAGTTTGGAGAAGACTGAGAGGGGATCTCATTGATGCGTACAAATATCTCAAAGAAGTGCCAAGAGGATGGGGCCAGACTTTTTTCAGTGATACCCAGCTACAAGACAAGGAGCAGAGGCCACAAACTGAAACACAAGAAGTTTTACCTCAACATGAGGAAGAACTTCTTTATATTGAGGGTGGCGGAGCACTGGAACAGCTGCCCAGGGAGGCTGTGTAGTTTCCCCCTCTGGAGACGTTCCAAACCCACCTGGACATGTTCCTATGTCACCTGCTCCAGGTGACCCTGCCAGGGACATTAGACAATATGATTTCCAGAGGTCCTTTCCAGCTCTAAGGGTTCTTTGTGTGGTGACTGATTGTAGCCCTTCAGCTTGACAGCTCTGCACAGGGGAAATTACTGGGCAGAATTGTGCATTATGTCAGAAACAGGTTTACAAACCTCAAACTCAAGACCAGATGAAGATTGCTCAGCTCAGCTTGCTGATTCCTATTTATTGCAGAGCAGTCTGGTCAATGGTTAGGTGCTGGCCAGCTGGGTCAGGGGTTATGCTGTGACGAAGAGGTTGAGTGCCAGCCACATGTTTCCTGTAACTTTAGTTCAGCCAAGCTAGCACTGTCTATTTGGTCACATTTTGCAGTAGAGGAGTTTTTTGGGGTCATCTCATGACTTTGCAAGCATGGTGCACTACAGATCACCTGAGTGATCTTTAGTCTTCAGTGAAACTTAGAGGAACGGAGCTTTGTTTGCATTTAAGTTGCACCAGAGCCTCTATGGAAACAACATGATTATCTCTGTCTGCTGGCTTTTGGCTTTTTTTTTTTTTTTTATGTTGAAGTTCATTCTTCAGTTCCTGCTTTCTGTAATGAAACTTTAACAGATGACACTGCTGGCTTAGTAATGTAAGCGGGGCCATTCTGGGATCTCTCTGTAGCTGCCTAGGCTGTATGGGGTTTTTTGTGTATCTTCTCTTTTTCCACCACACAGTCAAATAGCAGCTATTATCATTGTAGACATTATGTTGGTAGTATAAACTCAGGTCCTTTTATTGTAAAGCAAGGATGCAGTTGAACACTCTCCATTCTTAAATTAAAAAGTAATGATTGAAATATAGGATGTAATTAACATTTTTAGTTCAAGTAGTAAGTTATAGTTGCTTTTCTAGTTGTGAGACTCATTAAAAAAAGGAGTAGAAAACCTTAATGTTTTGCTTTATAGGAAAGATTAATATGTTTTGGATGTTCTGGCTTGCAGCCATCCAGTGAAAATTCAGGTGTTGGCTACAAAAATAGTGTTCAGGTTTTCATGATTTATTCTTCATTTCCAGAAAGTTTGACAGTAATTCTGTATCATACAAGCTTCCATCAGAGCAGTGAACTTGTGTGAGCCTTGTTTCCTCAGCAAAAGGAGGGGATTGGGTTAGGAGGTGGACAGCTGCTTTTCCGAGTTCACAGTTGGATAGTCTCAGGTTTGCTTCTTTTCTTCACTCTTGGCTTTTCTTGCAGAAATCTGGCTGTTTTCTAATATAATGTGTGAGGAAGTATAGGAAGGAGCCTCTTTATTTGTTTTGATTATAGAATGGTCTTAAATTGGTCTGTAATTGTAACCACTCTGTCTGACAGAGGTTCTTGGCAAATCCCTGCAGTAGCTAAAATGGTTAAGGTGCAGAAAATGTATTTAAGTAAGTGTTTGAATTCTCAGCAAGATCAGACACTGTTGAAATATATGAAGTAAAGATTAAAGATCCTTGGGCTTTTTCTGATTTCAGAAGATAGTTAATAATGTGTAACACATATTATGATGATTGGGGCTTTTTTACTCCCTTTCAGAAAACAGCCACTTGAGTCATAACTGAGTTGCTAAGCACTCAGCTCCTCTCTGCCCTAAAATACATTCCTGGCATAACCCTGGATGTGTTTCAGAACAAGTGAGAAGGAGGTTAATGCCCTTCTGTCCAAACTTGAGGTTATTTTTATATTCAGATGCATTTTTGTGTGAAACAAGACGGTGTTTGTTTAAAGCTTGGGGTTGCTCCATGGGGTTACTAAATTGCATGAAAATTGCTGTCACTACTTGAGAAACTGTGCCACTGGTATTTTTCTCATATTTCTTTCTAGATGCTTTGAGCTGTTTTTGCTTAATACAAATGTTATTGTAAACATTTATTTACCCTGGCTCCTAATAGAAGCTACACTGTTCATGTTGATATTTGTTTTGAATAATGGAACCCAGTGATGCTTGATCCTGTGGTGGTGGCTTTCCTGTTTTCACTTGTAAGTTTCTGTGTGGCAGCACATCCAGGGCAATTTTATTTTTACACTGTTAATTAGAAATAGCAAGTTTGATTAGTATTTGTAGTTTAAGGATGTGAGCTTAACTTACACTTTCTAAGTTTCAACAAAGAAACATAATTGATGAGTAAGGTGGGTAAAGGTTTTTGGCTGCTAGTACTCAAGTTGAACAGTGTAATAACAGGAAAACCCTGAAAATTCAGGATTAATGAATGCTGGTTTTGAAAGCTGTACTTGCTAAAGCCCTTCTAAACTCTCTAAAGACAGATACAGTAAAATTAATATACAAAGCTGCAACTTTGTTGATGTGGAAGTTACTCTGGTTTAAGACAGCTCATGAAACTGCTGATAGACTTGGGACCTGAATTTGCAGTAAGTGATGAAGAGATAGAAAGGTGCTCTGATTCCAAGTTGTTTGGATAATTTTCTTCTTTTTTTGACAGAGTTTTGAGCTCAGGTTTCTTGCTGTGTCTTTTGACAGCCAGTGTTTGCATGAAAGTTTCATTTTTGTACAGGAAAGATAAGTAACTGGTAAAATACATGAATGAATGTAGACCTAAGATAACAGGGTCAAGGGTTATCTTTAAGTCTTTGAGGCTGTGGTTACAAATACTGTGAAAGGTGAATCTGAAACTAGCACTAGGCAGCCATGGCTTTTGTTTTTGTAAAACACATCATTATCTCAAGGAATTTAAGAAAATGTGCAATGACAGTTTCAGTTCTAAGTCAGCCTGCACTGGCATTTGAAATATTAGTGTGCTTTAGAGCATTTCTAGACAGTCCAGTGGCTGAATTTGAGACCCTCATTCATGCTAGAGCTATCTCTGGTGGTACTTGCTGGGCTGAAAGGTACCAGTAGAAGATACTCAGCTGCTCTGGACAAGGGCGGTGACTCCTTAGCAGATACCTTCACCTTGCAATAATAAGAGAAGACTTTCTTGTGTAGCCGTGTCTGGAAGGAGAACTTGGGATGTGAAGGCCGAACAGGTTTAGGTTTTTGAAGCATGTGCATATTTCTTTCCTTGGAGTGTCACACAAATAATGCAGGTCTGTCTGAGGACAGTGGTTGTCAGAGCTGTATCTGTTGAACTGTTAGCAGAATTTAAAGCCCGATAGTTCCAGGTTTGTTTCTGTTAAACAAGTGAGGTGATGGTCTTCTAAATCGACATTTGGGATGAAATTAAATGTGTTGTGGGTGGTTGGGGTTTCTTTTGTGTTGTTTTGGTTTTTTGTTTGTTTTTTTTTTTTTTTTTCTTTTTTAATGGATGCTTTTGGAGGAGAAATGTCTTCCTTAGTTTAGGAGAACATTGCCATCTTCCTAGATTCTTCAGTCCAAGAGATGTCAAGTAGACAACTGTTCTTAGTTTTATTGTTTTTCTTTTAGGTCTGTCATGATCCTGCAGATGGTAACTGCATCTTGTGATGTCCATTTATCTTGTTTCACTGAGTATGACGTCTCTTAAACTATACAAGAAGGCTCAAGTTGAAATTTTAATTTTTTAACTTGACTGTGTTAATAGTAGTGGGATTTTGGTCTTCCTTTTTTAACCAGAGTGTTTATTTCTGTGGATTTACCTACTGATCTCTGCTTTTCTGCCCTTCAAATTACTTGGACCCTGCAGGTGGATTCTTGTAGCCTTTTATGATCAGATGTTTCTGATGAAAGTCAGCTTCGCAAGCTTTTTTTAATACTCACTTGGTAAAGCTGAAGAAGGCTTGTAGTAAACATTGATGAGAGGCGAATGTCACATTTTAGATAAGATGAGCAACTGGTCTTCTGAACAGCATTCACTGGAAACTGCAGTAAGCACTCAGACACAGGAGTGTCTCAGGTCTTGCCATTCTTCACTTCCCATTTGTACTGTGTCAGCAGGAGTGTATTCGCTCACCTATGTACACTACCAGGTGAAATTCATTTAATCCTGGAGAAAAAGCTACAGATTAGTAAGTGTTCCTGCAAGTCACACTTGTTGGGGCCTGGTGCATGCATGGCTGGAGAGACTCAAGCCCAGAGTGGTTTTAGGTAGTCGAAATTTCTGAAGTAGTTTACAAAATCTCACCTGCATTTTCCAGGAGAAGAAATCTCATATTCTTCAAACTGTTTAAATAAAGTTTTTCTGAACTGTTCTAGTTCCTAATGTGTGTTAAGCCACAAGCTAAAAATACTCCCCTTAATTTGAGCCAGTGAGGAGGGTAGCAGGAAAAGTGGCAGCAGTCTGCTGGCGATTTATAGAGCACTTGTTGTAGGCTGGAGCTGGTGGCTGGCTGTTAATGGCCTGCAAGGACTTGAGGACAAAAACATAGCTGTCTCTGATGGTATTCCCAGTAGTGTGTTAAATAAGCAAAGCTGGAAATACATTTCTAAGTAAAATACACTGTCATTGATGCTGGTGACAGAACAGCTGCTATGCTTATTTGTACAGTGTGCATATTCTTGAATTGTTTCTCTTCTTTGTTTACCCACAAGCTCTGTTTACTGACAGTTTTTCATAAACAGATTTTTGTCAAGCCTTGTGGTCTTTATCTTAAAGGTCAAGTGAAGTAGACAAGTCAGGGTAGTTACTGAATTATGCCTTCATTTAGTAGTTTAATTCAAACTCAGTGGATCTTGTGGCCGTGGAGAAAGTTCTGGTTCCTCAACATATCAAGATATTTCTTTTACTCCTTCAGTTTCAGATGTTTTGTCTATTATATGGGGCTTTTTGGGAGCTGGGAAAGTCACATATTACTTTGACAGAAGTAGAAATTGGGAATTTTGCCAAGACTTGAATTACAGAACCACATAGCACTGTAAAACTTCTCAGCTTTCTTCAGCAATTTTAACTAGCAACTTGAGGTCTTGAAGATGGGGGACAGAAGTTTAGTTAAAACTATCAATAGTGGAAAGCATTAAAAATATTCTTGGGATTAGTCAAGACATCTTAAATTGTTTAAGAGAAGGCTAACCAAAGAAGCACAACAGCAAGAAACTGCCAAGGGTGCTGATTATTTGAAATTACTCTAATGGCAGAATGTGGTGCAGGAAAAGGCTCTTAAAGAGAGCTTATGATGCGTGTGATCATAGTGCTGGCTGCTGTTACATCTGCTGGCTGTCACTGACCAGTGCCTGCTGTAGCCAAAGTTACAAAGAGCAACCACAGAGTAGCTGTGTATCAGCCCTCTTCCCAAGTAATCCATTGCTGAGTGAAGGACGTGTGACCCATCTACAGTGGATGTCTGGCAGAAGTGTTGCAGTCAGGCATCCCTTGTGATTTGGGTGTGGTGTAGGGGAGCATCCAGGTCAGCATTAATCTTCAACTTTAGAAAATTTTTCTGCTCTGATGTAGCTGGAGGGAACTTAAGGGCTCCAAACTCCAAGCCCTGTTCAAGAATGCAGGTCAAGTTTTTTGTCCTCATTTCTTCCCCACTTCATAGCATTTATCTCATTAATATAAATCATACCATGTACTTTCTCTTGTGATTAGTATTGCTTGAAAACAAGTTCTTGTGTAACCTGTCCAAAATGAAACGCAGAAATGTTTTCAAGAGGGTAAGCTCAAGGGGAACAGAAATGTAAGGATTGCAAGAAAGGAGATAAACTCTGAAGCCCACTTCCTACATTGCCTGCATAGGCACGTTACTACGGGGTGGAGTCTGTTTTGAACTGCAGGAAACACAGACAATTTTGTCTGTCTCAGAGCTTTAGAGCTTCAGCAGCTTCATGTCAAATTGTTTTGGGAGCTGATCTACCTGTACTTCTCACATGCTGTTCATAAGGAGCCTTAACATGTTACATGCTCCTGCTACTTCCAACCCTGGCTGAAATAAATATTAGCACATCTACTCTCTCTTTCTGCAACTCTAATTTTAAAATAAGTTTATATGTAACTTACTGTTAGAAACAAGTGAATTGTTCATTCAGAGCAGGTTGCTCTAAGGTCTGTGTGAGGCTGTAACCACATGTGTGCGGCACATACTGAAGGACTGTCTTTCGTCTTCCTGTGATAACACTTTTTTCCAGACTGGCAAAGAAACTCATTATCTTTCCCCAATTAAACCTTGGAAGAGAATAGACTTCAGTCTAATGTTGGAGTTAGAGATGGGCAAGATGCCTTTAGGCTTAGTAATGGGGTACCTCTAGGTCACTGTGTTTAAATGGAGTGTTAAGTGAACATCATCAAACTTCTGCTTGGCAGCTCTACTCTCAGTTCACTTCATACAAACAGATTAGGTTTGTAGGGTGTAGTGCTATATTTTTTGTATTCCCTATGGTAGAAGAGAGTTGTCAGGCTACCCTCCTATTAAAATTTATAGGAGATCTTGAGTCTTAGCTGTTACTCCTACTTTGGACTGAACTCTCTGTTGCATTTTGGAAAACATTTTAAAAAGACTTGAACAGGCTTACAGCTTATTAAAGGGTTTGGGGGTGTTTGAGCCTCTTGTGTTACAAAAAAAAAATAGCTGATAACTATCTTGTCAGAATCAAGCACTTCTTCTCATTATATATATATGTTATTATATTTATTAGGGAAGCAAATGCTTCGCCCTTTGAATTTAGTACAAATTGTATTTATGTGTTAGTGCATTTCAAACTGAGCTGTAGTTAGCATTAATACCTGAATTGAAATCTAGGTTTGCTTCCTTGGGTTGGATTTTTAGTTAGTTTGTTTGTTTTTTAAAGGAGGTAGTGTCCTGGCCATAGTTTTAAGAAGGGTGTTTAGCAATGTTAAGAATACTGATCTCTGAAAGTGTTCAAGAGACTGAGTCTTGGAACTCAGAATTTGTAGATTTGCTATTTTTCCCTCTGAGGCTCTAGTTGCACAGCTAAGAATGTAGATATTAATCACTGAGTTCTGAGGAAGCCCAGGAAGGCTCTGAGCAGAGCTGTGCAGGGCAGCGTGTTCCTGGCTGCGCTGTGCTCGAGCAGAATGGCAGGAACTGCTCTTGTCAGCACAAGCTGTGCACAGCTTGCCTTGGCTCGCTCTCAGAACGAGAGGCAGACTGAAGCAAACCCTGCAACTCTTCACCTGGTCAGCCGTGTGAGCTCTTCTGGCCTTGCAGGTTCTACTCTACAGTACCTGGTCTGTCTTTCTGAAATGGGCAGAGCTCAGGAAGCACTTGCACAGCCGCTGCTTTCATGGTACAAGGACTGAAATGCAGTCGGGCTTTTGAAGATGGTGTTAAATTGCCACACCACAGATTTTACCAGTTTTTACATGTAGCCCTGTGTGCATAGTGCATAAACCTCTTCTGCCCTTAAGGATTTTTGGCACCTTGTTTGTGGTCAGGAGCACACTAAACATTTAAAAAAAAAAAAGTTAAAATTTACCATAAAAAGTTAAACATTTAAGCTACTGAGCTACTTTCCAGAACTGACTTGAACAGCATGTACCGAAAGTTATGTACCTTGACTACTTTTTTGTTCTGTTTAAATTTTCACTTCAAGTTGTGGGGTTTACAAACTGACTTAACAGTTTACTTGCCTTCAAGGGCAAATAACTGTCATTGTGACACACGTTCCTGTTGGTTCTTCACCTTTGCAGTGTGACTGTGAGTATAATGTCCGTTCTATGTGAAGGTACCCTTCAGTTACTTTGCAGTTAAAAATGTGGCGATCCTATTTACCTTTGCAGATGTGGAGGTACTGTTGGTGCAATTCTGACATGTCCACTGGAAGTTGTAAAAACACGACTGCAGTCCTCCTCTGTGACTCTCTACATATCTGAAGTTCATCTCAACACTGTGAATGGTGCTACCGTCAACCGAGTAACCAGAGTTTCTCCTGGACCTCTCCACTGTCTGAAGTGAGTGTAGCTGGCACAAAGGTTTGGGTTCATTTTGGGGAGGGAGGAGGACAGGTGTGCTGAACAAATCTGTGTGAAAGATTGACTCTTACATGTGTTGTGATGTTACTAGGAGATGACTTCCCATATTTTGCCTTTTAACTGTTTCCAAATTTTCAAATGTCCTTCATGCTTGAGCTTTTATCTTCCAAGTAGCCAGAGCAGATTTACCTTGTACAACTCAGCTCCTAACTTCGTGCTGGAAACATTGTAACATTTACATGCCAGACTCTCATGTTCATTCTGAAAAAGTGTTAGTATAAGACTTTTTTAACTATTTGTGTCCAAATCATAGAAGTAACCAAATGTGGCAGCAATTAAAATTAACTCAGCCTTTTAGTCTCTTTCAGCTTTCACCACCCACACATTTTATGCCTTTGAATGTGTTCTGGTGGATGTGTGATTAGTAATACTCTTTTAGAGCTAGTAAGAAATAGCTAAGGTCAGCTTTTGCAATGATCTGGGATGTCTTGTTTGTGTAGTGCCTTACTGAATGACGGCTGCCTCTCCTCTCCTTGCTGGCAGTGCTTGTGTAGTTCAGGAGCCAGCAGGAAAGTTGTAAGGTCACAGTTAAACTGCTTGTAATCCCCACAGGAAGGGTTCACTTCACCCTGGGGGGCTCGGGCTCACCAGTTAGGAGGAGGGGAGGTACCTTCAGTATTTGGGGAGGAGGGGAAATTTCTTCCAGGAAGGACCTGCTACTGCTTCTTGCATTAGAAAATTGGTTGAATCTTGACAAATTCTGGGTTTCAAGTTCTTTAAATACAGTAAATGTGAAAAAATACCAAGTGACATGGCAATGGACTGTGACAATAAAAATACATAGGTGCAGGACATGGTTACTCTTGTTTAAGGTACTAGGGCTGTTTAGTGGGGAAATAAAACTGGATTCCTTTGTCACTGTCATGCCCTTACTGTCACTTGATATTTTTTGACTCATAGTTGTCAGAGTGTGGTTGTGTCATAGCAAATTCAGTGCAGTGCTCCAAGGCTCACATTATTCAGTCTAAAAGCAGCGTGAATCAGGCAAATTATGTCAGAATTTCAGTGAACTGATTGCTGTAGAATCATTTCTGCATCTTAAGCATCAGTGGAGGTGACTTCAAAGGCATCTCTGTCAGGAAACAAACTCAGAATAACAGGTGACTCTATTGATTGGCAACCAAAGCAAATTCTTTTGTTCTTAGATATGTGTTGCGTTTCATATTCCATATTCTCATCATTCATCTTGCACAATTTAAACCTGAGGTCTTGCTAATGGAAATCTCACCAGCCTCCCAGTGCAGGCTCTCCATGTGACATAAGAAGGTCAGTTGAGGTCGTATGGGGCACTTGTCCTGCTCTTCCAACCATGGATTTGCCCTTAACTGCTTTCAGTAAACAAGTGCAGGCTCTGGGATCTGCTCTTTAATGTAAAAGTTTGTGTCTTATTTTCAGTGCAGCCTCTGGCACTTCTCCAGCTGGTGTCTGTGAATGGAAAAGAGCGTCAGTAGCTACCTCCAATATAATCCTGTCTGTTGCAACCTCTCTTTAGCTCTTTGCTCTCTGTCAAATTCTGGGACTGTAGATCCAAAAGAAGCAAATAGACCTGGTACACTTCATTCCTATGTTTCAAAGACACTGAGATTCCTGCTGCTTTGAATACATGTATAGCTATATGTGCATATATACATGTGTAACACATGATGTGGTGGTAGTGAGTTTTAAGTAGTGGTTTAAGTGAACACAGATCATGTTAATTGGGTTCAGCATTGCAAGGCATGAAAATGCTTTCAGGATGACAAAAACAAGGTCCAAGTTATTTGTATTTCCAAGGTGTCTTTGAGTATGCGCTCAATATTCCAATTACTGCTGTGGAGCAATGCTGCTCACATAGTGAAATGATAGCTACTTGTTATGGACAGAAAGCTGGAATGTTGCTGGATGCCTTATATGTCAGTATTCCTAAATAGCAGTGGTAACTGCAGAACCACTGTTTTATCTTTGCTTAGTGAAAGTAAAGGCAAACTTTCAGTTTGATTTAGCAGCAGAGCAATTGTGAATCAGCTGCTGGAAGTCAGAATAGGCTTGGAATCTCCTTCAGTGCTATAGATTGCTTTCACTTGTTTGTTCTCGTAGTAAATTCCAAACAAAATGGCCATTTATACAAGGGTAGTTTGCTTTATTGAGTAATTGACTTGTCATTAACCTGCATGGCTCTTTGAAGAAGAAATATACAGGAGACCTATTTGTGTGCATTGGCCAATGCTTCTAAATCAATAAGCACAGGGTTCTGTTTTGCAGCATCTGGGAATGTAGTTAATTCTTAACTTTAAATCTGGTTCTAAAGTAATTGCTAGAGCAATTTGCAGTAATGGGATGCAGGTAGTCCTTGCTGCTCTTCCCATGTCCTACCATACTTTGTAAAATACCAGTGATAAGCATCTAGATTGTGGGGCAGATTGATTTCACTAAAACTGAATATTAATGCATAGTCCCTTGCTGTGCCAGGGTACCTTGCTGCATAAAGGTCTTCAACTCTTCCTAAAATCCACAGCTACATGGGATCCATATTGCAAAACTAAAGGACTAATAATGCCTTATTTGAGGTCTCAACTCAGTGCTTGTATCCCTGCTTCTCTGTAAATTCCACAAATGGGGAAGGTTATACCCTGCTGCCACCCAAGCAGTCTTTCCTGAGCTGTGCTCATAGTAGACGTGGTATAGGAGATGTGAGGACTGTACTGTGGCTGTGACTCTGCATGGGTTGCACTCTTGTCTCAGTTACTATCAGTGAATTACCTTGTGTGGACAGGTAAGGTTTGTCTTCTCTGGGACAAGTCAGAAAGCAAAAAACCACTGGCTCCACAGCCCAGCAGCAGTGCTTGGATAGGAGCACACAGGCAGCAGTTCAGAGGAATAGGAGGAAATACCTGCCAGCCTCTAGCAAGGGCCACTTTTCACATTGAAGTTTTCAACTTCCTTTTACTACAGGCAAAATAATCACCATGCCTTAAAGAAAAAGCTAAGAATGGGCTACTAGTTGAATACTTAGTGGATTTCGGTAATTTATGGGTATGAGAAAACCAGAACATGGAGGAAAGCAGCCTTACAGATACAGATGCAAACTTCTGCCATGGAACTGTTGGGAACCTTGTGGAATCACAGTGGGGTAGCACATGCAAAGCCATGTTGAGGTCTCTCTCTTTTTGAGAAGAGATAATAAATTGTGAAAGGTGTCCTTGGCTGGGTGTCATGAGCAGTAGAGCAACATCTTCCAGAGTGGCTCTTGGACAGCAATGACTCAGTGAAACTGAACTTCTGAAGTCTCTTTCCTCTCCTTCTCTTGCCCTTTGTTCTCTGGCCCTCCCACTCAAAAAAGATCACAAGCATTGGGAGCTGAAGAGTGGTGAAAGGAATGTAGTGTAGAAAAAAGTATTTTTGTTTCCTGAGCAATCTACAACCTACATGAATGGGAACATTTCCATGCTTTGTATCTTGTCCCAGATTCAAGGAGGCTTTCTTTAACTTCCTAACAGACAACTCCATGCATGTATGTGTTCCTATACGTAAGTTAAACCTGTATTGAGATGTTAAGTCTTACTCCTGCATTTAGTGTATGGTTTTCATGGTATGTTGAGCAATAATGTAATTTTTTTATGCTGATTCTAGGAAATGACTAATGTTTTTTATGGTCAGCACTGTATTAATATCAGTTACTATGAAAACTTTTCACACGATATAGTTTTGGTGGTTAGTACATTCCTTAATTTTGCTGTGAATGTTCCAGTATTGTCTTTTTGTTTTCTAGGATGATCTTGCAAAATGAAGGCCCTCGATCTCTATTCAGAGGGCTGGGTCCTAATTTAGTTGGTGTTGCACCTTCCAGGTGAGTACAGATATGCACAATAAATGAAATACATTAAGGGATTTAAGGTTTATTTGAAAAAAGTCTTGCATCTGCAGTTGTAAATACTTAATTGGCAGCAGGTAACCTTTGGTTCCTGGGGTAACTTTTTGCCTGAGGAATTGAGCCATTTATGTACTCCAGACCTCCAGCTGTCTCAGCATTTCTTATACTATGTGCTACTGTAGTAGTATTTACTGTTGTGTACTATCCCTTGTGCAGAGTTTTGTCCAGTTAAAAAGAAAAATTTATAAGGAATTGCACATGTAAACTACAAGTTTGGATCTTGGAAAATACAAAGATATACTTAGCTTTCAGTTAATCCTTCATCTTCAGGAAGCAATTATGTGACTGTATCCTCAAAACACTGGGTCTTCCTTCCTGAGTTCTGGTGAAGCACTGCCTGGTGCTCCCCTGCAGGAGGAGAAAGCCTGTTCTGAAACTTCAGAAAGGTTGAGACATTGGGTATGATGACTCACCAGCTGTCCCAGAGAAAGCAGATCCAGCAGTGGGCTGGGCTCCAAAGGGTACTGGGGCAGTGCAGGGCTGAGGATGTAAATCTGATCTAGTTGGCAGTGGTGTTGCTATTGTCTATTGCTCTGCATCAGCAAAAATACTCCAGCTCCTCGGCTGGTGCTGGCAGGCAGAGAGGAGCAGATCATGCCAGAGTTTGAATTTATCCTTACATAGAACTGCTAGCTGAAGTTCAGTCCAAAAATAGGAGAGTACATAGGAAGAGTACAGAAAAAAGCTGTGTAAAAGTAATATAATTCTTTAGGCCTGGATGAGGATACTTGAAGTTGTTTCCTGGCTCATAGTTTTTCTTCTCTGTTTAGGAGAAGAGCCTTTTTGCAGGGGGAATATATTCCACAAAGGTTTTATTCTTTCCTTGACTTAATGCCCTGCTTTTGTTTGTTTGTTTATTTTGTTTGAAGAGAAAACATTCCTATCTCTTGCACACTGTTGGAGAGTATCCTAACTTTTCTGGTTTGAGGTACTGGGATGTTTCTGAAAAATATTACTAAACTGAACTTTAGATGTGATGAGATAATGTTCTTTAGATCCTCTGCATAAATAAGAGAAAAACACAATGAAGGAATTAGATTATCTTTATTTTAGCAAACTTTTTTAAGGATTTGGGAATATCTGAGGTATTTTCTGATCACTAGATTAGCACCAGTCTTTGGAAAAGCTGAAGTAAACCCAGTAACGTTTTTGTTCTTGACACCTATGGGATGTCAGCACTTCCTAGTCTGGAGAGCCTGTACTTTTGTACAATAGACCAGTCTGTTCTGTCAAATCTTCAATATTGATACCACTTTAATAGACATTTTTACCCAGGAATGGGATCCGTTGCATAAGTGTCTATCCTCCATGAAGAATATCCTCAGCTGAAAAAACCAAATTTTTTTCAGTTAATTATATGTGAAACCTTCTGTTCCCCTTTGGTTCTTCACCCAGGTGAAATACTTAGCTTGTTGCCTCCCATCCGCCATACCAAAAATGTCAGCTTGATATAGTGTGCAAAACTTATTTATAAGCACATCTTTATTTCCCTCTGGCTGATTCTGTTTTCAACCAGTACTTCATTTCAATTAAGCATTAGCTAAGTGGATTTAACATCAGCTCTTTGTTTAAATAAGCTGTAGAGAAGCATGTTTCATAACACATCCAGTGTACTTAACTGAGTACAGGTTCCATTTTAGAAATTACACCCACAAAACAAGCACTTTATCTTTTTTGTAATAAAGAAAAACATGTTTGCACAGCTAATGATGTTAACGTTCTGCTCGGGAAAAGTGGCACATTCATTTTTTTCTCTTGCAGAGAGGTGTCTGTAGATATAAAACAACTGCGTTACAACCTGAAATGTGAGGTTTAGATGTGCTTAAAATAAGTTTTTTAGCTTTAATGACCAAAAGCAAGCATTTTTCATAATATTGAATCGGGATGCTGACATTGTCTGGCTTTGTTTTGATACCAGCTCACAAACTTGATTGTAGCACAAGTTTACAACATTTTTCATGGTGTATTCAGAGACAAAAATCAGTGTCTATTATAAATACAGAACTCTGGAAACAAAATGTGAATTGCAGCTTCACAGCTGTTCTAGCATTTAAAGCATAAATATTTATAACCACAAGTTAGCAACTTTTAAATCTTAAATGCTATAGTGATAAGAATGTGGGTTTTGGTTTTTTTAAGAAGCTACATACTTGCTAGTTCTCTTCAAATTGTCCTGCTCTTTGAATGAGTTTAGGTCCATTAGAAGAAATTTGTTCTATTATTAATGTTGAAGAATACTGAAACTTTTTTAGTGTTTTTCTTCCTTGGCTGAACTTCCTAGTGTCACAAAAATCACTGCCATATTTCACACTGTCTGTCCTTCCCCTCACTAATTGATAATTGGAGCTGTTGTCTGGGGGGAAAAAAAGTTCAAGTGTCATGTTTAGTTTTTTCTTTTCCATTCCTAGTATAGTCCCACTATACTAGTTTGCAAGAGTTAATCCTTGAGTAGTTCTTTACTGAGGAAGGAAGCTTTAGCCCAAGATAATCTTCAGTCAGTGAAGTTAATGGCTCTGCTTGTTAAGGATTTTGACATGTTGAACATAACATAACTTGGATTTTGTTCTAATTTTAGAGCAATATATTTTGCTGCTTACTCAAACTGCAAGGAAAAGTTGAACAATATTTTCAATCCAGATTCTACCCAGGTACACATGATTTCAGCTGGTGTGGCAGGTAAGGATCTGTAACTTTTTAGCTTCATCCTACAGTCATATCTGCAAATGAGAGGTGACAATAAATGTGGAAAAAACCCCAACAAAACAGAACATGTTCAATAATTGAATGATGTCTTTTTAGTGGTTATCTGCCTTGGCCTCTCATTAAACAGGCTCTCTAGAGAATTAGATGCATGAAACTCTACTGAGTGATAAATAAGTGTGTGTGAGCAGTCTTCTCTAGAAAACCTGCATGCCTGCTTTTTCAGTTGTAAATTTGTGAAATGAAAAATGTAACCTTTCAAAACAGTAACTTGTTGCTCTGTAAGCTATAAACATTGTTTTCACTGACTTCTGGTTTAATTCTTCTTAATCAGTTTTTTTATCACCACTTTCTGCTACGGCTTTGTATATTTGACTTATTTTTGTCTTTCAGAAATGTGCCTGCAGTTATTTGTGTAAATTATATGTAACACTCCCCCCTCCTTTGTTCATATACCAATCTGTGAGAAGCTTGCTCTACCATTAAAGAGTCAGAGAAGAGCAGATTTTTCATAGTTTTCATGTGTTTTCATCTCTGAAGAAATAATTCCTATTTTATATCTGCAGTGTAACTTTGGTGTATTTTAGCAGCTACCAATATTTATTGCTCTATTTGTATATTTTGTGCTTTGGGATCATTAACAAGGGGGAGTTAAAGGCAACTGAGCTATGGTCATGAACTTGTGCTGGGAAAATCAAAACTTGGGCTGGCAACACTTTATCTATTGTTGCCTGTGCCTTTCCTGCACAAAAACAAATTTTCATATTTTTTTTATAGGCCATGGGCACTTCACAGATGAATTCTGACAATTTAATTGTTGAAGTTTCTAATTCCTGTCAAATTTTACAACCAGTCTATAGAATGTGAGTACCAGCAATCTGGAATGGACTCACAGAGGTGTGATGTCAGAGTAAGGAAAAGGATTGGTTTTCTATTTAATGTTTGCTAATAATCTGATACATAAAGATTTTATATAGCATATAAAATATAAGTGATGTTAGCTTTATACCTAAATGACTCTAATGTTCATCTCTGGCACATGAAATGTTGTGGCAGGTTTTAATCTTTAAGGTGTAAGAAGAGCTCTTTTATTTCACCTGAGTCAGACAAGGACAATGCAGGGTTTGATTTTTTGATCATCCAGAAGTGTGTGTTTTTGTTTGTAGGTGAACAGCATGGGGAATGGGATGGAAGGGGATTTAATGAAGAGCTCATCCTAATCAGTTAATTGCATCAAGAAAAATGAAGAGTCTTCAGGTTCTTGTCAAGGGAATAAAACATGTCTTTAATTTGGGGGCAGGGGGAAGTGTGGGTGATATAAACAAGTCTGTCCTCAGTTGAAGACAAATGAAGGTGCTGAGTGTTCCTCACCTTTGGAAGTTCCTGCCCTCATTCTGTAGTGAAAAGTACATTTATGGAGATGTGCTGCAGTGCCTTTTCCTGAGTGTTTGCAGCCTCAGGCTGTAGTTTGTCATGGAGCTCTGTAGCGACTTCCCTTCCAGAAGGTTGGTTGTGTGCATTTGTATGTACAGCTGCAGGACACTGGGGAAATGGATTTGAGCCTTAATTGCTGTTTGCCTTTTTTTACTTTTGTGTACAAGTTTTAACATTGAACAGCTCTTGGGGCTGTTAACTTTCTCACACTTCCCAGGTTCTGCAGTTGTATTTCTAAACCAGTAAGTGAAATGGAATGGTTGGTGCAGGTTCACACCACAGGTCTTGGCACTGTACAGTACAGAAATTCTCAGGTTCTTTGACAAACAACATTTCAGTTCTCTGTTCTGGTGTTATTCTGATACATGAAAAGGACTCTGCAGTTAAAATTAACAGTGCTTTCTTGGGAATGTGCTAACCTTGTTTTGTAATTCTAATATATTTCAGAAAATGCACTTAAACCAGCTATTAACAGTTTTACCTGCAAGGTTTGTATTGCTGTATGATGCAAATCACCTTAAAGAAATGGCAAAATAACAGGGGAAGGATCAAATATGAGCTCTTATTTGGCTGACAGGTTAATACAGAAGATTGTTGCAATACTTGCTTTGGAACCTAAGATTTCAGAATTGGCAAGGTGGATAAATACTTCAGAATTAGCAAAAAATAATCAGTATTGGTGTTTTTCTTTTTCAGCTGCCGTTGGTTTCAGTAAGGAGTTGAGTAATTCAGTCTTAAATGAGGGTTGTTGTTTTGTTGGTGGTTTTTTGGTGGGTTGGGTTTTTTTTTGATATGACCTTGCTGTTTCGTAAAGTCTAATACCTAATTAGCATGAAGTGGGATTTGCACTTGCAAAGCTTTTCCTGTAGGTTGCAAAATACAGTAATGATACAAAAATACATTTTAAAAAAAACCAATTGTAACATTGTTTTATTAAAGTACTGCAAATAGTGAACTTCGGTCAACTTTAAGTTCTGTTTATTTGTATCGTGCTAATACATGTCTCAGGCTAGACTGATGTCATTGTTAAATAAGGATTGTTTCATGCACATGGCGTTTTTGGGAGTGAAAAGCTGAGCTATAGTATTTTAAGCATTTTTTCTTTTGTTGGTTGGTTTTAGGCCTGATTCTTCTCAAAATGTGTATTTATGGTTTTAAGATTCTTCTACTAAGTTTGTTTTATCCCAAGAAGAATGAATTATTTACATATTAGTAACTGATGCCTTATGCAAATAGAAATGAATGCTGTCTTCTTGCTGTGCTAGTTTCTAGCATATAGAGCACATCCCCTTCATACCTAAATATATCTGTGTTGACATGAAGAAGTACTCAGCTACTCCTCAGCATATCATGGTTCTCTTTTTGTAAACCAGGGCAGGGAATATATCTGAACTTACTACAAGACTGAGAGTGTTTGCTTGTGTGAAGAGTGTTGATTTCTGGACATTTCCAAGTTGGGCTAAATTCTCAGATTCACTATAAGCTCTGCCTTCTCATTGCACTCAGCCTTTCTTACCACAGAGAAGAAAAGCTGTAGAGAACTGAATGATATACTTGATTCCTGTATGGCTTTCTTGTTTGCTTTTTTAATGATTCACAGCCTCAATCAGACAACATGGTTGCAAATCTGCTGCAAAACTACTTTGCCTTGTATGCTGTTGCTATTTTTTCTAGAACTTTACTGTCAAACCAACCCAAATGCAGATTTTTTTTTAAAATTTAAAAATAATTGGGATCACCTTATTATATAGAGACACATTACTTTTGTAAATTTTCAGTACTATGCACACAATTAATTCATACCAAATAAAATGCATATTTAGTTCACTGACCTTAGAAAGCTGGATTTCATAAGGCATCTATCTTTGCTTTTTCAGTCCTAAGACTAGGCTAGCTTTTGTGAATAATATTTTCAAGGGAGTGGGGAAGGAGGAGGGTTCACTTGTAAATTTGCTATATAGGTAAGTATTTGGAGATGTAAAATTAAACTGCTGCAAATGAGCAGAAATTTCAGTACTCAGTGAATTTTACACATCTATTTTAATATCTGTGGCCTGTTTTGATTATTTTTCTTTCTTTTTTTCCTAAACTTTTACCTGCAAACAGTTAGATCTCCCAATAATTAATTGACAAATCCTTCCTCTGGGATTCGATTTGTACACTTTGTGTCTGATGAGGTCACTGCTTGTTGTTATGATACAGAAAAGCCTGTGTCTATTTTAGGCATTTACTGTACATTTCTCCCGTGAAAAGAGTGAGATCGTGTCATCTCATGCTCCCCCTCCGCAGGTCACTTCCTGCAGCAATATGGACTAACTTAAACCTCGTGAGTACTGAACTGAGCGTCTCTTGCAGCCTCTAGTGTAAGAACCACACATTGGGTTTGTGATATCTATTGAATAAACAACATACGGGGAAGGCACTTCTAGCTTGAACTCAGATGATGTGCGTTGTGCAAAGACATCACTTTTCATTAACTCTGTTTAGAGTGAATTTTTTTTTTTTCTGTGCAGTTCAGGGAAAGGTAGGAAATACCTTTCACTGAGAGCTGCTACTGTACTTAGCTCTGGCTAATTGAAAGCCCCTGCGGGGTTAAACAAGGCATTTTGGGGGTTTTTTTCCCCAGTGTTCCAGAGCTGCCTTTAAAATGCTGCAGCTGATATTCTGTGTTGTCACGTTTATTTCAAAGACCTCTTTTCTTTTTCTTTTTTAATATGTGTATATAATCTCCTTTCTGTCTCTTTCTGTTTATTCTTTTGGTTTGTTTTTATTTTACTACTTTGGATTTTTAATTCATCATTCCATGTTCACATGCGTCTGTATCAATTACGTTGGCTTATAGATTAAAAAGCACCAACCCTATCCTTTGAAATATGATGCATAATAGGAATACCTGGGATCTTACCTGTCAGTAGCTGGGATAGCTGAAAAAGTAGATTGAGGTAATCCTCTCTGAAACTGCAATATAATAAAATAAAACACATAAAACTACAGGAGTTTGTAATACTGCTAAATTTATCTGTACTTGTCATGAATCGGGAATCTTTCTTGAGGATGCAACTCATTGATAGGCATTGTAAAGCATTATAAAGATCATTGAGGCTTTTAAAAAGAAAAAAGGAAACAATTGATGGAGCTTCATGGCAGTTGTTGAAAGCCCCCAAACTTTGTTTTAACAAATATTTTTGCTACAGATTTTCTGTATTTAAAAACCAAAATTTATCTTCTTAAGGATCCCAAATGGTGTGTTTCATGGTTTGGAGGGCTTTCCTTGGTGTCAGCATCACTCAAGTCTTAATTTATTTTTCTTCACTAACTGCATTTACTACATTAGCTGTAAGAATTGACCTGTAGTCATCTCATCTTGAAACCTGAATTATTGAAGGCCCTTTGTTTTGAAAACTTTGGTCTGAATTGTCAATTTAGACTTATGACAGCCCTGGGGAAAAATATTGGCTATGTTGCTGAGTGTCTGATCCTGCTGTTGGAGGTGCTGCATTTAAATAATGCTTACAGTGACCCCAGGAGTGCAGTTTTGAGTAGAGTAGGGGCTGCATCCTGTGCCAACTACTTTTTGCTGGAAATTTCCAATATACTTTTCCCAGCCAACCTAGAAATATCAGGCTGCTGCTATGGGTGAATACAGTCACTGCTGTCACTCAGCCACTGCCACTGATGGTACCTATGCGTTGCCTGTTCCAGATTCAGGATTTGAAGAGACCCTTATTTTGAGTTGAATATGAAGGAGAAGGACTGTATGTTACGGTCTAACAGTAACAAAATTCCAAAACATGCAACTTAAATAGGAATGCAAAAGGCTTTTTGGCTTTATTGATTTGTAATTAAGAACTAGGAGTGACTTAAGAACTAATTTTGGTTTTTAGAGAAGTCTTTCCTTGAAGATGTGTTGGTAGGGAAAGTGAGTGGTTTTTCCCCACCTTATTTCAAATCCTTTGTTGCAGTTCTGTGCATTTTCTAGTGCACTTCATGCCACAAAGATTCTGATTGGAAGTCAAAGACAATTAAAACTTTATTAGTGCCAGTGTAAAGAAATAAAAACATGCAAGAATGAAGTTTCCTTTCAGTGTAGTTGAACTCAGGCTCAAGCACTGTTGGAATCCGTGGAGTTTCTGTGACATTAAATGTCAGGTCAGACAGGCTCTGGCTACTTGAGCTACAGAGCCTGTTTTGCACGTGGAGTGTTTTAAAAACATCCAATGCTTTGTATGGCAGAGTAGTTCCCCCACTGCTTTGAGTTTTTTACATTATTATTTACCTTCATGAAATAGAGATATAAAACTCTTGGCTTGTTAGGATTTCTCTCCATCATATGAACGGTCTGTAAGTACTGAGATAGGAAAAATGAGTAGTGAATCAGAAAAAAAGAAAGCCAACTCCAAACCTTTATTATCTACCACAGGAAGTTGCTTAATTAAGAAGTTTGAGTCAGTTTAAAAATCTGTTTAATCAGAAGATTGAACAGAAACCTCCAATCTGTTTTTATTCTTTTGGTATAGAAAACCAGCTCAATCTTAGTAGCTGCCAAATCTGGTAATTTTTTTTCAGAGCTTGAACTGAAAACCATAATGACCTGTTTAAGCTTTGGGGGTGGGCACAGATCAAACCTTAGAACAGTTAAGATCCCCTGGCATTTCCAAGTATTGCAGACCTTTGTGTGCAATGTGAACCTAGATTGTGATTGAACAGGAGTAAGATGTATGCAATCAGTTCTGCTAAATCTGTTGGCGTGAGCTGTTACTGATCTGATAAACGAGCTTATCAATAGCCTGTTGCTGGATAAGTACCATACCCCAGCAAAGCACTGACTGAGGTAACTCTGTCCTTCCCCACACCCCCAGTCTGTCTCCATGCAGGAGAGCAGCATGTCGTTGTAGTGATATACCAGCCATGTGTGTCACTTAGAGAGCAAGTGTCTAAATTTATCATCTCTTGCCTGGCCATGTTCCAGCTTTTCCTTTTTCCTATTCTCTCCTGCAGACATGACACCTCATTGATGGTGCATGTGTGGTATTACAGCTCGAGATGATTTTTTAAGTTTTACTTTTTTTCAGAGCTGCCTTTCACTCTGCTTTCTCTCTCTCTCTCTCTCTCTTTCTCTCTCTCTCTCCCTCTCTCCCCACAGTTGTGCAGAAGTAAGAGTGATTCTTACTTCTTTTTTTTTTCTTTTTTCCTTTTTTTCTTTTTTTTGTTTCCTTTTTTCTTTTTTCTTCTGTTTTCTTTAGTGGACTGAAAATCAAAGCTTTAACCCTTGGCCCTTATGCAAGCCTGAGTAGTTGCTGTCTGTCTGAACAGTTAGAAGTCATAGTATTTACTTTAACAATTTAAACACTCATATGCTTGTAAAAGTATTCCAAGGCCAGCCAACAATCTCTGCTTTGAATACTAAATAAAAGATTAGCACTTAAATTTAACTGCTCTTTATAGTTCAGTATTAAAAGGTCTCTTAATTTACAGTAATAAATGCCTTTTAACTGCACCAAAAGTAGTATTTATTCAGTCTGCATGCTTTTAAACTCGGATTGTATTTCAGGTAACAGAGTAAATTGAGACAATGTTTTATAGCATTTCAAATTGCTATTGCTGTCTCTGCAACTCTTATTGACATTTTTGTCCAATTGGCTGATATTTGTCTAGTTGGCATTGGTGTTCTGTGGTGTCAAAACAGGGTTGGTATTAGATAGGCAGAGAACTGTACTTAATTTGGCTTATTTTATATGGGGCATCTCTTGCTAAGAATGAAACTTACTCAATATTAATGTAAAATTTAAAAACAATCTAAGTGTTTATTGGCTGTATGGATTGACAAAATGTCAGTAAAATGGGGACTTTGGAAAAGTCAGTATAGTCCGAGTTTTTGCATCCACTGTACCTTACTGTGTGCATTTGGAGCTTAGATGCAGCTGTTCCTGTGATATTATCACATCTAATTTTGTTCTTTTTACATTTTTTAGGCTTTACTGCGATCACAACAACTAATCCCATTTGGTTGGTAAAGACACGATTGCAGCTTGATGCGAGGTAAAGTGGCAATGGGAAACCTCACTGCTCTGATAAGATTGTACTCAAGTGTTGTTAATCTGTTCTGCATCCCAAAAGAGAACGAATTCTTAAACATTCAACATTGCAAATTTGGAAAGTTGATGCTGGTCTCTCTACAAGTTATACTATCATTTCTCTCTATTTTAGTCCATTCTGAGACATGCTTGAGGCACTGTAGTAGACTGACCAGCAAATTTGGGATGAAATTCAAGGTTAAAAGTCTCATTAAAATCATGTTCTACCAATATGCTTACATTTTCATTGAGTAATACATTCTCTTTAACTGTTGAGCTAAATATTCCTGAAATATGGATTAAGTATGATAGCAGATGTTTAGAAAAAGGCCTTAGACATCCTCAGGGGCTTTTTGTTGTTGTTGTGGCTTTTTTTTTTTTTTTTTACATACAATGACTTCTAACTTATAAAAAGGGAAGACTTCTTTCATGGATAGAAATACAGGAACTGCCCTAATGTGGGATAGTCAGTAAGTTGTCTGGACTTGGCACAGAATTTACTATAGAAACTGCTTATTATAAAACTTGCGATGAAAATAGAATTTTGTGCAAATAGGAAGGAAGACAGACCTCTATATTCCCATCTGTTTAAAACTGTAGGGAGACACTGATATGATTCCATATGATATGTGTCCATATAAGTTACCATAACTCCTTAGAAGGTTATCTGCTGTTCTGTGCTGTGACTTACTCACTCAGACCTCTGCTGGCACAATCCATGTGCCTGCCCTTGCAGCTGTAGTGAAGCACATCTCATGCAGTGTTGTCGTGGGTTTGCATAGCTGTGTACAATATTTTAACTACTTCGATATGCACAACTCAATTCAGTGAGCAAGCTCAAAATGGGAATAAGCCTTTATTTGCCAAATACTGCTTGAAACAGGTCTATCTAATGAGCATTTTCCTTGACATCAGCAGTGGCTTAGTTCAATCAAATAACAGCTCCCAGTGTTGTCTTGGTTGCTGTGCCAGTTGTTTGCTGAGAGCTGTAATGCTGAGGGCTGCTGTTTGAACTCTTGGCCACTGAATGCTGTAGAGCTCTTTATTGAGGCAACAATTAAGGCAAATCCATTATGCAAAAGGAAATGGTCATTTTTCTCATGAGTCACTGACATTGATAGCCCATTTGGGAGTCTGTTTCCAAGCAGTTTAGTGTATTATTGCATGAGAACTGGGGAGGCCTAGAGCTGCTCAATGTTTCTATGGGATACTTTTTCTTTAGTCACTGTGTGAAGTTTGGCTTGGATTCTGTGTAATGCTTTACCTGCATTTAGTGCTGAAGGCCTTTGAGGGTTTCATGTTCTATGTGTTCTTAGCTGTATCTGACTTGGAGCCCCTCAGCATTAGTGCTAGGTATTTCCTAATTGTTCCAAACAGTTGTTCCAAACATTGTTCCAAACCTGTTTAATTATTTTCCAGTCTCACTGGTTGCACCAGTTGATATTGGACTTGCTGTCTCCTTTTTAGGAATCGTGGAGAAAAGCGAATGAGCGCTTTTGAGTGTGTCCGCAAAGTTTATCGCTTGGATGGTTTTAAAGGCTTTTACCGGGGAATGTCCGCTTCCTACGCGGGCATATCTGAGACTGTTATTCACTTTGTCATTTATGAGAGTATTAAGAAAAAATTACTGGAGTATAAGACTGCTTCTGCCTTGGACAATGAGGATGAATCAGCAAAAGAAGCATCGGACTTCGTTCGAATGATGATGGCTGCTGCCACCTCCAAAACATGTGCAACATCAATAGCATATCCCCATGGTAAGTGGGACATGTGCAGCTGAGACCCTGAGTCAGATCCATCAAAGGGAGTCTTCTCAGTGAGATTTGTAGCCAACTTTGGTTTACTTGCTCACAAAATACTTCCCTGTCTAAATACCAGATTTAGCAGGTCAACATGAGTATAGTATTCAGAAATGGAAGTGCAGGGCCTTTTCATAGGCAATGTGTATTTTGCCAGGGTATGGCCCAAGGTACTCAAAGAGGTACTTTTTCAGTTGGAATCTTTCCATATACTCAGCAATTTTCCATAATTTGCCAGCAAATTCTTGTCCCCCTTCTAGGGAAACAGGCTGTCTAGTTTGTTTCAGTTGGACTTGATCTTCCTGCAAAGTAGTTGTCTATACATTGTTAATGAACTGAGTACTGGACCAGTGTCAACTTTGGAGCTAAAATGTAAGCCCGAGCAATTGTCCTCTTCTGGATTGTAGCTAAGAAAATCAATTTGCCTTGTTTAGTCAAGTATCTAATACTGCCAAAAATGTAACTCATTCTGTTCTTACAGATACTTGGTTTGCTACTTTGTTCGTCTTCCTCCTCCTCCTTTAAAAGAGGAGTTGTGAGATTGAGAACTTGGAGAGGGGGATTTTTGTGTAAAAATCACTGATTGGTTGCTGGGAAAAATAATTAAAAGTGGTGAAAGTAACCACTCATTTTTTCTTTTTTCTTCACTGGTTTTCTTTGTACAGAGGTTGTACGAACAAGACTAAGAGAAGAGGGAACAAAATACAGATCTTTCTTCCAGACACTCTCTTTGCTTGTGCGAGAGGAAGGGTACGGCTCCCTGTACCGAGGTTTAACTACACACCTGATCAGACAGATTCCAAACACGGCTATCATGATGTCCACCTATGAAGTTGTAGTCTACTTACTTGATGGATAGCAGTGTGACAAGGCTTTCTGGAAGAAGGTGGAAGATTGAAAGACTGGAGTGGACCACTGAATGTCAATGCCAATGTGGTGGGCAAAAGGAACGTTGTATCAGGAACTAGCAGCTGTGGACAAAACAGAAGGTTGATTGTGGGCAACTCTGAATAATTTTGCTGCCTTTGTGTGGTCTCATGTCAATGTGACAAATGGGAACTGCCCCATAGGGAATGCCTTCATACATCTCTTAATTCAGAATTATTCCTTTATTTTCATCTGTTAATCTAGACAAAGCCATTGAGTCATCTTCAGAGACCCAATGGGTGAGGGAGGGGACGTGAAACATGTTCCTGAGCAGCCCTATTCACTTCTCTTAGTGATTGCTCTCAACTACATCATTTTTGTTCTGTTTTACTGCACAGTAACCTGTTGGAAGAATGGGCAAGACAGTACTTTTGTAGCTTTCTATACCTGAAATTTCCATTTAGTTGCTCTGAAGATTCATAAGGAGACTGAGGTAGTAGTCAGTGTGTAAAGTTTTCCATGTTGCTACCTCAAGACAAAATATGGTGCAGGGACCCAGAACAGTTATTTCTTCGCTACAAAAGGTGATACCTGGTGTAGCTTTTTTGTTTGGTTTTGATTGTTCTTTTTTTCTTTGGTGTTTGAGCAGTGTTGTCGGTTAGTGAGAGAGGGTCTGACTGTTCAACTCTTCAGGTTATCAGTCTGTTAATGTTGGTGTATGTGGACTTTTAGTCCTGCTGCATCATCCTTTTTCTTTTCTGGAACTTATCTTAAGTAAGAGACGCCTATGAAACACTGTCCTGTATCATCAGTTTTCCTTGCCAACCTGTTCAGGTCACTCACACAGCTAAGGAAGAAGTTGCTGAATGCTACTTTATAACCTTTTTTAAGGATTTGTAATGTGATGAGAAATCTCAACTACTCCAGCCTCCCATTTGTGAAGACAGGATTCACTCAGATAGTTTCAAGCTGCCTAAGCACAAGTTGTATTACCCTTAAATGTCTGGCAAACCTTGCCTTGGATTACTAGTATTTATATGAGAGTACTGGGGGGAAATGCATATCACCATGGCTAGGGTGACCAGAAAGCAGAAACCATTTGAAGCT
Source organism: Corvus moneduloides (assembly GCF_009650955.1). Lineage (NCBI taxonomy): Eukaryota > Metazoa > Chordata > Aves > Passeriformes > Corvidae > Corvus > Corvus moneduloides. Next base: position 7,354,926 of record NC_045485.1, on the reverse strand, counting down.
GTGATAGATCTTGTCAGTGCAGACAGGCTGTGTGCAGAAGGATGGAGAAATTATAAATGAGATTTTCTTGAAAGCATTCCCCTTGATAATTACTGTATCACTTCTGTCAGCTTGAGCCTGTGTACTGAACTCCAGCTGACAGTATAACCTTGTCCTCCATGTTGTCTGATCATTCAGGCATTGGTTTTGTTCTGTAAGCCAAATGCAAAATAATGCCTTGCATTCAGCAGTGAGGTGTAGCTGGTTTATTCTGTCATAATTTACAGAGTTTTCCAAAATCATACAACTGGAGTGTCAAGCAGTTTAATGTTACGGGAAGTTTTACAGCTTTCCAGACAGACACCTTTTCAGTCCGCATCCATTATCCTTACAAGGAAGATGATCGTTATAAATTGGGGTCAATAGCTTTCTCCGGATAGATGCTGCTACACTGGCATGGACAGAACTGTGCTCTCAGCTCTTCCAGTGTGGTACTTCAGTACACTTGAACTGTGCATCATGTGCAATGGCTTTATTTTATGAATGACTTCTTATGCACTTTGTGGCCTTCTTAGGGCTTATAACTTTTCTTCCTCTTACTGATTATCTGGAATCAAACTGTGTTTGAAACATGCAGTTTGATTTTTAAACAAAGCATGTGGTTCGATTTCTGTGTAAGCTGTGCAGGAGTTTATGCTGTAAATCCATAGCATCTTTGTGGCAGTGGTTCTGTAGGCTCTATGTAAAACCTCAAAGCTTGCAGAACAATCAGTCTGGGTTTTTTCTCCTTTGCTTTCCTTTATTGACCCTTGTCATGTTCTCCACACAGTGTCAAAGTATTTGAGTATTTCATGTAATTCTCTGTGTTAATTGCTCATCCTCTAAAAGCCACTCATAGCAAGTACAGCGACCTCGCAGTGTTGTGTTGACTTCCCTGCTTGGAAAATGTTCCCTTTTTAAAGACATAGCATGGTCTGAGGTGTGACCATGGTGAACCTGATTGTCTCAAAGAAGTGAAAGGAGTGCTTAAATGTGTTTTAAAGTGAGCTTTTTCTAGTGGTCTCTCTAGGAAAAGACTGGAGTATTTGACTGACCTAAGCCTTGATGCAATGCTTTTGTTCAGATAAATAAATGCAGGAATAGTGACTTACTGTAATTCATGTGATGTAGAAAGTGAGTCACTCTTCAGGTTATCCATATTACTCAGTGACAGCCAAAACTTAAATTGGCAAAGACTATACTCAGCTTTGGAGTTGATGAATACAGTGAACACTTGGAGTAGCCTAGGCTTCATGAGTTTGTCTCCTCTGTTTGGATACATTGTCCCTTGGTTCTGTGTTTGTCTCCCATTCCTGGGTATTCCCTGGAATTCCCTGGGTACTGTGTGTGCCTTTTCTGGGTGAAAGCAGAGCCCCTGGAGTTGATAAGTAGGACACGTTAACAAGGACAATTGAATGTAGGAGATAACAGCTAAAAGCAGACAATCGGCTTTATTACTCCACCTCTTTAAAGGGTGTTCCAGCTTTGTTTTAAACTTCAGGGGTGATTGTTTTGGCTTCCTTTACATAACCAAACATAACCCCAAAATTTCTTGGGATTTTTCATTATTTTTAAACTACAAGCACCTGCAAAATTACCTCTGATATATTTCCCAAAGATCTTTGAATTATTTATATAGTTTTCTTGATATTTATTATAAAAACTCAAAGAGAATAACAGGATGCTTCATTCAGTAATATCTTTAGCTACAGAGCTGAAAGCAGTGCATTTAAACTTTCAGTAGCTTGGTCATCATGACTCGTATTTGGATGTCGTGTATTTATGTCAGCCTTGTCTGTGCTAGAGGAAAGGATTTGTGAAGGGCTCCCAGTGGTGAATTCGTTCCTCATTTCCCTGGCTGTGCTCGGAGCCGAGGTTGGTGCGCGGCGGGGCCGGCAGGTGGCGCGCCGCCCGCGGGAGTCGCGGCAGGTAAAACCATGGAAAACTGATCCCGGGAATGCCGTCCCTGAGCCCCTCCTAGCCCTGCAGCGCTGTGCGGGAACAGGCCAGCTGTGCACGGGGAGATCCGCTGTGCCTGGCCCAGTTTCTGCTCTGCGTGCTTGGAAGTGGGTAGTGCGAGGGAGCTGTGGAATCTTCTGGTTGTTGTAATTGTAACCGAGAGGTCGCCTGTCCACTCATCCATTAACGCTGGCCCTATGTTATCTGTTTACATAACGCACTCCGCATCTTCCCATGCTGATTGAGATGTTAATGACAGCGGATTGTTTGTTTGTTAATGGCAGTTTCTGCTGTTCGGTTTTTCTTATGACACCTGTAACATTCCTCAGACTGTAGCATTGTAAAAGAATGCTTCCAGAGACAAAAGAGTGAAGAGCCTTTATAAATGTTGCTTCCTGTTTAAACTGTTCAAATTTGGAAAACAAGCTGTATGCTGAAGTGTGCCTAGGTAAATGTACTACTTTTTCCAACTTTCTGTCTGTTAAGACTGAGTTATGTAAGTTTTTTCAGTTCTTCTATTTAAGAGTCTGCCTACCCTGCATATGTGAACATAACTATGCCCTCAGAGTCATAGCTAAACACTCACAGATGACAGATGGAGAACACTTCAGTACTCATGTGAGGTTTGCTATTATTCTTGCATACATGTAGTTGGCTGTAAATGATGTGCATTTACTCTGTATTTATATAGTTAACTTTTTGTTTGGATTGCTTTAAACTTCAAAGCAAATTAAAATTATGTGCTTCTATTCAAGTGTTGCCTTCTGTGCTAAACTATATGCTCTTTTTAACCTTTTAATTTTTCTATTATTGATGCACACCAGTGCCTGGATAGTTGTGATTAAAAATGAAAAATTCATTAGGAGATCCCAGTGAATCATTTTATCTTGTGCCATTTTATAGTAGCTGAAAATAAGGCGTGTGTATTGTACCTTTAATACGACCTTTTTGGAGGGATTCATGGATGACCTAAACTAGTGGTATGTGTTGTGCAGTTGGATTTGAATACGGTTACCCCTGGAGAACTAAGGGGTCCTGTCTGTCAAGTGAGATTCAGGAACTGGTGACCACAAAACTCGTGTCCATTTGAAGTGCCAGCTAGCACAAGCTACTGCTGACAAAACTGATGGGGCAGTAATTCCTTAAAATACTCAGAGTTAATATAACCAAGTCCTTGAACCTGACACATTGTTAGATATTTATATTGTTTTTCTTACAGTAGTTGGTGCTTGATCTGAAGTCTGTCCTCAGCTTCCTCACAAATCATTCTGCAAATGCATACGTGGGGTTTGTTTGGTGACTGTGCTGTTTTTCCCCCTCAGTGTGTGTTCTGGAACTGAATCTCTGCAGGCTCTAATATGGAGGCAGGCTGGATGTCTGATTTGATTCTTACAGCTATTCAAAGCTACTTGAAAACTTGCATTAAATCAGCACATCTGTGATAACTTTTTTCTTTTGGTAGGTGTTAATGTGAATTGCCCTTTACCTTGCTGTACTTTCTAGCTCCCAGGCCAGCCAGGCTTAGAGGTGATCAGTCCTCTGGAGCCAGTACAGGCAACCAGTGTACTTATCCATGACACATCTGAAATTGTGCCTCTAACTGGCGTAGCTGGAATCATCTGTAATTGATCTTTCACTTTACTCTCCAAAGGAGGCAATCTGGCAGGGCAGAGCTCAGGGTAAGTCTGTGGGGATGTTTTGATGTTCATGCTGCTTTACAACCGCTTCTGCTAGAGGGGTTATGTTGAGTTTGCCATGGTCAGAAAGGTTGTGTGTAAAATGAAGTTGTATTTGCAGTGCTAATTGGTTATGACTTGGCATTAATGCAGCAGTGCAGTCTGACAGAGATGCAGCCTTAAAGCATGTGAGGCTTGACAGTGATGTCTTTCACAAAGGAAAGCCCTTGAATTTGCTAATGCACTTACACTAAAATAAAATGTACTTCCAAAGACAAACACTCATCTTGTATGTGCTGCTGCCAGCCACTGTGCTCTGTGCTGACTCAGAACATCCTTATCTTCCTGCACAGCTTCTGTAAAAGGCAGGAAATGCCAGGACTGGAATCCAGTTTTCATGAGCAAATTGATGCAAACAAAATGGTGTCTTGAACTGTGAAAGACAGATTGGAGCACAGGAGCTTCTGTTTGTGTAGATGGAATATTTCAAGGGATCTTCCTAAGACTGGGCTCACTACTGCAGAGACACCTCAGTGATGAGGTTGTGTGAAGCTGACTAGAAGCTTTCCAAGACAAGGTCCAGACGGTGAAATGCTGATTCTGGGTAAACCTCTACAAAGGCAATGTTTCCTCCATTATTTGTGGCTGTTTGAAAGTTGGTAGCTTTTCCTAATCCTGCTCTTTAGCAGACACTGGGGATGGGACTGAGGGAGTATGTGTTGGAATTGTCTGGAGTGTAACCAAAATGCAAACCAGTCTGTTCTGAGACTCGGTCATCCATCCAAACTTCTGAAATAAAGTATGCAAGTGAGGCAGCAAATACTTTAAGGATTCTGTTAGTGTAGGAGTTTCACTATGTAATTAGAGAGTAGATAACATAGAACCTGTATTTAAAGGGGAAAACAATTAAAGAGGAAAACTATAGGTTCATGTGTCTGTAGCAGAGTTCTAAGTACATCCCTCTTCTGCAAAGTATGTTACAGACATAAAGGTAACTGGCCAGTAAGCAAGAATTGCTGGTGTTAAAATAAGCTGATGATTATTTGTGATTGTCTGTATTTCACATGAAGTAAATGCAGGAGAGCCAATCTATATGGGGTTTTTGTGGAGCTATGGGATGTGAAGCCACGAAGGAAATATCTTGTTTATTCCTACATGGGTAAGATCTTGATTAAAGATCAAGTGTTTTGTTATGGGCACTGTTGGATTGCTGGTGAATACTGCGTGTTCTGGGTGGCGTCTACTGAAGACTTTGACAAGAACTGGTCTTGGTATTGTAAAAATCATTTGGTGTGGTCAAATTTTTTTTTTTTCTTTCTCTATATATATGGATATCTTTAAGCAGTTCATCACCTTAACTGAACAGTATAAGTTACTGTGTTGGTGATCTGAATCTGTCCTTGTCCAGTGCCACATGATGCTTTTCTGGCAGCAGTATATTTCTGTCAGTGTCTGAGGATTGATAGAATGACATTGTCATATGCTAAGATGTTAGGAGAGAATATATGGCTTTCATAGGGAATGTTCTGAGCTGGTTCATCCTGGTGCATTCCTGTTTGCGTGTAGTGAGGGAGAGTTTCTGCATTAAGCAAGGATTTGGGGTGTTGACTGGGGGAGGTGTGTGGGCATTGTAAAGTTTTCAAGGGAACTTGGTGAGAAGCTGTCCTTTCCAAGTTACAGGCTGAGAATTTCACAAGAATGCATAAAAATCTGGAAGTTGGACACATCTGAGTTAGAGCAATAGAAAGCAGTATCCCTGCCATAACAAGAGAAACAGGTAAAAATAGAGTGAAAGAAGTGAGCAGGTAATGTGATTGGGTTTGGTTTTATTAATGTTTTTGTGATTTCAGGTTAGATGTGTAACAATATTTTTAAATGGAAAAGGTGTCCCCTTTGTCAGCAGTTCTCACCCAGAGGAAAAAAGCTCTCCAAGTACAACTTTGCAGAATTTTTATCCCGATTTAGCTGTGCATGGAGAAGGTAATATTATGGATACTTTTCAGGGCCACATCAGACTGTGCTATTTCTAGCTCCTCAAGACCTCCACAAGAATGCCCAGCAGAAGTTTTTCTGTGAACTCAGATCACTCCCCTCTAAAGAGAAAAGGCCAGTTCTCCTAGGACTGTTCTATTTCTCTCAGGATAGACTTTGACTAAAATGAGCACCAGCAAGAGCCTTTTGGATATGGATGCTGAAGGGAGAGCACACCTTCTGACAGAAGGTGCTCCCCACTTTCTGTAGTTTATCCTTTGGATAGGAAAAGGAAGTAAATGCTGAAGAAATAATAACTCTGTTCTTGCTAAGAAAGCCCAGTAAGTGTGAATCTGTTCCCAGAACTGGGTCATGCTTCAAGGAATTCTGTGAGAACTCACAATGGATTTGCCTAGGTCTTCTTTCAGTCTGTCTGGGAGCAAGGTCTGCTTGGGGAAGAGTTTCCTTCCTCATTCCCTGGAAATAGTTGGAGACAGATCATGCTTTAAGTTAAGACTTTCACTGCCCACAAATGCTTTTTCCTGCCAAAAATTCTTACTGAAGTGCAAATAACCTTTTTTTCCTCTGTCTGCTAAAGGCAGGCAAGCAGAATTTGTTTCTAAGCTGGTACGTTTTCATTACAGTTCTCAGTTACTTTCATTCTGTCATTTCTGGAGGTGTTTGTTTCCCTTCTGTCTCTCCCAGAATGCAGCTAGCAGCAAAAGTTTAGAGTTCTGCTATCCTGCACTGCCACTGTAAATGTTTCTGGCCTTTGCAGGGACTTGCAAGTTGATTTGGGGAGCTCCAGCTGGATTTGTGCGGGATATGCTTAGAGACTTGGAAATATGCTTTGAATTACTTGAAACAAGAATGATCTATTATCATTCACACATTTTCCTAAGAGACTACTTGAGGGGAAATACTGAAAAATGACAACCATTCAGCTCTGCTTGTAGGGTGGTCCAATATTATTCCCTAATTCATTCAGGCAACAGACAAAGATTTAAAGTGCTTTATTTGCAATACTAAAAATTAAAAAAAATCACAAAACCAGTATGAAAAATATTGACCTTTCCCCCTTTGGGAGAAGAATATGTGCCCTAGTCCCTAATTGTTATAAACCGAGGAGACCATTGCCAAAACTTTATAGCTTGGATGTAAATGGAATATTGCCTCTCAAGCAGGAGCAGCTTAGAACTGTTAAAACCACACACACACTTGGCCACACAGGGCTGAACCAGTTAGAGCCAGCATTCCCCAGAGCTCAGGGCAGCCAAAACTAAACTTTCTTCCCATCACCTTCTTTCCCAGGGTAAAAAATTGTTTCCTTATGGCAGGGCAGGGACACAGCTGGAGTGGTCCTCAGGTATTATTGGGTATTTCTGTGGGACAGCATTCTTCTAATTCTCAGGATCCGAGCTTTTCACTTGGGCTGTCACTTACCTCACCCTTCTCCCCCTCCACAGAAAGGTGATCAGAATTAATTTGGGAAGGATGGGATTTTTAGAGATGACAGACAGGGAAAGAGGCTGAAAGCTCAGTAAAAGTATGAGAATTCTGGCTTACCAGGAAAGACAAAAAGATATGACCACCCCCTCCTTCCCAGATAGCTCGAGAAAGATTAATCTTTGTGAAACTTTGAGCTTTATTAAGCCCTAGCTGTGGAATTACTTCTGTTATTCAAATGGAGAGTTGGCAACATGTGGTGGCAGTATATGCCAAGCTTCCTATTCCTGAAGAGGAAATAAGATTGGGATCCAGCACTTCCTAAAGAAGGATTCAGGCAAGGAGACAGCATCTGGAGAAGGCAGGGAGTTTCAACTGCTTCTCTAAGTCCCTGAGATGAAGAAGGCTCTGAACTGAATTCAGCGTTACACAGTATATACACCTTACTCAGTTATATCCAGTCTTTCCCGTTTGCATGTTCTGGAAAAGGAGTAAAGGAGCTTCCTTAGCACCTGGTTTCTCCTCCTGCATGTCCACATGCAGCCTTGAAGGGCAATGGAACAAAGCTACAGTGATTCCCAGGCCTGCTCTTTGCTCAAGCCAGACACAAAAGTCAGAGGGGTAAAGGGTGACTTTAAACTGTTAACAAGGAACAAAAGCTGTGTAGCTGTCCTCCTGATTTGACTGCATCTATTTCCTAAATGTTTATTTCCTGACGTGTGTTTGTACAGTTTTTCTTTCAGTTGTAGATTTTGATGATAAAAGCAGTAATGGATGGAGAAAACAGGATTATCTCACTAGGTACAGCAGTTTTTCTACAAGAGATCTGAAGTAGCATTGCAAAAAAAGAGCTTCTAACAGAAACATCCACAAACATCCTGAGCCCATAGACTAAACAGCATTCTCAGGACTGAGCAAGAAGCCTGGCAGTCTCTGCTAAAGTCAGGGGTAAGAGTGGAATGTCAGCAAAGTCACCCTGAAAAACAATAGGTGGGCTATATATAAGAGAAGGATAAAATGGGTTAGGCTGGAAGGAGCCTTAAATTCATCTTGTTCCAACCTCCCTGCCATGGACAGGACACCTCCACTAGACAGTTTTTCATACTGAACCTGGCTAACTCACTCTTTTACATGAAATTAAGGCAAAGACAAAGGAAAAGAATTGAGGTATTAGTCAGCTGAGCTTTGCATAAGGAAAAATTAATTACCAGCTCACTCCACTGCAGGGAACAATTTAGCAGTAGTGTTGTCAAAATGGTTTATTATGCTTAAGTAGGTATAGAGATCTTTCTACAGAAAGGACTGATGAGGTGACCATAATATAAGGTGATTTAAAACCTCATTGTCAGCTATAGTCGCCTATGGAATTATGTTGAGAGAATTTGGATTATGATGAACGTTATTATTGTAGCATTGAGGAGTGTTAATCATGAAAAACCTGGTTTAGTGGGAGGTGAGCCTGCCCATGGCAGAGGGGTTTGGAATGAGATGTTCCTTCAGGTCTCTTCCAACCCAAACCCTTCTGTGATTCTATGAGCAGGACATCTTTGTGCAAGCTACAGATGTGCACCTTTGGAATGTCAGCTGCCTTCTAAGTGGGCCCCAATTAAATGCAGAATATTTTAGGTTACTATTAATGCATGCAAATTAATTTTCTGCAAACTAAGTAAGAAAAATGGTGTAGTAAAACTAATTATTGATTTAGCTTTCTCTTGGTTTAGTTTTTGATGATTTAGGAGTGTTAGTGGGAAGAAAAACACTTCCACCTGTAATAGCTGATTTGATTTAACAGAACTGTAATTTAGTCTGTTAATTTGAAGTGTTACAAAGTGGTTACTTGTGAAAAAGCAATGTAAGTCCAGGAGAACCAGAGGGACTGGTGAAAAGATGCCTATTTTTTTAAAAGGTCATTCTGAACTTTTGCCTCTGAAGCTGAGGGATTGTTCTTGGCCTTGGCATTTCTGGTCTCTGGACCAAGGGTCATTAAGAATGTTGAAAACAGAGCTAATAGAAGACTACCCATTTTCACTTATTGTGGAAACTGATAGTTTTTCAAGTATGTGAAAATTTGATCCAGTGTACAGTGTGCTTTTTCTGCCAGCCAACCCTCCTATTCATGGTGTAAATGACTGCACTTCTCCCTCTGGGCGAAATGGTGAATTTGTTCAGGCCCAAATATGTCTTTCCATGATGAAACTTTACCCCCTTCTATCAAAAGCAGCTTTTTTTTTCATACAGTAACATGGTTTTCCCACTGTTTTTCTAGTCATAAGAATTTAAGTGCAGAAACAGTGGTGTGGTGTTTTGGGAATTGCATACCAGCTAAAGCAATTCCAGTCACTGTTCTCCCAGCTGTATTTCCACCCCTCCGTGGACCCCCCACTTCAGCTTTTCCAGGTTAGTGGGAAGTCAGTAAGAATTAATGAAGGTAAAATTACATGAATGCCTAAAAGATTAATTTATGCTGATTATTTCCTTGTTTACAGGCAATCAAATATCTCCTAACATGAACAGAAAGTCTCTAACATGGTGAAAAGCCTGATACTGCTTAAGAAAGCACTTTGAAGGTTAAAGACAATGTTAATATCTTACAGTCAGAATTATGTGCAGCACAGTAGGGTCACCAACAGTAAACCATGAATGGGTCATAGCACTTACAGAACAGAAGTACCACATAAATTCACATTCATAAATAACATATGCAGTCCTATAGAATAGGAAAGGAAGTATATTTGAGCTTTCTCATATTTTCCCTCAGTATGTGAAACGTTATGAGAATTACTTCTTTTTTAAGGTGATTAAGTGTAAAGGGGTGTACATATGAGTTACTGAGATCAAGCTCTTAGGGTTGGATTGTAACATTTTGTTGAGCTTATTATGATTGAGGTTCATTCTGTACTTGTATTTTCTGATTATATCAACCTAATTGTCAATCAGAAAATCTTGACCCATGCTGCTTAAGATGTATTTGGCACTAACAGCAAATTTTAGAATTAACAAATCAAGTGAACTATATGTGTGTGTATATATATATATATAACTATATATATAGTTATGGTTCAGTATATATATATACTGAAATATATAGTTCAGTGTATATATATATATAGTGTGTATATATATACTGAACTAACTATCCACTGTTCTTCCTACACAGTCTATTTGCAGACCTCTCTGTTTGATATGTCCCTGCCCTCCAGAGATGAGGGCATAAGACACTAGAAAGAGGTGTTGTTTTATATAACTAGTCAATATAAAAACATGATTCAGAGTGGGAATTCTAACAAAAAGCAACAAAGCTAAGACCCAGGTCTTGAATAGCCTGGATAGAGCTTGAATATATCAGTGTATAAAGATGTTAGTGTTTTTCTTTACATGACTGATAAATGTTTGGAAGTGGATATATGAGTTGAAAGAGAGATTCTCTAGTAGGTCACACTTCTAGTAAAGTTTCATTTTTGATATTTCCTATACAGGCTGATATTAAGGATAATTTTTGTGGTTGATAAACCTGGTAAATTCTAGTAAATCAGTACGTTGCTTATGACATGAAAGTGTCTAACACCTTGTTGTGCTGTCTGCAGTACTACTGTTTATGTAGATCATAATAGACCTCCCAAGGACTTATACAATTTGTAGAAATAGGACCCTAATGTGCAGGTTTAGTATTACTACTGAGAAACAGTGTGATTTGCAGGTGGTTTATGGCTTAAAAGTGGCCTGGGAATGATGACAGAAGACTACACAGTAGAAGCTTAAAGCCCATTGGAAAGGTAAGTCATTTGTTCCGGTTCAGAAGTATCCTTGCCCAGCTCCTCAGCAGGGCCTTGCCACTCAGCTAACATGGTACAAACCTGTATTGTTACTGTTTTGTGACTCTTGTGCAAGGCTTGAGTAGCAACCAAGGCACCTATAGGCACATAAGAAATTACTCCCCTCTCACTTAGCAAAGCAGGACCAAACAGGGATTCTTGTGTGATTAAATCCAGGTCCTTGTTGTGGGAGCTTGTGGCCTATACCATTCATAAATCTACCAGGCTTCACCTTTAAACTAATTAGGTTACTTGTTACACTGGGAGGTTACCTCAAAACCTGGCTTTCTTGTGTTGAAACTGCTCTAATTTACTGTCCTAGCAAGAGTCCATGGAAATTGATATCACCAGTGACAATAAGTACCAACAGCCCTCTAAAGAGTTACTTGTCATAGGCACTTTGTATTGGAGACAGTTTCCTTGATTTCCCTTTTTCTGCTGGCTTTCTTTTACTTTTGAGTAGCACAGGGGATTATCTTGCATATGGAAAAGTGGCCTGGGTTGCCTTGTTCTTGGATTTGCGTAGTAAAAACGCTGTCTAATTTTTATTTTAAAACAGTTCATCATGTTTGTACAAACTGGCTGAATAATCAGCCAGCTATTGTGTCTTACAGTTAGCAAATAGCACAGCTGGCTCAGCTTCTGTGCACCCCAGCAATTAGTTCAGACCGACTCTCTTGGATTGTTTTTGCTCTATCTTGGCTCTCAATTGCTGGTTTGCAGCAGTGACTCACACATTCTGTACAAATTTTTCTGTGGCTCTATAGACACTAAATTTCCTTTTGGTTATACATGAAATTATGACACCATTGAAATGCAACCTCATAATATTTTTGCTTGCATCCTTCTGTGGGCCTGATTCTGCTCTCCTAGCTTGCCTAAATAAATCCTACTCATTTGATGCCATCATGCCAGCCTACTACTGCTCTTACAGCAGCACAGTGTAAGGCTATCCTGAAAAAAAAAACCATTCCAGTGGTTTTTAGCTCTCCTTCATTGCTGTACACCTATAACTGCTCCTGTAGCTTTGGGGAACTGTTGTCCTGATGTTATTGTATTGTGTGTCTGACCTTCAAGCCTACAGAGTCCTTCAGTGGTGGGGTTGTTTGAAGTCATGGGAGAGTCAGCACTTCCATTCCTGGCTCTGCAGCTGTGCACAGCATGTGTAAATCACGTTACCCTCTCAGTGGGAATTAGCCACGCACTGACAGGCTGTGGATATAAATAACGTGTGTGGAACGTAAGGTGCATTCAACTGATCTGTCTGATAATGAAATAATTCACTGGCAGCTGGTCTTTATTACAAATTTTGTTGCTGTTACTGAAAAAGCTGAGTTATCATCCCTTTTTTTTTTTTTCTGAGAAAGTTTTCCATTTCCCATTATTTCCTGCTGGGAAGTCTATAATTCATAAAACAGGTGACTGCACTGTACTGATTGAGGTTAATGCCAACAGAAAGAGTCTTGAAGGGGAGGGAAAAAGCTCTTCCTGTGGGGGAGAAAGCTGTTCCTGTAGAGAGTTAAATCACTGCTTCTTATTGTTTTGTAAAAAATCTGTCTTAATTTGTGCTACTCTCAATGCCAAAGAGAAATAGATTTACAGGTATTTTAGTGAACCACAAAAAGCTGTCTCTTACTTTCCCCTTTGACAGAAATACCCTTCTGCTAATTTTAGAAAGGCCTTCTCTGGACACTGTAATTAGAGTGGTTTCCTGGATTCCTCTAGATGAGTTTGTTTCATTCAAAAGGGCTTATACATCTTGGACTCAGAGCCTTTAAATTAGAGCTGCCTAAGTGTAACTTAATTTATGCCAGCATTCTCTGTCCCTCAGGCTGTTATCTTGTGCCCTCACATAAGGTGCTTTCACCCAACCAACTGCAAGTCCTAACACAAGTCTTGCATAAGTGAAGCCGTTAAATTGACAAGACCAAATGGGGAAAAATATTATAGGTGCATAGCAGTCAAATTATAGACTTAAATGAGCCAAATCATAATTAATTTTCCTTTCTATTTTTAGAATTTTGTTTGGATTGTTTGGGGATTTGGGGAATCCTATGAAGCTGAGGTAAATCCTTTGATGTTTAAGAGTTTATGAATATTTTTATCATGACATCCAATTGCCATACTCATGCTTTGAGATTATTTTCTTCATGAAGTGAAGTTAGTTTATCATTGAAACCATACAAAACTCAAATAAGTAGCAGATTCTGTGACTCTAGTGCTGGACTGCTTTCAGTAAGGATTTTTCTTTGTCATTATTCAGTTGAGATTTTGCAGATGAAAACCTTTTGCATTTTCCCCTCTTCTGAGACAAAGGCAGAGAGATACCAAAATTTCTTCAGGGTCTGTGATAAGTGAGCACATTGGAAATAATCTTTGTTTTCTCAACACAGAACATTTCAGAACAGGACTGGCTTTTATCTGAGGCAATGTATTGTCATCAGTTCTCCACACATTTCCCTGTGCTTCTCTAGGTCAGGCACTTTCAAAGACAACCCCTGTGCAGGAAGATGAACTGAGATGTGGCTGAGGAGTCTGAGTGAGAAGTGACCAAAAATATTTGAAAGGCATCATATCTGGTATGGACACAGGACAACTCAGCTGCTCCATGGGATGGACTTGCAGGGAGGGAGAAGGGGAGCAGCTGAACAGAGAATATTCAGGCTATTTATAGGCTTCCTTCCAAATCTTGTTTGGAAGGCTGGCTTGCTTCCTAAATCTTAGTGAAGCTATCAGATCAGCTGTATTACTTGTACAGATTTTTATTAATAGAACTTCTGGAGAGACTTTTGGTTTCTTGTGCCAAAATGTAGAGAACTATCACCACAATGTAAAACAAAAAGCAGGCTTTTTAAAATCACCACACAAAACCTCAATGGTCCTGAAATGAAACTATAAGTAGACCCAGAGAACAAGTATAAAAAAAAGCATGAATTTTGTTGCATCAAGCATGCTGTTCTGAAGGGGAGCTGTGACTTCAGCTTTGAATATTTTCTTGTCATAGGGGTTGCTGTGACCTTCACAGTAATGAAGGGGAAGGAGCTGTAGATTGAAGGGAACAGGGCCTTCTTTTCCTTGCATGAGTGTCTGAAGCTCTCCAGTTTTCAGACTGGGAGGTTGTGTTTGACCATTCTGCACCCAGTTCTGACTGCCCTGCAAAGAATGTTCCTGGAGCTGCCCATTCCCCTGGCCTGGAAGCAGCAGTGCATAAATAAAGCTGTATTTGTGTGTGCCTCTTCCTGAGCCAGGTTGAAGACTTTCTTTTCCAGCATGGTCCATCTGCTGTCACCATTCCCTGTTGAAGGCAGTTGCCACTTGGGTGTGGTGCCATGCACATCTCAGTGAAGCTGCTTTCTAACACAAATCAGTCAGAATACTCAGAACTGTGCTTTTGTTTAACTGATCATTTTGTCAGGAAATCTTTAGAATATGCTTATATGTGGTGTCTTGTTGCAGTAAAAGCCAGTGATGGGACAAGCAGCTGGGGAGGGGATTGGAGTGGCTGTGTTTCAGTGGTCTGAGCACTTGGACACACCTGGAGGTGGGTATCTCCTAAAGCTGTGCTTTAAATGTTAAATTTTCTTCCTTACATAAATAGTAGTTAAATACTTAGTTCCCATTGAAAGTCATGCTGAAGGTCAGGAGCTGGTGTTTAACTCCCATTTGTGTCTTTTGAAAGCTTCCATTTTTATTTTGCCACTGTGCAGCAGCATGAAAGTCCAGCAGGCCCATCTAATTTTAAATACTCAATATAAGAAAAAAATTATAATGTGAAAATGCTGTTAGATTTTACAAACCTGCTTTGCAATGCAAAACTCATTCACAGAAAAGAAGTTGAATCAAAGGCTCACCACTGCCAACTAATTATTTAATGTTCTCCAGCTAATGTTGCTATGCTGCCAAAAATGTGTGCTTCCATCTTTTTCTTTTCTCATTAGAAGAGGATAAGCTCATAAATTATTTTTCTGCTTGAGTTGTTTGATTTGGACTAAATTTTCTTTTGTGAAACTATATGTCTGCTCACCAGCAAACTTGGAAAAAATGGCACATCATCTCTTTGTTGCTGAAGGTAGAAGCAAATATATTTTAATTGGGTTTTATCACGCTTTTCAAACAAAATATATTAAAAATCTTTTTACAAGAATCCAGAAACCAAAATGAATGTGTGACTACTTGTTTCTACAAGGTCTGAATATAATGGTACAAAACAAGGTGTTGGTTGGTTGCTTGTCAAAGACTTCAGAGATTTGCCTTCAGTTTGCCTCTGCTGCAAACCATTACAGGTGCTGTAAGATTGCTGACAAGTAGCATTAGAAAGGCTTTTCTTAGTACACACAAGAGAGCAAACCCTGGACTTCAGGTGCAGTTCAGAGGTGTTCAGGGTAAAGCGGGGAGTCTAACACCTGAACACAGATGTCCCTCAGTACCACCTGCCACCAACTCAGGGTGGCTTTGTTGCACACCAGGACTAAATAAATGATGCCCTAAGAGGCCTCCTAGAAACAGAGACTGGACAGGAGTAAAAGAATAAAATAGGTATTTATTTGAAAGGCCTTCAAAAGTACCCCCTGGGGAGCCAGAGGCTATTGCCAAGATGGACCCCAAGATGGACGACAGGTCACGAGTTCTTCACACCTTTATAGGTTTGGTTCATTTGCATATCAGGGTTAATTCTCCAATTAAAGCTTCAGTTTAATGATGTAATTTCCCCTCTGCTTGCCCCCCTTAGAGGCTCTTTGGTTTATACTTTTCAGGCCTAGGATGGTCTGAGTGTCCTTGAAGAGCTGGCCCGGAGAGGCTTTGTTATGTCTGCCTAGCATGAGAGAGCAGAAATTAACAGGCTACAAGAAACTTCAGAGTTACACACTAAGCAGTACAGAATTTGAAAAATACAAAAGTTAAAACCTAAGGCATCACAAACACAGACATTCTGTCTGTATAAGTTGGGGGCTGTTGATGTGAGTGCAGGTATGATCCCCTGGATCAAATATGTTTCTCCTTCTTGCAATATCCAAAGATAAGCATTTTCTAGTAGAGGTTTATTCTTTGGACACAGCAGCTCATAGCTCTCCCATCTGGAGCTAGGATTTCATCAGCTTTTGTAAACAACATATTTCAGTCTGGTTCAGAGGCTGGGAAAGAAAGAAAAATCTGGAATGTTACTGCTATGATTTAGTAAATAGTGCTATCCTCCTGTTCCAGTGCCACACTGTGCTTCCCTCAGAAGGGACAGTGTTAGTTGTCAGATTCCTGGAGATCACAAGTGAGGAGAACACATCCATAAGGTGATGAAGGCTTCCTGTGCAGTATTTCAGTGGCACCAGGGCACAGCAGAGCAATGGTTGGAAACAAGGGCAAAACACTGGGCAAAAGAGGAGAATTTTCATCCAAACAGGTACTGATCCCTTACGTATCCTTAGTGCAGAGACAGCTTGCAATGGTCAACTGGAAGTAATACTGCAGTTCAGCTAAAGCAAACCTGAACTTATAGAAATAGAGATGTTCCTATGAATAGGAAGCATTTGTATTTGCTTTGAGATGTAAAGCCAGCAGGAGATCCCTTTGGGCTAAGAGTCAAGGTCTGAGATGTTCAAACTGAGGCCTCACGACAAGGCGTTTCTAAAAATGTGTAAATACTCAGCCTGTCATATTTTTGGCAGTTTTTGCTTATGTCTCCATAGTGAACCTGACCATTTCAGTGCATGGAACTGGTCAGTCAAAGAAGTAATTGAGGCATTAAATGGTTGTACCCTCAGATATCTCATATCTGTCATAGCTGGATTCCTGTAAGCTAAATTAAGCATAAAACACTCTATGGAAGTAAATGTCTTTATTGCCATTGGGGTAAATGGAAGTAAGAAAAGGTGAGTTGAGGTATTGGTGACAGTGGTTGAAGAATCTGAAGCAGAACCTGGCAAACCTGTATAGCAAGCTTGGATTTATCAGATCTATTTCAGCAAATGGATGTGTGAGACATTAGTCTAAATGCTTGAATTTCATTAGGGGAGAAAAGAGACAATGCTGAATTTCCACAGGCAGGGAGATGTCTCTGGATCCTAGCTGACTTCACACATAGTAGTGATCCAGTGGCAATTGAAAGTATGGCAGGAAATTTCAGATTATTATACAAATTCCAGTCCTGATAAAGACAAGAGGAGAGGTGGTTGGATTTTTGGTTTCTTTTTTTGGTTGGGTTAAACTGTATTTTTGGATTTATTGCTACTTTCTGGCTTCTGAATGAGCAACGTGTTTGACCTCACACTGCATAGAATTTGTAGATCAGGTTCCTAAGTGCCCTTGGCCTCCACTGTGGACGCTCTGTTGCAGTTCACTGTAATACAAAAGGGAGGAAGATGCTGCAGACATTCAGATGGCAAGTTAACTTTTATAGAAAACTTTTTTTTTTTTTTATCATGGGCAACTTTAAAGACCATACACAGCACCTGCCTCAAAACTCAGGCCTCAGAACTCTGGTGTTCTGACAGTGATTGAGATGGTCTGTGCCTGAGCCTGCTGAGTTCTGGCTCTTTAGGGGCATTACAAATGAAATCACAGCACCCAGGAGAGGCCTTGTGTTGAGTAGCCTGAGTACAATCCTAAATTGTAAAAGCCTCCTGGCAGCATGGCACGGAGCTGGAGTGTTGATCTCTTGTTCTCCAAGTCTCCATATCCATTCATCTTGTCAGCTGGGACTACACAGGACAGAAGAATAGAGAAAAACCACAGAAAATATTCAAAGTGGTACAAATGTTAGCCTTCTTTCAGCGGTTGCTGAGCTTCCATGTGCCTATTTGCCATCTTTAACCACAGCCGTGCAGGCATTTAAGGATGGCTGTGTAGCTGGGAGGGATTGAGCAGTGCATCCAGACTTCCAGCCTCCTTCTGCCTGGGTTCCTGGCATCAAGAGATGCAGTGCAAGTTCTGATCTTGATCAAGCTCTTAGGAGTTGAGGTGACTTGCAGGGCTGAGCAGTTGGGATCCTGGGCTCAGTAAAACTGCATTCACACTCACTTGTGTCAGCATGAATGTGTGATATCCTCAGGAAAAACACTGGAAGTGAGAAGAGAGCACAGCAATGCAGTTATACACAAAGGAGGAGACAAATTCCACTTGGATGCTTCCAGGTCACTTGCCAGGTTTAACTGCCAACTTCTTCCCCCTCAACTTCATGACAACCTTTCCATTGCAGTGGCTATGTCCATATCTAACAATCTGAGTAAAGTGGTCTCTCTACAGTGGATATTAAACAGTTTATGCCCCAGGCAGTGAGTGCCCATTTACCCTCTCTTCAGAAGGCTAAAGGAAGTCTAAAAAGAATTTTTAGCAGAGCTGCAGTAAAATCATTCAGAGCCATCTTATTTGCTGTCCTGAGGTTCTCCTGCTGCAGCTGAGATACTGCTCTTGCTCTAGGAAGACGTGGCATTATTCCAGCTTGCAGAATCAATTTCCCTGAGCTGGTGCTCCTTGGTGGGTGGTGACTAATGGAATGATATCCTGAGAAGTGCTGCCATAAGGCTCAGGGATGCTGAGAACCATCTCTGGGGTCAGTAACTGCTCGCAAGTAGCTCTGTGTGTAACAAATGTTTCCATCAGGGTGAGTGGGATTCACCCAGCTGTGCCCCTGATGAGCTGCTGTGAACGTGCACTGTGAGCTGTGATTTAAATTGACAGAAGCATCTAAATTTGTAATGAAGAATTTTTATCTTCCATCCATATTATTACATAGCTGTGTCCCATGTGCCTGCTTCCCAACTGCACTTGTGGCACTTGGAAATCTTCTGTTTCCTCCCAGCTGAGAATAAAGTAAGAGAATGGAAATACTGAGTTACTCTTTATTCAATTCTTGCGTTTGTTTCTGGTAGCTCAGAAACAGGTTTGTGGAGTTTGTTGCTGGTCTTGCTTTTCATTTACAAATGCACTCTTGATAGAAGCAGCTGGTTTCAAAATGCGTTAAGTAAGACAGGCTTTAAAAAGAAGTTCAGAAATCATTGCAGAGATGACTAAAGATTTTATTTTGTAAACTGCATGCTTTATTTTAAAATGCTGCCAAGTATTGATTATATTCTTAAAAAAAAATCCAAAGGACAGAGAACTTAAGTCAGGGACAGGATATTAATAGATACATTATCAGGTAAAAATAACAACTAATGTTTGGGGAGAGAGGGCATTTTCCTATTTGTTCACCAAATGCCCTATAAGCAATACATTAAACTCCTCTCTTCCGCTCTCTTGGCTTTCTGGTTTGCCAGGTCTCTCTAGTGCAGCTTTGGAAGACAATGAAAGGCAGAAATAGCTGTAGGGTTTGCACCAACTCCCTTTGTGCCTTTGACACCTTTTGTTTCAAATTCCTCCTGTAGTATTTGACAGAGATGCATCTGCCTGCAGGTAACTTAACAGCCTGTGCTGCATTTAAATGTATCCTCTGTCTGTGGCATTTAGAGTGAGTGAGCAGGTGAGGGATGGATTGTGCCACTGTAGGCAGCTTCCAGTTGTTTCATTGTACAGCTCGCATAGGAGGAAGTTCTCCTGCTGGGACCTCCCAGTGAATCTGCTCCACTGCAGTTGCTTACATGCAGAAGTGCTTAATGTGGTTTCCAGCTGTCCTTTGATGTGTACCAACAGATAGATCCTACAGGGAGACACAGTGTCATGGACACAAAGATCTGTAAGGAAACTGTGTTCCTTCCAAAGGGCATTTTGTTCTCTGCTCTCCTAATTATCCCTTCGTTTGGGCAGCCTTGCTGTCTGGGAGGTGTTCCCTTGGGGCAAGCAGAGGTGGAAGATCTGGTACATCTGGATGCACTGAAGCACAGTTACTTGATAGATAACACACTTAAGGTTTTACTTAATGCAATTGGAAGTATAATTCAAAACTGGCATGAGCCAAGTTCAGGGTGGTGGCGTAGACTGAAACATCAAGGTCAAGAGCAGAGTGGGTCCATTAAGGGTCTGTGAAAACTTCCAAATAGCTTTTTCCTGCTGATAACACAAATGGTGCTTTAAGACTGTACTGTTTGACAGTATTGCAGAGGATGGTGATGAAAGAGGATTATGCTAGAACTGAGGGCATATGTTATCTAATTAACATTATATACACGTATATAAAATTCTCTGGACTTCCAGTTATTGATAAGTTTGGCACTATTTTCAATTTTCCTTTTAATTTAAATTAAAAGGAACTATCTTACTCTTTAGAATCATGCACACTCATTTTCACTTACAAAGCTTGTGCATTTTAGCCAAGAAAAATACATTTGTGCAGACTGAGAACTCCTCCTGAACTGAATGGGAATTTTATCTTTGGACTGACTGTGCATCACATAGCATTTCTGCAGGGAAGATATCAGAACGTTTCATTTGTGTGCACTCAGGAAAATGTATCCTGGATAATGTCTCTGTTTATGTCTAAAGCTGGGTCTTAGAATTGGCTTTCAGAAAAGGACTGATACAAAGAATGCAACACAGCCTCCAGATTTGCAGACTTTTAACCTGTCTGTAATAGCACCCACCCATAACTTATACTTTATTTTACCTCTGAAATTAGCTGGGTTTTTGTTGTGGTTCTGTTTCACAGCAGGGATACATGATACAGTTCTGGCTGGATTGTGCAGGGAGTTCTGTGCTAGGACAAGTCAATGGTGTAGTGATAAGTCCTACCTTACACTTAGATCTTTCTGCAAAAACATTTTTAAGAATTTCAATTTTACTAAATTGAGGGGATGGTACCAGATTTACACAGACTTTTGGGGAGGCATTTGGGTAGTTAAGTCTACTGCTAGGGTAAAAAAAAAGGGTAGAATCTCCTAGGTTGCAGTTCAATCATTTGTATTCCTCTAATGCAGAAAAAGCCAGGGAATTGTCTATGCCTTGCATCAGTTTCATTGGAGATCTTGGCCACCTGGGACTGGGGTTTGGGTTAGGGTTTGGCTTTCAAAAACAGGGGAACAATCAGCCCACTCTTAGACAGGCTTGGAGAGCTAGCATGGGGGCTGCTGTAAATGCAGTTTGGCTTCCATGGGAGAGGTGGCTGCTGCTTCTGTTTCCAACTAAGGCTCATTGAAAGTTAGTTTCAGAAAAGGACTGACATCTCTTGCTACTTTTTGCACAGTTTGTATGCATTCCCAGTTCACTGGTGAAGAGGGAAGTGTCTGTGCAATCAGAGCCTAAGGCTTACTCGAGCAGCTGGATTAAAAGAATGCTTATCTTCCAGCAGTATCTTAATCTTTAGGTACATCCAGAGGCACTGGTTTCAGCAACACAAATAGGAAGCTGTATAAATGTACATTCCATGGGCCTAAATAGTGTGTCAGGGAAGGGATGATAAAGCCACCAATGTTCTTGTCTATACAGAGGCAGACAATCTTTAAATCTGACAAATAATGAGAAAAGAGTATGTGTTAATAGTAATTAACTTTGAGTGGTGTCTTGGAAAGCATGAGGCTTTGCTTTATAGAGCCACTGACTGATGGCTGGATGTTGGTGCTTGTTTTGTTGTACAAGTGACTGATGCACTCAAGCTGATGATATTTTGCTGAGGGCAAGTCAAGAGAAAATGGAGTAGTGCATGTTGGATATTGTTGTCCATAACACTAAAAGAACTGTACTGCTTTCCACTGTCTCTGGCTTATAAAGAAAAAAGACTAATGAATTCCCATTATCCTTGACAGTGTCTGTCTTGTGTCTCTCAAATTACCTCTCCCAATCTGTTTCTCTCCCTGTTGGCTAATTCCTGTCAAATTTCTCTGAGGCAACAGTAAAAATTATGGTCAAACAAGTTTCTTCCTAGTAGATAGCAAAGGATCTCCATGGAGTGTCTTTATAGAGGGGAACACCACAGGGTGAGTTTGTACCTGACTGAGCATCAGAGAAGCCACCAGGGAGTGAGTTCTCTGCCAAAGCCTCAGTTAAAGCGCTCAGCTGTGGGAGATGAAGCAACCTTCAGTGGTTCTGCTGCTCACAAAGCAAACTGGCATCACTGAGTTGTGGCTGAGTAACGCTGGATATTGTCTCTGTAGGTTTCTTAGGGCCTTGAGACTTCCTACTCCAGTAGCCATCCCGTGGAGTTGAAAGTCACAGTAATTAAATGCCTGGGTGAGATGGTGCTGTTGGCACCACAACAACAAATGTCTTTCACCAGAAGAAAATTTGTTTTCCCGAGTTTGTAGTTTATTGGATTTAATGGTAACTTGATTCCTTAACTGCTTTGTGAGCCCTTAGTCAGAAAAGCAGCTGAGACTCTGAATTTCTGCCCATCTTCGTTGCATTTAGATGGGGGGAAATTTCCCTAAACATCCATCAGGTTTAACAATGACTAATCTTCAGTAACAGCTGGAATAATGCAGAAAGCACTCATTATGCAAAAATCTGCAAACAAATGGCAAGTACAGTTCCTTGCTTCTGTTTCCTCAGTTGAAAATGAGAAAGCTTTTGCGAAGTCACGGAAACAAAATAGCTGTGCTAGTCTGGAAACAGCAGCCCTGCACAGCTTTTCAAGGAGAAAAGAAGAAGCCTGATGCTTGTGAATGGCTGAGTCTCTCATGTACCAGTTTTGAACTGGCAATTTAGTGCTTGTGCACCTCTTTCCCTAATATTCACACATGAGCCAATGTTCCATCAAAAATAGTCTTTCTACTGCCATCCTTTCAGAGGAGGAATTCAAAAACATTTGTTTGCATGTTTTCATGCATTTGAAGAGTATTCTGGCATTAGGCTTTCTATTAAGAAAATCACAGTGTGTAGAGATCCAGTACCACAGCAACCCTTCTTCCAGAACTATATACCTGTAGTTCTTTGGGGTCTGGTTTACTCGTTGAACAAGTTAATCTCCACTGCATGAGGGAGAGATAAATTTATTCTCTGATTTCCTCAATGATAGCACATTATGGATGGCTTAGTAGCCATCATGGTTTCAAGATGGAATCATTAAAGCATCAGACAAGCTTTCCATGCATATTTCCTGGCTATGTGTCACACCCTAGGAAGGTGAATGTGAATAGAGGTCAGTAGCACATAATGAACATGTGAACAGTGTTGTAAGAACTAGTTCATCATGGCTGTATTTGTGTTAAGAGGGATCCTGATTTATCTTTTCTGGTTCACATGCCATTTACATGTAAATTATCATCTTCTCACTGGATTTATGCTGAAATGAGGGTGAGAATGTATTCCCTCCATCTACAAATCATGACCAGTAAGTTTATATGCACCAGTGGCACTAGATGCAGGCTCAGTGCTCTACTTTTGTATAGAGATAATCGAGGGGAAAAAATAAATGTCAAAACTTCACTGGTGAAAGAGGCATTTCTAGCAATATATAGTAAGATGGACTCAAACCACGAAATAAATACTATTTTCTCTTCTGCAACTGGTATAATTTGTACTGTGGCAATGGCTGAGGTCCCATTTAGTTGGGCACTGAAGGAATAGACAGCCTCCTGAAGATCTCAGTCCTGCAACTTTTGTAACTGTCTTCCCACTTTCTCCTTAAATGGTTTGTAAAAATCTGCCAAATGATGAGAAAGTTTCTCATAAGTGAAATACGTTTTAAATGGGAGAAATATTAATGCTGACTAACACTATTCCTGTTTTATGATATAAAGGAATATTTAAAATAGTGTAACAATATTTTTCAGTTCAAAATACATCCTTTTATGGCCCTGTAAAGTATCTCTCTTGCATGTGGGAATCCTATGTAGAGAAAGATTGAGTGTACAATAAGATAAGTGACTGCTCCTTTGGAGAATTCGAGTGTCAATTCTTACTGAAGTGATGAAATCTGGGTGCTATTGCAGATATCTGAGGGGATATGCTTTGTTACCCAGTGTAACATCCACAGAAAAATTAGTCTGCACCTCAGAATTCCTGCATTTCATTTTCTGGAATTCTGCTTTGCTCAAATGCTGTCACACAACTCCTGCTGTCAGATGACACCATAGAAAAGTAGAACAGAAAATAATGCCATTACATAGTGTCTCTGCTCTTTCCCTCATCTTAGAAAGTGACTTTGCCTCAGCATCAGACTGGAGTGTTTGCATCTCTTATTCCCCTTTAAGAAATAAATAGGTCAGTTTTCTGCAACAGGGTGGAAAGAGCCAACCATGTCCATGGTACTGCCACAGGCATGTGATTACTTACAAAATATGATTATTAACCATGTAATCATGTGTTTCTCTACCATATTTTTCCTGAGGTGGTGTTGTTCAGTAGTCTGTTGAAAATGTGCCTGGGACAGCCTGAAGAAATGCACTGATAATGAGCTTCCCTGCCTGGTGATTCAGTCCCTTCCAGTTTCCTGAAGGTCACCTCCAGCTGCCTCCCTGTTCACGCTTCAGTTTCTCCCAGTTCAATTTCAGTGTTCTGTGCAATAACAGGTTGCAGAATTCAGTTTCTTAAATTGGCATCCTTAAAAAGCCCTGCTCTGAAAATCTAAGCACTTTAATGATTATGTGAATCCACTCTGCAGGCTTTAATGTAACAATTTTGGTTTTCCTCTTGTTGACATTCAAGAACTAAAGCAGAGGATCCAAAAAATAAAGCAGTGAATTCTTCCTGTTCTGAGAGCTCTTCAGCAAGAGCTACTTCACTCCAGGAGCTTTCTTTTATGATATCCTCAGAGCACTGCCCAATTTTTTGAAATGGCACTCAAAGCTTGGTGATCAATTGCAGTAATGTGTTCCCTGTCTCTAGAGAAGCAGGATCTATGAATGGAGCCAACCTAAGCGACAGAAGTGGTTGAGCAACCCTGACAAGTTGCCTCAGAGGAAGCATGTGTAAGTCTACTTCAAGTCAGATGTTTTCATGATTACATGACTTGCAGTCTTAAAATACTTCAGACAATTGCTTCATCTCTGGTCTGGTTGCCAGGTGGATGCTACAGAGTAAAATCTTTGTTTCTCTTTTACTGAAATCTTTAGGAAAACTTGTACCTTTGTCTTCTGTGAAGAATTTTGTTTAATGATGCATAGAAAATTTGTATCTAATAGAACATCAATAAAGACTTTTCACTGTTAATTCGCACTAAGGGATTTGCCCAGGATAGCATTTCCAACATTCTTAGCTCAGCAATCTCATACACTTTTGTGTGCTTTATGCATAGAAACCATGATTAGACAGATTTGAACATGGCCCTGTGCCACGCACTTATTAAAATGTAAGTGCCTGAAATCAGCCATTAGCTTTGGGATTTATGTTATTTGTGAATATGATAGTAAATTTGGAGTTGTTCTGAAGCAATAGTTATTCTGTGAGATAAGTATGGGAAGTATGCCTAAAGGGTTTTCTGTTTGCTTCCACTCATACTACATCTTTGTAGCTTTTGCTGCCCTGGGGCTGTGTATTTATCCCCGCTGCATGACGCTTTCATGTCATTAAACACACGTCTATATTGTGGGTTTTTTGGCTAAAGTTCTACAATATTTCAGATGGCTCACACCAGACTAAAAAATTGTACTGAGGAAAGAAAAAAAAAATCAAGGCTTGTTGGGGTCTCCCCCCCCTGCCATGGAGCCCTGGGAGAGGGGCCCTGGGGGGGAGGCACGGGGCTTCCCTGCCCCTGGTCAGCCTCGTTCCCCATTGGTTGGTTTGTGTTCCCCGGTGTGGCCAAGGACCCTCGGGTCCCGTGACTGGAACAGTTCCTGAGCAGAGCCCCGGCCATGCGGCTGGAGAAATAAACATCTCTGAAACATCTACCAAGAATCTGTCCATATATACTTCTTTTCCATGGGACTCCTGGTTTGATATATGCGTGTTACAGTAATCCCCACTGCAATAAACTGGTGGAGGAATGCGGGCACGACACTGATCCCTCAGGAAAATTCGTGAGTAAAAAACCACTCTAGACCTCTCTCTTCTCATCTTGGTTTAGATATTCTCTCTGGACTATGGAAGAATCATGGGAAATGGGGCTCTCTGAGCCACAGAAAAAAAATGTATCTAGAAGTTAGAGGAATCCTTGAAAAACAAAACAAGAAAGTATTGGAACCGGGAGATCTAGAACATTTTTTTATCTAGCTTTTCAAAAAGGTTCTCCTATATTTTTCGGGACTTACTTTTTGATATTGAACCTCCTGGATCTTGTGAGGGGTGTTTCTGGGACGAGATATGGGATAAGGTAAGGGATCAAAGAGAAGCTTTCCGTGCATTCCTTATAATCAGTGAAGCTCTTGAAGAGCATTTGTATGGTCCCATTACCCCTAAAGCAGAAGATCATATATATCTCGCGGCCGAGGCCGTGCGGCCGCCATCCCTGGGGTGCGTGACTGCAGCCGTGCCAGTGGAGGTGCCTGTGCTGGATGTGCCCGGCCCCCTCGGGAGCACGCGCCTTATCGCGGACCCCATCCCTGTCTCGGGGTCCCCGGCCACGCGACCGCGAGTGAGGGAGCGATGCCGCAGGTGCCGCAGATGCCGTGGGCCACGAGCAGCCAGGAACCGGGCATCGGCGTGGCAGGCCGCTCTGAGCACACGGCTCGGACAGCCCTGCGGAGGGAGAAGCGGCGGTTTCCACAGCGACACGAGAAGCCGCGCAGCGCCGAGCCGGAACGGGGCCACACTCAAAGCAGCGTGGAGTTTGCGGAGCGGAACCGCTCACAGGGCACGGAGCCAGAGGCAATGGAAACGCGGGGCCGCGCAGAGCCCGGACACGCGCTGGAGCAGCGCCGCTCGGAGGGCGCGGAGCAGGTGCAACGCGGGGCCCCGGCCGAGACATCGGAGTCGGCGAGGCGGCGGCCACGCGGGACCAGCAGCCACGACGAACACGCAAGCATGTGATAGGAGGAGTTGTAGCAATGAAAGTCACAGGAACCGTGAAATGGTACAGTGTAAAAAACAACTATGGATTTATAACACGAGATGATACAGGGGAAGATCTATTCATCCATAGAACTGCCATTAAAAGGAATAACCCTAAAAATTACCTGCAAAGTGTAGGAGATGGGGAAGTTGTACAATTTGATACAGTGCAAGGAAAGAAGGGTTTTCAAGCAGCGAATGTTACTGGGCCTGGGGGTATTCCAGTCAAAGGCAGCCGTTATGCACAAAATTATAAACAATATCCATCCCAGCAATTTCCCTACCCACAGCCTACTTTCCCCTTTTACCTTATACCCAATATGAACCCCTTCCTAAGTTTACCCCATCCCCAGTTTATTCCTAATCCGTTTTTCACCCCATGGCTTCCCTATACAATCCCATTTCCCTACAATTCCTTTCTGATGCCAAGGGGAGGATGAAAAGGGGGAGGGAAGAAATTAAACCCTCTCCTACCTCAGTTTCCCCACAAAGCATGCCCGGAGGGTTCTGTCTCCCTTCTGTCAGCCCTAAGATGTTCCACAGAATCTGTTTGGACATTTATGTTTATGCAGTTGTTTCATTCTCCTTTTATTAAAATAAAATGGGTGAGATGTTGGGGTCTCCTCCCCTGCCATGTAGCCCTGGGAGATGGGCACTGGGGGGAGACACGGGGCTTCCCTGCCCCTGGTCAGCCTCGTTCCCATTGGTTGGTTTGTGTTCCCCGGTGTGGGAAGGACCCTCGGGTCCCGTGACTGGGGGAGTTCCTGAGCAGAGCCCCGGCCATGCGGCTGGGAGAAATAAACATCTCTGAAACATCTACCACGAATCTGTCCATATATATTTCCTTCCCACGGGACTCGTGGGACATGTTTGATATATATGCGTGTTACAGTAATCCCCGCTGTAACAAAGGCTATTTATTTAGCTTGTGTTTTTCAGCAGGAACTGGGCAGTCAATGAGCTTGTAGGTGAAGTACTTGAACTGGTAATGCCAAAACAGAAGAGTGATAAATGTGCAGAATGAAGTTGTAATGAAGAGTTCTGGTTCATCTGTGGCATCCCTTTGGCTCACCACAGCATCTGGTGTTTTGGGGAAAGAGAACATCAGGCTTTTTGGAGACCTAGACTATATGGGCCATCTCTGTTGAAAGTTCAGAATAGGCACCATGCATTGTCTGCTTCAGGCCTCTTGATTGATCTCAGTAGCATTTTTCATCTGGCAGCTATTAATGTTTGTACCTGATAAAACTGGGGAGAGCAGTTTGGAAAACTTGCAGTGGATGCTTGGAGCCTTAATTTCAAGACACCTTACCTTCTTAAAATGTTTAAAGGGACCTAGAGCCATTTATACGGCTTGCTTAAAACTAGCTCAGATTGTGCTGCACTGTTACCTGCATTATGAATATAGCTGAAGCTGTGCACTGCTGTGGGTTGGCCACACTTCCTCACCTCGGGGAATTTGCATTATGATTTCTAGTCCAAGTCACGTGCAAACATATTTTCTCTTTTTATGTCCTACTTCTGTCTCTGAGCAGACGCTGTAGCAAGGTGCTAGTGGGGCAGGAAATGAGCTGCATCTGGAGAATGCCTTGAGCTGGGCTGGGCTGGACCTCCTGCTCAGCTGGACAAACACCTCAGCTGGCAGCTCCATGTCAGCCGCTTAGTGAAGTTTTTTCTGCTGCTTCTTATTTTCTCCTTATAGGAGAAAGCTTTGAGAGAAAGACTCAACTCCACCTGGGTATGCTGTGTTTAAGGTAAATGTCTCTCTACTTCACTGAACAAGGGTGGTGTTACTGACAGAAATACTTGAAAAATAGTAAATATTAGAGAATACCCTGATAAAATGATATCTTAGTGTATATGTTCAAATCCTAAAGTCATTTATAGGAGGAAGGTGTCTAGAATGAATTGTTCATTACAGATTGAAGCCCCAGTCTCTTCCTACAGTGTTGCAGCGGGGATTCCTGCAACAAGCATATTTCAAACCAGGAGTCCTGTGGAAACGAAGTATATATGGACAGATTCATGGTAGATGTTTCAGAGATGTTTATTTCTCCAGCTGCATGGCCGGGGCTCAGCTCAGGAACTCCCCCAGTCACGGGACCCGAGGGTCCTTCCCACACCGGGGAACACAAAACAACCAATGGGAAACAAAGGTGACCAGGGGCAGGGAAACCCCGTATCTGTGCCCTCAGGGCCCCTCTCCCAGGGCTCCATGGCAGGGGGGGGAGACCCCAACATCTCACCCGTTTTATTTTAATAAAAGGAGAATGAAAACAACTGGAGAAACATAACTAGAATAGTTTCAAGACAAAACAAGCCACCCTCCTGAGTCTTTAAATGTCCAAACAGATTCTGTGGAACATCTTAGGGCTGACAGAAGGGAGACAGAACCCTCCGGGCATGCTTTGTGGGGAAACTGAGGTAGGAGAGGGTTTAATTTCTTCCCTCCCCCTCTTCACCCCCCCTGGCATCGGAGAGGAATTGTAGGGAAATGGAATTGTATAGGGAAGCCATGGGGTGAAAAACGGATTAGGAATAAACTGGGGATGGGGTAAACTTAGGAAGGGGTTCATATTGGGTATAAGGTAAAAGGGGAAAGTAGGCTGTGGGTAGGGAAATTGCTGGGATGGATATTGTTTATAATTTTGTGCATAACGGCTGCCTTTGACGGGAATACCCCCAGGCCCAGTAACATTTGCTGCTTGTAAACCCTTCTTTCCTTGCACTATATCAAATTGTACAACTTCCCCATCTCCTACACTTTGCAGGTAATTTTTAGGGTTATTCCTTTTAATGGCAGTTCTATGGATGAATAGATCTTCCCCTGTATCATCTCGTGTTATAAATCCATAGTTGTTTTTTACACTGTACCATTTCACGGTTCCTGTGACTTTCATTGCTACAACTCCTCCTATCACATGCTTGCGTGTTCGTCGTGGCTGCTGGTCCCGCGTGGCCGCCGCCTCGCCGACTCCGATGTCTCGGCCGGGGCCCCGCGTTGCACCTGCTCCGCGCCCTCCGAGCGGCGCTGCTCCGGCACGTGTCCAGGCTCTGCGCGGCCCCGCGTTTCCATTGCCTCTGGCTCCGTGCCCTGTGAGCGGTTCCGCTCCGCAAACTCCACGCTGCTTTGAGTGTGGCCCCGTTCCGGCTCGGCGCTGCGCGGCTTCTCGTGTCGCTGTGGAAACCGCCGCTTCTCCCTCCGCAGGGCTGTCCGAGCCGTGTACTCAGAGCGGCCTGCCACGCCGATGCCCGGTTCCTGGCTGCTCGTGGCCCACGGCACCCGCGGCACCTGCGGCATCGCTCCCTCACTCGCGGTCGCGTGGCCGGGGACCCCGAGACAGGGATGGGGTCCGCGATAAGGCGCGTGCTCCCGAGGGGGCCGGGCACATCCAGTGCAGGCACTTCCGCCGGCACAGCTGCAGTCATGTGCTCCTGGGATGGCGGCCGCACGGCCTCGGCCACGGGATAAGTAGGATCCTCTGCTTTAGGGGTAATGGGACCATACAAATGCTCTTCAAGAGCTTCACTGATTATAAGGAATGCACGGAAAGCTTCTCTTTGATCCCATACTTTATCCCATATCTCGTCCCAGAAACACCCCTCACAAGATCCAGGAGGTTCAATATCAAAAAGTAAGTCCCGAGAAATATAGGAGAACCTTTTGAAAAGCCAGATAAAAAAATGTTCTAGATCTCCCGGTTCCAATACTTTCTTGTTTTGTTTTTCAAGGATTCCTCTAACTTCTAGATACATTTTTTTCTGTGGCTCAGAGAGCCCCATTTCCCACGATTCTTCCATAGTCCAGAGAGAATATCTAAACCAAGATGAGAAGAGAGAGGTCTAGAGTGGTTATTTTACTCACGAATCTTCTTCAGGGATCGGTATCTTGCTCACATTCCTCCACCAGTTTGTTGCAGCGGGAATTCCTGCAACAAGCGTATTTCAAACCAGGAGTCCCATGGAAAAGAAGTATATATGGACAGATTCTTGGTAGATGTTTAGAGATGTTTATTTCTCCAGCCGCATGGCCGGGGCTCAGCTCAGGAACTCCCCCAGTCATGGGACCCGAGGGTCCTTGGCCACACCGGGAAACACAAAACAACCAATGGGAAACAAAGGTGACCAGGGGCAGGGAAACCCCGTGCCTCCCCCCCAGGGCCCATCTCCCAGGGCTCCATGGCAGGGGGAAGGGACCCCAACACTACAGCACAAAACCAAAGTACTTCCCTGACAAAAGGCGTGAGAAAGACAGGTCAAGTGAACAATACAGAACACTGGATAGTAGTTCTGGAAGGGAAACAGCAGGGAAAATGCCAGAAATATAAAAATCAATTTGACACCATAGAGCTCTTAAAACTAGTACCTATTGGGATGAGGTGCTGGCCTCATTAAAGTTATCAGGAGCATTTCTGATGGCACTAGCACAGTTTTGCCTGATGAAATGAGGATGAGTGCATGGGGTGTGTTGCATTCAACTGATATTGCCTTTGTTTGCTCTGAGGCCTAGAAGAACCAAGGGAGGAAAAGTGGTGAGCTCAGAAGGGTGTGAATTCCTCAAGTGGATGCAGCTCAGCCAAGGTGCTGGAGCTCGAGCTGCTTTGTATTAGTGCTGCACAAGCATCTCCTTATCCATACTCCCAATTTCCATGTGAGGCTCTGTGATTCCTGAAGTGTTCACCAGGGCTGAAATCAATGAATCACGGAGGCCTGGAAATCTGACTTTATTGGGTTCTCTGAAAGTATTTTGTTACATAACTTTTTGAATTATGCAAATTCAGTGCAAAGCAAAACCCTGCATCTGCTTCTTGGAATAATTTCTACATATCTAGAACCAGAGTTTAAATTATATTTTAAGTTATTGATTTAATAGATATTGCTTAATATATTTTATTGTAGTAATAAAGTCCTTCAATTACCAAGTTAATATTTCCCAAGCAAAATCTGGCAAGTCCTAAGTAAAAAGTGAATTGCTGCCCACAGTTGATAGCTTAATAGTGGAAATGCTATTTAATTTCATTGTTATTCAAATTTATGTTTGGTTTTCTCAATTAGCATATAAATACTATAAATCACTTAAATGGAAAAAACCTAATCGTGGAATATTTGTAATGATTATAAATAGCTGTGTAAGGCAAAATCTTGGCTAACACATAGCAGTGAACACAATTTAGGCTGAACAGGGTTATGGTACAATGAGAAACGTTTGTTTTCTCCAACTTACTTTCTGTGGAAGAATTTTTGGATCCTTATGTAGAGATCAGAATCCTTCCTTCTTAAATCTACTCATGTTAAGGAGTAATCATTTTCTCTTACATGTGTATATATGTATTTTTTGAGATGGTTTGCACATCTGTTCTTTAACAGAAGCCTTTTTTTAAGAGTAAGTTCAAGCTTCTCTTTTGCATCTTTAAAAACTGGTGCTGAAAGGATCCTGTTCCTGTAGCCACCTTTTGCCCAGTGTAGGTATAAATTAGTAATGCAGCTGAAGAAAATATGCTCCATCATTCTGCTCTCTCTGTAGAATAAGGACATAGATTCAGCAACATGGATGTTTATAAATGAGCAGCATTTAGATCAATGAAAGTGGAAGTGACAAAGCCAATGATTGGTTAACAAAAATCTGTTTTCATCCCCAATTTGTGTGTGTAGACTGAAGTGTCAACATGTTCGGTTACAGCAGTAGAAGTAGGTAGCTTCTAGTGTTTTTAGGTTAAAATTAACACCCTAATCTTTTTTCCATTCTTAGCAGACAGACAGAGTAGGTAAAGGAATATCAGTTTAATTTCTTCCCACAAAATTACTCAACCTAAGAAATGACCTACTGATACCATGCATAGCCTCTGACAAGGAGGTATCCGTGTCTTTTGCGAAGTACAGAGCAGGGCTGTGCTCTGAGAGCAAATCTATCCTGGAGCATGTCAGGAGTTGTACTGCAGCAATGTGAATGTGAGCCTTGAGTAGAGATGAAAACCTGTAGGCTCAGGTAGAGCCCTGCCCTTTGCTTCTGCAGGCGACACACGCAAATGATGCTCGGCATCCAAAAGGAACAGCTGTGACTTGTAGCATTCACTGTTCTGGTTGTGCCGGCCAGTGCTTTCCTAACACGTGCTGGGAACCACCCAAATTTCAGTTGGAGCCCCAGTCCCACAGGCAAATCCTCCCAGTAACAAGACAAATACTCTCTCTGCCATCTCTTTAGGCTTTTGCATCGGCTACCAGCCTTGCTTATGTTGTTTTTCCAACTGATTCTCAGGTTCTAAGAGTGAGAATCCTCCCCCTCACTCTCCTCCAAGAGTTCATTGGTTCGTTCCCACACCCTTCCGCTGCTGGAACTGAGAAGGCAGGTATTGGTGTTGATCTCTTTTGGGTGATATGAAAGTTTGTGAGTTATTTCTCACATAGCATGTATGGCAATTGCCCTTTGAACACCTCTGAATTTGACAGTATCTGCTTCACAGCTGCCACTGCTCTGTCTGGTTTTAAAGGAATAAATATTTCATTAGCAGCTGAGAACTACATGTTGTTCACTCACACATGCATAAAAATGTACTAGTTAACCATCCAAGGCATAGTGTCACTGGGTCCCTGCCAGGCAACTGTTTGAAAATGTTTGAATATTTTGAACTGAGGTTTATTCTTCGTTGGATGCTTTCTTAATCAGCCAAATGACTCAGAATGAACATTCTACCTACTCAACCTACTCAAGCATCAGTTATCTCATTTTCTTGAATCTAACTATTCAGGGGTTTATGACTCCTACATTTCTGCATAATTTTTTAACATGGGGTCGGACAATTATCTAGGCAATCTAGTAGAGCAAATGCATCTTTTTAACCTCTTTCTGAAAAAAAAAACCCAGTAAAAAAAGTCTTTGTGATTCCAATTTCACAGCCCAGCACAGTCATGTTTTGTCCTGGTGTCTCAACTGAATTAGCAGCATTATATCCTTGCATCCCAGATACTTTTGCCAGGAATTGTAGTGGGACATGCTTTAAGTTGCTTTGTCTGGTTAATTGGGAGTTCAAGCAAAGACAGCAGGCATCATGTTAACGTAGGAACTTAACGGGCTTATGACATTTCCCTGCTCGGTGTGTCTGGGCTGCACTGTGAAGCTGACGGTGTCTGTACTGGAAAAGAGGGAAACAAATGCTGTGTTTGATCTGGCTCTTGCAGAGCGTCAGTGGGAATTGTTAGGGATGTGTGAAGCACATACAGAGCTCACGTGAGCTGCTGCTCTCAGAGGTGTGAAATTTCTGTCACTCCCAAAGCACTGACACTGTTCAGCCAGTCAGACCAGAGCACATTCAGACCTTCCTCATGCTTTTTAACCACCTGAATTTGGAAGGAGAGCTAATTAAATATGTACAAAACTTCATGTCTAACTTTATTATAAAATACAACAGTGACATAGTTTCTCAGGTGAAACCTACAACGGAAGTGATGAAAACATGCATTTCAAATGAAGCAGCTCTGCAGTCAAGATGAAAGGCAGGAGAGATCTTGCCTAGGCAAATTAACCTATCTACCCAGCTATTGTGTGCTGGAAAAATTATTTTTAGCGTGCCTGTGACACACTTGATAATTACTTTTTTTGGTAATCAAAGGCTGTATTTAACGAAACAGAGACAAAATGGGGAGTTCAGCATGAAGGAAGAGATGTGTGTAATCATCTTTATCTGCTCATGTTAATGCTGTGGGAATGCACTGCCTCAGAACCTACAGTTATACTCTGAAAGAGGAGCAGAAATAATTACCCGTCCTGAGTGCTTGCTAATATCCACTATAATAAATGTTAAAGGTGCTTGTGAAGGATTTGGTCCCAAGAGGTGCTTAGCAGGCTGCAGAACCAGAAAAATGGCATGGAAACATGGCTACCTGCTTTGCCAGGTAGCTTCTCCTCCTTTTCCACACAGGCATCATCTAATATTGAGATACCCCGGAGTTTCCTGAGTTGAGCCAGCTGCTGTGAGGTGCCCCTGTTGGGCAGTTCAGCCTGGACTGCCCCCAGAACCTGCAAGGTGAGGTCTGCAAGAGGAGAATTGTCAGGAGCTCCAGTACTGGGGAAGGCAGGTTCTGCACTAAGCTAACACAGTGCTGAGAGCTGGCACAGCACCCAAGGGCCATGCAGAGCATCTTAGGTTTGGTTGCTTGCAAAAGAAAAGATCTGCTTGGAGGGGAAAAAACCCCACAAAAACCAAAATGGGATAAAATCCAGTAATTCACACAAAACTATAAAATTAATGGAACCTCATTTAAAAATCAACATGAATTTTATATCATTCCACATGTCTTGTCCATTTAGGCTTTTTTTTTTTTAATTAATTAACAGCTTTCAAGTAAAGTACTGAAAAACACTTTGACTGGAGGGTTTTGGAATGAAATGACAAATTTAATGTGCAGTTTGTCAGCAATTGAGTATAGAATTTTTCTAGCCCCATTTTGCTGCGGGCATTTTCTCTTGTTAGTCTCTTTCTGATCATCTCTACTGCCTGAGAAAGGAAAAATCTATATTTTTATTAGCTGCACTGAAGAAATTGAGTGGCAGGGGCTTTTTCCGTGACTGACTGCTGACTTAAAAAAGAAGTTATGGCTGGGGTATGATTATTTTCTCCTGCTGTGCTGAGATTAGAAAAAGTTGAAGTCAGCACCTAGTTGGGGACAGTCATCAATACAGATGATCTACAATAAAAATGAAATCTAGCATTTCATTCACCCTTCGAGCAGCAGCTCAGTTTCTGTGCTCACTTCCTCATCAAGAAACTTCTCTTCAAAGAACCATCATTAAATTATGTTTCTCTGCTTCTCAGGATGATGTGCACCTCCTAACTTAGCACTTACACAATCAGAAAAAATAACTTTGAGGTTTTCAGTTCTCTCCATTGACTTGCAAGAGGGAAAAAATAATAGAATGACTCCTTTCAGGTTGAAAAGAGGGTGAGAGATACTTATTCATCAGTATACTTGGACAGCATGTCCCCCACCATGAACATCTGTGGTGTTTTCCTAAACTTTATCACAAACTTTAGCAAAGTTCTAATATGTTCAGTTTAGTGGATTTCACTTGAAGAGTAAATGTAGTTACTTACACAGTATTTTGAAATATCCAAAGTGAAAAGTTTGGGAAGGCATTGAAATCCAGTATATTCCCCACATTGCATTAAAATTTGGTGCTTTCACAGAGATAAGAGATTGCACTTATGTTTCCAGGCTTTACAAGTCAAGCATCAGCCAGATGAAAATTTATAATTGGAATCCAATTTTCTAAAATTAAACATAATTTGAGCCCAACAGCTCCCTGTGCAGCATCACATGGCCACCCTCAGTTGCACACAGCTGCCTGTGCTGGTCCAAGCTGATGAAACCTCATGGCTGAACTGTTGGAGGATGGTAGAGAAGGCATAATTAATAGTTAAATACTCTATTTTTAATGTTCATAGAATGGCCTGGGTTGGAAGGGAACTCAGAACATCTTGTTCTGACCCCCCTGTCACGGGCAGGGACACTTTTCACTAGATCAGGTTGTTCCAAGCCCTATCCAACCTGGCACTGAATGCTTCCAGGCTTAAAGACATCCACAACTTCTCTGGACAACCTGTGCCAGTGTCTCACGACCCTCACAGTAGAGAATTTTTTCCTATTATCTAATCTAAATCTGTCATTTACAAGCTGTTTAAAATCTGTTCTATTATCTTACTTATTTTAGCTTAATTTTAACTTCATACTCATTGTCGGAATTATTCTCTCCACTGGGGGAAATGGAAGTTTGTTCATTCTGTTACACTGTGAAGAATCAACTGGGAAAACTTCACCAGAGGCATCAGGTATTTTATTAACTATGCATTTGAGCAAATTAATTTTCTCAACCTCATTTTCTGAGAACAGGCAATTGTGCTGCAGAGATCCTATTGTTGTTACTGCTCCATAATCCAAACATTGCTCTGGTGTGCACTTCCCACCCTACAGATTTGTCACTGGACTATTATGTTCTGCTCCACTGTTTTTTCTAATTATACTATATATCCCTCTTCCCGTAGCTTCCATCCCATCCAAATAATACATTTTAATCATTTGATGGAACATTATTTCATAGCTTCTTCATAAATTCTGATTGCCAGTATTATTTCATGACACAAAGTCAGTTCAAAGTTGCATACTTCAGCTTTGATTAGTGGTTCTGCTTTTCTTAGTTCTCCAGAAGACAGATAATACATTTCATCTGGGCTGGCTTTTGCTTTGAAAGCTGGGCTTACTATTATGGTATAGGGAAATCAAGAGTATAACAAATGTGAGTATGACAAGTTAAATTTCGCTTATTCCATTAACTGTTGTTGTGTTGGAGTTTGGTTGCTGTTCATTCATGGTAATAATCCACTTTTTTCCTCAGCAGTTGGAGCATACCTAATACCAATTACAGCTTTTACCCTGTGTCAGACTGCTTTGAAATCCATGTTGCCGTATTTACTCTTCACTATTTATATCTGGGATTTGAGGAAAAATAAAAGTATAGGTCAAGAAAGGAGAGAAAGAGGAAAATATACTTGTTGGGTTAGAGGGCTCAGTTGTTTCTGGTGTGAAGAATTGCAAAGCAGTACTTAGTCACCTAATTGCTCTCCATCAGTATTAATGTGCAGTTTATTCCAGCTAAACATGAACCACTTGGTGTGAAAAGCAATTAAGAAGTGAAATCATGGACCCTAAACCCTCAGGGTTCAGGCTATTTTATTGTAACCCATTGATGATTCCCACACAGGCTTCACTTCCCATTCAGGTAGTCTAGTTTACAAGCTATTTGAAAACTCATCTGCAGTTTATACCTGATTGTTCCCCATCTGAACAATATTACTTTGCTATTTTCAGATTTGTCTTCATTTATGACTATGTTACGTAATGACATCAAGATAATTAAACCACTCTCCATGACAGGATCTGTTTCAAATTTCCTAGTGAAGCATCTCAATATGAGCCTGTTGTGTTACACTGTGCAGGAGGAACCTAACCCTGCCCTCATTAAAAAAAAGTAATTTTGCTGAAAGGAAGACAATGTAATATCAGAGGGAGCAAATTACATATCTTGCATTCTCTTAATTTCTCAGAAGTTTGGAGTGGGAGAACTCAGTAATTCTGCCTCCATCAACAGCCCTAAAGTGCTCTCAGGCATCAGACATGTAAAGGGAAAATGCCCACAGCACAAAAGCCACTCAAGGGTTTAATTAAGTTTGCCAAAGCTGTCTGGGGTTCAGTGTCCCGACACCTGTAGATGGCTTTCCTGGCTGTGAACAGGCTTGCAGCTTGTGCTGGACTGGTGTGGTTAAACCCAGCATGGGTTTGCTGGCATTCACTGCCTCCTCCTCATCTGGGGTGGCTGAAGGACATTCACACTCTCCTTAGGAACCTCTCCCAGAGCAAACCCAGCCAAGCCTGAAATTGTCCTACCAGCTGCACATAAGCTGGGCTTTTGTTGAGCCCTCCCCCTCCCTTGTCCCCTGCCCACACATCTTGACTTGCAGCTTCACTCCTGGGAGAGCCCTGAACACACAGAGTGTTTTCTGTGGAAGGACACAGAAGGACCCAAACCATTTTCTACACACAGTCAGGACATAGAAGTTTCTTATCTCACAGATGAAGAAATAGATTTGGCCTCAGGCAAGGTGCCCTGGGCATTATGTCCTGTAACGAGATAGTGAACAGAGTATTTTCATCTCCTCCTCTCTCCAGGTGAATTTACAGATGGCTCACTCCTGCCTCTATATTCAGCAATTTATTCTTCCACCCAAATCAGCAAATTAAAATACGAGTTCTCTTCCTGGCTGACATTTGCATATTCATTAAACATTTCATTAAATTATTTCACATTTTTAATTATGCTCACTGACAGCTCAGGATGTACCTATCTCCTGGCAATCTAAATTGGCAGAGCTGTACCTCGGACCTGGAAGGGCACCACCATTCCTCCCCACTGCCAAAATGCAGCAGTGTCAGAGAGGGGCTGAACTTCCAACAGGCAGTTACCATTGCAGACTGCCTCCCCTTCAGTTCCAAATTCCTTTTAAATATTTCCATATTCAGCAGCACCAAAATTATCTTCATGAGCATACATGCATAATATGCTTACAGGCCCTGGCATGTCATATTCTGATTTATATTCATGGGTTTGACATTAAGGTTTGTTTTATATTTGATTCAAAGACTTCATTAATATGAAATTAGCACAAAATGCAGTCAAATAAGAGGAAGAATATAAACTGGTGGACTGTCTTTTTAAATTCGGACTTGAACCCCTTTGGTAAAGTCAACATTTTCTAGAAAATAGCTTTATTGAATACACTGGATTATATTATACAATCCTGATTTTTAAGGACATCTGTAATAGCTGAAAGATTAATTCATTCAAATGAGAAAATGAATTACACTGGTTATTTATTGGTTTGGCAAACTATGTGAAAGACTGCTTTTCTTGGGTGTGATGTAGAAAAACATTGATTGTGTGAGCACTGCAAGGTGAGATTTGTGTAATCATGAGGTAGATGCTAAATCAAAGAAAAATAGCATAGTAATAAAACTTCATTTGTTCACTCAAATGCTTATTGATTAATGTTTATTTTCTCATTTCGGTTCAATACACATTTTGTGAAAAAGCCAACTGCTGGTGACAAGAGAGCGTATATGATTTGACAGTGAATTAGTTTGGCACCAGACAACAAATTTGGCACTGAACAGAGTTCAGAAAACAAGTTTAGATATGACACAGAATAAGGTTGGAGCTGTATGGGTGAATATTAATGCCTTCAAATTCACTAGGGGTTCCATTTTCCTCTAGGTTCATAAGTCCCTGAAGGGTTTACAACTCTGACCCTGTCTTCTAGAAATTTCACAATGTACACTTCAGTGAAAGAAATAGTTTAATAGAAATATTGGCAAACCTTAACAAAAAGCAGCTCTACTTCTTTGGCTCTTAAGAGTAGTAATGAAATAGATGGCAGGAGAATAAATGTGTAAAATGAATGTATGTTTAAGTCATATATAAGACAATGTTATTGTCATAACCTGCATGCAGCTTTTCTCCAGTGGGATTTACTCATTGTGAATACATGTGACCATGCTGGAAAGCACAGGTGAAAACTATAGGAATGTGAATTTATTTCCTTCCTTAGTTAAAATGTGCACAAACTTAAGCTGTCAGAGATTTGTACAGAACTAGGATTTTCTAGGAGGGTTTTTTCTTACTTTCTTGACACATCTCTAATTTTATTAAAAAGCTTTAAAGAAGCATTGCAGGAAGTAGCTTCTAGTGTTGGAAAACAAATATTTAGCTTCTCTAGAAATCATATATGAGAATATTGCAAAGTCACCTGCAACAATGTCACTTTGACTGGAAGCAGATTCCAGGGTTTTATCTCTTACTTTAGTTGTGCCTAACCTTGATTTTTAGTGATGATCATAAATATAAATCAAGACTAATGTATCAGTAACACCATCAAAGTTGACTTCAGGAGCCTATTTCAATAACTTGGACAAAAAGCATGTTCTCCTGAGGATGGTCTGGTCTTCTGACAACTTTTTTATTCATGAAGTGAGGAATGGAATAGATTTATTATGCAAGATCAGTAACAAACAATGGCATGATTTGTGAGGCTTATTAGTACCTTAAAGGTTGTTGCTAACAAAATTTTGCTCAAGTTCCAGAAAAACACTATTGTATCTTTAATGTGGCAATGGAATATTGTGCTAAACTTATTATTGTATTTATTTTTGTTATGTACAGAAACTACAGTGATGAGCATTTTCTAGAATTGGGAAACTTAAAAGGTTATTACTCTCTATCTGAAGAAAATTATTTCTGTCATTACAAGGCTATTATTTCTATTCATTTTCAGTGCAACAAATTGGTTTTGCAAGATTTTGTTCTTCTTCCCTCCCACCCCCACATGTGTCTCATCTCTGCTGATCTTAGGTTAATGAAGAGCCACGTGACTTTTGTCTGTGCAGAAAATATGCAGATCTCATTTTAGGTTCAAAAATAAATTTTCTTACAAAGAACATCAATGACGTTATTAATCACAGAGTGCCTTTATAACATTATGTGCTAACTATATTTTTGATGCTTACTCTTATGCTGGTTTATTCTTCTATGCCTAATTAGTCTTTGAATAACAGACAAAATGATGCATACATTTATTCCTTCAGATTATTCATTCACAACATTTGAAGGCTTCTGTTTCCTAATGCAAGTATACGTGATTGCTTGATGCAGTTTTTAAATTTGATTTTTGTCAAGGAACAGTGTCATAATCATTATTAAATATCAAGCAAAAAGCCCCATCAGTAACAAGACTTACAGATGAGCCTCCTGCATTTATCACTGTTCTGTAGTCTGTGTTGAGGAATGAAGAATTTAAATTTGCTCTGATAAATGCATGGGCTCACTGCAAGTTAGAGCAAACATGAAAATAAACTGGCATCCTTGCTAACACTGGGAGGTTTTTGGGATTGCTGGTTTCATTTCTGTTCTCTGTTGTCCTTTCTAATGTCACCTGGTATATTCCTTTCAGCAGGGAGATGCTCTTGGTTGTGCCTATGAATTAGGTCTTGGAATG
Source organism: Corvus moneduloides (assembly GCF_009650955.1). Classification (NCBI taxonomy): domain Eukaryota; kingdom Metazoa; phylum Chordata; class Aves; order Passeriformes; family Corvidae; genus Corvus; species Corvus moneduloides. Next base: position 7,313,661 of record NC_045485.1, on the reverse strand, counting down.
AATCTCTAGGCTGGACGAGGCTCCACTAACAAAGCTGAATTCTGTGTGAAATACATCATCATGTCATGACTGACCAAATACATTTTAAAGATGATTAACTTTAATACAGAACTGCAAACTTTAATTTTCCATGTACTGGGTACAATTCTGTACTAATTTGGATATGCAGTGCTTGGCTTTTAAATTTATTGCATCCCCATGACATTTCGTAACATGAAATGATGAGCAAATTTTCTGTCTTAACTCCTCCATCAAGTGGCTTCTTAAGAAATGTTACTCCCAAACTTGGGCAGTGCAAAACTTGTCAGGAAGCAGAATGTCTGATTCTTTTAAATGCTAAGAAGATACTAAAAACAAAAAGGGCAAAAGATCAGTATTATTTGCCTTTTTCTGTGAATACTTTGCCACTTATACAACTCACTGCCCTCTGGGCCTCTTCTAGCACAGCATCATTGGCACTTCAAACTAGAGAAAGTTTTGAGTCATCATTACACGTTAATATTTTTTTTTTATTATTCCAAATATGGAATGGGTGAGGTTCTTGACAGGAGTATTCAGCCTTTGATCGGTGAGTTTTTTAGGTTCTGGTATTTCATGATTCATTGATATTAGAGTAACTTTTACCATTTGAAAAACCAGATATATTCCCACTTTCCAAACATCAAGTTCTCCATTCTCCCACTGTAGTCCTGGTATGAAGCATCACACAATTTTCAGAACTGAAAGGAAAACATTATTTATATGTATAAAAGATACTTTGGGTAATTTTTGTAGTGTTCTAATAAAAGTGATTGGATATAACTTGTTCCAGCTTTCCAGGACAGTGTTGTTGGGTTTATATACAAAATGGGTCAGAATTTATTGTGGTAGCACAAAAGTCTCAAAAATTGTAAATCAACAGAGAAGTTCATATGTAAAGATAGAACTTCTGCAGCAGGTTTATTGTGCTTAATTTGGAATGCACACGACCCTTTGATATCCTCCACACACCTCACTGTCACAGAGAACTGAAATCCAACCTCAACTTCCAGCATCAAATGGCACTACAGTGCTTGGGAGAAATAGTTTCCATATTTTAACCGTGTATCTCCATGCTTTAGCACACAAAGGTTGGATTGATTTCACCAAGCACTAACGTGCCCATCTCGGGTGGGGCAGGTGTCTGCTTTGGCCACGCAGTTAAGCAGAGACCAGCAGATTTGAACTGCTGAAGCGCCCTTGGCAGGTGACTGTGGGCACACTTGCACGGATACCATGCCTAGACACAGATTCCTTGTGCTTGTGAAAACAGAACATTTTTTAAAATGGTTTAGAACATGAGCTCTGAGTGTTTATTAAAAAATCAGGACTAATTTATGTGAGCTCTTAATAGAAGTATATAAAATTACATAACCTGCACATACTTCCCTTCAGTGTGGATCATATTTCCTGCATGATAGCTGGTAACATTTTGATTTGTGTATTACTTGATTTTTTCTTACACCTGAGAGGGCAAGTTACGAAGCAGACAGATGTTCACAACTCGCATTTACAAGCTTAGAAACTTCCTACCAGATGCCAAGCCATTCCATACTCCCAGACACTCCAGTACCTCTCACCCTTCTGTTTCCATGTGTGACAGGACTGCCTTTCCGTGCTGATCTACGGCAAGCTATTCAGTAAAACTCTCTGCGATCCACAATCGAAAATTTTACATACTTCCACAGATACCTGTAGAAGTTTTCAGCGTCGCCTTACGCTATTTCCAGCAAGAACAGCCGAGCGAAGACGGCACGTTTGGGTTGAAGCGGTGCCGGTTCGGGAGCGCTGAGAGCTCCAAGGGCGGAGCAGCAGCACCGGCGCTGCCCGGCCCCGGCTGTGGCCGCCGTTCCCCGGGGTTGAGCGGGCGCGGGGCCGTTCGCTCCGCAGGCCGGGCTCGCCTCAGCGCGCCGGGGCAACGCCTGGGACCAGCGGGCGCCTCTCCAGCACGGGCACACCCGGGACCCCGGGCCGGGCCCCCTCGCCCCGCGGGGTGCGGGGAGCCGGCCCGGCGCTGCCCGCGGCCGGTGAGTACCTCCCGCGCGCCGGGCGGCCCCTGAGGGGCGGCGGCCGGGGCTCCGCGAGGTGTCCCGGCGGTGAGAGGGGCACAGCACAGCACAGCCCGTGCCGCCTGCCCGGCGGTGCCCGGGGGTGACGGGGCACAGCACAGCCCGTGCCGCCTGCCCGGCGGTGCCCGGGGGTGACGGGGGCACAGCACAGCCCGTGCCGCCTGCCCGGCGGTGCCCGGGGGTGACGGGGCACAGCACAGCCCGTGCCGCCTGCCCGGCGGTGCCCGGGGGTGACGGGGCACAGCACAGCCCGACCCGCCCGCCCGGCGGTGCCCGGGGGTGACGGGGGCACAGCACAGCCCGACCCGCCCGCCCGGCGGTGCCCGCTACAGGGGAAAGGCACCCCCGCCCCGGGGGCGGCCCCGGCCGGCTCCTCCCTCCTGAGCCTCGAACGCTCCCGTGCCGAAGTCTTCTTGCCAGCTGCGCGCTGAGTGCCTCCAAAATCTGGGGCGGAGGCACTTGATGCTGCCTATTTAACCACCTTTGTTTAAACTGCACTGTGTCAACGTTATCTGACGTGTTTTCTTCCTGTTTTGCCTTGCTGCTGGCGCTTGCTATTTTTCACGTATTATATAACGCCATGTACCATGCCCGGAGCGCGGGGGAGGGTCGCTGCTGCGGTGCCCTGTGGGCAGTGGGGTCTGGAGGCGGTGCTGCTGCAGCTGGAGCGCTGTGGAGCAGCAATAGCATCCCTCAGGAGCCCGGCATTGCTCCGGGAAGCGATGAGCGCTCGCTGGGTTATTCCAACACCGCTAATGAGGAGGAGGCAGTGCGGCTTTGCCCCGCAGTGTCACGGGTGACCTCCTTTCAAAGGGCTGTCAGCCACAGCGTCTCCCCGGGACGGTGTTTTAACACTCATTCACGCTCGTGGCAAAATGTTTTTCTCGCCGCGCCTTTTTCCCGCAGCGTTACAGGCACTGCTGGTGTCACACCACACGGCTTGGCGCTTCCTTCAGCACGCCGAAGAGATGTACAGTTCCATCCATAGTTTTCTTCAGTCTGTCCTCTCAGCTGGTTTTGAGTGCTGGACAACGAAGTCAAAATATCTTTAACTGGTACTTTTGCGTTGGTTTTGAAGACATAGAACACAAAGGGCTTTAATGAGAATACTCAGGATAAAAGGAAACGTTTGCTTCCCCTGTGTTGCAGATGCATGTTATTGAGCAATCCCGGTTTTCATTTTCCTTTTGTCACAATTCCCATACCTATGAGATCTCAGAGGATCCGGAAGAAGCAGAGAGCTCCAGGTGGAGTTCCTTCCTGGTCTTGCGTTAACTGCCCCGAGAGCCCGGGTGACTGTTGAACTGTCAAACAGGTTTTGTGGTGCAAAGAAATAAATCCTTTGGGTTTTTTCCTTTCTGCTTCCCTGTGGGTAGGAGTCTGTGCTCTTTGCAATGAGTGGTTAATGGTGGCGCCAAGCGGTGTCACCACTTACTGCTTGGAGGGATTTCACCCTGAGTGTATATAAACCTACATATGCCTTCCTATTCTGTGGCAGTAGATGAGAAACTCATGTATTTAAGTAAGCACCTCTTTTAATAAATCAAAATTAGGCTCTTCATTAATAATGTCTTAAAATAGTTTAGATGCCTCTGTACCATTGGGACAAAGAGGCTGGTGTCACTGAAGACTTACTCAGACTTACGCTCACATCTGTATCTGACGTTAGTGGCATTTAATCCTTATTTAATTCTGGAAGGCTTTAGAAGTTAAATACTGTCACAGAAGAATTTGTAGAAAAGCTTGATTTTTGGGTCACATTTGTGTTTTGATTCTGAATTTGTCAAATGAAAAGCGAGTTTCATTGGTATTTATAGTGGCAGCAGGACCAAACCTGAAGAGGAGAGGGCTTATTGTGTGCTCTATAAGGATGTTCTTATCGATTATGACCCCTATTCATGATGGTGCAATGACTGTTTACTAAAGAGAAAAAGCAGTGGAGAAGGCAGGAATTCTGTTGCTGCACTGTTATTTTTGAGCATTTTCACATGAGCAATTTTGTAGCTGTGCAATATATTTTTTAAAAACTCTGCATGCTACTGTTTTGCAATGCTGGTTTCTTGCTCTTTTTAGCATGTGAGTCCGTAAGTTCTACTTTCTTGCTGCCTTAATTTCATAAGGATAGGTAGTGAATTTCCTAAACTAACGCTAATTTATTTTCCAGGTGCAGGCCTGGGACTGATGTTTTCTAAATGTTAACTGGTCCTAGAAGAATGAAAACTGCCTGATCAAATTGTCAGGTTAGTTGTCATTGGGCCATAAAAGCTCTCTCTTTTCTATTACCGTTTTGCTTTTCTTTGTGCTCATGTCCTTTGGTTTATAAATTTAGGTTCATTATGTAGGTTTGGCTTATTGTATGAGTTTACCAGCTACTGGTAAAGTAAATTAAACTCATACATTAAAGCAGTGTAAAGCAAAGTATTTCAGGTTTCCAGCAGAATTAAATATTTGATTCTGACTTTGAACATTCATGTGTTATCAACTTCTAAATATCAGCGCTACGTCCATTTATCTTTGGAACTTCTTCAGCATTACAAACACTTAATGCCTGATTTTAGACCAACACATTTTCTTAATCTCCACAGACAAACTTTACAAGCAGTTCTGAGTGCCTGTTTCAGATGCTGAAGTGAGATGGAGATCTCTCCTGTAGTTCAGAACTTGCTTCTGGGAGGGCAATTTCTGAATGGGATGCATCCATTCAAGGGCTTCAGATTATTTATCCAAATTACCACAATTTGCTCCTAATTAGTCTAAATTAAAGCGCTGTCCCTTCAGTTTGTGTTAATTTTAAAAGTGCAAACTACTTTAATTCTAAATGAGAGCAACCACACTGGGATTTAACAAGTTTACTGGTTTTGCCTAATCAGAAGTGTTGTAAGTTTGTCACCTTAGACAAATCTGCAGATTCTGATGGTGAACAGACTGATCCTTGTTAAAACTACAGATAAAGCTTCTGGTAACTTCCCCAAAAGTCTGCATCTTCAAGCCCGTGTCAAGCAGCCCTTAAGACAGAATTCCATAGGCAATAGTAAGTATGAAGGACAATTGATTTTACATGGCACAGGGGTAATATAACTCAGCTCTCAGTGCAAGTATTCCAATTATATAGAGTGGTTTTGCTTCCTGAGATAAATATTGCTTGTGTTCAAGGTCCTGATTTTGAATATTTTCCTGGGCACAGTAAAATATATGGTTCTCATTTCTTTTTTATTTGTGTTGTAATACCCATATGAAATATGTACTTCCAGTAAAGTTATTCCAGATTTTAAGTGAATTCTGATGAGAACTCCTATCTCAGATCCCTTGTCTGGGAGTCAGGCTCTGATAAAAGGTACACAGACCTAACCGTGTCTGTGATAAATGTGGTTGTGCTGCAGCACAAAACAAAGACTACAGCAGATATTTCCTAAATTATTCTGGAGACCTGTTCTGGTGCATTCCGGTAGTTGTGTAGTGTTAGTTGAATGGGTTTTTTGCCTACTCAATTATGTGCCTCTTAAGCCCAAAAGTCCAATTTCTTGTTAAGAATCTCCTATTATCTATTTATTAAACTGCCCTTTAAAACTCTGCTGAGACATGGCCTGGTCACAGAGTGCTGGTGAATAATCAGATTTATAGTCTGCAAATCCATTTTAAACATCTGTTGAACAATGTAAGTGTGACACTTATAGCCAAATATGTCCTAGATGCTTCCCTTCTGCCCTAGAAGGAAGCCAGCTTTTTAAGTCCTTCAGCTTTGAGACAAAGGAACAAAATCACTTTATTGCACTAGAGTTGTTATGTTATTTTAGCAAACAGGATGAATTCCTGAAAGACCAATTAACCTTCATATAAATGAACTGTGCTATGTTGCATAGTGTCCTTTGGAAGCTCTACTGAAGTTTGCTGATGATTACAGTGGCTGCTCACAAGAATAATTAGATGTTAAAATGATGATCCTTGGATATCCAAGGCATTCTCAAGGGATCAAGGGCCTGCAGAAGGGAAGGTGATAGCTTGAAATCTGAAGGGGAGGTAGAGCAGTGCTTAACCAATACCATTCATTTTTATTTTGTTGGCTGAGAATAATAGCCAGTTTAGGAATAGTTGAATGCTTCCTGACAAGTAGAGGGTGACTTTTTAAAAGCTGGTTGATAAGTCATAGGTTGTTTCTTTGTAAATAATTCCTTCTCCTAGGAGAATGAAGGGTACAAGCAATCCCATGTCAATCCTGCTAACAAGTCTTGCTGCTGCTTAGCCAGCCTGCCTTAGTCAGTGCCTATTTCTTCTCTTTTGCATAAATAACGTGGATAAGTTTTGCCTTCCTTTAAGAACTATTACAGCATTTTTGATACATGCATATCTGTATGTTTACTTGGGGCCCAGAGAACAGGAGTGCAAGTCAATGGGATGAGGGATGGGCTGTTGTCTGTTCACACAGGGAGCCTAATCAGCAGTTCAAAAATGCAGTCCAGGGAGGCTGGGCTTAGTACTGTGGGGCAGAGGTTCCTGCAACAGCAGATCCTGCACAAATTTGGTTTATCCAAAATGCTACATTAATTCAATTACAGCTTGAATGATGTTTAGTTCTGCCTATAAAGTCAAATAACATGTTATTGACTCTTCCTGGGTAATTTCATGGTTTCTTCTTCCTTCCCCATATCTCACCCTGACAGCTGAAACAGGTTTAACACTTTATCTCATTATTTGTTCCATTGACAGCAGAGGTGATTCTTGCAGAAGAAAATGAGCTGTGTGCACTCTCATCACAGAGAAATAACAGAGTCCTGTTTATTCTGACTTCTCATGCAAGTGGGTGTTTTGGGTTGGTGTTTTTAATACAAAATTGCTGGATGCAATTTTCTGTTTTGATAATAAATGGAAGAAAACAAGCTCCTTGGGAATTGTCAGGTTCCAGGTGCTTTTTTTCAACACCATTCTGGCTACTTAGGACTATGTGAGCAAATGGAATTTCCCCAACAGTTCATTCTGTTGTCAGCAGACTGCATGTGCAACTTCCAACCTGTAGTTTCTTGAATTTTTTTGTGCTTTACTTTGCTACTGAAGTGTATTTTGTATGGACATATAATTAGACATGGAAATACCCGTCTATATATCCTTTTCTACATACGGATGTGTTTGGTGTGTACACACAGAGTGCACCAAGTTATTACTCTGTGTGAATAAAGCTACTAAAATCTTGACTGTTAAGTGTAAGAGATGTAAGAATTATGAGTTAATGTTCACAGATCAAGATATGTGAAGGTTTTGGGGGTCAAACACATTACCTCCTGGTGCATTCAGGATCATTGCAGTGCATTTATTTACTCTAGAAACATCTGAGTGCTCTGACTTAAAAGACTTTAGGAGAGCGGAATAAAGCAAAAGTTAATGAAAATAAAACATTCACTTCTGAAGACTGTATATCATGAAATATTCATAGTTGTTCTGCAGACAGGACATAGTATATGGAGAGGAGTAAATAATTTTGTTGCAGAATTGCAGCTTGATGTATGCTGATTAACACTGGAATGTAATTGTTTGACATAATCAGAAGGGATAATATTTTGGGATAGCAGATATGTATGGTTTTGACCAAAAACATCGATTCCTAAAGATGAGAGTGTCCTGCCAGCATTCTGTGGGGTCCCTGCTGGTGACTAGGTTGAGAATTAGAATAGTACATTACTGTTTCATTTCTTTTACAAATATTTTCACCATGAGAAACATGTGCTACTTTAAATGTTTTGAATATACTCAGCATCCTGTCCTGGTTTTAACTCTGTTTCTTGCTACCACTCATTAAAATGATTTTTAGTAGTAGTTGTCATGTTTCAAAAATAAGTAATTATCTTCAATTTTTTTTTTCTGGAAGGATTGCCCAACTTCAGGTGCTCTGCTACTTTAGACTGCTGTTAAATAGGACCATTAGTCTCACCTGGCTTCTTCCTTTCTTTTCCTCTCAGCTCAATTACAGGTTGTCAGTGCTGAAAGAAATGCTCTTGGTGGTGGAGTGGTATAGAGGGAAGTGTTAGCACCTGCTCTTAACCGAGTTCCTGACTTCTTCCTGCTGCACAAACCCACGTGGTTTTAGAGAAGAGCTTGATATGTATCAAAGTTGTCTCATCCCCACTTGTCTGAAATTCAGCTCAGTGGGTATTAGGCTGGAATATTGTGTCACTTCAGGTGCTGAAATGCTTTGTTATATCTTGTGTGGTTGTTTAGAGATGTCATTTTTTTTTCCTCTCATATAGTCTAGATTGTCAACAAGCTATGCTGCAATAAAAATGCACTGGGATGGATTTATTTTGCTACTCTAAAGGAAATTGCAGTACAGCTAATTTGCAAATGAATATATTTAGAGATTCTTCTGTTCAAATTTTGTAGTATTGATTTCACAAGTCCTTGTTCAGGGTATTCTTTTGAACCAGGAGGAAAAGTGAAGAGGCAGTAATTGCAACTGTGATGATCTGTGGTTAATTTGAAACACTTTCAAAAACACTTTAAAAGGCTTCTGAAAATCGAGGTGAGTTGGTGATAAAATACCAAAGTTGCTTATGAAAATGACATTTAGAAACCTGAAACATCTGGAATGCAGACTTTTAAATGTGCTTCTCTTACCTTCAAAAAGGTTTTGGCACAGAGCTATAAACACAGAATTAATTTTCCAAACAGTGGACTCTAAAATAATTTGTATATACCAAAAAAACTTATAAAATGTAAGCAATGTTATCTAATGCCTTTCTTTGTTTCAGAGCTATCTGAGGTCTGATCATGGATGCATTCAGAGTTGCCAGAGTTCAGTGGCCTGTGGGGATTTTGCAGCAGAAGGGATAAAGAAGGGAGTGTACTGTTTTGTCATGCTCTTTGCTTCCTCACTAAGCTTCCTTTTAGTCCTGTCTTCTGATAAGTATCTTAAACAGAACATTCCTAATGAAGGGACTGAGCCCCAGGTGACAGAGGTTCCTATGGCTGCTGGTGAGCCTGGTTCTTTTGGTTAGGCTGGAAGAGATAAGGAACCCAGGCTCCAGTAAAACTGCTGTGTAAGCTCACACCAAGTTCGTGCAGTCCATTCAGTGAAGTTCATTGGACAGAAGTTAAGAAATCAAGTAAGTGGTAAATTTAAGCTCCCTGTGTCCCAGCACTGAAAAAAAGACTCCATTATTTGTTTTTAAATGAATATCAAACTTGCATTATTTTATCAGATAAACAATAATGTTCTTAGCAAAACAAGCATGTGTTTATTGGAAATTAGGGTGTATTTGAAGGTAAGGCTGGGTCTGCTTAGGACTGTTACTCTGGCAAATTATTCGTCACTGTAAATGCTCCCTGGGGTAGAAGGGAAAGCAGTGCATGTGGTGAGTTCCTGTTACATTGAGATGCATTTTAAAAATGACAGTTATTTGCACGGAAGTATAAAGTTTTATAATCCCTATATTTGATCATTTATTTTTAATGAAACAGATGTGTTGTTAATGCTTTGCTGTGAATGTGCTGATAGTGAAACAGCAACAGCCATGGTGAGTTATGTGTGTGTGTTAGGGCAGAAAATCTGCTCAGAATGTGTTATATTTCTTCCTTCTCCTTGGTTACCTCCCTCAGATTATTCAATTTTTAAATGTTCCTTTTTTTAACTCCTTCTTCCCAAAAGTATCCTGTATACTTCCTGCAAGTCTGCATTGTATCATTCTAGTTCATCTGTTGACTTTGAAAACAGGGGGTGAAGTGACCTCACTCAGAGTTTTAGAAAGTAAATTATGATTTTGGCCTTTTCTTTTTTAGAGCACAAATGATACCTTCTGTGGAGCCTGGTTTGTTTCTTTTCTTCTGGGCCTCTTTTTGTTGCTTTTAAAAACTTCATTGGGAGTTTGAGGTTATCCCAAGCACTTGGGGGAAGACTTGAGGATGTGTATACTCAGTTGGGTGTGTACTTTTCCAGTGGCACAATCTGGCTTCAAATATTACAGGCTTTACAAAATCACTTATATGACATTTATTCACCAATACATATTTTTGACTTGCAGACTTGACCATCAACTCTCCTATTTTTCTAAGTCCTGTGAAAACTTAGCAGAATTCTTCAGTTACTACATCAGTAACCTTTTCTGCTTTGCTCAGTGCATATACATGACAGATTTCAAGAACTTCCATGTTCTGTTAATTCACTTTAAAATTAAGTACTTTAATATTCACATTCAGCATAAATATAGGCCATTAGTTGACTCAAGCAAATATAGCCACAAGGGTGAAGTTCCTCTTAATATTAAGTTGTTATACAGAAAAGTCACTAAGCTCATCTAGGTCCTTCAAGTAAGCCAAACTAAAATGTGAATATTTATTACTTCTAAAATGTCACTTCCATTTATGAAGGGACTCAGAGTATCTTTGTTTCACAGCAAGCAGGTAAAGACAGTGAGCTGCCCTTAGGTGTTAGCTGAAGTTCTTGGCTGTATTTGTATGAAATTAGTTGTGAGTGTGCAATAATTTGCTTTATGCCCACTAAAATAGATGCATCCGAGGTGCCACTTCAAACATCATTAAGGTATGAAATACCCATCTTGTCTTTTCTCTTTTTGTTGAAGTTACTTATAGGTGGGCATAAATACACAGGGTAAGTGGTGAAATATTATAAATAATTATGCGACCAATCCAAAATCAGGGGTTTTCACAACAGTAATAAAGCCCTGCCAGCCCAGAGGCTTGACAGCTATTGATCCTGACTTTTATAAGTAACTCCATTTTGCCTCTTACATTGAGGACTTGGAACTGTATCTGCAATTATTTCCAGGTTCAAACCACACTCAACCAGAAATAGTATTTTTGTTGAAAAGCTGCACTTTGATATGTAGGCTTTATTGCAGCCCTACTGAAATCAATAGGACCTTTTTCTGGTGACCTCAGTAAGGATTGGACTGGGCCCATAATTTACGCTTGCAAGTAATTGTGGCCACAAAATCATATCTACAGAAATGGAGGCAATCCTTCAAAACCAGGCTAACTTCTGCTTGTCAGGGTTTTTTTGGAAGGGAATTCAGTAACTGGCTATGGTTTATCCTTTGGGGTTACCAGAAGCACAGTAATTTTCAGAGGTTGTTGGGTCAGGGTGACATGATCTATGGTTGCTTCCTTGAAAGGAAAGCTTTCTCTAGGGTAAAGAGGAGTTCTGCTTCATTGTGCCTGCTGTGATGAGTCATAGGGAGAGAAACTGCTCCTTTAGGGTAGATGTGAGTGTTCTCTAGCTATGACCTGAGCTTTCTGTTTGCAAACCTGTCAGTCCACAAAGGAGTTGATTCTCTCTTGCAAACAGCACCGTAACTGGCTCAGGTGTGATCAAAGGTAAGGGGAAAATGACTCCTGCTTTTAACAGAAACAAGGTGGATTTTGTTCTCTGAATCCTCTCCCCACAAATTCAATCATGAAACTGTAAGGATGTTGGTTGTAGATTTAGCTGGCAGACACCAAATATTTGCAGAAACAGAAGAAAAGCCTTAATGTGCAGATTTAAATGTTTGCAAGACAAAAATCCAGTCTATTTCTAATAGATTGTTTACCCCAGATGAACTAGAAACTGATTGACAACTTGAAGTCATACTCCAGAAAATATTTGAAGTATTTCTTTATTCTCAAGTAGAACTTTATTTAGAAACACTTTATTTAGAAACATGCTCTGGTGGAAATTTCAAGATTTATAAATGACCTTTAATCCAAGGATACAGGATCATTGAAAGAGACAAATGGTTTGATACCTCCTACGTGGTGCAGTAGAAGGAAGTACAGTTGGACAAGATACACCTTCTTTGTAAAATACAGTTGGCCTGCAGCTGGAAGGCAGCATCATGACTGTAGCATTAGGACTGATGCTTTCCAGTGAACTGTAGCCTTTATGATCTTGATAGTTCAGGAGGACTTCACAGTGAAATGTTTAACCTCTAGGATGAACTACTATAAATGTCTTCTTTAAAAAATATTTTAAAATTACATTGCAAGTTAGTGGAAGGAACTTAAATGTTCTAAACTGCAGAAACACCTGCAGTTTTCTTTGCTGCTTGCCTGCATTAATTCCAATCACGTAAGAGAAGTGGCACTGCCCTCTTCTACAGTGAATAAATAACTCTGTCGGTGATAGGATTTCTGGAGATTTATTTTCTTTGCAAACACTCAGTGTTCACGAGCTTGTAACTGGAATGACTTTCATCATACTTGCTGTTTGTAAGTTGATTTGTAATTAATACTGGCAAGCCTGAAGATACGGTCCTTTGTACCTTGGTTGATGCAAATCAGATTCTGCTTTGCCTTGTGGGAGATTTTTGTGTGTTTTCATATTGCTCTTTGCTTGTTCACAGCTGTGAAGGATATAACCTTGGAAGTAGTCCAGTGGTTGTTTACATAATGGCATGATGTGGTTTTCACCCAGCTCATGTAGGTGGGGAAGTCAATACCTATAGATTATTTAATCGATAGTTTCTCCTGTCTCAGTTTTCAAAGATCAGTTAAATCTATGGTGCTATCTTTAGTTGTGGTAATTAGAGTGATGAATATATAGTTTTAAATTATTATCTTTTCTGAAAATTACTACTTTTTTCTGAAAATGTCACTCTTAAAAATAATTTAGGTAGCAATGCCTAAATGTATATTTAAATATCATTCAGACGTGAAGCATCAATTAAAGATGGCTTCTTCCCTAACCAACATGCAGAAGAAGGAAACCAGGACAGCCCTTTTAGATGGAAAAGGTTGGTCCCTGACATCCAGCTCTAACTCTGTCAGGGAATTTAACAGAGTTTGCCAGATAAAAAATATTTAAGTCTTGCAGGCTTTGGAGTTAAATGTGATTAAGAAGCTACATTTCAAACCAAAATGCTACACCCACTTCAAATCTATCTTCAAATATATCGTGGCAAAATAGTGATACTGTATTCACCTGTCTTGAAATGCCTTTGGTGTACTCATCACTGTTATCTCCTACCCTCTTTGGGAAAAGACTCACCTGAGAGAGAGAAAAAGCCTGTGAGACTACTAAACAGTTCCAAAAAACTGAACAGAGAAGTTTTAGCATATCTCTTCTTCTATATGTCACTGCTAGGAATAATTTTGGGATTCCATTCCAGGATGTATCCAGATTCCTGAAAGGTTTGAAAAGTACATTGCAGTGTTTCACAGTAATGGAGAAGATGAGCCTTGGATGTCTTTGAAAGAGTTTAGGGAAGAGACTGAGTGTGGCAGTCATGAAGCTCAGTGTGATGAAGGACAATAAATCCTTGAAGGTGTGTGGAGATGGTGACTCTGGGAAGGAGTCATCAAAGTGTTCCAGCGAAGGAGCTGCTCTTCCTGCCTGCATAGAGGCACAATCATCTCTGTGCTTATCCTGAGGTATGTGGAAATAAGCCCCAATGTGCTCAGTGCCTCCATACAGGACCACATTCCCAAGCTCAGATGGATCAGGAACAGTGGCAGCACAATACTGCAGTAGCACAGTTAGCTCTGTCTTGTGTCCTTCAGGACATTGTGAAATTGCATTTGCAGTTTCCAGATTCTCGGTTTCAGATTCTGACTCCCAAATCCCATGAGGCCAAAGGAGGGAAGTGCAGGGAGCCTGCCGTGCTGTGCAGCCATAGAGGAAAGATCCATCAGGTCCCATAACTTGGTGCTCTCTGGACTCTGCTTGTCTGGAGGCACCAGGGCTGGGACCCGCTAGTCCCCTTTTGGGGTTTGCTTAGGATTTTCCTCACAGCTTTGTGTGTTCAGGCAGGGCAGGGTAGCAAAGGGTACATTGAGGAGCTGTGTTACCAAATCCTGGGAAGAGTTTTCCAGATACAAGAAACCAGAGACATAAGGTCCAATGGTCTCTCCTGACCATTTTAACTCTTTGGTTCCCAAGTGCATCTTTCTGAATTTGGCTGCAAAGACATAAAAGGTCAGGTTAAGCAGTCCCAGAGCAACAGTTCAGTGACTTGGGGGTTGGGCTTTTTTTGGTTGGTTGGGGTCTTTTCCACAGACTGGCTTAAGGAAATTTTAGAAAAATTATTAGTAGTCTATCAGCCAGTTTGGTTAAAACAAACACAAAATGGATTAAGCATTCGAGCTGTGGAATTGATCTCTGTGGGCAGTTCTTACAGCATGTGCTTTGAAGAGAAATGTGCTGTCAAATGTGGCTATGCTGTAGTTTGGGGAAGGGACCTGCACCCAGCATTTAAACATGTTTTTCTCTTTTTTTTCCCCTTGTTTCTAATGGGAAATTAATTCAGCACAACTTTTTCTATTTCTCACTGTGCATAGTTAAACTGGTCTGTAGAGGGTATGTGTACCAGGCTGGCTTCCAGGGGCAGAACTAATCCAATCATTCATGAGTTTAACAGATGTTTTTGCTTTTCAGGCCAGGTGTAATCTCATGCACCTTTTTTGTAATTCTTCCCTGGAGTAAATGCTAGCTAGGCTAATGGCCAAAAATTTAATTACCTTTTTTCTTTTTTTCTCTGTTTTCCTTCTAGATGTGGGTAGTGTCACTTTACATCAGACTTCCCCTCTTTTAGGAACGGTACAATGATGCATCTGTTTGTATTTTGTGCAGAAAATGATCACTGACTACTTTTCCTTTGCAATGGTGTTTACTGAGTTGATTGTGTTTGGCACACTGGTGGGCTTTGGTCATGGAGAAAGATTTATATCTATTTCTTTATATTTTTTGTATATCCTAATGGAAGTGTTCTTCTGTTGTATGATACTACTGCCTGCTTACTCTGCCAAGGATTAATTAATCGTTTCTTTACCCTGGTTTTACTCTGAAGTCAATGTAAAACTTGGGTCAGAAGTGGGCTAGAAAGGAAGACATCAGGGCTACAGACAGTGAAGAAACACTGAGAGGGGCACAGTTGGTCTTTGGGAAGCCTTCATACCTCTCATTCACTCATAATGGGGCCGTGTTGCTGCTCATTGACTGTACCAGTAGTTTGACCAGGAAAAAAAAAAGTAATGATAGCAAGAGAAGTATTGGACTGTTGGGAGGCAGGAGTGGTGCCTTGGGGATCCCTGTTAGGACTGGATCGATAAAGCTGTCATGTGACTTACCTGGAAGGAGAAGCTGGCATGCCAATAAAACTTCTAGAAGACATTAAATCAGGATAACTGCGCACCAGTGTCAGGCTGTACAGAGGTTAGAATATGGACAAATGATAACAAAAGCCTGCCAGACACATAAGACGTGAAAATATTGCCCATGGAGTCTGGAAATCCTCTGTTTGTCTTTTCCCATGCCATACCTCAGATAACTGTAAAACTTAAATGGAATAGACCACAGTTTGTCAACTTTGCTGGAAAAAGCAAACTGCCAGTACCAGAAAGGGTTTCGTTTGATACTGAATGTGAGTGTTTTGCTATAGAACTTTCTTGCAGAGCTGTGGTGGGCCAGGGAAGGGGAGTTTTCAACTCTTGTCTATGCATGCAGAAGCACTGGAAAACATGGTAATCCCATTAGCCAGACTGCCTCTAGCCAATCCAGCTGATTTTGCTGGAGAGAGGAAGTGTATGCACTGTGCTGGCTGTGGGTTTGTACCTAAAAATAGTTCATGGCTGTGATTACATAGGCACAATTAAGCAGAACAAAAAGCTATAATTGTCATACTGGCAAAATGATTCTGTGAAGAGCTGGCATTGCTTGGTTTAGGAAACAAATTCTAGGTAGTTTGATTCACTACTATTTTTAACTCAGTTTACATAATGAGCTACGGTCCCTAAATGAAAATCTTGGTTCTGCTGGCTCCAAACAGACTGGTACTTTCGGAAGCGGATCCAGCATTTTGGTAGTTCTGGTTTGCTCTGTAGAAATCTGTTTCTAGTTGATGTTCAACCACATTAGTTAGGAATTTAAAGGTAAGTAGTGTGTCAGTACATGTCTGTGTTTCAAGCCCCAGATGTGAATCTGGTTCACTGAGGTTGGCAGATGTGCTCTCGTAGTGGGTCACCTGCTGCTGCAGCATCAGGCAGTGTGTGCCTGTCAGCCAAGGAGGGGACAGCTCTTCCTTGGGCTCACCTGAGGCCTGAGAGACCTGCAAAAATCTGGTATGGTAAACTAACACCCTACGGAGTTTATTCATATCAACAAAACCAGCACCTATATTTCTAACACTTTTAACCATCTGGAATCTGAGCAAATATGTTCTCTAAAGGAGCAAGTGCAGCATTGTGGGGTTGCTGCTCTTACTGCAGGTACTCAGCTATCAGAGCAGCACAGCTTGGTTGTCTCTTATGTGCAAGAAAATTCATTGCCTGAACCAGTGTAAATTTGCAGGACGTGGCATTTTAAAATGTCAGTAAGTTAAGTGGGGTCTGTAAACATTCTGGGCAGGTTGTGGTTCCTTGGCTTATTGTTTGACCATTTTGAATGGAAACATCCGTGTGGTTTTATTACATCACTGTTTGATTAATTACAGCCAGTTGAACACTAGATTACAGCACCAAGATACCGAAACACTGAAGAGCTTTTAGGAGAGAGAATTCTGAATACTGACAGAATTAAGTGTGGCATTTCCTGATTAAGAGTGCTGTGGTGCAGATGTTAACACTGCCACTGCTGATTAAAACAAATTGTAAATAACACTTGTAGAAAATTCAGTGAAAGCCGCAGTTGCCTTAGTGGTTTTTTCAATGACCAAATGTACCCATTTTAGAGGACACTTAAGGTTTCTATTGCTAACTTCAAAAAATGGAAATAGAATAGATTGCTGCTCAATCAGTACCTTAATTTCTCCAACAGCAAAAATCTTCAAGGTATTTAAGATGGAAATCCTGAGTCTCTCACAGCAATTTTTGGTTTAAACTTAAATTTTTTTATAAAGATTAGAAATACTAAGGGTCTCAAGGCACAGTAAAATTGTGGAGAGTCCAAGATATTTTTACTTGCCTCTCTAAAGCACAAATAGAACTGTAAAGAGAGATTTATGCCTTGGCAGTATCTGGTCTGTCATTAGGGCCCTCTTCCCATGAGGCTGGACAGGATTTTTAAAACTGAAAGCATCCCAGCTCTGGTGAGAAATAGCAGTGCCTTTGAGCAACTCAGCCCATAGTAGCAGCCACCCAAGGGAGCCTGTGGCTCTGTAAATTTTCACTGCTTTGTTTGAAGATTTTGGGCTGTACCTCAGCTCCCACTTTCATGAAAAGTGAATATGTAAATGTGGGGTTTGTCTCACTGCTAGAAGCCAAGTGTTACATAAAAAGCAGCTCAGAAAAACAATAACTTGAAGTTGACATTTGTTTGAAGAGAATGGAGATTATATGGGTGTGTAGTCCTAAAAATGCTGCATTTATTGCTGATTAAGAAATTCAGCATAATCAGATAATGAATGGTGCTGTGTGACTCCCCATACCAAGTCTAATTTGGTAATAATAATTAGGTAGGGAGTTGATCTGTTCAGTCTCAATGGCAGTGCCATAAAAGGAGGCAGTAAGTTTAATGTGTGAAACTGGTAAACTGTCAGGTGTTAAATTAAACAGCACAGCTCTCCTGCTGATGGGGATCTTAACTTTTTAGTGGTGGATATAAAATAGGTTACAACTTGGGGTAGTTTTTCCATATATACCAATTTAAGTGTAATTGAGCAGCTGTGGCCTTGGGAAACACTGGTGTCAGAGATCAGAGCTGTTGGACTATGTGGTGCCTCCAGTGCAGAGTGCAAGGCATGGCAGATCAATGTCAAAATTGGATCATGCCAATATGGAAAGGCTGGGCTGTTAAGAAGTGTCACAGTCGTGTGCTGGGACAAGGTTTCAGTCAGTGACAAACTTGGTCTTTTGCTGGAGTAGTAGTAACTTATTTAAAAGCTGTGCTTTAATAGCAAGACCATTTTAAATCCATCATATTTATTATATCGTTTTGATTTTTTTGTCTGCTTTGATTCTTCTGTTCTTAATAAAAAAATCAGTTTTGAGTTTATTAGTGATAACAACTAATGCCTTAAATGCTTTCCCTCCATAAATAGAACATTGCAAATATATAAATAACTACATTGCTTTGATGCCTAGATATGGTTGTGTCTTATAATTAATTCATTTCCCAATAAGAAAACCAATTTTAGAAAACAAGCTTTACTTATCTGTATTTCTTCAAAGGAATTTAATTTCACAGTAATTCAGTTATGTAACTGCAATTAATTCATTGTTAATGTTAATTAGAGTAAATATTTCTAAAATAATTGGATATCTTTAAGTGTTGCTAATGATTTTGATTATTTTACCTTCAGAATTTCTCACTTAGTCAGCACTTCAAATGAGTATGCCAAGAATATGTTCATGTTTTCTGCTTCTTCTTTTATTTTTTGGATTTCTTTTTTCTGTTTAATTTCTGTTCTCTTTTCTTCAACATTAGATCTAAAAAGTGTCAGCTATAACCAGGTGGTGTTTGACTATCTCCTATATACCCTTTTAACCTATTCTGTAGAGTTTTAAAACATTCATGCTGTAACATAGCCAAAGAGATCTGTGGGGGCTCGTTTCTTCTTGTATTATTTACTGTTAGTGGAGCAAACTGCAATATGTGAAATGGGACAGATGCCTTTTTATTTAGCATCAAAGCTTATCTTGTAAGTTTTAATTCTGTTTCAGGAAGAACTGTTTATGGTGATTTTTATTTATACAGTGCAGGTATGAGGGCAATGTGAGAACTGGGAAACGGCCTCAATTTCTCATTAAACCAGTTCCTGAGGTGAAGTATTTCCATAAATCTTTTAGTGTTAGGCTGAAATTCCTAACAGAAGAGGAATCTTATCAGTCTAATAAACGTGCCGTGGGATAGGTACCTAAGGCAGCCTTAAAATCCTCCCTCACTGCCTGATTTTCAAGCAGAGAACCAGCAGGCAAGAGGTGGCTCTGGCTGGTGCTGGGCAGAGCCATGCTGGTGGTGCCAGACTGGGCACCACTGTCAGTAGAAAGGTCCTGCAGTGCCAGGGGCTTGTGTTATGCACTGAAGGCACAGCAGGACTGGCAGCTGATTTGTTTGATGCTAATATTGGGGGGATGGCCAGCCCTGGGGCTTAGGCTGGAGTAAATTGCAGTAATTATTCAGTTCCCAGATATTTTCTCCCACGTATCTCTGGGTGTGTCAAACACTATTAGTTTTGTGTTAGATGACCCAGATTAATGATGTAATATAAACCCAATGAGGTATCACAGTGCCTCTTTTTTTTTTTTTTTTTTTCTTTTTTTGGTAGAACAAACCCTGTAAGATTTAGTAAGTACTGTTTACAAAGGGTAATTGATGTGCCTCATTTGTGTGGCAGCATGCTGCTATAGAATATGGCAGGCCTTTGCCGGGAGGAAGAAATTTGTATTCTCCTGAGGATGGGGACAAGTTTGCGTTCCTCTGTGATGGAGAGCTAATTGCCACCCACAGATGGGAGAGCCAATTAAAGCAAAGGTAATGCATAAAGCTTGAGTTGTATTTTGTTTTGGTTGGTTTTTCTAATATAGTTTCCCCTCTCCAAAAAAATACTTGACTTGGAGTTAAAACAGATAATAGAGTTCTTTGATGGAGAAAAGGTTGTGACTGTTGAAGCTTTTCTTCATTCTCTTCAGCCTTTGCTGGTGCATTTCTAAGTACTTTTTATCTTGACTGAAAGTTTTATTTGGTTATTCTAAGGGATTTTTTTTTAACCATGTCAGAGATAAGGAAAAAAGAAATCATTTATTTTCATTCTTAGAAGGTAGCTGCTTAAAGAGAAATCAATAACAGTGTCTGTGAATGAGCTGCTGACCAGTTGACAATGTAATAGCCTGGTTTTGGAGAAAACAGAAAAAAATGCAAAATAAAAATAAAATAGGTTGGAGCTTAGGTTTAGGATAAAGATAAATGATTTGAATGCAGATCTACTAGCCTCATGGGTTTTTCTATCATAAAAATCTTAATCTTTACTATAACCAGTGACTTGTCATTTTGCATGGATTTTAATGAATTCTCAAAATCCTGTTTGTAATTAACCCTTCTTTTCCATATACTTCATGCATTAGGAATACCAATTAGTATTAGTTTTTAGTATTAGTCTTAGGAAAAAATGTTATACTAATTGTGTTGTGTCAAATTTTATAGCACTTTTTCTAGGCAAAATAACAGTTTAAAAGTGAGCAAACAAGATTCTAAGATTCCTCATTAATAGAATGATGGGGAGATTTAAATCAAGGAAAGATGAACTCTTGGGGAGTATCTTTCCCTTTCCTGTACTGTTGACTCCAGGAAACTGAAGCTGATTTTGACTTTTCTGTGTGTATGTGATTGACATAATACTTTAATTGCCCCTGCACTCCTCATGCATCAACTGGTTTGGAAAAAAACAAGGATGATCAGAGCATTGGTGTTTTAACTCAGCTGAATTGTATTAAAAAATACATGCAGCCAGCAGAGCTTGTATTGGTTATGGTCTTTCTGAAAACAAGTATCTGCTCCTGTATTTTGTCTGTCTAATAATTGTACTCCAGTGTAGAGGGTTTTATGCAGTAAATTCTATCAAGTACTGTATTCCAGAGGATCAGTGATAAAATCCTTGCCCTGTTAGAGTTGATGTAGGTCCTGTGAGTTCAGGAGGATTAGAGTTCAAAGCCTCCCAGTGCAATGAACATGTTTCCTTCAACTCATGGGTGGAAGATGAGGCAGCATAATTACTATGGGATGGATTCAACTGGGCAGATGTTTGCAAATCATCTTCATTTGGCTTGGTAACAGAAGAAAGCCCCCTGCTCTCCTGCCAGCTGGCAGTTCAGTCAGTCCTTTTGCCTCTGCACCTCTCCATTTTCAATGAGCAAGTCACAAGCGTACGTTGCAGAGTCCAGCTCTGTCTTGGCAACATCAGGAGAGGCAGTCACCACAGAGCCTGGGCTTGCAGTGATGGGCCTGTTTGCCAGGTTCCAGAGCTACAGACTTGTAGCTGTATGTTGTCATGCAGGAGAAAATTAGAATCTTCCTTTCTTATTTCTCCTGTAAATTTAAAGGACATGATTTTTCTTTTCTGTTCTATTTCTGTAAGTATGGAAGGTGCAATTTATAAAAAAAAAAGTTTGAAATGGACCTCAGGTAGCTGATGGATTAATTCTAGGAGTTTTGTTAACTATTAAAGGAAATTAGGAATTTAAGGATAATTATTCACCACTCCTGTTTAGAGAAGACAATTTAACATGGAAGAGTAATTCTACCTAAAGGTATTTTCTTTCTTCTTTTACATTTAAAAATTTAATTTTTAAATTAAAAGTTTGATTGGTAATTGATTTACCTTGGTAAGATATTACATAAAGGCACCTCTCAATTTCATCTCTGAAATGTTTATAAACTGAAAAGTGAAAGAAGTTTCCATGGAGTACCAAAAGAGATGCTTAGCATAGGGGCTTAGTTAACCTGATTAGAATAAGCTCTGGACTCCAGCCTCTTTCTTGCTGAGAATCAGCCCTGGCCAGGCTGGAACAGTGTTCAGGCTGTAGTTCGGGCCCATGGTGTGTGGTTCTAATGGATTCATTCTCTGGGAAGTTAATGTTTGCTTTGGAAGAAGCAACCTGTGTGTGGGGAATAAAGTGATGTCTCACAACTGCAGGAATCAGCCCTGGAGAAACGAGACTTTGTGCAGAGAGGTTGACTTTTGTGGACAACTTTTTGCAGTGTTGGTTTCTTTATCTGCAGCCAGTCAGATTCATGTCTGCATTTTAATAATTAAATCTCTCTGTTTAATCTTTTAAATCCAATTTGGGCCATTTTTCAAAGACCGCAGCTCCTTTGCCTGTCATCTGAATGTTTAGTTTATCTGAGCTGGTCATGTAAATTGAGTGTCTCTGGTTTGGATCTGCTTTTTTGATGGGTAAATACCTCCTTGCAAATGGACTACAGATCCCTGGTTTGAGGGCTGTGCTGCTGCATTTATTTATTGGTGTTGGTTGTTTATGTTGTGGGTTTTGTCTTTTATGGGGGTAAGGAGGGAGGCTGGGGAAAGCAGTGAAGGGCAAAAAGTTAAAGAAGCCGTACTGGGATGTGAAATGTGTATCCTAAGGTGTTAAGAGCTATTACATGGATCTGCAGCATTTCTGATACCAACCTGGAGTAGTTATGCTTGATAGTTATACTTCTGCCAGTGCCTCCATTATTAACTTCTGTTTTCACAGAATTGTACTACAGGCAGAGTCTGTAGCTGGGTAATTTTATTAAAGCAGTTTTCAACAAGCTCTTTGGCTGTACAAGCACGGAAAGAATATTAAATTAAAAGAAAATTCTGAACCCAGGGAACCTAGTGTTCTGATATGGGATGTTAAGCTATGTCATCACTAATACAATGTGTAATTTCTGTTTTGCTCTTATTGCATGCAAAGTCAATGATTTTTCAGCATCAGTAGCTTCAAAACCGAGTGTTTTAACCATTGCAATAATAGCCTGAAAATCACAAGATCTTAAATAATGAGTTGGCTCTCCATTGCCTTCCACTTTGAAGGGCAGTTTGGCAACCAGGAGTAGCTGACCAGAGCCAGCGTTGCAGCAGAGCTTTGCCTCTTTTAGCTGCAGCCTTGAAGGGGTGGCTGAGCCAGGACTGTGAGCAGCACATTGCTCAGAAGTCTTCAAACACAGCTCCTGCGTGACTGTCCAGATTCTGGTACTGGTTTACAGGGTTTACAAAGGTTATTTAGGATATCAGGTAGAGATGTGAACTGAAGACACCTGACTTAACGAATCAATAGTTTTTCAAAAATGATATCTGGGTGGTGATAGCCTCAGTTTTTGTGTCTGGGCTTAGGCATAATTCCAGGATATGATGGTCTGTGTGGGGGAGGCAGAGCGATCTGAGAAAATCCCAGCAAGATCAGTGGAGAGGTTTTGGCCTTTTGAATCTTCATCCATGTTTGTATGAGATATAATCTACGATGACGAATCTGAATTATTTCATAAGCCTCATCAGCACAGTAACTGGGAACTGCCTAGAATGCCTCCTAAAGACTTCTTTTGCTCTCTAAATGAGCGTAAAATCTGGGAATTTGGCTTTGATTTGAGTATATTGAACGTGAATGAAGCTGCCTGATGCAGAGCGAGAGGCTGTGATGAATATGGATGTGGTGCTGCTGGCCTTTGTTAGTGCAGAGGTGCCTGGGGAGATGAGATGGGGGAGCTCCTGAGTGCTGATCTTATGCTCAGCTCTTGATGAAGGATGTTTGATAACTTATTTTTGAGGTTTTTGTTTGCTGTTTTCCCTTCTTTTTAAAAGATATCTTCAAGAGAGCTCCCTAGAGATCTCTGACTGTACTACTCTACAACTTAGTAGTATTTTACTTTTTTTGGATTAGGGGTTCAGTGAATCAACACTTCCTGCTTTCTAAACAAAGGAAACTTCACATTTCTAATTTTTGTTTTAATCTCAAAACTTCCTAGTTAAAACCAAAAATCCCTAAGACATGGATAAGTCAGAATTTCACTGCCTTCTCCCTCCTCCCTTCCTACCCCACATTGAAAAATGAATTCTATTTCAAGTTAGTTAACTGATAAGGAGGAGACAAAATTATGTTGTGTATTTTACAGCCTTAAGCAGTATTTTGTGTATTTTTGGGACAGGTATTATAGCTGACATGAATTTACATCTTTCCTTTGTCAGGCTATACTTGACAAACACTTCTTGACCTATTTTTTTAAATATAAATGTAATATTTATATTGTTTGTATATTCTTCCATAAATTACAACTACACCCTGTAATTGTAAACATAGATTCTGACAATCAAAGGACAGATTTTTCATGAGTGTTCTAGTTTATTTTAGTTTTTCCCAGGAGCTTCAGGTTATTAATTAAAAAAAAAAAAAAACAACCCCTATTTATTTCCTCTCTCAAATGGAAAATGAAATAAATATAATCAAGGGAATTTTTATTTTTAATTGGAAATTAAGCAAAAGTGTGCTGTACTAATTTTTCTTTTTAAGTACTGAAAGGATACAGGCTTCCTGCAGATATTGCCAGAGGAAAGCAAAGGTATTCGGGGAGTAGAATAGAATTTAGTAGATGCATTGTCACACAAAGGATAGCTGGAATCCTGGAACAGTTTAGTTAATTGGATGGTTTTGCTTATACTATGCAATTAGGAAATTACCCATGTTGCATTCAAACTGTTGTCATCTGAGCTTCAAAATCAACACTTTAATTCAGAGCAATGGTTTCTTTATGAATATTTATGGTTATACTTTAGATAAATCTTCATAGAGTTTCAGGTTGTCTGCATGTTCAGTGGGAAGCTTGAGTTTTCAGCTGTCCTTCAGAGTCAAAAGGGTTCTGTGATGTAGAGGGACTTGAGAAAGTCAGTGGCAGAAAGCTCGACTGCACAGAAAAGAGAATTGTAAAACATTCTGTAAACAGAGGTGCTGCATGCAGAGAGATTGTATTCCAACACATGAAGTTTCCCTACGAGTTTCACAAGCACAACATAAAATTACAAAAAGTCTGCTTATTAAACTCTGGGAGAATTTTATTGCTTGTAGAACTTCAGTCTGAATGTCACAGCTGTTACTAATTACAACGTTGAAGATTAATGTAACCATACATTTCAGTGCATACAGGATTATGGGAACAGAGGGGATGATACAGGATGATGGAAGTTTAATGTTATGCACACATTTTTAGCTGATTAATAATAATTTGATGCCTTCATGTAATACTTCACATGTCTTTTCCATTGTACATGCCTCTAATTCATAAGTCTTTAAAACACCCCAGGAAAAGAAACTGGCTGAACATCCCCGTCTGCCGCTATCTTTGGATGTTGCCTGTGTGTATTAGTAAAGATTCTTTTATTGGTAACTCCTTTCTCTTTTTTCTTCATAATGTATCTCACCTTGGTCTAGTTTTGTGGTTTTTCCATGAAGTTTTCCGAAGCAGTAGATCCTAAGAGATATTAACTGTTACTAGTCAATGCTGTATTTCTATTTTTTGCTTCTTTGAGATATGGCTCTTGGGTTGTAACTAGGAAGGATTTAATGTATTGATGGGGTTTCTTTCACCATGTGGCTTTTTGAAATGACTTTAATTTCATTGGTAATGCCATGCTGCTTCTAGTCCCAGAGTAACGAAACTCTGGTGTGCAAACTGCTGGTACATGCTGCGCTGTGGGAAACGGTCTGCAAAGACAAAGAGTCCACAGGGCCTCTTGGGATGGAATTTGATGAGCAAGCATTGCCACTTGGGAAGAACCAGAGCTGACGGAGGAAGACACACAGCAGCACTTTTCTCATGGTATTGAAGCCAATGTATTTTTATTTTATGTTTCCCTTGAGCTAAGAACGTTTGTGCAGTCAGTTCCTCAGGTCTGGTGGTGTTTGCTAACTTGTTATGGAGTAGTAAATGGGTCACCTGCTCACCATTTCACCTGGTTTGTAACATGTTTTCTTGTATCTATCTCTGCTGTGGACCTAGCTAATCACTTTTTGAAGCTTTTCCACTACTCTTGGCATGGAGGTAACAGCACATGCTCTTTGATGCTCAGATTTGGCAGTTTCTTGAAGGTCCCATCTTCTTTTTAGGAGATGGACTTAATTAAGCATGATAGACTTTACCTTTTTTTCCCTCTCTTCAGTGCCAGACTGTCTTGCACTCAAATAATCATGAGGCAACTGTTTCAGTGGGAACTTTATGCAGCTGAATTTTGTAACTGGCCCAATCAGCTTGCAAAGTGCCACTTGACTTTGCTTCCCACACAAGCTTTCTCTGGGAAAGGGAGCTTTAATTTCCAGCTCTGACTGTCTTGAGTAGAGGCCTTGCAGAGCGTGCTCATCCCCAGCAGTGGGGATCAGCAGCCCAGGCAGCATTCCTGGAGTCTGGAGCTCGTGTGCATGGCCTGCAACACAGGGAAGGGGAGAGCCACATTAGGAATGCCTGCTGTGCTCTCAAGTTGTGACTGGGGAGAAGCCTGGAAAAACTCCACCAGCCCACACCAGCAGAACTGGAGGTGCTTCTAGACGGTCCAGGTGCATCTTTTCATCCATTTTTACAGGAATTAATATAAAACCTTCTCTCTGTATTCTGGTAACCATTTTTATTTCCTTTCTTACCCCTTTTTATTTTTTTTAGATCTCTAGGATGGTGTGAACCTCTCACACCATATAGGGAAAGGATTTGGAGAACCTTTCCCTCTGTGAGGAAAATGGAGTACCCCAGCTGTGCTTCCCAGGCTTGTTAATAGATCTGTTTTATTGTGTTCTGTTCCAGTGCCAGAGAATTTTGTCAAGCAATCCACAGTGATTGATTCTAGGGAAACAAACCACCATTTCCTTCTGTTTTCAGTCTTGAGTCACGTTGTAGCTCTCATACCAGACTTTTTTCCCAGTAATTCCAGAATTCATGCACTTGTCTACCAACAACTGTACAAAATTAACTGAAAATAACTTTCAATTCTGATCTTCATGCCTAAAACTTATGACTCAGAGACTGATGAAAACAGCCTATCATCCTTCTGGATTTTATATGGAACAAAAAAGGCCATGTCCCAGACAACAGAGTTTCTGTAACTTCTAGAGTTTCATATTGTTTTTCTTGATGTAAGGTATGTAAGGTGCTCCAATGCTGCATGGAATCTTTTTTTTTTTCTGTTTCTAACTGCGGGTCACCTGCAAAAGGACTTGAGAATTTGGTGCAACATTTGCAGTTTACTTTGTCTTATTTTCCTTGCAGATGACCCTCTTCAGAAAAGGTAGAAAGACCCAGAGAACACAAACACTCTTCTTTCCATTTGCAAACTCTGTAGGAAGCTGGTGTTCCATCATTAGTTGAAGCTGATAGAGACGTATTTGCAATGGCAATACACTGCTCTTAGTCACACATGGTCAAGTGTGTTCTGCTAAGTAACAAAATGACAAATTCAAGCTGTGGCTGCAGGGGCCAGCATGCTGTCTGCTTAGCAAAGTCCCCCTTAGTAAGCATGGATACATTGCTTTTCCTGGAAATGCTGCTTCTCTTGAGGATCTCATCCATACGGTTCTCCTCCCACTGGCATTCTCCATCAAGGTGTTTGAAGTGTCTTGTTTCATACTGAATATTTTTTATTGTGTTACTGTACAGAACAAGTTGAGTGTTGAGCATGAGAAGGGGGAGAGGAGTAATGGCTGGAAAAGGCTGCTGGGAAAAGTAAGTTGAATAGAAAAGAGGTGATGGGGAGGATGGGTTGAATGTAAAAAACATTCAGGTTGGAGTGGCTTGATGGGGAGTAGTGAAATTTTGTAAAAAAGTTATTCCATAATAAAGCACATCCATTTTCCAAAATATTGCCAGCCACAAGGTGTGTGAGTCCCTGCAGGCCAGACAATGTGAATACATGCCAATCCATCCTGTCAGGGTTAGATTGCTGCCTGCCACAGACTAAAAACCAGCCAAGGAGTATTCACCTTTCCACTGCAACCAAATTCCAACAGTCATTCCATATCGTGTTGTCATGGAGCAAGAGGAGTAACATGAGTTAGTGTGGGTCGATTTTATCCTAGATAGTTGGAAATTTACTGCTGACTTAGAATATTTGTGAAGGCCACTTCCCCTTAAAAAAAATCTGCAAGGAAGTGGTAATAGAGCAGTACACTGTTTCTAGAGCAATTTTAACTCTATGGGAAGATCAGCCATATTATTTACAGTCCAAGGTCTTGATGTATTTTATGCTTAAGCCTTCAATATTTCTCTCCTTTTTGATTCAGTTCCCTGTTTGTTTTCAAATTCTCTGTGAATGAAAAGGCAAAAATGTTTTCCTTTTGTTAACCATGCTGTCATAATATAGTACTAAATTAATACTGCATTATGTAAAATGCAGTATTGCTACATTTCCTTCATGGAATGCTGAAATATTTTCATGCTCTTAGAAGTTTCATCCTTTGGATTTTGTACCTGGTGCATTTTCCCAGAGCTCTCTGCCTATGCAAAGCCAGCCAGCTTCCTTTCATGGATTGGTTCCATTGAGGACCTGCTCACTGGGACTGTATCTTTGGCTTGGTGTAGACAGATGACCTCTGGGTGAACTTCTAGTAATTTGCTTTTTCTATTTGTTAATGATTGGAGATTTTGTAGAGGATTTGTGTGCAGCAGAACAGCAGATGAACAATAATGTATGTCCTCATTAAGTCTTCAGTATTTCTTTTTCATTGGACTTTTCTTTGAGTGGGAAGAACTGAGCCCTTATTCAACAGTTAATGGCATCAGAATTGTCCTTCTTAAGTGAGCAAGTGCCTACTGTACTTCTTAATTTGCTTTCAATGAAAGAGTTGCACAGAGGCATTATGAGGAGTTTAGCAGTGTAGCTAGCCAGTATATGTTTGGTTGGGGTTTTTCTGTTTCCCCTGACATGGCTTTTTCCCCTTTTCAGGCTGGTGGAAAATTGCTTCATTATATGCTGTCCAAACAGCCTAGGAATAGCCAGAGGTCTTTTTATCAGTTTTCCAGTACATTCCCACACCTCTGTTTCCCATTGATAACCCACTATTTTGTCACTACCTTCCATGTTCCTTATGTAAATTAGTATCAAAAGGTTTCAGAATATTTTATGGAGTTTCAAGCACTTCTTTTTTTCCTCACTTCTGGAGACAATATGTTTTGCTGACTTTTACAGTGGTTTTTAATTTAAGACCCTTTTTTTTTTCTTTCTCCTTGTTTGTTCTCTCCACTATCCCACCCTCCTTTTTTATCTTATAGCAGAGAGTGTTGCATTTATCTTTGAGCTTTGTATTGATGTTCTTCCATCAACCTTGCTTTTTTATATAAGCATAAATAAATTTCTGTACGTTACTAATGAGTGGTGTCCGCTGTAAAATCATTCTTTAGATAATATTATAAAATTAGTGAAACTTATATAAAAATGTCTTTTCATATCATGCTGCACTTTTAAAAGTGAAATTGCAGACACTGGAGAAGTTTGAATTCAATTTTGATGTGACATGTTCCTATGCATTTAACACATGGCAGCAGCTTTTCTTTTTCTGGCTGTGATCCAAGCCTTGAGTCCCCATTCCTGTTTCTTTGCTCATTGAAACATCCAGTGGCTTTGGGTGGATTTAAGGAAAGGCTATTAGGAAATAAATGGCAAAATAATGGTTGATGCAATGAAAAGTATATGAAATGAAGTCTAAACCAGGTAATTAACTGCTTTCTGGTGCTCTTCATTCCTACATCATCAACACCTTTCCTACATCATCAACACCATTCCAACAGGTTTGGTTGCTTTTTTTTTTTTTTCATTTTGAAAATGTAAGGCTACTTTGCTTTGGGTTTGGATTGTCCTTTTTCTATTGCAAATGAAACACACTTATTTTTGATGTTTGTCATTGGTAACTTAAGAATTTAATGAGGTGTTCCTGTGAATACCTGTGTGCAATTACTGTGTGATGTCTCCTTATAATTTACCACATTTAGATCTAGGCTAGGATTGTGCTAATGAACAGCCTTGTTTGCATGTAACTTCCTATGTTAAGAGAACAGTATGACAGTTCATAAAAATATTTTTTAATGAAACTTACTTTTATTGTCTGTAGACAAATAAGTACTGTACAAAGCATCCTTTTTTTTCCTGTCAACTATTGCATCCTCCTTTACAGCAAAGCACTAATCTTAAACTATGTCCCATGTTGTTTTCCAAAGTTTCTTTCTCTGGGTCTTTCTTGAATTGCTTTCTTTCTCTTCCTTAAGCAGCACATTCAAACTGCCTGATGCACGTGGTAACCTTCATGTCAATGTCAAATGGGATTGTTCTAAAAAGATCCACTGACAGAGTGAAAAGGAACAAACAAATCCATCAGCTTGCTAAAATGAGGGTTAAAAAGCCTGGAAATGTTAGCATTTAAATTTTAAAAATGTTGATCTCCTGCCAGCCTTCTACTTTCTGTGCTCAATTCATATGAATTGGTAGGATATCAGTTGAGGGAAGTTAACCTCTGAAGCTTTTAGGGGAAAGCTGTTCTGTCTCCTTCAGTTCCCTGCTGACTCAGGGGAAAGAAGCTGGCAGGTTGAGCTGGGAAGTGCGTATTTTGGGTGGACACATTCTCAGATTTATTTTTCTTCCAGCTCTGCTGCAAGCTGAAGGATAAGTTTTAAACACTGCTTTTGAAGTAGTCATGAAATAATCCTTCATGCTATGTTATCCTACTGTTACAGGAATTGGAGTACCTTCAAGCACTTATAGACAGGATGTGCAGGAGGCAGTGATTTGCGGTCTTGTAACCTGTTAAACTGGACACTACCAGGATCACCAGCTACCCAAAGAACATGAGGCACACTTAAAAATGAGATAAGAAATCATTATTTTTAGTTGCCTTCTATTCTATCAGCCATTACAACTTTTAAACTCTTGTTAGTCATGAGAGCCAGAGGCCTTACTTACTTTAAAGGCTGGGATTATGATATAAATGCCTCACTCTGTAGCTCACACCTTCTAAGGAAGGCACTGAACCTTGTGAGACCCTGCTGTTATTGGGAGCTGGCAACATTTTGGTTCCTGACCAGGCAGTAAGAAAAGTGTCCTTAGGCTGGTTAAACTTTCTGGCTGTGTGGACAGTTTGGTGCCTGCTTAGAAACAGGTGAAAAAACTGATGGCTAGCTTGAACTCCTATTTTAAAGACTGTATCTCTCAAGCTAAAGAATAATTTCTTGATCTGCACTGTGCTGGGATTTGACTGCTTAATGTTCAGAAAGGAAAGAAGCTCCTGTGTCTTCTGTACAACCAAAGTATGTGCTGACAGGAGATGTGCTCTACATCCATGATGTGATGTGAAGCAGTCTTAGAAAAATTCCCTACTGCTCTGAAAGTTACCTCCTTCTTCCTCCAGCAGAAGGAATAATTCAAGGTGATGAGCTTGATAGTTTTAGTCCTGAAATCACTCTACTCTCCTAACATCAAGAAGAAACGGGCCAAACTTCAATGGTGGTTTTCCTTTTCATTCCTCAGTGAAATGTACTGCTTTATCTTGCAGGGTTCTCTAAACTTTGGGAATCACTTCAGGGATGGCAAAGTCAAACAAAACTGGTTTATTTTAGTTATAATTACTTCTGTCTGGTAGCAATTAGGAAACCAGAGAGGCCAGACCAGTTTGTAAGTGGCAGGAAGGCTAAATTTATTGAGATTTTCATACACATTAAGATCAACTTTTCCAAAGAGATTTTTCAGGGAGAAGTCTTTAAGGAAAAAGGTAAACTAATGAGAACTCAGGCTGGAGTCCAGTTGTGCTACCAATGTGTCCTTTTTTGCTCTTTAGAACAAATAATTTACCGTCTTTTGCTCAATAGTGAAACCCTACATTGTATTACCCTGCAATAGTATTTCAGCAGTCTCTATAAAGGTCATTAACAGGAAATGTAAGAAGAATTGCATGATGTAGTTGATCTTAGTTTGGTATACGAGAATAAGTGAAAAAAAATCTCTTTTATGATTCCTCAGTTGAATTACAGCAAGTTGCTTCTCAGGATGCTGAAAGGTCAAAGCTGCTGTTTCTTGGTGACGTGTCAGAGCTTGTTTTGTTCTGTTCTCTTTCGTTGGCTGCCTAATTATGGTCTGCCTGCAGAAGGGAACTGGATGATCCATGATGAGTTGCTGTGCCTTTGGCAGATGGGCATTGCAGTCATACTCTTGGGCTTTCAGTTGCATGTTTCTTACATCTCTGTATTTCCACAGGAAGATTCTTAGAATACATGAAAGTTCCAATTGTTACATAGCAAACCATTTTAAAGATCCACTTTAGAGTTTTACCATTTAACCAACACATAGCTGTTGTTTTTACACAAGGTGAGCCCCTGCAGTACAGACTGGGGCTGTACTCCAACCCTCTTTTTAACTGACACCACATCCCAGGAACCCGTGTATGGCTCAGCCTGGTTACTGGAAAGAAGATGGTGCATTCGCACCTGTGTGGAAAAATTCCTGGTGCATACTCCTGCTGGGTGGCGTGAATTTCTCTGAGCACTGTCAAGACCATCACCCACCTCTTTACAGCGTGTGTACCCCCAGTGCTACTGATGTGCCTGTCCTGTGGAGTCCCTCATTGTTAATGCTGTGCATGTGTGCTCCCTGGGGCTGCCCTGAGCTATTCTGGTGTCAGCTTGATGTCCTGCACACTAGCAAAACTTGCACTTATCTCTCAGTCTGGAACATTTTTTTTTAATGCCTAAAAAGCTGATTGTGGTAGCCAATGTTGCTATAGAAACCCACTGTATATTGGACAGAAAAGGATGGCTGCGATGGAAGTGTGTTGAACCTAAATGCTAGATGTGACAAACTTGCTGATACAGACTTGCTGTCTGTAGGAGCATGTTAGTTGAGGAAAGACAGGGATTACTGCACCATCAGTTGGTGATACTCAGATCATAAATTCACATGTATTAGACCTGTTAAGTTACTTATGAGAAATAACCCAGATGTACCTTCATGGGTATTAATAACTTCCTTAATGTTATGAAAAGGACTTCATCCAAAGAGGTACAAGGCTGTGTCTTCTTTCCCAGTCAGCAAAATCAAACCATGTTTAAGTGACTTGCTGAATAAGAGTTTGCTTAGACACATCCACAAATAGCTTAAAGAACTAGATGAACACGTGTAAATGTAAGAGGAGTAATGGTCTTTGAAACAAAAAGCAGAACTCTTCCAGACGAGTGAAATAAAGTCAAACTTTTACTTAAATGATTTTGGCAACAAGCTCAGTAATCAAAACGTGAAGATCAACTTGCAAACCTTGATTGAGTGTGGAATATTTCAGACAGGTGAGCAGAGAAAGGGAAGAGAGCAGGCAGTGAGGACATCCACAGGCAGACCAAAATGAAGTTTGATATGGCAGGTTTCTACCTGGGGGCATCCAAAATTCCCAGCACAATGAGTATTTTTTTCTCTCCAACCTGTAGCTGTTACAGTGAAGCTGAGCCTTTCACAACAAAACCTGTCCCTGAACTGAAATAATCCATCCTGCTGCTGCTTTTCAGAGTGGAAATGGTGTGCAGCAGGAGGGGAGGAAAGGATTAAATGAACCTTGACTTTAGTGCTCAGTGTTAGAATCCATTTTAAAGGAAAGTAAACATCTTACTGTTTTGGTGCAATTATGGGCTTAGAACAAGTTTATTTTAGGAGTGGTTTTATTTTTATCTTGAATTCAGTGGTAAGAACTTCAAGTTCTCTTATTTGTACCTATTACGTTTTGTTTCCCTTGGCACCCCTTTTTTCTGTCGAGCCTTGTAAGTTTGTAATCTGTTGTGCCTTTACATCTGTCTAAACACAAATGGTGTTTCTGATGTTTTTAACACCCTAAAGGAATTTATAAACTCTGACCCCATGGTTGACATTAATGGTTCTGACTGGCCATGGTTTGTTTTGGGCTGGCTGGGTACAGTAGCACTGATGTAGGGGGCTGAGACACAATCTTGAATTGTAGGATTTAAGAAATAATTGTTTTAAATATGAATTTTCTTTGATGTTAAAATAAAATGGGCTGGCAAGCACAGTGCTTCTATACTTGTGCCTATAAATAGAACAAATTTTCCTTTTAAGCCTTTGATAAAGTCTTGAACCAGCTGAAACTCCTGCTTTCTTGTATTCCAGCCACTAGCAATGAAATGACTTTAATATTTAAGTAACTGTTTTTATTAGACTCTGGTAGGCTTTAATAGGTGTTCCCGGAGTGCTGTTGACTTGTTCTTTATTGGTTAGCTGAGAGAAAAAGCTTTTATTCTTTTCCAGCAGGACCCTGAGGGTGTCATTCAACACCCTAGGGCAAGATGCTGAGCTAAACCCAGCAATAGGAGGCAAAGACAAATCTGGATTTGAGGGAAATAGAGCAGGTTAGGCCTCAGCTGCATTCTGTTAAATTTCATTTTTGACACATTCAAAATGTATTAATCAGTTTCTATTTCCAGCTGATGGCCTTCAAAATATGTTTATTCACACAAAATAATTTCTGTTGGTGCTTTGAACTGGACTAACTTTTATGTGAAAATGGTTCTGATAAGTCACCTTCTTGCCTTGCATCAAAGACAACTTTGTCACTTTCAAAGAAATGTTTTGGAGAAATAATGAACAATAGAAAATTGCACCATAAAACATTAGGTCTTGTGTGAAAGTAGGCCCTGAAGTGAGACTTCCTGTCCTACAACCCTAATGCCACTAAACATCATTTTAGCAGGATGTATAGGATTTTCATGTTAGACTGGAAAAACAAAACAGAAATGCCACTTCCACTAGTGAAAGTTGAGTCCTTTGCAATGTACATTGCCATCCTTTTGTTGGTCGGTTTGGGAAAGAATAAAGAACTTCTGGCACGTTTAAAACCCACCAGCACAACAACAAAGTAGCAATAGTTTTTGCTAGCTGGGGTGTTGAGCTTTGTATTTTATGTTTGGGCTGATAATTTGAATTAAGTAAAAAATGTATATTTAGACTCTCTCCTAAGCTGTAGGATCCCTATTTGCTAGATAAATACTGCATTCCAGTAAGGAATGTTGAAACATCATTTGTTCCCACCAGACACTACAATCCCTGTCTAAAAGGGCTATTCCAACTCATTTTGCTGAAAATACTAAAAGAAAATTATCATCTTATACATAGGACCTGGCACAGGAAATACCATCTGAAAAAAAAAATTCTTATACAAAGCTTTAAGCATATTTATCTAGGTTATAATAAAGTAATGACAGTATTTGCTGTCAGATTCAGATTCTAGAGTATTAAACAGTCCAGAACGGAAATGTGAATGTCTGTTTTTCTGAGTTTTCACCTTGTTTTTCTGTTATTGCTTTCAGCAACTACTGTTGTCAACTGGGCACTCAGGATATTTTTTCTCCTGCACAGAAGTGTTGATGGGCTGGGAACACTGCTTTAGGGTTAATTTTCTGAAGTGATGTTTTGAAGTGTGGTTATTTTTGTAAGTCACTAGTCAGAGTAAAGCAGACAAACTAACAAAATGGGAAATATTGGGGCTGCTGGGGATGACTTGAAGACTAAATATAATTAAATTGAAACAACAGGATGAATGATGCCATGCTCAGAATAGAACGCACATAATTTACAGTCCAATAGGATGTACTTAATGTTTCTTGCTTGAGCAGGTCTAGGACATTGAGCAATAGGCATTTAGTGGTTAGTACTTAAAATAGTACTGAAAAGAGAAGTTTAGCAACAGAATTCATTGTTTAATATAAAGGATACAGTTTTGATATAGAAGCTAAAGAATGTGAAGCTCTACTTGCTAAACATAAAACTGAATATATATTTACGGGGTGGGGGGCAGGTCCAAAGACATGGGTGTAAATAGGTTGTCCCTTTCAGTAAGCATGTCTTTAGGATGAGATCAGAGAAGCAGAATCCTGATTTTCAAATGTAATTTTCACCCAAACACTTCCTAATCTTCAATTTATAAATCCTAGTGGCATAGTGGGGTATGTTCATCAGCAAAGCATCTGTGTGTGACTCCTCCAGGCCTCCATGAGGTCCTGGCTGCTCTGCTCCATCCTGAGCCGTTCCCTCAGCAGCTGCTCCCTGCCTGTTCTTGAGAGGTGTCCTTGTAGGAGAGACCCCAGAGAGCACAGTGCCTGGATCCAGCTGCTCCCTACCAATCAAACATGTGAGCAGAGATGAGGAATGATGATTGTTTAGCTCATTCACACATCGGGACAGCTCTTCTCATTCAATCCCTCTTCTGTCCTCCTCACAGAGGTGCATTCCTGGCTCCTGGATGGGGCACAGTATTGCTGGACAGCCACAGAAACTGAGTGACGGAGCCTGTGTAAGCTGCACACCCTCCATGGGTGAACTCAAGAGCCTTCTTGATATATGCCTGAGAAGACTTTACTATCTTGTCTCTCAGCAGTCACCTCCCCTTCCTTTCCCTGATGCATACATAGTAGAATGAGTCATGTACTCTTGTGTCAGCACCATTTGTAACACATATGGAACATTTTATAATGGCTCCTTTCCTTTCAGCTTCTTTCCAGATGCCTGCTGATGCTTTTCTAAGACTGAAATTTCAAAGGCCAAAAGCAGGTTTTTCTGTCCTGAGTTACAAGGTAGGCTACTGACTGTTACTAAGATGTATCAGTGTTGCAGTGTAAATCAGGGATAATCGTAACAGCCCTAAACAGTTTCCAGAGGTTCTGGATGGAGCCTAAGTGCACCTGCACAGGTAATTGCTCTTCCTCCTCTAACAGGATGCTGGGGCACTGTGCTGTGGCTGCATGTCCTGGTGTTGGAAGGATGAATTCCCACACACTGTGTGAGCTTCAGCTCCCTGAAAGCCCATTTCTCTGGGGTCTTTCCCCTCTATTCTGATCCTTGTCTAACTGTGCCAGCAGCACAGAGAGCTGCTGATCCCCAGGAGCTAGGTTCATGGATACCACAGTGGAGTCACTTTTACTGAGCTGTATGAGCAATTTTAAAAAGTACATTTACCTATGCCTATTAAAAATGATAAATAAAATTCTCTATGGATAAATATGGAACCTTTTGCCAGCTAAGGCTACCATTGCAAATAGTAAGAAATCTGATCAGTTTTATACATATAAAAATAGTAGATAAATATTGTATTTTATGGACATTTGTATATTTGCCTGTATACATTTGTAATTTTCCTTCTTTCATATTATAGAGTTGCTAGAAAAAATAGTTGATTAGCTTTTCTAAAAAAATTTAAAAGGATGAAAAAAATTCTAGAAAGTTAGAAAGATTTGTTTGGCTTTCAGCAAGAATAAACATGTCAAGTCAAACATCCTAATCTAGGCAATTTAGTTCAGCTCTGACATTTCTGCCTTAGGCACTGATTGGAAAATTGTGGTTTATGTCACAACCAGCCAACTAAGCTGCCTAATTTTGATCTTGATATTTCCATGATAAACATATTTTGGTTTGTTTCATCCTTGAAATTGAAACCTCTTTACTCTGGCTGTTTTTTGGCTAATTAATATTTTCCACTCTTCCAAAATGTTTATGCTTACCGTGAAGTAATGAGGAACTGGACCTTTTGCAAGGCAAATGCAGCTTAATTTGAAATTTTTATAAAAGCTGTGGGGCTTATTCCTGGTTCCTCTTGTCAGTTGAAGAATTTTCCTGAAAATCCTCCATGTATTTTACCAAACAATCAAACTTACGGGAAAAACAGTGTGCCATTCCTTATAAACCTACAGGCCTTTCACTGTGCAAGGATGAAAGACAACAGACATAAACTGAAACAAAGCAGGTTCAGATTGGATAAAAATCTCTTTTTTTCCCTTTTTTTTCAATATATGAGAGCAAGGCAGTGAAACAAGTTGCTTAGAGAGATTATGCAGTCTCCATCCTTTGAGGATTTCAAGACCCGACTGTATAAATCTTGAGCAACCTGATCTGACCTCACAACTGCCCCTGCTTTGAGTAGGAGTTTGCCCTAGAGACTTCAGGTCTCTTCTAGGGTGATTGTTGTGTCAACTCACCCAGTTGCTCTGACAAACATGCAAACCCAGCCTTTTTTATATATAAGGAATATGTGTGTATGTTCCATAGGAAACACCTCGTCTGAAAATCAAAACCTCTGAGAAAGAGCTGTGCCTGAGACACTTCAGTAGAATGAGCAATTAAAATTGTAATTGTTTGAGAAATCCCTCTAACAGGCACTTGCTTTCCCTTACTGCTGTCCATTTTTGGGAGCTTTTCTGCTTTTTGTTGCCTTAAAGACAACTTTAAAGTTATCTTCATCCTTTTTTGCCTGCTTGATCAGATGTGGAAGCACCTGTCTCAGAATTGGCTGCTGCTTGATGGCACATTTCAACTTGAGGCTCCTTTTTCATTGCATGAAAAGGTTAAAATAAATGTTCTGGGATATGCCTGAGAAATTACATTTACATGTTGAAGCTGTTTCTGTGCAACCAATAAGGCAAGTATTACCAAACTCAAAGATACAAGATATAAATGCCTGATAAGATGATTACAAAACTGGAAAGAAAGCTTAAGAAAGAGCATCTCTTTACTGGTCTTACTAGTGTTGAAGGGTTTATTTCTAACTCTCAGAGCTTAGGATTTCTTGGTTTGCTTGGAAAAAATCTTGCTCTATTCACAGACATTTTTTCCTCCATTACATGTCTCTGGTCATTGTTTAACATCAAGTTCCTAGTAACCCTTTGTTTACCTTGCCCTGCTGCTGATGCTGCAGGGAGAGTTAAGCTCTAAGGTAAGTTGAGAAATCCTGTTTTGAATAGGGAAAATCAGTGCAGTGGTAGTGAAAAAGGGGCAGGAGCTGACGGAACAGAGAGTGATGTTTACAACTCTCAAGTTTGGTTGTTTGCAATGCAAGCCTGACAATTTAACTGGTCCAGTAAAAACAAACAAAAAAACTTAAAATCAATGAGTTCTCCAGCAGCCAACACCAAACCAAGTATCCAAACAAAAAATGACGAACTGAAAACAAACCCACATTTCTTAGTGCTCCTTTGACCAGAGCAGCTGCAGTGGCAGTTGAGAAAGCTCTGCAGAGGCTTGGCCTCTGACTTCCACAAATGTCAAGGTGCACAGGGAGGAATGTCCTCCTTCCCATCTCAAAAATCCCTTGTTTAGCCAGTTAGTTATTTAGATATATATATATTTTTAAACCCTAAGTTCAACCTTAAATAAGAAATCTAGTTTCAGGGTGCCCCATGAGTACCCCCGAACAGAGTTGGGATTCCCAGGTAGAGCCCCTTCTGTGAGCTTTGAGTTATTTATTCTCATATCAAATAAACCTTTAATTTATACTGATGAGGAAAATCTGATCCCTCCTCTAATGCACATGTGTAAGGATATTCTGAATTCTCTGTAATGGCTGAGCAGACTCAGACCCACATGGCTCAGGTTCGGTTGTGTTGCTTAAATCCACAATAGAAAAACCTTGCTAGCCAGCAAGAAAGCAAATATTCAGAGGTCTGGGAGCTCTACAGACCATGGCACACTGTAAATGAATTTAAAATCCTATAATATCAAAAGTATGGAAAGATAATGTATACACAAGTTATTACTTGTCTATTGCCATATTTGACATCTTTCCATCTTGGATGGAATTGATTCTTCTATTGCAAAGATGTGAAGGCCTCACTAGCATAGAATGGTATTCATAGGAATCCAGAAAGCACTAATCTGCACCTGAGAAGAATAGAAGCAGTGCCTTTAAAGTACTCTGTGTTTACCTGAGCATGGGAGGTCCTGTGCCCCGTGCTCAGTTGTAGCTTTCAGGGGTGAGAATTGAGTGCCTTCAGTTCACAGTTGTGAGAGCTTCTCTCGATTCTTTTCTTTTGTGACCATTCTTTTTTGCCTTTCTTATGCTAAAAAGATTTACTTTTTAAAGCTTTTAACTTAAAAGAAAATACTTCATAGAGAAATGGTAATTTTAAGGCCAGCTGAAAGGCCAACTAAAGTCCTACAATTGCCACATGGTCTCTGTCTTCCTTTGTACAGGGTTTCAATTTGGACTTTAGGGAAAGACCAGCACTTGCAAAGCACCTGTGGGGTCTTATCTATGGCTGGGGTCCCTGGGTGATGCTGGGTGTGGGCTGCTTGTCCCAAACTCCTGTGCCTAGTGGGGACATGGAGGAAGAGTGTCTGTGCTTCGGCTGCTTGTGGGAGAACATCCTTTATGCTCAAGATGACTTGTCAGCAGTGATCAGACACCTTGTGGCATCTGAGCCCCACCCTCCATGTTTGTGTCACTGCTGGGAATGTAATTGCATGCAAGTGTAAAGGAAAAAAAAATCTTGCGGTGTTTGATTTGAGGATGGTTTGAAGAAAACTGATTAAAACACAGCTGATGCTGGGGTTTTGTTAAAGACTTGTGTGAAGTGCCCATGATGTTATTTGGGAAATAGAATGCAATGCTGAGTGTGCCTGGGGAAAAGAAAAAAAACAAACACAGAAAGGAAATAAGCTATTAATCCTAGAAAACAAAGAGAAAAGAACACAAAGGCGATAATTTTCTTCCATGCCACTTCTTCAAAGTGATTCTTCCTTATGCCATCTGATGTAATTTTGGCACTGGCTGAGGTGATGTTTCTAGCAAACCGCTTCACTCTGTGTTTTGTTTTCCTCTTTTTCATCTCTGATTGACAGTCCCACCAAGAAATAACAATGAAAAATTCATGAGGTCAATCCCCAAGTGATTCAGAAAGGACTTTCATGGGATTAGATAGAGGCAGTTAAATTTCCTGGGGCACAAGTGTGCTTTGAGGAAAGGGATAAAAGTGTATTATTCTCTGGATAATCCTGGCTGAAATATAAAGGACCACTTTTGGTGAATAATTAGAGAAAATGTGCCAAAACTATCTTTAATTGCTATAGCATAAAAACATGTATTAACAGAGATGAAAGATATTTTTGCTTTGGCTCCAGATAAGTGAATAATCTGTTGTATTTTACTTGCATTGGATTGTAACTTTTATTATTGGTTCACTTTAGTGACAATATTGACTCAGTAACTCCAACTGAGTCAGAAGAGTACAAAATTATTAAATGAGTATTAAGGTGAATTTTTATTTTATGGTATGACTTGTGTTCTTGTATCTTCCTTCATTTTCTTCCTCTATAGGTAAGGGCATTTTCTTTTGCTTTATTTGTTTTTTAACTCTCATGGAAAACATAAAAATTATACGTATGACTGACATTGATTTGTATTTATGATCTGAATTGCTAGGAGATAAGAAGCTCTTTGTTCCTATCTATGGGACAGTGCGAAGAAGAATAGCTACAGAATTAAGCTATGCAGCATTCACCCCCTTCGTGCAACAGTCTGTTGTGCGCTGGGAATCAGCCTCAGGGCCTGACCAGGAGGAGGTAAAGACGCCTCAGGAAAGCAAACACTTGTCTGTGTTGATCTGCTGGTGCTTACAGAGGGACTTTCCGAGGGGGGCTGAGCCAAAGGAAGTTCAGGGCTTGCAGTGTCATGCAGCCAGAGAGCAGCCAGTCCAGGAGCTCTGGAAATAACCAGTATTTCTCATGGTGCGTGGGGAAGCTGGTTTGTTTGCAGCCTCTTGGGCTGCTGCAAGAACACCAGCACCAAACCCCTTGTGCTGAGGGGGCTGGCAGGGAGCCTTGAGTGCAGCCCACAGGACAGGGGTGCTGCCTGCTGAATCCTCACTGTATCTTTGGCGTTTCGCTCGGGTTATCGTATTGAGCTGAG
Organism: Corvus moneduloides; assembly: GCF_009650955.1. NCBI lineage: Eukaryota > Metazoa > Chordata > Aves > Passeriformes > Corvidae > Corvus > Corvus moneduloides. Next base: position 7,272,499 of record NC_045485.1, on the reverse strand, counting down.
TTTGGACAGGTGGTTTTGTCCTTTGTGGAATGAGATTTGGTCTTGCTGCCTGCTGACTTTATCCTGTGTGCATCTGAAGCTGCCCATTTTCTTTGTTTCTGTGGCTTGTGGTAGCTGCACTGTGACCTTCTGCTGGGGAAAGAGGAAGAGAAATTACAAAGTCTGCATGATCTTGATGGAAGCAACATGTTTGGTGCTTGCCAGTTTGAATAGTGTCAGTCAGGTCATCAGCACATGTCAGAATCATAGTTCAGAACCATTGTCCTTGGATAATTCATTACCATGATAGCTGTAAGCTTTCACACACTGCTCTGCCAAAAGGAAAAATGTAACATTTATAAAGAGAAATCATATGGAAAATTGGTACTTATAAAGAAAAAAAAATCTGTTTTTTTTTAATGACAGTGTTAGAATAATTTTGGTCAGTCTAGATATGTTGTGGCAAAGTGTTTACGTGAAGATTACATTTTTCTTTGTGTGATGTGTAGGTATATATTTACCTATGTGCTGAAATAGGTTTTGTGTCTTTAAAGTTTTAGTTTTAGGAAAGAAAAACCTGTCCCTTTGAAAAAATATAAATATGCTCCCTTTGTCTGATATCTTGGCAATGCACATTCTTTGTCCATCTAATTCTCAGTGAGAATTGTCCCTGCTCTTCAGTGTGGCTGTTTTGGTTCTGCTGAGACTGCCTTATACCAATCAATGATTTATAAATACCACAGAACAAGTTTGAGGGGATTCACTTGTGTTGGGAAAATTTTGGGGTTGTACTGAAAGAAAAAGTTACAAAGTAACTTCCCTATTACAACTCACAACACCTAGTTTCTATTATTGCCTCGTTTAATTAGATCTACAGATAAGATACACAAAATTAATCTATGTCTGATGAGGTCATGATTCCTTAGTGCTCTCAGAACATTTGGGATGCCTGTTGCTGTTTTCCCAAACTCATTTTCTGCCTTTCACCTTGTGTTTCTGCTGCTTTTCCAGGGAAGAGCCAAATCCATTTGCCTTTCTGTAATAGCAGAGGAAGCTGAGGGTATGAGCACTTTGATACTGTGGGCATTAACTGAGCTATTTCACAGAAAGCCTCTGGAGAGGTGTTGGAAGGACTTGGAGCCTGCAAGCTTCCACAGTTGGGTGGTCTGCAAAACAGCCACCGAGAGCCTGGATGAGGTGGGAAAGGAAAGAATGCAATTACAGCCTAATTAGAAATCCAGATTCTCTTCTGCAAAATGTGTAGTTTCCTTTTCTGCCACAAAAGTGACTTTTAAGGCACTTAAAAACAAATGCTCCAGCAAAGAAATTACATAGTTCAGAATAGCCAGTAACCACTGGTTAGGTTTTCTTTTAGATTCAACTCTACAATCTCCAACCGCTTGCCTAGTGGCTACTCTGATGGGAGAATAGAGCCCAGCCATTACAAATCTCTCCCATAAAACCTCTTTGACATGGGTATGTTCCAAGAAAAAGGTTCTTTTTTTCCTTCCTCCTTCCTGCACCCCTGAAATGAGCATATTCTGACTACAAGAAATTTTTTTGGAATATCCTTAACACCTATAACTAGCAGCTGCTGAGTACTTTTTTTGTCGAGGAGTGAAGTAGTGTGGTCTGAGCAATGTGGGAACTGGCCTTTCTAGAGAAGAGACAGTCACTTGTGAACATGATTAATGACAAATCCATGCTGTGATGCTGACTGGGTACTTGCTTTGGGTGGTGTCTAAGGAATTTATTAGTGGGTAAAAACAGTTTGCAGAAAGATCAGTTTACTAAATGGGTCTAGCAGAGGTTTTTCTTCAAATTTACTACATGTTTTAGGATTGCAGGAAAGCATGTCTGCTCAAATGTGTTGCTAGGTTCCTAGTGGAAATACTTGTCAGATATTCACAGTCAGATTTCATACCTGATTTAATCTCTGCATAACTGTTAACTAGATTTTATTGATTATCTATGTTAATTATGTATTTTAAAATGTCAATTCCCTTACTGCAGAGTTCTCAGATCATTTAGAAGCTTTATTTTTCCCTTGACTTAGTCATGTCTCTTGAATCTAACCAAGGAAAGCAGGAAGCAGCATGGAGCTGCGTGAATCACTCACACCAAGCATTATTTGACCTTGGGGTATCTTTTCTTCCCTTGCAGTGGCTATTTCACTGTCAAGGGATGAATTGTCCATGAGTCCTGTTAGAACCAAGCTGTAGATAATGAATTACCACAGCATAGAATGACTCAATGCTTCCCAGTGGGTGATACAGGAAAGAGCAAAACAAATGAGGAAGATGTGCTGCAAGGCCCAGGCTCTGCAATCTGAGTCACCTCTGCCTGCCTTGGGCTTCTATTTCAGTATCCTTTTAAATCATCTGTTCCTCTGCTGAGATCCTTTACAGTAATGCAAGTAGACTTTGTGAGTTAGGCCCTCTAAACTGACCTGAGATGGGGAAAGGTTGCTGCCTAAAATGGGAAAAGGGTTCCATGTACATGTTTGGAAGAGATAGTGTTGACGAAATTAAGTTAATTTTTTTTTTACATCAACATGGGTATTTTGTCATTATGTTGATGATTGGTATACTCCATATTGGTAACTGACTTTTTGGGGGAAGAACAAATTGAACTTTTAAAAATATTTCAAGGCAAAAATGAGGTCATCATCTGAACACCACTGGGGCCGGTTGGGAACAGAGATAGCAGCAATCCCAAGCAGTAGTAGAATCACGGGAAACAGGAACCTACAGGATTTGTGAAGCCATTTAACCCACTTCCCTGCCCCAGAGCAGGATTAATTTCATCTGCTGGAGTTTCAGACAAAGTGGTACATGAAATTTCAGTTTTCCTGGCTTGCAGAACTAGTTGATGAATATAGCCTGAAGGGGAGGAACCTCTGCTCAGAGGCCTAGTCGGGGATTTGATACCTGTCAAGCTAATTCTGTGATCCATCAAATCACTCTGGTCATTCTTTCTCCATTGTACTCTGTGCAGCATACAAAAAAAGGACTGAGCAGGCTGCAAGCACCCCTTGGAGCACTCAGATCAGTGGGGCCATACAAAGACACCAGTTCTCATTCTTTGAAAACCAGCGTAGCCCGGGGCAGTGTATGTGATTTACCAAGCCCTGCTGGTGGGACAGTGCTGCTTTGTTTTACCTGGCGCTGGGAGCTCAGGTGTCGTTTTACTGTTCTTTATTACACGATGCGGGTGTGCTGTGTCCAGTACCGGGAGACTCATGAGGACAAGGATTGTAAAGCATCTCAGATCGGCTCACACATAGAGGCACCTACGTGCACAAGCACACAACCACTTATTCATCCCAGGTACCTACATGTGTTCTGTTTGTCTCTGCCTCCCTGCACGTTGGGCAGTCACCAGAGCATTTGCCCTGTCCTGCTGGATTTTTATTATTCCAGTAGATGTCCCATCTGTGAAATAAAAGTAGCTTTCTCCTGTCTCGCTGTGGTGATTCCGAGTTACACGGTGACAGGGAGTGTAAAATACCCGCAGCAGACAAAAGTTCAGAGAATCTATACCAGTGTAAGGAGTCTCTTGGGTCTTTTGTCCCTTTGCTTGTCTGAAGTTACTCCCGGTTTATATCATCCTGATGGAATCATCAAGTCTGGGTTGCAGATAACAGATGACTCTAGCGTGGATAAAAGAAGAGTCTTGAAGCTCGAAAACTGTGTCCACAAACTCTCCTCCGGTTCAGTCCGAGGCACAGTAACCCCATCACACAATGCCTGTTCACTGATGGCGTCGGTTCCTCTCATCCCCGGGTTTGCATTTTGTCAGGTTCACAGGCAGCTTTGAGGAGCGTTTGATCTCCGTTTTTTCAGTGTGTGACACTTTTCCTAAGGCTATCACAAGGAACATAGAAAGGCATCTGCTCATCCGTAACACATCTGAGCGCAGCGGGGCTCCGGGCTCGTTAGCACCTGTTAACAGGGACAATGCTCATTTGCATTTCTAAGGGTAAATGTGGAGAGCTCTGGTGGAGTTTGGGTGGTTTGGGGTGTTCCGTTTGGTATTCTCTGCACATACTAGCATGGTTTAGCTTCTTCATGTTGCTTTTTCAGCAAAGAAAGTAAAACAATGTTGAACTATCGACCGGGGTACTTAAACTACTAAGTACCTTTGAATCTGTTTATTGAAGTCTGCTCCGTTTGACCTGTATCTGAGGCTCTTCTGCACTAATTCAAGTTACTTTCGATGAGTATATTTTATTTCTTCCGTATTCACTTGTTTTAGCTTCTTGCTGTTACAGTGTTGTGTCGGACCCTATAAAAATCCCTTTTTCGAGAGCTTTAAAGCTGACAGTACTGTATGAAACTGCAGCATGGTTTAACCACATTTTTGTCTTTTCTTCTTAATCAGCTGTTATGGGTTCTGCCAGACGGTCAGAACTGTCACCTTTCGTCCAGAAATCTGCCAGTGTTTTTTTTTATCCTCTGTTCCTAAATCAGGGTACCCTCTTCCATTTCATATTTATGTAATAGTCGTCTGTCAGAGACCCTTCCTTTTCCAGTATTATTGTCTCCCTCAAAACCAAACAGAAAACCTGCCCAATGTTGGTGATGGCCCATTAAGCACTACTACGGACACCAGTAAATTCAGCATATGCCAGCAGTTTGCTGCAGTTATTCCTCAGTCTGATGAGAGCAGAGCTTGCCAGCCTGGTCCATGCATTACAGAAAATCTTCCTGTTACTCACTAGAGCTGCAGCCTCTCTCTCAGGCTGAATTTAGGTTCAAGTGTCTTCTCTCCTCTCAGCCTTTTTAATCAGACATCATAAAGTACATCAGTAAATGACTTGCTTTACCACTTCCATGCTTAATGAGCACAGGGCAGAGCAGTGGGTCCCCTAAAAGCTCGCTGCTGAATGGATTGATTTCAATCCCCTTCGAAAGAGACTATTTTGTAACGGTGCCAAGTGAGGCATTCATTCTGACAAATTCATTTAAGCACAGGCAGTTCGTGCAGGAGCCACATTCCCAGCTGACCCACTGGTACAGACTGGTACTGGCAGCAATATTACGAGGTGCATTTGAAGAAGCTTAGACCCTGATCCTATCTACAGCTCCTTGTGAGAGAACAGATTTGGCAGTGGACAGACAAGGATTATGTGTTGCTTCAAGAATTAATGTGGTCCCCTGGGTTTTAAGAATATATCCATGGACAATGGGTATTCTTCTATATATATATATTTTTTTTTACAAAAGTCATTACATATGAGCAACACATTTAGATATTTTTAATACCCCTCCAGTCTCAAAAAAACCCGCCAAACAACACAAAACCCACCAAACCAACTCACAACAGCAACAAAAATAATATGGAGTTTCAAGATAATTTGTAAACCTACAAAAGGTGGGAAAGGGGGATTGTGATGGGGGGTTTTGTTTGTATTTGCTTATTTTTTGGTTGTTTGTTTACATTTATCTAAAAACTGGGATGACTTTAATTTTGCACTTTAATTTTTTAATGATATACTGAAAGCAAATCTTGTAACTTGGAATCAAAGAGAGAATTTCCACTCCTTTTGCTAGTTGCCATTATATTCTAGGGTAGTCGGAGTAAGGCAGTGAAACCTCTGGGAGAGCATTGTGCAAATCCTAGCTCTCAATGTGTCTGAGTGAGATGCAAAATAGTACACAGTTTTGTTTTGTTGACGGGTAAGACTTCAAGACTAGTTTTCAATAGATAAAAGTTCAGTTTTTTCCTATGCTTATAGTATCTTTATTTCCTACATCTGCACAATCTTGAGTTTCTTTACTTCAGTTATTTCCCCCTGACTCAGTAAAGACAATTCATGTCTCATATTTTTGCTTGCAAGCCTCAAGGATTTACGTAATTTTCTGGGAAACACAAACCAGCTCCAGGCTAACAAGTGTTCATGGACCTTAACACTACTTAAAGAACAGATGATAAAAAATAGAAGTAAAATAAAATATCCAGATTGGCTGTTTCACTATAAGGTCTCATGGAATTTTTGGCCTGACTCAGCATCTTTGAACACTTGGATCTGATAGTACCACATCATCCAGAATATGTCCATGAATCAAAAGATGACAGTTAAGAACAACAAAGAAAACCTCCTAAACTATTCATTTCATTTGTACTCCATGTTTAAATTTTAAAATTCCCTTTTGTAATGGTAAAGAAAGGGGTCAGGAAACATTTGGAGAGCATGGTGGGTCTTGGCAAAAACAGTCCTGCTCTCTCTTTCTAATAGGCATTGACCCCAAAAAAGGCTAAAACCCATGCAAGCAGTTTTTCAGTTTTAGGTTATGAGCAGTGTTCTTGCCCCCTGTACGACATTTGTTATCAGCAGGTGTATCGCCCCTCCATGGAAATCCTCCAGCAATACTCAGATTAGTAAAGAGGTTCATAAAGGATGAACTCTTTCCTAGTAGGCAATGTGTTAGCAGCAACAATGTTACTGGTAGCAAATATTTTGAAAATTTAAATTCATGCAAATACATGGAGCAGGTAAAAAAATTATAACCAATTTTTTTTTCATGCGCTATTCTTTTTCATGTATAGTTTTTCCTGGACAACACCTGATATTCCTTCACTTTTTTGAAACCTTTTTTTTTTTTTTTATAAAAAGGAGAGCAAACAGGAAATTTTTGCCCTGATTTTCTACCCTAAATGTGTTCATGTGCAGTTTATTACAGGTTAAATCACACTAGCTACCCTTTGTGTGAACTTTCACTGGGCTCAGATGCAGTCAGGAAGAACAATTAAAGTCCTGTAAACTACAGATTAATTCTTATTGATTGCTCTAGTTTGAGCGCCCCACAGGATCTACAGCTTTATCCTACAGACAGTTATGCACATGTCTATCTTCACCTTCTGGGAGAAGTTATTTTTAGCTGGAAACGTGACAGTGTGTGATGCTCCTCACCAGCTGTGGCAGTGGCTTCTGTGGCTTCATTTTATATATATCTGTATCTATATATATAATATATTCAGCAGAGTGTACATCATGCTCTCTGAACTGGCAAAGGTCTCAGGGAGGAACGGGTTAAGAAATGAGCTTTACCCAGGCCATACACGAGCTGGAGCTGTAGCATTCCCATCTCCCTGTTAGTCTGATCCAGACAGTGAGGGACAGAGAGAGGTGTCAGTCTCCTGCCAGGGTAACACACAGAATCCTCCCTCACTCTTGCTGACAGCTTTGTGAGGGGGCTGAGGAGCCCCAGCCAAGGGAACACAGAGGAGGGACAACCTCCAGACCAAGACTGGGAACTGGGGGGAGTTTAAGCAGCAGCCAATGTTTATTTACATTAAGACCTGTGGAAGAGAGTTAGGTGTTTTGCGTGCACTGAGGCAGCACTTGATAGTTGGTGTTTCTTTATTAGGTTCTTTCCATGGCTCTAGTAATTGTGAGGTGATAAAGCAGCCCAAATTTAAGCATCTGCACTAAAACAAATCATATGAACTACTCGTCCCTCTTTGGGCACGGTGCACCTGGGTTACTGCAGTGGTGGCTGCAGGGTGATCAGCTGGCAAATTGCCTGTCCATATGCTGTCACACTTGGCTGCGTGCTGGGCACTGAAGCAATGTTCCATGGACTGCTCAAATGGATGGACGTGTTTAATGGAAAGTTTTCAGTTACAGAAATTTTGTCTTATAATATAGCAGGAGATTTTTAATCCCCCCAGGCTTTGCAACTGTTGCTTCCCCAGAAGTTTTAGTAGCACTTCAAGTCATGACATGTATAAACCAAGGAAGGAAAATGAAGATATAGGTGAGGGTAAGATAGAAATTCTTAAGGGGGAAATTATCCTTGTGTATGTGTTTGTACAGTCTCTTTGTTTTGTTTTATTGCTAGTCATTTTTGCGACAAGCAGATTTTCAAGGAGCTCACTGGTGATGTGTTGTGCTGCAGCAACTGAGATGTTCAAGATGTGAATAATGGAGCCCAGAGCAGCCCTTCGGCAGGAGTCTCACTGGTGGGGCAAAGAACTGAGCTGTGAGAAGCTGGGTGTGTTCACAGCTTTTTCTGGTCGGGCCAGGTGCTGGGTTTGGTGGTCGTTGACCCCACCCAATGATCAGGTAGGACATGCCACAAAGCTTGTTTATAATGCTTTTCTCCATCAAACAAAACAGTGCCTGTAGTGGTGAATAATGACTTCCAAACTAATCTCACACTGGCCAGTTTGTCCAGGTGTTTATCTGAAAAAAAGGACCAACACTTCAGTCACTTTTGTTACTGAAGCAGAGCCTGGGCTGGTTCCAGCTGCATCCCCTGGTTTACTCGGTGGGGGGTTGCTTGCAGAATTTTCCATGCAGAAGGAATTAAAACAATTCTCTTTCCTCTCCTGTCCCCTCCCCTACCCTCCCCTATTTTCACCTGTCTTAATACTCTCTTATGCTTATGAACCACATATTACTCAAAAATAAATGCCAGGGGCAAATCTAAGTTTAACATTGTTTTAATAATACTTTTGGAGACATTGAGAACTGATACCAATTCTCTCTGAAAGAGTTTTAAATCTTCATGTTCAATTAGCGGGGAGATCTGATTGCTGTAAATGATAACATTGGCTGTGCAATCTGGAGCTGATTGACAGTGCATTTAAAGGGACTCTCAAACGGCAGTGGCCACATGTACTCTTATGCAGGTGGAAGAGGTGTGTAATTACCCACAGTTAGTGTGAACATGGAATTCGTGCTTTCTGAGAAGACTTGAGAATAAGTTTTGTAAATATACGATGTTACTATGATTTTTCCCTGTAACTGTTCACAGGAAATGCCACAAAATAAATTAATGTTTGAAATAGTAGAACTACAAATGTCTCCATTCTTCAATACAGATTTTTATACTCCCACTGTTTATACTTAGGTGGTACAAATGTTGTCATTTTCCTTATAGATTCCTTTATTTTCATGGGTTGGTTTGTGTCAGATGATGAGTTATGCCATGGGAAACTAACTCTTAGACAATTTTCAGAGAAATCCTACTTTTTTTTTTTTTTTTTTAAATGAAATCATACCAGGGTTGACATTTAGCAGGAATGTCTTACAAATTTGGAAAAGGTATTGTTCTATCCTAGAAATTTTAAACTTTGCTGAAGAAAATGCATTCATGCAACAGAATCCTATTACATTCTGTGGGATATTTTTGAAGTAATGCATAAAAACAACTCCGTTTTTATTATACTAATTTTTATTAAGTTTTGATAACATATAGCCCTCTGGGGTTTTTGACTGAAAAATTAAGAAACTTCAAATTTAACCACATGTATGATTGATGGTCTACTTCTCTTTTGAATTCAATTTAGTATCTAAAGGCTCTTTTGCCTCTTAGTGAAAGTATCAGTACAAGAACAAGAACATGTTGCTTCAGCCTTAGTTTTAGCTAATACTAAGAAGAAAGGAAAGGTTCTTTAAATAACTATGCATTGGAGGAAATTAATCTGTGCAGAATTTCTCAGGTAATATTAATATATGGAAAACTGAAAGGAAGGGGAAACCTAATGGACTCCAGTCACCAATTGTGCACACAGTGTGCTCTTATTTCTTTATTTCTTTTTGGTTTTATTTTGAACAGCACATGGTGAACTTTAAAAATGTAGGTATATAGTTACATGACATAATTTGTTCATTTAAATATATTTCTTAAGGAATCTTGTAAATCTTAGTTTTTATGCAATGGACTTTTTAATTTGTTTATACAAATGTTGCAAGTTTAGCCTGAGTTCAGCTGGGTTCAGCTGAAGGTGATGAAAATTGTAGGTCTCTTGTAAAGTACTTCCTTAATGGCTCTGGTTTTTTATATACATGAAATAGATGTTGTTAAATTATTTAAGAATTCAATTTAAAATGTTTCTTTAAAAAATTGGGAATGATACACTGTGGCACTGATTGTCTAATCTGGGATGTTATTGATTGTACCCTGATGCTGACAGAACTGTTTTTCTTCCTTTTGTGGCTTTTTCACCTTCAGAACTTGCACAAGGTGACTCAGATATCCACAGGCACATTCAGTGATATGTAAAAGTAATAAATTATAAATCTCCAAGCAGAGTCTGAAGTTATAATTAAAAGGAAATGTGTTGGGGTTTTTTCACCCAAAGTTTGTAGATATTCTTAGGTAGCCAAACATGTAGAAATTAAATTCTCTGAGGAGGTTTGCCATCCAAGGGCTGTCTGTGCCACAGCTCAGAGTCCACAAAGTACGATCTCTTCTTTTACTACTAACACACAAAATGAATATACTAAAAAACTGTAGTCTCAGTTGAACACAATTACTGTATGACATAAATATTTACACTGTTATTAGTACCGACTGCAAATACACAAATGAAAATCCCTTACCTAGCGGTACTTTTGTGCTTGGGTAGGAATTGCTCTAAATTTAAAATCAACAAGCAAATGGAAGAAGTAAACAAGAAAATGATCCAGACTCCCCCAGCCATCTGCTTGAAATACTGTATTTGAAATCTGTGTAATGGGAGTTACCACTATTTGTTTTTCAGACCAAATGCCTTTGTAACTCAGCGAATAAATTTGTAGTTGTGAATTAGTGAATGAATTTTGGCTTTTTTATCTTTCTATTTCCCCATTGTCCTCAAGCAGACTGTCGACAACTTTTTGTTAATTTTGGTTTTTGTTCCTCATTCACAGGTTATTTCAGCAAATCATTTCTGGTTGGCAAATCATTTGAGTTCTTTACTGTGAATATTTGCTGTTTGTTTTCTGATGGTTTGGGCTTCTGTTCCACAGGAGTTTCGTATGTACAGGATCTTTTTTAGTTTGATGCTGTTAAGTGAAATTTTAGGAAGAGTAATTTAGTGCAATGAGAGTAGAAACCAAAATTAACGTCTCAAACCTGTCAGAATTGACGTACATTTTATCTCAGTTAAGGTTATGGGACCTTATATACCTACATATAGCTCTTCAAAGAACTGCAGGTTCATGGAGCCTGTACAAAATCAAAGACAGAATGTCAGAGGAAAGGAAATGATGCAATGTATTTTCCTCTGTTCACTTATAGTCTGAACTTCTCTGGAATCACATGTTATTTTTAAACTGCAGAAACGAATTATGCAAGGGAAAATGCAAAACTCCTGTTGCACAGCTTTTTTTTTCTGATAATTTTTTATTTAGAAATAGCAAGGGAAACTTCTACCTAGATCTTACCCAGCATGTCTGCAAAGAGTGGGGCAGTTGGTACAACAGGTGTTGTATCATAGTGCTTATTTCATAGTTATGGCTGCATATTTGTGGGTTTGGAGGGCAAAGGAGAGAGTTTGTACAGGTTGATGGACCCTCAGTAAACATTACCATCTATGTTTTATACTGAGCATCAATAGATCTCTCTTTTTTCTATAGCACATGGGGCAGATGATCAATGGTCTTTACCTCTTTCAGGAATTTGTGTTTTACTTTTTGATTTGCATTCTGGTTGCCTGAAGCAGAGGAGTTTTTTTCGGTTTTTTAGACAGAAAAATATGATTTAAATATTGTGTTGGGTTTTTTCTTCTCTGCAAAAGGTGCTTTTAAGACACAGCTTCTTTGTGATGCCCTTTGCTTGGTATCTGCTCTTGCACAGCTGCTCTCACACTCTTGCCTGGGGTGTAGCTGGTGGCAGAGCTTTAGGAAAAAATTTACATTCCTGATGATTGAAAGAGCTGCTAAGACTAAGTGGCAGAAAAAGAACTGGTTGATGCCTCTGCAAGAGTCGTATACTTTCTAAATATTTGATAAATGATGATTGTCAGCACTCACACAGCACAGACGTGAGAAAATGCGGATGATTCACTGGCAGATTTACTGAAGGCAAAGCCCAGCTCAGCTGTTCAGCCAGGATTTTGCTGTGCCTTTTTGACTCATCCGTTTGGATGGGGCAGCCACCACATCCTTCATCTCTGATACTCACACTTGCTTACAACTATAGAATCTATTTCCTTGAGATGAAACATCACGGTCATGTTTTAGAATACTGTCTTGTTATAGAGAGCCTTAGTGGTCAGTGGTTAACAGGTAGTACTACTGCTTATTACTATTTAGTCTTACAGTCGTACTGGATGGATGGTGTGGGTTCAGAAGGAACATCTATTAAGTGTATTTACACTGCACATAGCTTCTCTGGAGAGTAACAGTCACTGATTTTCCATTCCGCATAGAAAGCAGCATCAGGTTATAAAAAATACCTTTGGAATAAAACTAATCCTATTTTTATTTCTGCTTGATACTGTGGAAATTAGCTTACTTGGGGCTTGCTTTGCATTAAAAAAGAAACCAAAAAAAGCAAAAAAACAAACTTCAGTCTACCAGAAGTGTCCATTGTTTGCATATATTATTGATTTAAAACCTCGCAGTAGAATAAAAAGGATAGATTCTCGTGGGAGCATAAATACTTGCCTGTGACAAGTTGACAAAACCGTGGTGGTGAAGGTGAAACATTTGTCAATAGTATCTGCAAATGCTTCCCTCACCTGCAGGTTGTCACCTTCACCATCACCCATTTGGGTGTGGCCAAATACCACGAAGACAAGGTCCCGGTCCCGCGTGTGAGGACTGCCTGTCAGCAGTGAGTGTGGCACACAGCCACCTCGTTCACTTCTCAAGCACACCGGATTGCCTGGCGTAAGCTACTTGTGACTTTTATTTGATGTGTCAGGGGTGCATGTTGCAGTCTCAAAAACTCCTGTGTGATTACGTGTTCTGGAGCCAAGGGTTAGATGAAGATTAGGGGAAACATCAAAGCTGCAGTTAAAATGAAAAAAGATGAGGTAAAGCCAAGTTATTAGAGATCCCTTTGAAGTGTTTACAGATTAAGCCTTGTCTCTTTTAAGCAGAATACTGATCGGCCTTTCAATATTTAAATAATAAGACATGACAGGCAGTACTTTTCTGAAGGGTTATTGTATGGCTGTGCTGTGCTGAACGGCATCAGGCCAGGGGCAAGTGACTTCAGTCGTGGAAAACCTGTAATAATCCTTTAAATATCTCTCTGTGCCGATGTTAAGCAGACCTTTTGAAGGTGAGAAGACCACACAGTAGCACACTTCCAGATGAGTGTTGTAGACGATGATGTGACACTGGCGTTGGCCAGGCTCAGGGATGGCTTTGAATGGGATGCTTGTGTTCTAGGACAGATAATAGATCTTCCTGTGAGATGTTTTAATGGCATTTTACAAGAAACAAATTTATTGTCTCTTGATCAATTTGAAATGCTTCCTTTTCTACTACCTGTGCTAATCCCTTCTGGCCTGCCAATCTCATTACAATTGTTAGAACAAGCACAGGAGACCCGGTGGACTGTTACTGTTAATGCAAACGAAGGTAAAGTGAGTCTCAGAATGTTTTTCTGCATAGAAAGGGACAGGTGGCTTTTTGTGTGTGGATATAGTGGATATATATATTGAGAAAACTCATGACATTCCACTAATAATTCTGAATATTCATAGCCATACCTAGAATTGTTACTTTTATAGTGTGAAATAAAAAAATTGTTTTTTGATTGGGTCTCTGTACAAAGTGCTTTTTCCCTGGAGAACCTGCATGACAAGGGTTAATGGAATCATCAATAAATTTATTTTGGAAGAGACTTCTGCAGGTCATCTGGTCTAGCTTCCTAAAGTGAAATATAACAAGAGAGACAGATGGGAGGCAGGTATGGAATAATCAATGTAAGTATAAAAAGAGTGCAATTCTCATCCAGATCCAGTCATTGCCACTGGATGCAGACTTTTGTGTTTTAACAAGTAGTGGTGAGTTGAGACAAGTCCTTTGAGGGACAGCTTGATCAGCAGGTGCACTGAGAAACGAGTGGCACTGAGCAGGAAGGGGAGGGAAAGGGGAGCCTATTTCTGCTTTTCATTGTAAAAAAAATATTCACCATTTTATAATGATAAATTTGCATTCCATGGAAGGGTTTCTGATCTTTACTTTAAAAGTGAGAAACGACCTGTAGGTAGTGGAATGAAATGCACAGTCCTGCCAAGTAACGGCAGGGAAAAAGTGATCATAATAATGGTTTTGGATAATTGCAACTACATTTCATGGAAATATGGCACCCTAAACAAATGTCTTCTGTGCAGTTTACTGCAGCCTGTATATTCATCCCTTTCCCTGAGAGCTGTTGCTGTAATTTCTGTTGGGGCAGCTCCCAGGCTGTTGTAGGAGGGAGTGTGTTCCTGGCTGGTAGTAGCTGGTCTGCCACAGGAGACTGGAATTAGATTGGGTGTGATATTAATCTGCGGTGGGGGGAAGATGTTTCAGAGGGAGTTGTAAAGCAAAGCCTCCTCTGTTTGAATGAATGTTGAACATGTACAGATGCCTGTGGTGGGCACGAGTCTGTCCTGGCGGCTTGTCAGTGGGAAATTGATTCCACAAGAATCAACTTTCTTAAGGTTCAAACCCTCTTCTCCTGATGATGTAAAGATAGATGCTTGATAACTGAGATGTCACAAGCAGCTGGTGTGCTCCCTTGGCTCCAGAAGTCTTTTATAAGAGGATGAGTACTGCAGAATGATTACTTGTAGGTCCCAGGTCAACTAATATGAGCTCAATATGCATCGTAGGTTTTGTGGGTCAGTTTCCATAAAAAAACTCTGCATTCCACACCTACATTTTCCTATTTATTTGTTTAGTGCCATTTACAGTACAAAAAAGGCAATTTGTTTTTTCACAGAAGGAAAATATTTCTTTTTGATACGGTGCCTTTCAATTCACATCTGATGCCTTTTTAATGTTTAAAATTTTACCATTAGAGTTACAGATCATTCATCATTGTCATTGCTGGAACTGAAGGTGTCTAATTGTAGTGCTTTTAGTACGATGAAGACTGACTACCCCCTTCCATGCTACATCATTGCCATTCTCTACCTAGATACCTGTGGAGTTTTTGTGAGGGCTTGCTGAAGCAGCTGACAAAGTGCTCAGAAGCTGAATATTTTCTGTGTTCGACATCTGGTTCCAATATAAAGAAAAACTAAAGAAGTTACACAGCAAGCTGACCAGCAAATTTGATTACATTTAGTATGTATTTCTGATAATGTGAGAGGTTTCTAGGAAAAAGTGATTTCCCAAACTTCGCAGTCCAGTCAGAGTAACAGCCCCTGTGGCCCAAAGCAGGAGCTGGAATGTGCAGGCACATTCCCACTGCAAGGGCACAGGTTGAGTCAGTTGTGCTGCAGCTGGGTCAGTGACAACAGTTGCAGTCTGGGAATCTCTCCTTAGGGATGTGTCCGCGTCCCTGTGCATGTGGAAGCTGTTACACGTGCTGGAGCTCTGAGCCTGTGTGGCCACAACCATGGCAGTGAGGGTGGTTTTCCTCTTTTGGGGATATTTCAGTTTTGCTTAGCAATGATATTTTCAGTTAAGCAAATACTCTTTGCTGAAAGGTTCAAGTTAAATTCCAAACAAAATTGCTGTATCGTAATGAAATCCCCTTAGGTTTGTCCTGGCATGAGAGTACCTGTGCAAATGGCAAGTACTTTTCTCTGGGCAGAAGGTAATTTTTTGGTAATGTGCACATGACACATAATTTTCACGTTAATGCTGTTTTCTGCTTGCAACAGTTAAAGGCACAATATTTGGCAGCATTCCTGCTAAAAAAAAATACTTTAGAAGATTGCTTTTTCATTATTTTTTCCCCAAAATTCAAAAATGTATTTGGATTATAAATGAAACTAAATTAAACCTTTATAAGGTACATTTGGGGATTATAGCCAGACTCAAAATTCCAGTTTCTCCCTCTCAAACACGGAGTGCCAGGCAAGGAGTCCTGTTAGGCGAGGAAAATAGATACAAGGCAATCACAGAATTCTTGCAGATCGTTAAAGGGGTATTGAAAGGTCTCCGCTGTTTCAGGGCCTTATGGGTGTCAGATGCTGTATTGTATCTTGTGTGAAATGTTGTCCCCTAACATGGGGTTAACCATCAGTATCACATAATAGGAAAGCTTATTAATCATTCATGAATCTTGTATTGACTATTTCTAAATGTACATTAATATGTTACCAGAAGCTACAGGCAAAAGAATTCTGAAGAAGGCGGTAATGTATGGTGAGAATTCCTTTTTTTGTCTGCTGCAGGTTTCCAGATTGCTTGAGCTTTCCTTGCACAGGACACAGCTGAATGGCTCTCAAGCAGTTTCCTGACAAGTGTCATTTTCGGTTTCTATTCTTTTTGCCACTTCTCTCCAAAATTGTCAATATGTTAATTTATTACTTTTTTTTTTTTCCAGTGGAAAACTGCAGAGTGTTTGTGTTTCTTTCCTAGGTGAGGAGGATTGGTAGATGAGTTGCTTATTATGTGTCAGGTAAAAGAAAGCTCAGGCTGAGAAAAGCAGGAAATAATTGCTTGGTGAGAGTAGCTGTACTGCATGGTGGGACATGAGGGGTTTCAGGTTGTTCTGCCGAAGGTGTTTGGGTGGGAGAGCACTTCCTTGGAATGGTTATTAAAAGCTGTTGGATTGAACACAGAGTTTCTATTTTAACTTGTTCTGTTTTACTGTTCAGCTCTCTAACAGGATGTAAGGGAGGAATGCTGTCTATCTGTATTCCAGGTCCCAATCTGTTTGGGATTTAGTTGTTTGGGCAATGCACAGTAGATGATTTTATTGAAACAGAAAGTTTTTTCCTCTCTTGGTGCCTTGTGTTACTCACATTGTTTAGCAGCTAATGGAGGATGCCGTTTACCCATCTGGAGCTTTCTCTTCCAATCATATTTCTAAAAACGACTTTCACAAATCTGTCAGTACACAGTAAAAGTGTTCCCTCAAATTGTAACTCATACTACTAAAATATGTGACTCCCTCAGATACATTTCATCTACCTGCCCTTTTTGTTTCACTTGGCAGATAGGAGGTGGTAAGAAAAGTCTTTAGGATAAACCTTTAGTTTGGAGTTGTCAGAACGGCCTAAGGGAATTCAGGTGTCCAAATCCCTGCCCCAGACAGAGGTTTTAAAACAGTATTTTATTCCTGCCTATCAGCTCATCAGTAATGATGGGGCCACATTAAGTCTTTCCATTCAGTCAGGTTTTGTGGGCTAATGTTTACTGAGAGTTTCACGCTGAGACACCGCTCTTTTCTACAGCACCTGCGGGTACACCCCAGGGGTTTCTCTCTCTACCCAAGGTCAGGCCCACCTTGGTTTCGCTGTAAGGCAGGGAACATCCAGCCCAATATGTGATTGTGAAAAGCATCATTTGCCAAAAATACTCTTTTTTGGGGGTAAGATTAATTTTTCCACTATTTATTTTCATTGTAATGAGAAATTATAGTACCTAAACAAAAACTGGTAGTGGTTAAAATAAATTAATTTCCCTCTTGTTTATATTACTGAGGATTGTGCCTATAAAAATTTTTATTGACTACATCATTGCGGATGTCTCCTTGAAAACATTCCTCATTGTATGCTGGCATCTTTTATTATGTCATAAAACTGCAATGCTACATAATGCCTGATTTTTCACCCCACTCTGGTAAAAAGCCTAAGTCCTGCTTTCCTTTTGAAAGGTAGATAGGTAGTTTTATACTAGCAAGATTAGAGCTTAATGTTACCAACCTCAGCCATATTCCTCAGGGACAAATGAAACAAAATTCAGTGAGATGGTTTGGAGTTGGAATTCTTCATTTTAGTCATATTCCCTACCATTGATAGGTAGTGTAAGACAGGAAGTCTGTTAACTGATTTAAAGAAAAAGAGCTGCCTGATTTAAATTTAAATTGTATTGTTCAACAATGTTGTGTAATTAGATGGAAAAGCAGCAAAGTCCTTTTATTAGAGATGTCTTTGTAGACAGTAGCCATGAAAGCCGCAGTGGTTGATGCTAATTACCATATTTTGTTTAAACTTCCATCTAAATGAAAGGATCATTCAATTCCGAAGCTGCAGCCATACAAAAACCACAAGTGAAGTTGAATTGCTGCTGCCAAGCAGATGGGGCTTTGATCAGAATAAGTTATTTGCAGCTTTATTGTCTAGCTGCCAGGGAGGGGCTTGTATTGAACCACCCCGCTCAGAAGAAGGGGAAGGGGAGAAATGAGTCTTGCTGATCTGAGCTAAGTTCATGGGAGAATGAATTTTCCCATTCTTAGATTATTTTTGCAGATGAAAATCCAGGCTTGAAAAGAACAGCAGTAAGGCACTCGATATTGGGCTGCTGTAATGTGTCAGATGGGTTTGGTAGGAAGAGATTAAAATGTTTATTGTAGAGGAATAGAGGGGGGACACAGAGTGTTGGGCACAGCTGACTGCATAATTCTCCAAGGTCGATTCTAAAACTTGCACTACCTGTGCCTTTTCACTGATGTGTTTCACACTCTATGGGATGGACAAAAACTGAGCAGCCTCACACATCCAGGATGCTTCCTGTAAAGACAGTGTTAGACATGGGTCCATTTACAAAGCCATCCAGAGAGTAGGGCGGGGGTAAGTGAGAAGGAATTCAGGAGAAGGGGCTGAAAGGTTAGGGGGTTTTGGGGGGCTGTGGGTTTTTTCCAGTTATATAGTATTCCATGTGCAAGGGGATCTTTGATTATAGCAATTTACTAATACAAAAACTGATTTCCAACAAAGAGTGGAGAAGGAAGAAAACATTACCTGGCACCGTGTGACTATGAGGTAGAAGATCAGCATAAAAGTAGAAATGACAACTGTAGAACAGGACTATCCTGAGAAATGCAGAGCAAACTTATTTTCTATTTTTAAATTTTATTGGTTGTTCTCAGTCTTGTCTCCCAGTGAAAGTCTAAAAGTGAGAAATAACCATTGCTTCTGTGATCTTGTTAGTCAAAAAGTCTGGCTATGAACATGATCTTATTCTGACCTGTACCATAACTATCTAAATTCAGGCATTGAAGTTTTCTCAAGCATAGAAAGCCTTTCACATGCAAAGACAGAAAGGAGGGGAGTGGGGGGTAGGGGAAAAGCCAAACCCAAACCTGATAACTCTGAATTTCTTTCAAGTTGCACTACAAATACTGTGGCAGAACTGTATCATTTCCAGGCAGTTACAGTCAGGGATGTTCTGAGGTCTCTTTAGAATGACATGTTTTTTCCTTTTTTCTGAGGTGATGATCCTGTTTGTGTGCATGTTTGTACATGCTGCTGCTCAGTGTCATGCATGTAAAACTTGATAATGGTTTATCCCCCAAAAACAGTGTGTGGCCTCCAATTGGTTTAGATTTTGAGGTCTGTGTGATTAGTACAGTTGAAGTGGACTGAAGATAAAGCTGTAGACTTGCTGAGACTGGCTTCCATTTTCACTTACACAATACAAACCAAGCCAAATCAAAACCCTCAAAACCTATAATTTTGATATATTTTGGGGTTTTTTAAAGTCCTTTCCTTTTCTTTAACAGTTTCATTTCTTGTCATGTCTCTGAAAACATCTCCACAGTGCTTTACACATTAGAAGGGTCTCAAAAGAAAATATTATAACCATCTAGACCTTGTGTCAGACTATCTTCAAAAAAAAGCGTGAGAAAGTTTAAAGTGAAAGGGTATTTCTTTGCACTTAGAAATTTTAATCACATTTTGTAAGCCAAGGTTTGTTTTAGAAGCACAGCAACACAGATGTCTTTGTTTTAAGTAAATTGAGTTCTCCTCCTAAAAGAAATAAATATGATCACTATTTTTGTAGTAAACAAAGAACCCCAAATTTGTGTTAAATTGAACAGATTTTGGGTGCAAATTCTTAAGCTTGATTCAGAATTTTAACCCCTCCTGCTTCGTCCGTGAAATGAGACAATAATAGAGAATATATTTTAGTATCTTATGCAGTAGAGTATTATCCTAAACATATGCAATCTGCTGTTCTAGGGGCAGTGAACATGGAGTTAAAGGGACTTTAAAGGATGCCCCACTGCCGTAAGTGGACTGGTAACAAATGAATCAGGCACCCAAATCTTCAGCTCTTCTGTAGGGATGACATGACAAAACTACACACTTAGGAGTAAGGGGGTCGAATACTGGTTCCAAGACTGTATTAATCTGTTTTTCTGAAAGCTCTTAGAGGAATTCGAAAGCTCCCAGGGCACAATTTTTGGAAAGTCTGTTAAATTGTAGGACAGGCTGTCTTCCCCTCTCCCCCCACCATGAGTAATGGTGAATAAGCAAAACCTTTTTGTCATATTTTTGGCAGCAATATCATTTACAAAAAAAATAAAAGGGGAGGGGGACTACAGAAATCCTTAAAAAAACCTCCTTTCTGTTTTGGCTTTTCTCCAGGTACAGAAGGCATCAGTGGTGATGGAGAAAGAAGGCATTGGTGGCAGGCAGAAACTTTGAGGTTTTTGGTTGGTTGGTTTTTTTTCTTTTTTCATGGTGATGGGGGAGTTCTGATTTCTCTCAGCTGTATAATTTGGCCTAATGAGAAGGTAAACCCTCATGTTTTGATCACACACAGCTCAAATTCAGTGTGTTTCCAGCATATCAAAGAAGTTCTGCTGCCTTGGTGCTGAGAGTGATGCAGTAACTGTCTGAGCAGAGCCAGGTGTCAGGTGAACACTCCCGCTCAGGACTGGACAGTGAAACACAGTGGGATTGTTCCCAGAGATTCTCCTGCTGCTTCTGCCCCTCTTACTGCCTCATGCCAGGGAACTACCTGGTGGAGACAGGGGTATGTGCAGACAGCCGTGGTTTTTGGGGATTTCACCACAGCATTTCTCTGATCAGTAGAACCTTTTCCTCAGTAAAATGTTCAGATCAGTCCTCAAATTGAATTTTCAAGGTTACATATTATGGTATCATTGAAATACTTTTCACTATTGAAATAGTCCTTGACATACAGTTAGATACAGCTCTGAACTTTTCAAAACTGGGACTGAAAATCTTTCCATGTTGGATTTGTTGTGGTAAAGAATAATACATCTGCACACAGACCTGTGCAGATGGCCACTCCTTCCACTGATCCGGAGCACGAAGCCAAGGGCTGACACTGCAATTTGTTATCTTGACAGTCCAACGGGTGTTGCAGTCTAATTCGCAGCTCTAAGAATTAATGGTGAAGTAATAAGAGGCGATAAAGATCACAATCTGTGTGAAGCAGCAAGGAGCAGGACAGAGTCGTGTCATTTACTTTGATGCAAATTAGGTGTTTGTTCTGCATTGCTCTGGTAGTTCAAATGAGGTGAAGCACATGCAGAAAAACTGAGAAAATTGGTTTGTATTTACCATACCTGTTCATTTACCGCCAAGCTATGCTAGAGACCGATATGTCTTTATTGGCTGGTTTGTATCTTTACATTTGGACATCTTTACCAGAACAAAATAAAAATGATTAGCTGAAGAGCACTGTACTCATGTAGTTTGTTTTCTTTTTGCTTTGTTTAGTGAAACTTCAAGGTATTTCACGAACCATTATCATAACAACTTCTCAATTCACAGGTTTCCGTTCTTCTTAATGGTTAATTGAAAAACATAAGCTGACAGCTCTGTGGCTGCTGTAGTGATGGTTTGAAAATAAGAAATGCAGTATTTTTTTAACCAGGAAGGAGGAAACAGCAAACCGAATTCCTGATCATGTGTAAGTGATCTAAAACTGGCAGCAATTCGGAGAACTTCCCAAATTGTTAAGGGTGGATTACAGTCATTTGGCATGTTAGCCTCGTTGTGCAATGGCATTTAATACAGTAGCTGGATGTTTTTACCACATTTTGGGGGACTATGTAAGTTCTTGAAAGCTTTCATGTAGTGACTTCAGTCCTTTCAGCCCTTCAGGAAATAGTTCTATTTTTGATACTCGAGTTTAAAAAGTCTCTGTGAAAAGCATTAAGTGTTACTAAAGCAAAAGGCTCTGTGGGTTATGGATTTGTGTTGCTTAGTTCCCGCAAAGCCGGTGGTGCATATATGGGTGTTTTCTGATTTATGTGGGGAAATGAGTGCTCCCCATGTCGAGGGTGAAATCACAGTGTATTCATTGCTGTTGTACAGAGCTTCTGCCTTTAGACTCCCACCTGAGGCTCAGGATTCCCACACAGCTAAAAGTAACACGTAGGTACCCCCAGCCGGTGATTTACAAGGTAACAATAACTATCACATAACTAATTGATCTCTGGATCATACAGAGATCAGATCCATACAGACACCCCGGTGCTGCCCTCCAAGGGCCAGGGCCCAGTGAAAGGACAGAAGCTCTGGCTGTCCTGGTTTCGAACACTCAGACCTTGTGGGCTCTGGGCTCTCAGCCACACCTCGGCTGCTACGGCTTGGTCAGACTTCCACAGATTTTGATGACCTCATTTTGTAAACATACCTGTTAACGCCTCTGAATCACAGCAATCTGAGAACCTGTTGATGTGGAAAGTTTGCTCCATGCAAGATTTTAATCTCCATGATGTGCTTTTATGTATATTTTGTCTATTCAGTGGGTGGAGTAGTCGGTGTCTCCATGAGTACTGCTTTGTGATTAGCTTCTGTTCTCTGCATCGTAGAATTTTCCTTACATCATGTTTCAAGAACAATATTTGTGGAAACAAATGTGCCCCATACTCATGGCAGATCTGCCACTCATTTCAAAGTGAGTCTACTTGCAAGCAGGTGTAATTAAGGAAATAGTTTTAAAAATACCTGTCCTGACAATTCATAGTAGTTTTGTAAACTTTCACCAGAACATGAAAATTTCACAGGGAAAGCTTTAGTAGGGTATCACCAGCACATTTAATCTAAATGTATGGTTCTGTGAAAAATGCTTGTAAATCTAATTTTCTAAAAATAATAAATAATACTTAAAATAACAGATCCTGATCTAAGAAGGTTTTCCTCCATCTTACTAAAACAAATCTATTTCAGAATAGGTTCACTAGAACACTGATTAGTTTCACTAAATTGATCCTTTTTGTTCTACTCTGAGAAAATCTACATGGTGAATTGCTTAAAGAATTGTAGTTAACTCAATTCTGTGCACTTAACCGATTTCAGGATGGTTTTCTTATTTAGAGAGAACTTTACTTCTGCAGAAGAGCCCTGGAGGGACAGACTGCACCGGAAACAGGGAGAGCTTCCTCCAGGTTGTTTTGCTAAGGAGTATTTTTCCCTTACAAGACTTTCCCCTCCCTGTTGGCTCAAGGTCAGCAGTGACTTTCCTGGCTTGCTTGAAGCGCAGCAGTAATGAGAACACACTCCTGGAAATGTCTTTGTTGTCTGTTGCCCTTGGAACTAGTCCTTAAGAAGGGGGTTGGCCTTAAAAGCGTGGAGGAGAAACATTCAGCCTTGGCTCTTAGGTTCACAGATTTCGGGATGGGATGTGTTCCTTGGGCTTTCTGCCTGTTCTGGCTCTGTCCCCTCCGTGCTCACAGGGCAGAGCACCGGGGGACGGCCGAGCTGAGCCGCACTGGCCTCAGCGCTGCTCCTCAGGGCTTAATGTTAATTAAGACTTTGGTACATTGTCTTGAAGATTATTTAATCCTGTCATTGTTTTAGTGCTGATTGCTAATGCAATTAACAGATATTAATCCCTGTGCTCTTTAAGAAATGAGCAAGAATAGATTTCTATATCAGCTTGGTTTTTGCAAGCATCTTTCCCGAGCTATAGCTTTTATGGCAAGATGGTACTAACTGCAGCTATCTGCAGCTCTACTCTGTTTAAAAAGTCCACCATTTCACTAGAAACGGCTTAAGAGGCCCTAAAAATACATTTGAATTGTAGTCACCTTCATGTCCCTCTACCAAATATCGAGGAGTTTATTTTTTTTTCATTTCCATATTCTCAAAGCAACATTACTTCAATTTATAAAGTCTGTTGTCAGCAGCATGAATTAATGTTATCAATCAATCTATCTTCCTCCATAAAATAATTTTTGAAAGCCTGCATTTTGCCGTGTTGTAGTGAAAAGGAAGTTGGTGCCTTAAATGACTAAGTGATGGTTGAGATTTTAGTATGCATATATTTTGGCTACTTTTCCATTTCATATGGCTCAATTGATGATAAAGAGCCCTACACTCAATATTTTTAAACTTTTTCCTATCAACATTTTAAGTTACTTGCATCATGGTTTCAATGTTACATAATTAAATCAGATCTTGAAAGTATTTAATTTAAATTTTCATAGATATGTTTAGCATCTTCATTTTAGAAATCTCATAAAGAGATTATCTTTTACTGATCGATCAAAATTTTTTATGTAATTTTGTTGGTACAAGTCTGTAGATTTTTATTGGGCTTTTCCTTACCTGGAATTTTTGAGGGTGTAATTTTGGGGTTTTGTTTGTTGGTTGGTTCTGGTTTTGTTTTGAGGCAAATTATCAACACCTTTTTTGCTTCGCGAACAAACTTGTTTCTGTAGTGAAAATCTGTAAATATATGTAGTTGAACTAACATTTCGAAATGTTGATTGAATTGTATTTAATTTTTTCAATTATCTGGATCCACTTTCAGGAAAAAACCCTGAGAATGTTCTCAAGAGTTCCTTATTCAAAGTCAAGTGTAACTATCTCGCAGCCCAGAGAGAGAAACACATTCACAGGGAACCGTGTCTCAATAGCAAGGTTTCAAACGTTTCAATGGCAAACAAGCAATTATTTAAATAATAAAACAAACACCTGCTCCTTAAAAGCCAAAGCAAAGAGAACGCAACGCCCCCTGCGAGCCCCCAAGGCAGGCACACACTCCTGGGCAGACAGAGGCACTGCCTCCGGAGTTTGCTGAGCAGAAAGGCTCCACAGCTGAACAATGCACCCAAGCTCCAGCTTTCTCTTTAAATAGATGTGCTTTGGCGAGTGCCTCTTTACTGAACATGCTTTTTGGTTTTTTTGGGTTTTCTGTAGCATCCTTTCCTTTCATCTCTTAGATTTTGAAATAGTTTTTGACAGTGTGATGTATTTAAGGAAAAAAAATAAAAAAGCTTTATGCATTCGTTTAGGGACTTTTTTTTTAAACCTAAGAGAATTGTAAAGGATCTTGTAAAAGTTGAGTTCTATGTGTTGATCTAAAGAAGTTGAGTTAAAAGCTTTTAAGCTTTTTGAAGTGTGTGGCAACTGCATCAGCAATTTATATGGATGGGAGATCAGCTCTATAACAAATAACTAGCTGCATATATATAACTTCTGAAAGCCTGCTGTCTTGTCTATTAAATAACTCTTTTTTTAATTAAAAGAAGCCTCTAATTAAGCATATGGTAATGTTAAGGTGTGATTAAGGGAAGTTTCATTTGAGCTAGAATTCTTCTATTTGCCAACAGTCTGACAACATACAATTTAACTCCATCTCTGACTCGAGCTTTCTGCATGGCAGTAACATTATTCGTTTAATGATAGAGCTGCTGAGTTACAATTCAGTGAGTGTGCAATTACAGAGCCTCCTGAGCAACCTGTCCTCCTCCCTGCCCTGCTGGCAGAGATTCCTGGAGATGACGCCCCAGAGATGGCTCGCACTCCATGCTCAGGGTTCACCTCAGCATCTCACAGCAAAACATTTTGGGGAAGCGAGGCCTGTGCTCCCGAATGATTTCTGGAGGGAAGGATTGACCACTCCACCCCTACTTCATAGCATCAGGTTTAACAGGGAATGCTCAAGCCCTAAAACTAACAGGCAGCAGTGAAATCTCCCTTCACACCCTCGGCCATCACTTCCTGTGTCTGTGTCCTCAAGCTTTGCTTCGCTTCCTGCAGAGCTCAGGGAAAGGGTATCCGTGGAGGATCATTCTCCATCTATCGCAGAATATTGGTGAATATTGGTGGTGAATGCAGTTTCATGCTACTCTGAGGGGCCCCAGGGGCTCTCCTGAGTACCCAGCACCCAGCGAGGTCCTTGTAGAGGGTGGCAGGACTGGTTTTCCTTCCTGCTTCACTTTCCAGTCTGATTGTGCAGGCTCCTGCTGGAGGCACCTGGAAGTTCCTGAGAGCTCATGGCCAGAGAGTGCCAAAACCACGGAGGATGTGCTGCTCAGAAAATCCCCCAAACTGTCTCTGCTGTCCAGTGTTCTGCTGCTGAATGTGATTGTTTCGAGTCATATTGAAACACACACTGATTTCGTGGTGAAGTACCCAGGTAGTGGTGCTCTGAGCATCATCTGAAATTTAGAGGTAACAGAAATCCTCTTATCGTGTGTTTTGGGATTGGACTGATTGCTGAAGGATATAAGAGGAAAAAAAACTAATCTGACCCTCCTTCCAGAGGGTTTAATGCTAAACTTTGGTTTCCTAGCCCATGATTGAAATAGTTGTCTTTAATGCTCTCCTCATGTGAAAAATCTGTGGCACAAGTAGTTAAGCACGGAAGACCTCCAGTAATATACGAGATATAGAATTCAGACTAGGCTTGTGCTGATGCTGTTCTGTCTCCTGTGCGAAAACAAGGAAAGGTGACAAGATGAGGATCTTTTTTTCCCCTTTTCTGAGCAAAGAGGATTGTTCCTCCATATGTGTTTTGTACTTAACATTTTAGGTCCCATATCTTTTCTCATCAAATGTTCAGTCCTGCTCTTTTGGTACACCTGAAATAGACTGAAGCTTTGGTTGGTAAGGAAGGCAACTGAGGGTTCAGAATGGGTAAGAAAATGTCTTTATGACAAAAATGTCATGGAAATTTGGCTTAAATCAGGAAAGTCCAGTTTTATATATGTGTATATATATATATTTAGGTATCATCAGTGATGTGTAAGTCATTTGGCAGGTCTGCTGTTTTGTTTTGCAAGGGTATGACATGGTGGGCAGCTAATGTGAGAAACGAGCATGGCCTTGCTGGCTGAGAGGATCTGCTGGTTTGGGCTGGGATAAAGTTAATTCTCTTCCCTGCACAACGTCGAGGCCCTTTCTGCTTCTCACCCCACCACTGAGGAGACTGGGGGGTGCACAAGGATAGGGAGGAGATGCAGCCAGGACAGCGACCCCAGCTGACCCAAGGGAATTTCCATGTCATCGTGCTCAGAATGTGAAGCTGGGGGAAGAAGAAGGAAGGGGGGAACATTTGGAGTGAAGGCGTTTGTCTTCCCAAGTGACTGTCACACATGATGGAGCCCTGCTGTCCTGGGGGTGGCTGAACACCTGCCTGCCTATGGGAATGATGAATGAATGAATTCCTTGTTCTGCTCCGCTTGCATGTGTGGGTTTTGCTTTGCCTCTTAAACTGTCTTTATCTCAGTCCACAAATTCACTTCTACTCCTCCGATTCTCTCCCCCATCCAACAGGGAGAGTGAGAGAGCGGCTGTTTGGGGCTGAGTTGCTGGCAAGGGTTAAGCCATGACTGAGAGCATCTCAGATGATGGCAGGACAGGGCAGAACCACATAAGTCAGCACCTTCTGTGGCACTGGACTGTATCAGCTCTGCTGAGATAAAAACTCAGCAAATTAATTTTGAGAGTGTATTAGCATTTTTGGTACTGAGGGGTTTTTTTAATGGCACTTCGTAGACTTATAAAAACAGAAAGGGGGCCTGTAAGCAGTATCAGTTTTCCCCAAAGATCTTGCAGAGTGAGTGGGTTTGCTTTTTTGGAAGGCCATTCTGATGAGGTTTAGTATTTTGTATGTACTCAAGATGGGGTTTATTGTTCTGGCACTACGGGCACATCTGACTGCTGGAACATGCTGTAATTACCAGTTAAACTCTGAACTCGGGCACTGAACAACACAAGATTGCTGTTACATGTCCTCTTTCTTTCTTGTCAAATAGCTCCTCTGTCATATGACAGAATTGGGAAGAATTTACTGTTCAAACATACTCATTTTTCTTGACAGAACAATCTGCAACTGCAGATATTAAATGTTACATACCACATATATAGAATCCATAAGATATTTTACATATAATTTGGAGTATTCCCTGAGAATACAGTTCATTATTAGAGCTAAACTATTACTTTGTTTCCCTTAAAGATGTCTTTTTATAAGTCTGATTAAAAGGAAGAAAAATAAAAGTTTTCTCTAAAAAAGTGAAAATAGTTGAAGTGCTTGGAGTTCAGCATTGCGAAATCCATAGTACCATGCAATTATTATTTAGATACAAACCAGTCAATCTTTCAAACAAAAGGAGCTCTTGTCATATCCTGTTTCACGTACTGGCTGCACTTCCTGGTGTCACCAGGTGAGGTATGTGACAGCACTCCTTCCCAAGAGGCAGTTCTCCTGTTAAAATATTTGGATTATGGAAACTAGAAAGAAATTAATTAGAAGTGAATAGCTTGTAGGTAGGAATGCTGTGTTTCAGGCTATGTGTTCATCCAAGTAACTGGAGGGAGGAAAAAAATTAGAGCTTATGAAGTCCTTGTTTAACTTCCAGCACAGAAAGACGTTAATTTTTCCAGTCTTGCTCTCCACAGTTTCCATTGAATGTCTTTTTCTCCCAGTGAATTCAAGGAAACTCAAGCTGTTAACTGGCTTGTAGGATGGTGTTTGTAGTGTGGAGTTGGTCTCAAGCTAAATGCAGGCTAAAATTTGGAAAGCAGGCTCAACTTAGAGACAAAATATACAGTAGCATTAACTCCTAAGAAAACCAGGTTGGTAGAGTAGAAATTCTGCCTGACTCAGCTACCTCGATATAAACAGGACCATTTGATTGATGAAAATTTATAGCTCCAAAGGTGAAAAAACAAAGATATCTCCAGCTGCACACACACTTCATTTTCATTTTTTGAGGGTCAGAGCTCTTCTGTGGTAGAAATACAAAAGAAATCCCAGGTCTCTAGGTTTAGGGGCCTTTACATGAAAGTTTCAGCTAACAGAGGGGACTCCATATTAGTCCTGAATACTTCTTTCCTTCTTTCTCTAAACAAATTAACATAGTCCTGTTTGATTCCTTTTCTTAAAGTTGCATTGTGTTTTCTCTATGCTGATATGGTAGTGACACATTTCTAAATTGGCTCATCTTGATCTCATTCAAACTTTACATGTTTCCTGAACAAAAGCTCTCCTCAGTATTTTCCTCATCCTTGTTCTTCCATGTCCTGCTGTACTGGTGTCATAGCTCAGCCCCACACAGCCCCTCACTCACTCCCTTGTCAGATGGGGGAGACAAATGGAAGAGTAAAAGTGGCAAGATTCATGAGCTGAGATCAAGACAGTTCAACAAGTAAAGCAAAGCAGAACAAGGAATGGATTCACCACTTCCCCAGGGTGAAGTGCTCAGCCATCCCCAGGACAGCAGGGCTGCAGCAGTGAAACGGTGACTTGGGACAACACCACCATCACTTGGAATGTTCCCTCCTTCCCTCTTCCCCCCAAGCTTTTCCAGGGTCAGCTGTCCTGACTGCGTCTCCCCCAGTCCTTGTGCATCCCCAGCCCATTCGCTGCTGGGGTCAGGAGCAGAAAAGCCCTGACTGTGCAGTCACTGCTCAGCAGTAACAAAAACACCCCTGCATTCCCTACACTGCTCCCAGCACAAATCCAAACTATAGCCCTGCACAAGCTACTCTGAAGAAAATTAACTCTACCCCAGCCAAAACCAGCACAACTTGTGGGAGCAGCTGTTACTACAATACCACATTTTCCCCCATCTGGCAGGCAGATGGGCTAATCCACAAAGAGCCACTATTTGTTCACGGATCAATTTTCAGAGTCTAAAGCGAACAACCGACAACCTTTCCAAAGATGCTGAACATGTCCATGCCTGGGGAATGTTTCACAAAACAAGAAAAGTCTTTCAAGACTTTTAAATATTCCTCTTCCTCTCTCTCTCAGAATAGGAAGAAAGAGCACAGTAAAATTTTTAAATTAGGAGGTTGTTTTGTGTACCCATATATGCAAGAGCTCTGCATTTCTTTATTTCATTCTATTTTTAAAGAGAGAAAATATTACAAAAGGAAAAAAGAAGGACTTTTCTTTCCTAGACAGCAGGTAGCTTAAGTATTTTACAAATTCGGCAAGGATTGTGATCAGAAGACTGATATGCTAGTTTGTATTGACCTATGATCTCTCTGAGTTTTTGGTTTTCCTGCTGACATTCCTGGTCTTTATTTAAATATCTGGGCTTTATTGCCTGTTGAATTACTATATCCTTGCTGTTTAAATACGATGTAAAACATTCTATCCTCTCCTTTTTTTTTTTTTTTTTTTTAATTTTTAGAGAAGGGCTAGAAGTACCCTTGGTCTTTCAGAGTTTAGTTAGCAGTGGGATGTATGCCAGAATATATCTGACATTGTGTAAACTGCACATTAAGCACCATAACAAAAAAGCTCCATTGGAGGGCAACTTGTTACTTTATGAATCCTATTTTTAAATCAATCATAAAAGATTGGAAGATAAGGGAATAATGGTTGAGTGTGTCAAATGATGCAATTGTTTTCTTTGTCTGCTCAGACCTTGAGTTTCTCTTCCAGAAGTCAGCCAGTGAGCTGTGTCCTCCCTGACAAAGAGTAAACCAGAGCAGTATCTGGCTGCAGCCCATGTTGTTTTCCTTCACAGAGGTGGTACCTCTCTGGTGAGGCCTGTGCATTGTCCCAGGTAGGGCTGGCAATACTTCAGAGGCAATATTAACAGTGGGTTTCTGCCCTGTAGGGCCACACTTTCACTTCTCAGCCCAGGATGTTGCAGGAATTGTACCAGGTTGGAAGACAGGAGTAGAAGTGCTCTCCTGGCCCATGCGCATTTTGTGCTTTTCACCGTTGTTCACCATCTGTCCTCGCTGGAGCTGACGTCTGCCATGTGAGGGCTGCCTCCCTGATGCTTAATTCTCTGATTAGATGCTTATGGCACCCTCAAAAAGCCCCCTCAGAAACCCAGAGACAATCGGGTCTCTTTGTAAGGCGCACGCTTCCCTATCCCCGTGGCGCTTTTGTGCACACACCCTTCCCAACAGCCTTTTGTGTGTTCAGACCCCAGATGGTTGCCTGCAGTCACAGCCTTTAGCAGAAGAATCATATTCTAATTGTCTAGTGGATAATAAACAGTACTGACTTTGCTTCTGATGTGAATGGATGTCTTCAAGTTGAAGAAACAAAAGATCTCCTGGGGAAAATCACTGAAGATATGTATCACTGTAAATCTTGAACTGGGGGGGAGGGAAGCTGAATAAATTAAAATTCCTTATTGGTTTTGCTGAGGAAACAAGCACTGCAGAAGTTGAAGATTAAACCCCAGAAAATGTAATAGAATTAGCAGAGTGTCTCTTAAATCCCGCTTTCTAGATTACTGCAGCTAAGCAACTAATACAGCCTTTTTCCTATGTTCTAAATTCACACGGGCCATATTTGATACCCGGAATGCTTAGCAGTTTATTTTTGCTGAAACAAAATGCTTTCAAGAAGACTTTAGAGTTGCTAGAGTATTCCCAGAAATTTCCAGGGGCAATAGCTGAAAACCTTTGAGGCTCTCTTCCCTCCGTTCTGCCCTTCAAATCAGGGAACAGAAAAATGTGACACATCCTGAGAGTTTCAGATGGAGTTTCCTGGACTTTCAGATATTGGTAGTCAATCTGAGCAAAAAAAGAGTCCACACTGATATTAGTCAGGCTTCAGTGTTAAGTTTGAGCAAGTATTCCAGGGTTGGAAAAAAAGTTTTCTGTTTGTTTTGGGTTTTTTGTTTGGTTGTTTTTTAATGGGATGAAAAAAATGTGTTAATGTAAAATTTTTAGCTGTCTAAGGCGTGTTGCTACGACATGTTTTTCTAATATCTAAACAGAGATTTTCAATCTTTTTAGAAGTAGTAATTATCATTTTTATCATAGATAAAATTATCATTTTTATCATAGATAAATTATCATTTTTAACATGGAAAGTAGGATTATGAAATAGTAAAACTCTCAGGTGCACTAATAGTTCCAGAATATTATATATACATATATATTAAAAAAAACCTGTAAATCACAGGTGAATGTCCGGAACGTGCTGAGTAACAGCAGAAGTGTATTTTTATAGAAGGATTTGAATAAATCTGTCTTTGATACAGCTTCCATAACTTTTGGAAAATGCAGGATTTTTCTTCCAGAAGCAAGGCAGAATGCAGGATAAGCTCTGGCTTTTCAAAGAGAAGGATCTTTTTTGGACCTACCTCTTCACTTGTCTGTTAAGTTATATGTTGAAATCTCATGGAAGTTACCCATTAAGCACTTCAGGAAAGCAGTTTTGAAACAAAAGCAGTCTTTTTCAGTTAAAAAATTTCTGGGCACTATGTATGAGAAATATATTATTATTCCTTACATTTCCAGAAATACATCGCAGGGAAATCTGGGTGACAGACCTCCCCACACAAGCTCATGACAGGATTTGAAACAACAGCTAATGTGCTACGGTTCTGCACACTCAAATTGCCTGTGATCTGAAGTATGCACCTTGTGGCTTTCCATAACTAATTATTTTGGGACGATGTATTCACACTAAAAGAAAAAAGGAGACAAAGATCATTGCAGCCACTTCTTGCTAACTATAGAGTCAAAACTTTCCTGTGGGAGGCCATAAAGACCTATTCTCTCACTGGCTCAATGGACAAGAACCAATATTATCAAAAGTATCAATAACATCCGAGTTTCCTTCACTTGTGTAGTAGCTGAGTTAACAGAATGAATACACAGGGAACAAATGTAGCCAGAGGAGTTGGACCCATCATGATTTAGTCTAAATCAAGGGGAGATGCTATTGATGCATCAAAGAGACTTAAGTGAGCTAATGAGGATCCACTTGCACCCAAAACTCAGTGTCAGTATCACTGTCCTGTAGCAAAACAACCACTTTATGTAAAGTGTCAGCAGTCTCTTCTACTGCCTTGGGTTTAGGTGTTTCTGTGGCAGCCATTGTCCCAGGCTCTACATCCATCTCTTCCAACTGAAAAATCTGTGTTTGATTTTTCTCTTGACATCCATGTTCCTACAGTTGCATGTGATTGTGGCAATGTACTGCAGGCAGTGTGATGTAGTAATACCACTCGAAAGCTATGATTACAGTTATTATTAGAGGCCAAAGCAGAGACCACAGAGTCTGGGATGTGAATTAGCCACCAGTCAGGTTCTGATGGGTTTTGTGGCACTGTAATGACTGAAAGGGTCTGATGTAGTTTCAAAGCAAGTCCTAAGCAAAGGCCTTTATGACCTGGACTGCAGCAGGCAGTGGAGGCACAGGCTCAGTGCTTCCCAAACAGGAACTGCCACCTCAGAGACCATTCTCAGACAGAGGTTTCTGTGTTTGAATTTAACTACTGGAATTTGCTCTTCAAGTTATGCAGAACCCAAAATAAGTAAGTAGAATCAGTTTTGGATTGTTTTCAGTACTGTAATAACGATCTCCATTGTTTATCAGCTGACTCTGTTGCATCCTCTGAGATGTCCCTACCCCGTTTACTGCTGGCACAGGCCAAGGAGTCATTACAGTGTTTGAGACAAAACCCCTCCCTAAAAACCTTGTACTCTCTTGTTTCTGTGTTAGTGGAAACTTATGGTTGTCTTTGTCCAACTATATTTTGTCTGAGAGAAAAACTTGAATACCAGCTCCATAGAGAAATCAGCTCCTTCAGATAGTCCTCGAGACCATGAGCTCTGATAGAGATAACACACGAGGAAAATGAACGGGAAGCTGAGCTGCTTTCTTCTTACCTGAGACCACTGTGTATGTATAGTCTGATGTTTTTTCCCTTATCTGATGTGTTTGGGAAAGGGACTTGACTGTGTTATAGGACATGAAGTACACAGTAAGCTTTGGAAATACATCTCAGAGTGCAGGTAGCTCTGCTTTTGAATAGATGGACTTCTGACATTTTAAAATACTCCACTTTTGCATTGTTAAGTATTTCCGAATGCCATCCTTATTTCTCAAATGTGGTGTACTGTTGGGGTCCCTCCCCCGCCGTGTAGCCCTGGGAGAGGGGCCCTGAGGGGACAGACACGGGGTTTCCCTGCCCCTGCTCAGCCTCGTTCCCATGGGTTGGTTTGTGTTCCCTGCGCGGGCAGAAGGACCCTTGGTCCGGTGACTGGAACAGTTCCTGGGCAGAGCTCCGGCCATGCGGCTGGAGAAATAAACATCTCTGAAACATCTAGCAAGAATCTGTCTGTCCATATATATTTCCTTTCCACGGGACTCCTGGTTTGATATATGCGTGTTGCAGTATCCCCACTGCAACAAATGGTGGAGAATTGAGAGCAGAACGATCCCCGATCCCTAAGCGACTGATTTGTGTGAGTAAACCCTGGAAACTTTGGATTCCTCTTCTTGGTTTTGCTTTGCTATTCCGTATCTAAACTATGGAGGAACCGTGGGAAGACTCTTGGCTCTCAGAGCCGCATATGGACATTTATCTTAAACTTAAAACGATTCTTGAACAACGATTTGTAAATTTTAGCTTGATTCAAGCTCAGAAAGAACTGAAACACTTCCTGGCATGGTTGTTTAAGAACTTTTTCTATGTTTCTTGGGATTTAATTCTTACCAAGGGCTTTTGGAAAACCGTTTGGACACAGTTAATATTTGAGTCAAAATATATGCCGATGGAAGAATATTTTCGTGAATATTATTTAGTTACCGAGACTGCTGAGCAATGTCAGCTGTGTCCTGGCGAAGGGAAGCCTGGCATAGGGACCGTGCGGCCCAGGCCACGTGCACCGAGCGCTCTCCGAGCAGCAGCGAGGCAGTTCCCGCGCGCGGGCGGAACCACGCGAGCCGCAGTGTCGGTGGCGGAGCGAGGCGCGGCGGGAGCGGCGGGGACCCGGCGGTGCCCGCCCGGTCCTGTGCAGCGTGTGGTGGAGCGAGCCCCGTGAACGCCCGGCCGAGAGGGGCGGCGCGCGGGCGGCGGCTGGCGGCGGTGGTGGTGGAGCAGAGCCGCGCCCAGCCGAGACGTGCGCTGGAGCGGAGCGCGGGGGGGTCGTCGCTCGGGGGCCCGGCCGAGACGTGGGTGCAGCGCCCGGCATCAGCAGCGAAGCTGCGACCAGAGGAGGCGACGCACGGAGAACTGAGCGGTGCGGCCCGGCCCGGCCCGCGCAGCCCCGAACGCGACCCCGGGAAGAGCACGCAGGCACCAGCAGCCCCGACAATTCCAACACGGGAGCGACCGAAGGAGAGAGCAAAGACGCAGCGAGACAAAAAACAGCAGCCACTCGGAAAAAGAT